>NC_141163.1:56715505-57315505 GCF_053477565.2 Lygodium microphyllum
ATTGAGTGTTTGTCTTGTCAACACATAAAGGCCGAACATGTCAAAATGCTAGGGAAATTGCAACCACTTGACATTCCCCAAATGAAATGGGAATTCATTAGTATGGACTTTGTTGTTGGCCTACCCCAAGTTCAGGGAGGATACAACTCCATTATGGTTGTGGTGGATATGCCTACCAAGGTTGCACATCTTATTCCTATTAAGATAATCTACAAATTCTCAGATATTGCAAGATTATTCATCAAGGAGATATTCAAACTGATGGGTTACCCAGAAGAATCATTAGTGATCGTGACTCTCTCTTCACATCACACTTCTGGAGGCCTATCTTCGAAGCTGTTGGGACTCAACTCTGTTTTAGTACAGCTTACCATCCCCAAACCAATGGTCAAATGGAGCGAGTCAACCAAGTTATTGAGGATGTGCTAAGGGCACATTGTTGTCGTGAACCCAAAAAGTGGATTCAATATTTGCCACTGGTTGAGTTTGCCTACAATGCTTCTTATCAACAAAGCATTCAGATGACCCCTTTTCAAGCATTGTATGGGCACGATTGCTGTAGTCCTTTAGTCTTTTCATATCCAACCTTAAGGGTTGAAGCCTCAAAGCAGATGATGGAAGATATGGATAACCAAACCAAGTCAATAAGACCGGACATCCAAGCCACCAAGGATAGACAGAAGGCCTACATGGACTTGAAGCCTCAAGACAGATCCTTCGATGAAGGAGATATGGTCTTCATTCATGTACATCCAAAGAAGAGTTCCCTATCCTTAGGTGAATGCATAAAGCTAAGTCCAAGGTATTGTGGGCCCTATAAGATCCTCAAGTGCCTAGGTCCTAATGCTTATAGACTTCAACTCCCTGAGAACCTAAAAGTTCATAATGTATTCCATATCAGTCTACTAAAAAAGTATGTACCTAACCCTAGTCACGTGCTTGATGATCAACAAGTTGTAATGCATAGCCAAGGAGTCCTTAAACTACGGCCTGACAAGATCTTAGATGTTAGGGAGAGGCATTTGAGATCTAGAACCTTGAGAGAATACCTCGTCCAGTGGAAAGATTATCCCGAAGAGGATGCCACTTGGATGGATGAAAGTACTCTCAACCAACAATACCCTAGTTCTTTTTGAGATGAGGACATCTCAATTCCTCTAAGGGCGAGAGAATGTAATATTTTGGACTTTGTTGTTGGCCTACCCCAAGTTCAAGGAGGATACAACTCTATTATGGTTGTAGTAGATATGCTCACCAAGGTTGCACATCTTATCCTTGTCAAGACAAACTATAAAGCCTCAGACATCACAAGATTATTCATCAAGGAGATATTCAAACTGCATGGGTTACCCAAAAGGATCATTAGTGATCGTGACTCTCTCTTCACATCACACTTCTGGAGGGCTATCTTCGAGGCCATTGGGACTTAGCTCTGTTTCAGTATGGCTTACCATCCCCAAATTGATGGGGTCAAATGGAACGAGTCAACCAAGTCATTGAAGATATACTCAGGGTACACTACTGTCACAAATCCAAAAAGTGGATTCAATATTTGCCATTGGTTGAGTTTGCCTACAATGCTTCTTACCAACAAAGTATTCAGATGACCCCTTTCCAAGCATTGTATGGGCACGATTGTCGTACTCCTTTGAGCTTCTCGGATCCAACCTTGAGGGTTGAAGCTTCAAAGCAAATGCTGGAAGACATGGATGACCAAATCAAATCAATAAGACAAGATATCCAAGCCACAAAGGACAAATAGAAGGCTTATGTAGACTTGAAACGACAAGACAGATCCGTTGTTGAAGGTGATATGGTCTTCATTCACATACGCCCTAAAAAGAGTTCACTATCCTTGGGAGAATACAAGAAGCTAAGTCCAAGGTATTGTGGACCTTACAAGATCACTAAGTGCCTAGGACCTAATGCTTATAGACTACAGCTGCCCGCAACCCTAAAAGTTCATAATGTATTCCACGTTAGCCTATTGAAAAAGTATCTACCTAATCCAAATCATGTACTTGATGATCAGCAAGTTGTAATGCCTAGCCAAGGAGTCCTTGAGCTATGGCCTGATAGAGTCTTGGATGTCAGGGAGAGGCATTTGAGGTCAAGGACCTTGAGATAATACCTCGTTCCAGTGGAAAGATTATCCCAAAGAGGATGCCACCTGGATGGACGAAGATACTCTCAACCAACACTACCCCCAAGTTCTCTTGAGATAAGGACATCTCGATTCCTCTAAGGGGGAGAGAATGTAAGGGGCATAGGAACCTCCCCATTATATTAAAGGAAAAGGGAAATTTTTTTATTTCAACTCAAAAAAAAATTCCCCCTCTCTCCCCGTCTACAGCAATTGGGGAAGGAGAGAGGGAGTGGGAGTGGTGGCTTGGTAGGGGAAGCATGCACCCTCCAGGTGGAGGGTGGCCATGCCAACTATTCTCTCCCCTCCCCTATATAAGGGGAGGGCTTCTTCCCTCCCAAGGAGGAGAAGGGTACACCGTCGTCATCACGCGACTACCATCCTACTGCACAAACCCCTCTTTCTTTTTATAGAATATCCCTGGATGCATAACTGTGCTATAGCCAACTGCTCTCGACCGAGTGGAGGCTCCTACCCACCATGTGGTCTCAGCCGCAGTAGGAGTATATCATCCTTTTTCTCTTTGTGTCGGGAGGACAACCCTTTTGGGCCCACATTTCTGCAGCAAGCCTCAATCTCGTAGAGGCTGGACTCAAGGACTTTCAAGCTTAGGCGGTGGCCTGATGAGGCCGCATCGGATTGGCCAAAGGATCCCATCCTTCCTTACCTTCTGATTTCCCAATGACTATCCTCCCCCTCCCCTCACGACCGTGCTACGGCCCTCCCAATCACGTCACCCCCTGGTTGACGTGCATCGCAGGTCCCTCCCCTGGGCCCTCCAAATAACGACCACCTGGGCCCTCCAAATAACGTCCACCTAGGCCCTCAAAAAGTTAAACGGCCTCTTGTTTGGGCCGTGAAGGGAAAAAGGGTAGAGGGAGAGGATAAGAAGGGAGAAGAGAGAGAGAAGAGAAAGAAGGTGAGAGAGAGAAGAGAAAGAAGGTGAGAAAACACAATATTAGTGAGTTCCAATTCCCATTTTTTGAATAATAAAAAGGTGGCACCCGGATAACCTGCCCATAAGTTTCTCAAAACCATATGATGTGACCTATCATTGGAAAGTGCTTGAAAAATGGATTCTATTGAGCTATAGAGTGCTCGATTTGGAGTTATATTATTCAAGTTATGACAAATCCAAAGATTTGACCATGTGTTCCAAACTTATGGGAAATTCCCATATTCCCCAATATGGTGTTAGAGAGATAAGGGAAGAGGGAGAGAAGGAGGAGGAGGTGAAAAGAAGGAGTGAGAGAAGAGAAGGGAGGAGAGAGAGAGAGAAGATAAAGAAGGTGAGAGAGAGAAGGGAAGAGGGAGAGAAGAAGAAGAAGAGTAAGAAGGAGGGAGAGAGAGAAGAGAAGGAGGAGTGAAGGAGAAGGAGTGGAGAAGGAGGGAGCAGGTGGAAGAAGGGAGGAGAGAGAGAGAAGGAAAAGGAGGAGGTGAAAAGGAGTAAGAGAAGGGAGGAGAGAGAGAGAGAAGGAGAAGGTGAGGATAAGAAGAAGAGGGTGGGAGAAGAGAAAGAAGGTGAGAGAGAGAGAGAGAAGAGGAGGAGGAGGATAAAGAGAAGAAGGTGAGAGGAAGGAGTGGAAGAAAGAGTGAGAAAAGAAGGAGGAGGTGGAAGAGCAAGAAGGAGGGAGAGGAAGAAGAGAAGGAGAAGAGGTAAAGAGAGAGAAGAGGGAGGAGAGGGTAAGAAGTAAAGGAAGGAGAGGATAAGAAGTAGAGGAAGGAGAGGACAAGAGGTTAGAAGGAGGAGAGAAGTAGAAGGAGGGAAGAAAAAGAAGAGGAAAAGAGAAGAGGGTAGAGAAAGAGAAGGAGGTAGAAGAGCAAGAAGGAGGGGAGGAGAAGAAGAAGGGAAAGAAGAGAGAAAGAGGAACAAGAAGGAGAGGTAGAGGAACAAGAAGAAGAGGTGGAGGAAGAGAGGTGAAAAGTGGTAGAGGAAGGAGCAGAACGAGCCACCCAAACCACTCCCTCGACAATGAACCCCATTCAATGGGTTTTTCTCAAACCAAACATATCTACCCAAAACCCATCAAGCGACTGCCCAATCTCCACGAGGCGAATGGCTCCCAAGAAGAAACCAAACATATCTACCTGAAACCCATCCAACTGCCCAATCTCCGCGAGGCGAATGGCTCCCAAGAAGAAAGTCGTGGGAAGCATAGGCACCCAAGCCATCGGAAATGCTAGGGGGACAAGCAAAACGACCAACGCAACACACACGAATCAAGCCCAGGTTCCAAGCAAAAAAAAATAATAATTTAGAACTTAGTTCTCGTGGAGGGGATAATGTCGTGCATAAGGTTTTGTTTATACTAAGTTGCATGCAATGGTAGGGTTGAACTCGCATAAGTTTACTCGTCTAAAATGATAAGTTTATCACCTTACCTCACATAAAATGATAACTTCTACACACATAAATGATAGGGTTATCACTTTATTTCACATAAAATGATAGCTTTTTAACCAGTTCAGTGCATGAATAGTCCTTTGGATTTTACGTTTTGTGATCATGGTTAAAAGAAACACATGGAATGTTAACTTATGTTCATAAGTTACACTCGCATCATTGGGAAATAGAACCCTAGACTTCCATGGACACAAGTCACATGTGATCCGATGCATTGGAAATAAGTACTCATTGCCAGGAATAAAGGGAGATAGAAGCTGCTTAAGGGACAACTATACTAAACGCACAACGTGCATGATGGTTGGGAAATCTTGCATAAAACCACCCTACGAGAAATGGAAGAATTGCATGCATCTAAACCGCATCTTGAAAGTTTAAATGAGGAATCATGTGTTGCCATGTGTGTTAACTAAGCTTGGCTGGAATTAGAGATTATGAGAGCCTTGGTTGGGTTGTGAATAGGGCATATCCATTGCCTTGAATGATCCGCTAGTGCTTCAATTAGGGACTAGGATACCCTAAGAAATTGTAAGTCAACTTACCAAGACCATTTTCTCTTGTTGAAATTATTGGGATTTCGCCAAGTCGCGAAAAGACCCAAGATCGGGTGCTGGGCATCCGGGAAAAAGGAGTCACACCTTAGCAGTCGGTCATGCATATGACCTCCGAAATGTTCGTGCTTGTACTTAGATATAGTATTTGATTTCTTTGCTCAAGAAACTAATTCAAGGGAAACACTTAAATGCTTCAGGTTGAAAGCCTGGAGGGAGAGGCAGGAACAATTACCTCCGACTGTTTGCTTGGCCCTATCCAAGGGGGTTTATAGTCATGCCGGGTATATGGACCTAACCCACCGTGAGAGGTCTTTCCATGGGTATTGCTTGGAGCGGGAGGACACTTGGGTGCCAGGGGAGGCTCTGGCCATAAATCCCTTACCTCCAGATCCCGTACAAGAGACTGACATGACTCGAGATGGGATCTCGAGGCATGTGTACTGGTCTACGGGCGAAACTTGGAACAGCGATCTTGTGGATTGCTGGGATGGCCTTCAGCATGATGTTGGATGTAATTCGAAATTATGATAAATAAAGAACACATGCTTGAGAAAAAGGAACTTGCTTGACATTGTTTTTGTGTCAGTGCCTAAGTTACGTGAACGAATCCGTGATTAAAATTGTTTAATTAAGGGAGCTGATTTTGCATGTCAAAACGTAAGGTGTTAGGTAATTAGATAGCTAAATCAAACTGAGGAAAGTGTGGTGGACGTGACTCAGGTCCGTCCTACAGAAGGGTGGTCCCGATTAGCTGGGAACTTTTCTCAAATGATGAGATGATAAGACATTGAGGACCTAGAGACTTGGCGATAGGAAAGGAACCCTGATCGCAGGTCGATCCCACGTGGGAATGACTGGACTCTTCCGCTCGGAGCGGACTTGGGAGGACTTAGATGGCAAATCCTGTGTCATTCCCGGTGAGTGCTAGGCGGGGCCTTCTAGACCCTCCTCCCGATGGGCTGCCAAGACGTGTCCCGCAATCAGACATACGTGCATGTTACACATATGATGTGACCTATCATTGGAAATCGCTTGAAAAGTGGAATCTATTGAGCTATAGAGCACTCGATTTGGAGTCAGTATGTTCAAGTTATGACAAATCCAAAGATTTGACCACGTGTCCCAAACTTATGGAAAACTCCCATATTCCCCAATATGGTGTTTTTTTCTAAAGATGACCAACTATTAGGGCTAAAATCCCATGATTGGCATAAGATATGTCAGTTTTGTACTACGAATGGATTGTAAGTGGTCTGCATATTTTGCTATCGAGTCTAGTCGATGTTCGTAATGCTTCTTCATTTGTGGCAATTTATACTACCGATCGCGATCGCAAGATGTTTCACTCCAAAAATATGCAGGGTGATTTACAAGTTGTCAAATTTAGTGCAATGGATCTCATAGAAGGAGATCAAGACATCCTCTATTCAATCTGCAAGGCGAGAAACAATGGAGATGGTTTGTCTATTTGAGAAGTATCTGCCCACTAGCATGCTCATGATACAAACCCACTTCCTAATGCATCTTGTAGATGAAGTGGAGATTGCGGGACCTGTCCATATGTGATGGATATTCTTCTTGGAGCACTTCACAAAAACCATAAAAAGCTTTGTGCAACAATGAGCTCGGCTAGAAGGTAGCATGGCTGAAGGTTGGTTGGCATCCGAGGCGTTAGTGTATATCTCACAATGGCTACCAACTGTGGATTCAGACAATATTATGCTATGGTCACTAAAGGATGATGATAGACTAACCGAAGATGTG
Source organism: Lygodium microphyllum (assembly GCF_053477565.2). Taxonomy (NCBI): domain Eukaryota; kingdom Viridiplantae; phylum Streptophyta; class Polypodiopsida; order Schizaeales; family Lygodiaceae; genus Lygodium; species Lygodium microphyllum. The sequence continues at coordinate 56,722,371 of NC_141163.1, forward strand.
GTGGTTGAAAATGGGGTAGAAAAAAGGATGGATGTTGCAATGGAGGAGAATGTGAATCATTTTTGTATGTTACACCATGTCTCCATGGAGACATGGCTTGCTAGATACGAGCAAGCCAGAAAATATCAAGAAGAAACGCGATCCGAATTTTGACATAGTACATGCCATCGGCTAATTGGATATCCCGAGGGCATGGAGGAGATGCCGCGGTTTATGTCCATGCGATGGTTACATGGAACTTTGATCGCAGCCTCTCACAAAGGGGTGGAGGTCTCTACTAAGAAGCGAGAATTCTTGAGGGGATGTAGTCCAAAGGTGACCACATGTTTTATAAGCTGTTGTATCTAGATTTTATATGTGACATCTAATTAATAGTTTCAATGTACAATACAAAATATATAGTGTGGTGCGGTCGCATAGACAACATTTTTGCATGGAGCGTATCGACAAAATGCGCTCCACAACGGATTGTCATGGCAAAGTTTGAGCAAGAGAGCCAACGGCGAGCCACGGATCCAAACACCATTATAGAAAAGATGGAGTATTTTGGGAAATTGCAAAGTATTATCATTGTGGATTACGATAGCTTCTCCGTGATCCTATTCAATGTGCAGTGGTTCAAAGTGATATTAGAAGGATCCGGGGCAACTATTCGAAAATCTCCATCTGTATTTCTCAAAATAAATTCTGAAAAAAGATAGAGGATTTGCATGACACATTTTTCTTGCTGGCCCATTGTGAAGAGGTGCATGAACTCATGTTTTTTAAATTTTATTACAACATGGTATATGTCACAAATGTTAAATCTCTCTTGTATGTGATTTTGAACAGGTAATTTTCTATCTAAATCCCCAACAACCTCGATGGTGGTATGTTGTACCTTTAGCTCTCCGAAGTGCGAGAGTATATGATGAAAGTAATGTTTCCAACATAGATGAGAATAGTATGCATACAAAGGGGTTGATATTGCGAGGGATGCAGGTTGCCGAAAGCTTGGAGCATGTAGAGGAGGCAAAATTGGGTAACGATGATGGAAAGACATGAGGCCAAGAATTCTTTGAGAATAAGGTGGACTCATCCTTTTTTGGTGACCTTTTATCGACCTTCTAGTGTATGCAAAGTTGTGTCAGGAGATTGACATGGGACCATAGGCTATGTCATACTTGTAGCATCCACCTACTCAATGTGTTGATGAACTGCTTATAAGGGTACTCTAGAATATGCATTTTAAGTAATATCATTTTTTTCCGAGTTATATTACCATGCTTTGCTTGAATCTTTAGATTGATTAAGCTAACATTAATTTTTGTCTGAAGGTGACCTTTGTGGATATTTGGACAGCACGATGAGTCGAGGGATGAGCGATGAGGAGTTGCAAAAGATCTTCACACATATGTCTCTAGATCAGATGGCTCGATTCAAAGATATGGCAGACCAAAAGCTGTCTTGGACACCATCAAGCCATTCCGCTAGATCTACTTTAGCACGCTTTGATGCTTCAATTTCTAGTAGATGAGGTCAACGCTCCAGACTTGGGCCGGATGGAGGGAGTGGTTTTGGGGGGATTCTGTGGAGACATGGATACGGTGAGCCCGTGGTCGGCTCGCGATATAGATGCTACTCCTCGCTCTCATGTAGGTTCGAGAGAGAGTGGCTTAGATGGTTTTTGTGGAGGTACTAACACAGTATCGCCATCTCGTGGTTCTGCTAGAGTTGCGTCACCTATGGTATTTGTCACACCTAGGGGATGTTTACTCTAGTCACTCCATCAGTTGTCTGTAGTAGGTGGCACCCCTATGGGTGCTACTCCGAGAGATACCACCCACGTGGGTACACCATATGTACAGGGGTCTCCCGGATATGCCTAGGAGCATGATCGTAGGTGGGAGAGGACACATCTTGGACATACCCCAAAGGGGTATGGATACCTTATAGATAATAGAATAGGAGCCGCCATCATGAATGATAAGGGGAGGAGAGTGATGGCTCATATGAGAGAGTTGTGCCAATAAGTTTTTTGGGCACAATATCTTAGATCATTAGAAGGATATACTGGAGGGGAGCAAGGACTACATAGTAGCATTCTTACATGAGAAGTTTCTAGTACCCACCACAACAGATAGGTTTTCTACATGCTATATGATGGAGTGCATACGTGCGTACATGTCCCACAGACAATCAGATGCATGCAAGACACTTAAGAGTGGGGCCTCAAATCCCGCCGACTGGTTAGACACAGATGACTAGCACCGACTTAGGGAGGAGGCTATAGATTCTCTAGGACATTGGAGACAACAACGAGGGTACGAATGGAGGCAAGAGTGGTCCATCATCTTGGGAGTGGCAGCCACAGGACTTATCTGGAGGACTTTGTAAGTTTTTATTCCATTCTTCTTGCTTATTTTTTTGCAATATCTCTTGGACTGACAATTGTATTTCTAATAGTTGTATTTTATTTTCTTTATAGCACTCCATTACAAAGTGCGATCCCATTGGCCTAGAGACTTGATATGCAAAGAGACACTGTCTCACTACATTAATCGATAGATTGTATGCACGCGACGGCCCAGTAACTCACTCATCTTTCTTGTCCGTAGTTACTATTTTTAAATTAAAATACATTATTGTATGGTGGATTGATGTGTAGTTGTTTCTTCTTTTGCAGAGTCTATTCGATGCTCCTTTGCGTCGAGATGAGCTTTCAGATGGCAAGGATCTATAGCTCTTGCTTGGATTCATGGATCTCGCATCCTCTTCTTTTTTGGTCCTGTGATTTATGGAGGCATTTTCTATGCACTGTGTTATTATCATCCTTTGTATCTTGCCTTGATTCCAAGATGTTTTCATCACGTGATCTTGTATTTATTTTATGTATCAATCTAGTGGATTCAAGTACACTTTGCCTTGATTTTGACAACCATTGTGCACTTTACATATAATCCATTTGTAGAATGTAATTACAACATATAGTGCTACATGCACAATTTTTTTTTCTCTATAACCATCACTATTAATGTCACAAATTTACTGTAAGCATCGCTATAGGCATTGCAATGTGCATCGCAAAAGCGTCACTATCTGTGTCATTAGGCAGATAGCGATGCCAATAGCAACAGTTCTATGGAGATGCTAATGATGATTTGTTTAGCAATGATGGGGGCAATTTTTTTTGTGAATATTTTCGTCGCTTTAAACGTCGGTATGAGGCCTGTATCTTGTAGTAGATTAGTCACAATGTCATTAATCAAGTCAAAAATTCTTAGGATGGTCAAATCTTGCATGGATTGACTATCAATCTTGCATGGATTGATTCATAGCAATACCATTGTAGCATCCAAGAGGACATTCATTGAACAAGTTGCAAAGATCTTTATCTAGAATTTAATATATATTAACACAATTCCACACTAGGTTTTAGGCATACACTTGGTTCCAAGTGGTGGTAAATTTATAAATTTTGAAGATCATTGATTCTATTTAAGGAAATGGTGCTCGAATGTAAGGTTGTAAAGTCCATGCTAAAAGCTGTTGAAGCATTTATTTTCCACCTTGCTCTAATTAGATGTATGTGGCCATAAGTAGAAGTAGAAGTAAAAGTGAACAATCCACCTTGCTCTAATCATATCAAGTGTTAGTGTTTTTCAAATTTGCATGCTCTCCAAGTATCCAAGCGCTAGTGCATTCAATCATCCAAGTTTCCAATTTGTGGGTTCAAGTCTTCAAGCACTGATGCTTAGTATTTTAGGTAGAGATAGAGCATGCTTGTTATTATTGTAATTTGCATATTTGAGTCTTCAAGGACCAATGGTTGGGGTGCGAACTAGAGATACAGCATGTTATTCAATTAGGATTTCTTTGTGCGATGAGAATAAGATTACTATTTCTCTAAGCGTTGCTCTAATTTAGAGATGGGGCATGGTTTTTGAGGAAGAACCACCAATAGCCTTTCCTATTCTTGTTGTTCCAAGCACCAGTGCTTGGCTTTTTTTATACCACTAGTAAAATCCCAAGCATTGGCGCTTGGTATTTTTCATGCATTTCTTGAGTGCCACTCAGTGCCCTCATCTTTCTCTAAACCTTACAAAAATTTTGGAGATGAGGAATGGTTTTTGAGAAAGAACCATCAATGTAACTCCAAACGCCATCGCTTGCCATTTCCTATACCACTAATGAATTGCCAAGCACCAGCGCATGGCATTTCTCATGCATTTCACGATTGCCACCTAACACCCTCATGGTGGTAGGGGGGACTCATCCATGTGTTGCACTCCAACATGTCGCCACATATCAACACAGTGGCCTAGTTCCTTCTAGCATAGGACAACAACAACAAGAGCATCACAAAGGGACTCATGATGGAGGACGAGCACAAACAACAATAGGGGTAGCACAACCTCTTGGTAGTGATGTACCATGACTTAATGATGGTGGTAGTGAGTACGGTGCAAGAGGAGGAAGGAAAAGAGAAGAAGAGGAGTATTGTGAGAATATAAGTATGAGGTGCACTATCTAGCTAGGCATATGGATGGACTCGTGCCTCTAGAGCAAGCTAGTACACTATCTAGCTAGGCGCATGGATGGACTCATACCTGTGGAGCAGGATGTAGGAGAAGTTAAGCTGTTGGAGAGGGTGGTCATAAGCTTTCCCCTATTGAGCTTCTTTTGACAAATGTGCTTGGTGTGCACCAAGAGGTCATATAATCTCTTGTTTTTGGGTAGCTTTGTTAAGCATGCATGCATGAAGGTGACTATAGGGGCATGCCCTTGGGTTCCTCCTAGGTGAGGTAGGGTGGTCCTGATGGCAATGTGTAATCCATCAAGTGCCTTACAAATTTCCTAGGCCCATTTTTATTTTCCCTGCATTGGACGATCCCGCAATCCATAAGGATGATGTTTTATTTCCCTACAAGTTTCCACCCTTGCAGTAACAGGGCCTTGCGATCTAAGAGCTAGTCACGTGGTATGCTTGAGTAGGACCCATAGGTGGGCGATTTAAAGCCAGAGCCCCCTTGTACCTGAGCATCCTCCTATGGGCAAGTCAATTCCACAGAGAGACCTCTCACGGTGGGTTCGGTCCACATTCCCGACGTGGATATTTATAACCCCCTTGGATAGCGTTGGCAGCTAGCTAGGGGCACTTAGTACACCTTTCCCAAGTCTTTAACCTGATCCATTTTTAAGGAGATCTTTATCAACCTTTTTAATCAAACAAAACTTTTCCAAACAAGTATCCTATTTACAAGCATAAATAAAAGTGCACAATTTGTACTAGACAATTCCCTTGTTTCCTGCCAAGGTGAGATTGGCCATGATGTGTTTGCATCAGATCCCCAATGTTATCATCCATATCACTCATGTGACAAAGGTATCCTAGGTACAAATCCTCTTACTCCTAGATGAGTAATCTATGCTTCATTCCTTGATTATCCTTGCAATAGGAATTGCAATTTTCCTTTAGTAGGCGTTACCATCCCCATTATTATCCCCACAAAACCCTACCCATTCCTCTAGGATTAGGTTTTTCACATAAGTTGAATTAAGTCATCCTAGATAACTCTAGGCTCTATTTAGTACCTCATGTACGATAAGAATAACTCTACTGCAGCTTGGATGACCACCACTATCATGGGTTTTATTTTTTCACGATTTCAAACCCTAGTTTTCTATGAGTAGTCTCATGTTTGTGGGCAACTATGCTCTCGCCAATGGGTGTGGAAAGAGAAATTAGTGGTCTTATGGGTCGGTCCTTATTCAGTGTTTCCATTGTCTTGATAGTTGGGTCACAGCTATCACTCTAAGGTTTACCTATTGATTGGTATTCCTTAGGATAACCTAAGTGAGTTGACCTTCTTAATTGGAAAATTTTAAATAGTCTAATTATCCGCATCATTATCACAAGTAGATAGGAGCTTGTATGTCTTTCAAGTATTCATTATTGTAGATACAATTTTTATGCTTCAGTGAACGTAAGTAACCTAATTCATGTACATTGCAATCATGGGGTGTAAATGCAATTTTGTGAAAAAGGAAGAACACTTTTATGTCCTTCAATTCTTTCCTCTCTACAAGTCTTTCCAAGTGAAGTGAAAATTGAATATACTACTTATGCAAGCGAAGAAGAACTTAACTCTTTGCACATGTAGTAAAGTAAGAATTTAATGCTCCATGAACAAAAACCAATACAAAATCCCTAACTTCTGCCAATGCAAAGTCTATTATGAAAATTGTTACATTCTATATTACTATCATGAATTTTAGAATGAATAATTTTTTTCTACTTAATGTAATCAATCTGCATGTATTGTTCCTTTAAGATGATTTCTACCATATCTAGAGTAAAATTTATTAAATGGACCTGGTTACTAAGTGTTGCGGTTCCTTTACCCCTAGCTCCATCATTTAATGCAGGATTAGCATTCACTTGAACCTTCCTTCACTTTAGAGCCATTGTTTAGCTCGAGCCTTCTTCAATAGATGTGTGCACGGACTAATATGGAAGCTTGCTCATGGACCTAAGGAGATCTTTGCCCCGACACATGCGTCTCTTGCAAGATAGCCGTTGATCTCGGTTGCAAAAATTTCTATGATGGCCCTTACACACTCTTGGGTGAGTAGCACTTGATATCTATATATAAAATAGACTTGGAAGGAAGACGTGTGAAGGGTTGTTTTGATAGGGATTCTTTGGAAGTTTCTATAATTTTCTTGGTTTCCTTCTCTTATCTGATCAGCATCACAATGAACTTGGGGGAGGTAAAAATGATGAATTGCAGCCCTGGCAGGGGGCGTTTATAAGTGTTGGGGGGTGATGGGGGTGGTATGGGAAAGCGTGAGATTTTTCCCCTCCTCATTTTGGGGTTGGATTGGCTCTCTCTCTCTCTCTCTCTCTCTCTCTTTGCCATGGTAGTGGATAACGTAGCAATCATGGTGGGGAGATAGACTAGAGAGAGGGGGGGAAGGATCGATGCCTTCAAGGCTTCTCCTCCCCATCTACTTGCCATTTTCCATCTACTCTCTCTCTCTCTCTATGTGTCATGACAGTGAGAGAGAGACATGTTAAAAAATTGAACTTATTAACATAAAAAAATTTATCCCCACCTTAACATAAAATGTTAAATGGCCTGTAGAGTGGATTCATGTGTAGGAAGAAAAAATAGCACTTTCCTATTGATTTTGGGATGCATACGCGGCAGGGGGGAGGGAGAGATGAAGACACAATTGATCTTAAGTGTAGAGATAATATACATTGATGTTTGTTTGAGTCCAATTACAAACTAGTAAATATCTGCGAAACCGTAGGGGGGGTGATAATTAATGTTTAAAATAAGAGACATTACATCCTCTCCCCCTTAGATAACTCGAGATGCCCTCATCTCGAAAGGAAACTAGGAAAGACAAGTATTGATGGGGCTTAAGGCCTTTGGGTAGGACCCACCATGCATCTATTGCACTACTCTTAATGACTCAAGTAATACAACTCATATTATTGCAATTAACTGTAGGTACAAGAGTAGGATTTATTTCCAATATAAGTTGTATTACATGTCGATAAAATTTTCTAGGATTTCTAATTATCTTGAAAAGGTTTAGTGGGTTCTACGTCTTTGTCTTCATCTAATTCCTCTATATATCCAAAGATTGCACTTATGTAGCTTCATTAAGTTAGTTGGACTTAAGTCAGGGCAATCTACTTGAACGTTCCCTAGCTCATTGGAGTGGAAGCATCGATGGTAGATATATCTCTTATAGGTGTGCCCTATCTCTCTACATGGGTGGCATCTCTTCTCTTGATCTCTAGAATCATCTTTGTCACAATTGCTTGATTTAAGTTATTGGATGATTGGCTTTGCTCAAACTAATGCATCTTGCAAGTGTGTTGGACGCATGGCTTCAAGAAAGTGGTTCAGAGGAGTGTTCAAGCCACTGCAAAACTTGGATACTTGTTGCACAATATCCATAGGTGGTGCATATTTTAGTAGGTATACAAACTTTGAGTAGTAAGCTTCCAAGGTTAATTCCAAGTGCTTTAACTTAAAGAATTCATTCATTCACAAAGTCTGATAGGTTGGTGGAAGGTATCGTCCGTGTACAACATCTTTCAGCTGAATCCAAGTGAAAGTGGCTTTAGAAAGACCTTGATCTTTGTACCATTGCTTCCACCATATCCGAGCCTTGCCAACTAACTAAAGTTTGGCTACCATTGCTTGATTGGTAGAAGTAGCTCTTGCATCAGAGAAATAATCATTCATCGACTCAATCCATATCTCTCCCTCTGCTGTGACGTTTGTTCCTTTTCCACCCAACTCGGGTGCCTTAATTTGCTTGAGAAGGAATTTCTTCTCTTGCATGTCAGTATTCGTGGATGCAAAAGGTGCATGACAATCACGCCATACCACTAAGGTTATTCTATTTATGATATGTCTATAAATCATACATTAATCAATCACATATCATTATGAAGTTTCACTCTGATACCAACTGTAACGTGCTTGCCTATCGGCTATCCAGGCACGTTTTTAGCGGTTCATTGAGAGACGAATCTAAGTGACCCTGCCCGGCACTCCCATGGAATGTTAGGCGGCTTCCTAGGGTTTGTCGAGTCTGCCTGTAACGTGTCTGCTTGTGTGACACATCTTAGCAGCCCATCGGGAGGAGGGTCTAGAAGGCTCCGCCTAGCACTCGCAAGGAATGACATAGGGTTTGTGATCTAGGTCTTCCTGAGTCTGCCCTGAGCGAAAGGTCTGGCCGTTCCCACTTGGGATCAACCTGAGGTCAGGGTTCCTTTCCTATCAGCAAAGTCTCTAGGGAGAAGCTAACGTCGAGCTCCAGATATACCACTTTACGTAGGAGCAACAGAGTTGAAGTGGACTCATGCTACACTTGGTTCATGGAGAATGGGAAACAAGAGGGGTGCAAAGCTCAACCTCTCTGCCATATGGCATAGTCCCATTCCTTTTCCCTAAAACAGAATAAATTGGGATTCTACATCTACTGACACTAGGTCTTCATAGTCTTATTATCTCATCATTTGAGAAAAGTTCCTAGGTAACCGCGACCACCCTTCCGTAGGATGGACCTAAGTCACATCCTCCTCAGTTTGCTTTAGTTATCTAATTACCTACCACATTATTTTTTGACATGCAAAAGCAGCTTCCTTATTTAATCAAATTAATCACGGGTTTCTTCATGCAACTTAGGCACTGACACAAAAACAATGTCAAGCAAGTTCCTTTTTCTCCAATATCTGCTCTTTATTTATCAAAATCTGGAGTACATCCAATATCACGCCCGAAGGTTATCCCAGCAATCTACACGATTGTTGCTCCAAGTTCCGTCCTGTTAACTAGTACACGGGTCTCTAGATCCCATCTCAAGTCACGTCGACCTCTTGTGCGGGACCCAGAGGCAAGGGATTTATAGGCAGAGCCTCTCCTGGCACCCAAGCGTCCTCCTACTCCAAGTAGCACCCCACGGAGAGACCTCTCGTGGCGGGTTAGGTCCATGTACCCGGCACGGCTAACAACCCCCTTTGATGGGGCCAGGCACACACTAGGAGGTAATTGTTCCTGTCTCTCCCTCCAGGCCTTTAACCTGAAGCATTAAGTGTTTTTCCTTGAATTAGTTTATTGAGCAAAGAGGATCAAATAATATACCTAAATGTACAATCACAAGCATTTCAGAGGCCGTTTGCACGACCAACTGCTAAGGTGTGACTCCTTTTTTTCCAAATGCTCCCAGCATCTGATCTTGGGTCTTTTTCCCAGATGCTCCCAGCATCCGATCTTGGATCATTTGCGACTTAATCTCAAAAAATATTACGCAAGCAAATGTTCTTGGTAAATTAACTTATTTTGACTTTCCCTTTTCCCTTGGGTTTTACCTTATGGTATCCTAACCTAACCCAAGCATTAACTGGACAATCAAGGCAACAGACATGCCTTCATTTACAGCCGAACCAAAGGTATTTTATTCTTCCAGTTCTAACCAAGTTTGGTTAATACACTTGGCAATACATGACTCTTCATTTAGGCCTTCAAGATACAGTCTAGATGCATGCGTTCCTTTCATTTCTTTTAGTGCGGTTCTATGCAGAATTTTCCAATCAACCTTATCCATCGTACACATGGTGCATTTAGTATAGTTGTACATCCAAAATGACCTTTATCTCTCTTCATTCCTGGCAATGAGTACTTATTCCTAATGCACCGGATCACATGTGACTTGCGTATATGAAAGTCTAGGTTTTTGTCCAATGGTGCAAGTGTATCTCATGAATGGAAACTAACATTTCATGTGTTCCTTTTAATCATGATTGCGAAACATGAATTCTAAATGACTATTCATGCACTGAACTGGTTAAAAAGCTATCATTTTATGTGAAGTAAGGCCATAACCTTATCATTTTATGTGTGTAAAAGCTATCATTTCATGCATATAAACTTATGTGAATTCCATACTCTATCATTTCTTGTTCCATGCACATAGCTAACCCTTCTTCTCTTCCATGACAAATAATACATAATTAGTTATAATGCTTAAAGAACCTGGGTCCGATTCGTGTTTGTAAGGGCGTTTATTGCGTTGGTCGCTCTGCTCGCCTCTCCCACATTATCGGTACCAATGGTAGCTTTGGCACCAACGCTTCTCGTGATTTTCTTCTTGGGAGCCATTTCTACTCGAGGTTTGGTAGTCCGCGCCTTAGTGGCCTTCAGGATGACCAGTTCGGGAGGGAAAGGTCATGGGAAGGGAATCCTTTGTCAATGAGGGGGTGACTCGTCTCCAACTCTCTTCCTTTCTCTTCTCCTTCCCTCTCTCTCCCTCTCTTCTTCCTCTTCTCTTATCCTTCTTTCTCTCTCTTCTTCTTTTTCTTCTTCTTTTTCTACCTCTCTCTTCTCTCCTCCTACCTCTTCTCCCCTTCACCTTCTCTCCCTCTTCTTCTCTTCTCTCTCCCTTATTCTCTCTCCTTCTCTTCTTCTCTTCTCTCCCTTCTCTCTCTTCTTCTCTCTCACTTCTTCTCTTCCTCTTCTCCCTCTCCCTTCTTCCTCTTCTTCTCTCTCACTTCCTCCTACCTCTTCTTCTTCTTCTTCTTCCCTCTCTTTCTCCCTTCACTTCTTCTCTTCCTCTTCTCTCTCTCCCTCCTTCTTCCTCTTCTTCTTCTCTTCTTCTCTCTCACTTCCTCCTACCTCTTCTTCTTCTTCTTCTTCTTCTTCTTCTTCCCTCTCTCTCTCCCTTCACTTCCTCTCTCCCACTCCTCTCTCTCCCTTCACTTCTTCTCTTCCTCTTCCCTCTCTCCCTCCTTCTTCCTCTTCTTCTTCTTTTCTTCTCTCTCACTTCCTCCTACCTCTTCTTCTTCTTCTTCTTCTTCTTCTTCTTCTTCTTCCCTCTCTCTCTCCCTTCACTTCTTCTCTCCCACTCCTCTTTCTCTTCTACCTCACGGCCCGCAATCGATTGGCAATCCAGGGGGTTGTCTTGAATTGTATGCCCTAGGGGGCACAATCGCAGTAGGTAGGAGGGGAGGGGAGAACTTAATTGGAAGGCCCAAGGGGGGTGTAGCTACCGCTCGAGTGAGGAGGGGAGAAGAGTCGACTGACGGAGCCAGGGGGTTGCTGCCACTGCTTCTGGAGGAAAGAGGTGACAACGCAGGGGAAAGGAGGGGTGCTCTCTCTGTCTGTAGCCAGGGGAGGGGAGGAGCCTCCCCTTATATAGGGGGGAGGAGGTGGGTGGCATGGCCAACCCTCCCACCTAGGGGGCTGCATGTCCCCCCATCACCATCACTCCCTCTCTCTCTCTCCCCAACGTGTTGTCGACGGGGAGAGGGGGGGTTAAAAATTTTGAGCTGATGATAATTTTTTTGTTTGAAATTAAAAAGGGGGGGTGTTCCTATGGGGGGAGAAAACACTGGAAATGTTACATCCTCTCCCCCTTAGAGGAATCAAGATGTCCTCATCTCGAGAGGACTTGGGGGTATTGTTGGTTGAGAGTATCTTCGTCCATCCAGGAGGCATCCTCTTTGGGGTAATCTTTCCACTGGATGAGGTATTCTCTCAAGGTCCTTGACCTCAAATGTCTCTCCCTGACATCTAGGACTCTATCAAGCCGTAGCTCAAGGACTCCTTGGCTAGGCGTTACAATTTTCTGGTCATCAAGTACACGATTCAGATTAGTTAGATACTTTTTCAATAGGCTAACATGGAACACATTATGAATCTTTAGGGTTGTTGGCAACTGTAGTTTGTAAGCATTAGGTCCTAGGCACTTAATGATCTTATAAGGTCCGCAATACCTCGAAATTAGCTTCTTATACTCTCCCAGGGATAGTGAACTCTTTTTAGGACGCACAGGATGAAGACCATATCACCTTCAACGAAGGATCTGTCTTGCCATTTCAAGTCTACGTAAGCCTTTTGTCTATCCTTGGCAGCTTGGATGTCTTGTCTTATCGATTTGATTTGATCATCCATGTCTTCCAGCATTTGCCTTGAAGATTCTACCCTCAAAGTTGGATCCGAGAAGATCAAAGGGGTACGACAATTGTGCCCATACAATGCTTGAAAAGGAGTCATCTGAATACTTTGTTGGTAAGAAGCATTGTAGGCAAACTCAACCAGTGGCAAATATTGAATCCACCTTTTGGGTTCACGACAGGAGTATGCCCTAAGCATATCTTCAATGACTTGATTGACTCGTTCTGTTTGACCATCGGTTTGGGGATGGTAAGCTGTACTGAAACAGAGTTGAGTCCCAATAGCCTCAAAGATAGCCCTCCAAAAGTGTGATGTGAAGAGAGAGTCATGATCACTAATGATTATTCTGGGTAACCCATGGAGTTTGAATATTTCCTTGATGAACAATCTTGCGATGTTTAAAGCTTTATAGTTTGTCTTGATAGGGATGAGATGTGCGACCTTGGTGAGCATATCCACTACAACCATAATAGAGTTGTATCCTCCCTGAACTTGGGGTAGGCCAACAACAAAGTCCATACTAATGAACTCCCATTTCATTTGGGGAATGTCAAGTGGTTGCAATTTCCCCGGCATTTTGACATGTTTTGCCTTAATGCATTGACAAGAAAAACATTCCGTGACATATTTGAGAACGTCACCCTTGAGTCTATTCCAATAATAGCTCTTTCTGACCGCATTAAGGGTCTTGGCATAGCCAGGATGCCTTGAGAAAGGGGAGTCATGGGCTTCCCAAAGTATCTTCTGCTTGAGAGTTTGGCTTGCAGGGATATATAATCTTGTCCTAAAGTAGACAAGTCCACCATTGATAGAGAAATCTTGATACTTTCTCTTTAGCTTCGGGTCTTGATCCTTGATGGGGATCTCCCTTAGCAATTTCTGGTAGACGGGGTCATGGCATTCCTCTTCTTTAGCTAGCTCAAGAATTGGGTTGTTTGGGATTGATACCTTTATGGCTAGAATCTTGCTGTTGATGGATCTTGCAAAATAAGACAATTTAGAAATGCCTTGCGACTGAGTGCATCGGCAACTACATTCTCTTTTCTAGGCATGTATTTGATTTCAAAATCATATTCTTCCAGCACTTCGATCCATCGACATTGCCTCATATTGAGCCCATTCTGGGTGAAGATCCATTTAAGACTCTTGTGGTCCATCACTAAGGAAATTTTCTTACCTAGCAAGTAATGCCTCCAAAGTTTGAGAGCATGGATGATAGCCAACAGCTCCAGATTGTGGGTAGCATAATTCCTTTCATGGCTTCTGTGTGACTCTACAACCCAGCATCCATAAGTGAGTAAAGAAATATTTTCAACAGAAAACACTGCTCCATTCCACTCACGTTCCCTTGACTGTCCCCTTATTCCCTTTATTTTCCTCCATTAAGTTCCCTTGTAAATCTTACATCCCGTTGGTTCTCTCTGATACCAATAGTAATGTGTCCGCTTGTCCGCTTGTGGGACACTTCTTAGCAGCCCATCGGGAGGAGGGTCTAGAAGGCTCCACCTAGCACTCGCAAGGAATGACACAGGGTTTGCGATCTAGGTCTTCTCGAGTCTACCACAAGCGGAGGGTCTGGCCATTCCCACTTGGGATCGACCTGAGGTCAGGGTTCCTTTCCTATCAGCAAAGTCTCTAGGGAGAAGCTAGCGTCGAGTTCCAGATATACTACTTTACGTAGGAACAATAGAGTCAAAGTGGATTCATGCTGCACTTGGTTCATGGAGAATGGGAAACGAGAGAGGTGCAAAGCTCAACCTCTCTGCCATATGGCATAGTCCCATTCCTTTCCCCTAAAACAGAATAAATCGGGATTCTACATCTACTGACACTAGGTCTTCATAGTCTTATTATCTCATCATTTGAGAAAAGTTCCCAGCTAACCGGGACCACCCTTCCATAGGATGGACCTATGTCACATCCACCGCAGTTTCCTTAGTTTGCTTTAGTTATCTAATTACCTACCACATTATGTTTTGACATGCAAAAGCAGCTTCCTTATTTAATCAAATTAATCATGAGTTCCATCATGCAACTTAGGCACTGACACAAAAACAATGTCCAGCAAGTTCCTTTTTCTCCAATATCTACTCTTTATTTATCAAAATTCGGAGTACATCCAATATCATGCCCGAAGGCTATCCCAGCAATCTACACGATTGCTGCTCCAAGTTCCATTCATTGACCAGTACATGGGCCTTGAGATCCCATCTCAAGTCATGTCGGCCTCTTGTGCGGGACCTGGAGGCAAGGGATTTACAACCAGAGCCTCCCCAGGCACCCAAGCGTCCTCTCACTCCAAGCAACACCCACGGAGAGACCTCTCATGGGGGTTAGGTCCATGTACCCGGCGCAGCTAACAACCCCCTTTGATGGGGCCAAGCAGACAGTTGGAGGTAACTGTTCCTACCTCTCCCTCCAGGCCTTTAACTTGAAGCATTAAGTGTTTTTCCTTGAATTAGTTCCTTGAGCAAAGAGGATCAAATAATGTACCTAAGTGTACAATCACAAGCATTTCGGAGGCCGTTTGCATGATCAACTGCTAACGTGTGACTCCTTTTTTTCCGGATGCTCCCAGCATCTGACCGTGGGACTTTTTCTTGGATGCTCCCAGCATTCCATCCTGGATCGTTCGCGGCTTGGTGAGATCCCAATAATCTCAAACAAGATTACGCAAGCAAATGTTCTTGGTAAATTAACTTATTTTGACTTTCCCTTTTCCCTTGGGTTTTACCTTATGGTATCCTAACCTAACCCAAGCATTAACTGGACAATCAAGGCAACAGACATGCCTTCATTTGCAACCGAACCAAAGGTATTTTATTCTTCCAATTCTAACCAAGTTTGGTTAATACACTTGGCAATACATGACTCTTCATTTAGGCCTTCAAGATACAGTCTAGATGCATGCGTTCCTTTCATTTCTTTTAGTGCGGTTCTATGCAGAAATTTCCAATCAACCTTATCCATCGTGCACATGGTGCATTTAGTATAGTTGTACATCCAAAATGACCTTTATCTCTCTTCATTCCTAGCAATGAGTACTTATTCCTAATGCACCGAATCACATGTGACTTGCGTATATGAAAGTCTTGGTTTTTGTCCAATGGTGCAAGTGTATCTCATGAACAGAAACTAACATTTCATGTGTTCCTTTTAATCATGATTGTGAAACATGAATTCCAAATGACTATTCATGCACTGAACTGGTTAAAAAGCTATCATTTTATGTGAAGTAAGGCCATAACCTTATCATTTTATGTGTGTAAAAGCTATCATTTCATGCATATAAACTTATGCGAATTCCATACTCTATCATTTCTTGTTCCATGCACATAGCTAACCCTTCGTCTCTTCCACGACAAATAATACATAATTAGTTATAATGCTTAAAGAACCTGGGTCTGATTCGTGTTCATAGGGGCGTTTATTGCGTTGGTCGCTCAGCTTGCCTCTCCCGCATTACCAATACCAACAATAGCTTTGGCACCAACGCTTCTCGTGATTTTCTTCTTGGGACCCATTTCTACTCAGGGTTTGGTAGTCCGGGCCTTAGCAGCCTTCAGGCTGACCGGGTCGGGAGCAAAAGGCCGCGGGAAGGGAATCCTTTGTCGATGAGGGGGTGACTTGTCTCCAACTCTCTTCCTTTCTCTTTCTCCTTTCCTCTCTCTCCCTCTCTTGTTCCTCTTCTCTTCTCCTTCTTTCTCTCTCTTCTTCCTTTTCTTCTTCTTTTTCTACCTCTCTCTTCTCTCCTTCTACCTCTTCTCCCCTTCACCTTCTCTCCCTCTTGTTCTCTTCTCTCTCCCTTCTCTCTCTCCTTCTCTTCTTCTCTCTCACTTCTTCTCTTTCTCTTCTCCCTCTCCCTTCTTCCTCTTCTTCTTCTCTTCTTCTCTCTCACTTCCTCCTACCTCCTCCTCTTCTTCTTCTTCTTCTTCTTCTTCTTCTTCTTCTTCTTCTTCTTCTTCTTCTTCTTCCTCCTCCCCTTCACTTGTTCTTTTCCTCTTCTCTCTCACCCTCCTTCTTCCTCTTCTTCTTCTCTTCTTCTCTCTCACTTCCTCCTACCTCTTCTTCTTCTTCTTCTTCTTCCCTCTCTCTCTCTCCCTTCACTTCTTCTCTCCCACTCCTCTCTCTCCCTTCACTTCTTCTCTTCTTCTCTTCCTCTCTTCTTCTCTCTCACTTCCTTCTACCTCTTCTTCTTCTTCTTCTTCTTCTTCTTCTTCTTCTTCTTCCCTCTCTCTCTCCCTTCACTTCTTCTCTCCCACTCCTCTTCCTCTTCTACCTCACGGCCCGCAGCCACCACCAGTTGGCAATCAGGGGGTGGCTTGAATTGTATGCCCCAGGGGGCTCACTCGCAGCAGGTCGGAGGGGGGGAGTACTTAATCCAAAGACCCAGGGGGGGCGTAGCTACTGCTCGAGCCAGGATGGGGGGAAGAGTCGAGTGACGAAGCTAGGGGGCTGCTGCCACTGCCTGCTAGAGGAAAGAGGTGACGATGCAGGGAAAGGGGGGCGCTCTCTCCATCTGTAGCCGGGGGAGGGGAGGAGCCTCCCTTTATATAAGGGGGGGAGGAGGTGGGTGGCATGGCCAACCCTCCCACCTAGGGGGCTGCATGCCCCCCATCACCACCACTCCCTCTCTCTCTCTCCCCGACGTGCTGTTGGCAGGGAGAGAGAGGGAGGTTAAATTTTTTTGAGCTAATGATTTTTTTTTTGAAATTAAAAAGGGGGGATGTTCTTATGGGGAGAGAAAACATGGGAAATGTTACACTACCTCACAACCGAACATGCACATCCGAACCCACTAGGATCGACCTGAAATTTGGGTTCCTAGTGGTTAAGGTCTCTTGACAGCATTCTAGGCTCAGGTCTTGGATATCCTACTTTACGTAGAGATACCCAAGCGAGAGCCGATCCATGCTGCACTTGGTTCGAAGAGAATACAAAACGAGAGGGATGCGTTACTCAACTTCTCTACCCATAGGGCATAGTCCCATTTCGATCCCCTAAAACTATATGAATTCTCGAAAACTCCATGAAGCCTCCCAGTTCTCTGGGACCACCCTGCCATAAGGCAAACCCATTGGGGGTTTTGCCCACCTACTTCCCTTGATGATAGGAAGCATATTTAGTTTTCTAATTACCTAGGAGCACATTTAAGTGATAACATATACAAATAGCTTCATTAATTAACCGGTAAATCACACATTCCTTTATGTAATCTTATGCACTAACAAAAAAACAGTATCAAACAAGTTCCTTTAAAAATAAACTTTATGTTAAGATCTAAACTAGATGACAATTTTCATCCATTGGATGATCCTGTGATTCATAAGGATGCTATTTTATTTCCCTCCAAGTTTTCACCCTTGCATTAGTAATAGGGCCTCGAGATCTAAGCCCTAGTCACACGGTATGCTTGAGTACGACCCGGAGGCAGGAGATTTATAGCCAGAGCCCCCTGGTACCCGATAATCCTCCTATGGACAAGTCAATTCCACGGAGAGACCTCTCGTGACGGGTTCAGTCCACATTCCAAGCGCGGATATTTATAACCCCTGTGGATAGGGTTGGTGGCTAGCTAGAGGTGCTTAGCATGCCTTTCCCAAGTTTTTAACTTGATCCATTTTTAAGGAGATCTTTATCAACCTTTTTAATCAAACAAAACTTTTCCAACAAGTATCCTATTTACAAGCATAAACAGAAGTGCACAATTTATACTAGATAGTTTCCTTGTTTTCTTGCCAAGGTGAGATTGGCCATGATGAGTTTGCATAAAATCCTCGATGTTATCATCCATATCACTCGTGTGACAGAGGTATCCTAGGTACAAATCCTCTTACTCCTAGATGAGTAATCTACGCTTCATCCCTTGATTATCCTTGTAGCAATAGGAATTGCAATTTGCCTTTAGTAGGCATTACCATCCCCATTATTATCCCCATGAAACCATACCCATTCCTCTAGGATTAGGGTTTTCATGTAAGTCGAATTAAGTCATCCTAGATAACTCCATGCTCTATTTAGAGTCCCTCCTATTCTTATTATCCAACTCCCTTGATTTCTTTGCAAAAATCACTATCAAATACCTCATGTACAATAAGAATAACTCTACCGCAGTTTGGATGACCACCACTATCGTGGGGTTTTATTTTTCCACGATAGAAAATCCTAGTTTACTATGAGTAGTTGCATGTTTGTGGGCAACTATGCTCTCGCCAACGAGTGTGAAAAGAGAAATCAATGGTCTTATGGGTCAATCCTTAGTCGGTGTTTCCATCCTCTTGATAGTTGTGTCATAGCTATCGCTCTAATGTTTACCTATTGATCGGGATTCCTTAGGATAACCTAAGTGAGTTGACCTTCTTACTTGGATAATTTTAAATAGTCTAATTTGTCTACTTAGCCCTATCACTTTTAGATGTGACATGTAAAAACAACATCCTTAATTAGCCTTTTAAAAGGACAGGGTTTGTTCACGTAATATTATGACATTGACACAAAAACAAATTCAAACACGATACTTGGAAGTACCTAATATTAGCAATTTATTAGAGATACAAATCTTGTTCAAAAGGAACAATATCCACAATCCTTAAGGATGCACTTTTATTTCCACCAAGTTTTTGCCTTGCACTAGTAACAAGGGCCTCTCGAAAATCTGTTCCGAGTCATGCTGATCATTTGAGTAAGACTTGGAGGCAGGGAATTTACGGCTAGAGCCCCCCTTAGCATCCAAGTGTCCTCCTACGTTCAACCGAATCTTCGGAGAGACCTCTCATGGCGGGTTCGATCCACGTTCCTATCACGGCTATTTAGAACCCCCTTAGCTAGGGTTGGCGGCCAGTTGGGGGTGGTTTGGTGCACCCTCCAAAAGTTCAACTTGATTCACTACGCTCATTTATGAGTTTGGGGTTACACAATCTCTCTTTTCCTCTTTTTTTTTTCCTTTTTAGTTGAAGCAATGTTCCTAAATATACAAGCACAAACAAAGGTGCAGGTGAGTGCTTGAGACATCTGCTAAGGTGGGGTCCCTCTCTTAACCCTAGCGTTTGTCCTTCTTGCCTTAGTGGTAATTTCCAATATCCTCTAAAGGATAGGGAATTTCTTCATTTGTCCCAGTATGAAGTAGCAATAGATTGGCTTAATTTCTTCAAAACCCTAAATAAGTTTAGTTGAGCCCTATCCTTGTGTATATAGGGTTCATTTTTATTGAACGAATCTTGAGAAATTATTAGTATTTCGTATGTGCGGTTTACAATTATCTTCAAGATGAATCCTTAGCATTGCAACACTAAAATTGATCATGATGCCACACAATTTAGAGGCGTATCTTTCCTAAGACTACTGCAATGCAAGCCTTTGCTTTTGGGAATTCATATCGACGCTTATGCAAAACACAAGTAGAAACTTGTATTTTTTTTTCTTTTGGGTGGAGGACGTGAAGTTATCAAGCCTAAGGCAAAAGTGAACCACTCCCCTTCAAAGGTTTATAGCAGCCTAATACTTGTTTTAGTATTGCAATGGCCTGGATATACTTAAACATCATTGTAGCAATTCACAAATTTCATGTACTTGATTCAAACCGTCAATTCTACCTTTCCAATTTCACAAATTTTGTGATGCAAAGAAAAAAAGTACAATTTTTGCTTAATTGATGAATATGTATAAGCATTTTAACAACCCATTTTTAAGCATGCTAATGTTAATGCATAATATAAAGTATTACGAGCATAATCAATAAGGTCCTGGCTTCTTCTATTTTTTTTTTCATGCATGAATGCAAAATCTTACGTGCAATTTACTCGTTCAAAAACATACCAAAGTGCAAGTAAGCACAATTTCCAATATGATAAAATGATGTAAACTAAATGGTGATTAGTTATGATAGACTTTCGCCGAATAGCTTTCCCTTCCCAATAAAGTCGGCCTATGTCCTTAAGACCTCCCATCAGGGTAGGGTGTATGGAATGCACCTGATTACCAAAGTGACGTGGTTCCTTGACCCGCAGCTCCATTGGTTGAGGCAGGATTCGTGTTCAGTTCGACCTTACTTCGTTTGGGAAGGTATCATATGATTTGGCTTTT
The DNA here is from genome assembly GCF_053477565.2 of Lygodium microphyllum. NCBI lineage: Eukaryota > Viridiplantae > Streptophyta > Polypodiopsida > Schizaeales > Lygodiaceae > Lygodium > Lygodium microphyllum. The sequence goes on from NC_141163.1 coordinate 56,742,917, forward strand.
GCTTCATGACTACGCACCCAGATTACAAGAGAGACGGCTCCTCGTGGAAGGCGCTCATCTACGAGGACCTTCTCCAAGAGGGGGGAGAAAGAAGATGGCAAGCTCCGAGAAACTTAGAGTTCTTCAAGGAGGAAGAAAAAAAAACTATTTCCTTCTCTCTCTCCCTCTCTCTCTCTCTTCTCTTACTCTCCCTCTTTCCTCTTACACTTCCCTCCTCTCTCTCTCTCTCAGCTTTCTTTTGTTTTCTCTCTAGCGTGAAGGGTCCTCCCTCCCTCGCTTAAGCCCTTTTTATAGGATCTTTGGGGAAGGAGGGGGGGGGGGGGGGAATTAGTAATGGAGGTCCTCCCTCCTCCCATGGTAGGCGGCAACCCCCTACCACCTCCACAGCACGCGGTAGCCCCCCTACCCCTTCCAGGCATGCGGTAGGCCCCCCTTGCCACCTCCTTCGCCATGCGGCACCCTCCCTCGTTGACATCATGACAGCCCCCCCTCGCCCGTCCAACCATGACAGCCCCCTCCCCTAACGCCATCCGCCAGTTGGCGGCGTAACCAGGGGGTTAATTCTTTTTTTCAAAAAAAATAAATTTTCATTTAAGGGGGGAGGTCATACGACGAGAAGGGGGGGAAATGTTACATTCTTCCCCCCTTAAAGAATCGACATGTCCTCACCTCGAAAGGATTTGGGGGTATTGTTGGTGGAGAGTACTCTCATTAATCCTTGTGGAATCTTCTTTTGGAAATTCCTTCCACTGGATGAGGTACTTCTTCAGGATTCTTCTCAATCTCTTTTCTCGAATGTCTAGGATTCTAGCTCGCCAAAGCTCAAGGACTCCTTGGTTTGGCATTACAACTTGTTGATCATTTAATATATGGCTAGGATTTGATACATATTCTTTAGTAGGCTAACATGAAATACATTGTGAACCTTTATGTTCTTAGGGAGTTGGAGATTGTAGGCATTCGACCCTAGGCATTTAAGGATCCTGTAGGGTCCCCAATACCTTGGACTCAGTTTTTTAAATTCCCCCAATGATAGGGAACTCCTCTTGGGCTGTACACGAATAAAAACCATGTCTCCCTCATTGAAGAGTTGTTCTTGTCTATTTAGATATGCATAGGCTTTTTGCCTATCCTTGGCGGCTCTAATGTCTTGTCTCATTGTCTTAACCTGCTCATCCATTTCCTTCAACATTTGCTTAGAAGCTTCTACTCTTAAATTAGGATTTGAAAAGCTCAATGGGGAATGGAAATCATGCCCATACAATGCTTGAAAAGGTGTCATTTGGATGCTTTGCTAGTAGGAAGCATTATAGGCGAACTCTACTAATGGTAGATATTGAATCCGTTTTCTCGGGTTTGCGACAGCAATAAGCTCTAAGGATATCTTCAATGACTTGATTGACCCTCTCTGTTTGGCCGTCAGTTTGAGGGTGATAGGCTGTACTGAAATAGAGTTGAGTCCCAATGTCCCCAAATATCCCTCTCAAGAAGTGAGACGTGAAGAGGGAGTCGCGGTCACTAATGATCCTTCTAGGCAACCCATGGAGCTTGAATATCTCCTTGATGAACAATCTGTCAATATCTAAATCTTTATAATTTGTATTGATTGGAGTGAGGTGTGCAACCTTGGTGAGTATATCTACTATTGCTATAATTGAGTTGTAGCCCCCTTGCACTGAGAATAACCCAACAACAAAATCCATCCTGATAAATTTCCACTTCATTTGGGGGATGTGGAGAGGTTGCAGCTTCCCAGGCATCTTGACATGTTCTGCCTTGATGCGCTGGCAAGACAAACATGCTGTGATATATTTAAGTACATCTACCTTAAGCCTTCCCCAATGGTAGCTCTTTCTGATCGTGTTGAGGGTCTTAACATATCCGGGATGGCCTAAAAAGGGGGATTCATGTGCTTCCCAAAGTATTCTCTGTTTCAGTTTCCTATTGGAAGGTATGCATAATCTTGTCCTAAAATAGACAAGTCCCTCATTGATGGAGAATTCTTGATATTTGACCTTAAGTTTCGGGTTTTTGTCATTTCCCAAATTTTCCTTTATCACCAAATATTCTAGATCATGGCTAGCTTCTTCCTTGGCTAGTTCAAGGATAGGGTTGCTGGGCATTGACACCATAGTTGCCAAAGATTCGGCTAATGAGGATTCTTCCATGATAAGAGAGTTGAGGAACACCTTGTGACTTAGAGCGTCAGTGTGACCACATTCTCCTTGCCATGTCGATACCTAATCTCAAAATCATCCTCATGACATTGCCTCATGTTGAGGTCAGTCTGGGTGAAGGTCCATTTAAGGCTCTTATAGTCTGTGATCAAAGAAAACTTGTTACCAAGCAAGTAATGTCGCCAAAGCTTGAGGGCGTGAATGACTGCTAGCAATTCTAGGTCATGGGTGACATAATTCCTCTAATGGGTTTTTAGCTTCCGCGAGGAATAAGCTACGGGATCACCTTCTTGCATTAGTACACAGCCCAGTGTAGGTATGCTAGCATCCTTGACAACTTCAAATTCCTAAAAAACAAAGAGAGAGAGAGAGAGAGAGAGAGAGAGAGAGAGAGAGAGAGGAAGAAAGAGTAAGAGGAAAGAGGGAGATAAGAGAAGAGAGAGAGGGAGGGAGAGAGAGAAGGAAATAGTTTTTTGTCTTCCTCCTTGAAGAACTCTGAGCTTCTCGAAGCTTTCCGTCTTCTTTCTCCCCCCACTTGGAGAAGGTCCTCGCAAACAAGTCCCTTCCGCGAGGAGCCGTCTCTCATAATCTGGGTCTGTAGCTATGAAGCAAAAGCCAAATCATATGATGCCTCCCAAATGAAGTAAGGTCCAACCGAACACGAATCCCACCTCAACCGATAGAGCTGTGGGTCAAGGAACCGTGTCACTTGGTAATCAGGTGTGTTCCATACACCCTGCCTTGATGGGAGGTCTTAAGGACATAGGCGGATTTCATTGGGAAGGGAAAGCTATTCGATGAAAGTCTATCATAACTAACCACCATTTAGTTTACATCATTTTATCATATTGGAAATTTGCTTACTTGCACTTTGGTATGTTTTTGAACAAGTAAATTGCATGGAAGATTTTGCATTCATGCACAAAAAAAAAAAAAAGAGAAGCCAGGACCTTATTGATTATTCTCGTAATACTTTAGATTATGCACTAACATTAGCATGCTTAAAAATTGGTTGTTAAAACACTTATGTATATTCTTCATTTAAGTGAAAAACATACTTTTTTTATTTGCATCACAAAATTTGTCAAATTGGAAAGGTAGAAGTGACGGTTTGAATCAAGTGCATGAAATTCTTGAATTACTATAATGACATTTAAGTATATCTAGGCCATTACAATACTAAAACAGGTATTAGGCCCCTATAAACCTTGAGAGGGGAGTGGTTTGCTTTTGCCTTAGGCCTAATAACTTCATGTCCTCCACCCAAAAGAAAAAAAAAGTCCAAGTCTCTATTTGTTTTTTGCATAAGTGCGTCAAGATAAATTCCCAAAAGCAAAGGCCTGCATGGCATTATTGTCTTAGGAAAGATACGCCTATAAATTGTGTGGTATTATGATCAGTTTCAGTTGCGCTACTAGGGATTCATCTTGAAGATAACTATAAACCGCACATACAAAATACTAATAATTTCTCAAGAGCAGTTCAATAAAAATGAACCCTATACACGCAAGGATAGGGTTCAACTCAACTTATTTAGGGTTTTGAAGGAACTAAGCCAATCTATTGTTACTTCATAGGGGGAAGAAGGAAGAAATTCCATATCCTTTGGAGGATATTGGAAATTATTGCTAAGGCAAGAAGGACAAACGCTAGGGTCAAGAGAGGGATCCCACCTTAGCAGATGTCTCGAGCACTTACTTGCACCTTTGTTTGTGCTTGTAAATTTAGGAACACTGCTTCAACTAAAAAGGAAAAAAAAAGAGGAAAAGAGAGATTGTGTAACCTCAAACTCATAAATGAGCGTAGTGAATCAGTTGAACTTTTGGAGGGCGTGCCAAACCACCCCCAACTGGCTGCCAACCCTAGCCAAGGGGGTTCTAAATAGTCGTGACGGGAACGTGGACTGAACCTTCCTTGAGAGGTCTCTCCGCAGATTAGGTTGAACGTAGGAGGATGCTTGGATGCCAGGGGGCTCTGGCTGTAAATTCCCTACCTCCCGGTCCTACTCAAACAATCAGTGTGACTCTGAATAGATTTTTGAGAGGCCCTTGTCACTTGTGCAAGTTGAAAATAAAAGTGCATCCTTAAGGGTTCCGAATATTGTCCCTTGTGAACAATATTTGTATCTTTGATAAATTGCTAATATTAGGTACTTCTAGGGATCCTGTTTGAATTTGTTTTTGTGTCAGTATCATAAGATTACGTGAACGAACCATGTTTCTTTAAAAGGCTAATTAAAAATGCTATTTTTACATGTCACACCTAGACGTGATAAGGCTAAGTAGACAACTAAAATACGCCAAGTGAGGAAAGTGGGAGGACAGAACCCCCGACGGGTCTATCCTATAGCAGGGTGGTCTCAGAGAACTAGGAGGCTTCTCACAAGGTTAGGTTTTACTGACAAACGATGCTTAGAAATCGTTAGGTTAGAACCCCGATTCATGCCATTTTAGGGGACTGGCATGGGGTTATGCCCTATGGGCAGAGAGGCGGAGCGTCGCATCCCTCTCATTTCCCATTCTCTTTGAACCAAGTGTGGCATGGGTCTGCTTCGGCTTGGGTATCTCTGTGTAAAGTAGGATGTCCAGAACCTGAGACTAGAATGCTCTCAGAAGACCTCGACCTCTAGGGACTTAAGTTTAGGTCGATCCTAGTGGGTTCGGCTGCAAGCGTTCCGTTGCGAGGCGGACTCGAAAAACCCTAGGCCACAAACCCCGTGACATTCCATGGGAGTGTTGGGCGACGTCGCTTGGACTCGTCTCTCGATGGACCACTAAAAACGTGCTTAGATAGCTATTAGGTGGGCACGTTACAGTTGGTATTAGAGCTTGTTTAATCAATGCAGAGTCAAAGTGTACCATCCTTCTTCTTTTGAAACAAGACTAAAGCTCCCCAAGGAGAACTGCTAGGGCTTATGTACCCTTGGTCCAGTAGTTGTTTGAGTTGTTCCTTTAATTCAATGGCCTTAGGAATAGACATCTTATAGGGCCTTTTTGCAACTGGAGCAGCTCTTGGGATTAGTTTAATCTCATGATCCACTTCCCTAGGTAGTGGTAATTTAGTCAATTCCTCCGGGAACACATCCACATATTCCTTTAGCCATGATGGTTCTTCATTAGTGTCTTCTGCTTGATCGTGTTTGTTTAGCTTGATCAGGTAGACGAGTAATCCCTTCCTCATTCCTTGAACTATTCGAGTTGCCTTAGCTAACTGGATCTTTGGTTTACCTGCTTCACCTTGTGTTGTAACTAGCTCACCCTTAGGATTTAGAAAGGAGACTTGGCCCTTTCCACAATGAATGTGAGAATCATTGGGGATTAGCCAATCCATCCCTCTCGTTTCCCATTCTCTTTGGACCAAGTCCAGCATGGGTCTCCTTCTGCTTGGGTATCTCTATAACATACCCGCCTATCGGCTGTACAAGCATGTTTTTAGTGGTCCATCGAGAGACGAGTCCAACTGATGTCGCCCAGCACTCGCATGGAATGTCACGGGGTTTGACGCCTAGGGTTTTTCGAGTCCGCCTCGCAACGAAATGTTTGCGGCCAAACCCAGTAGGATTGACTTGAAACTTAAGTCCCTAGAGGTCAAGGTCTTCTGACAGCATTCTAGTCTCAAGTTCTGGATATCCTACTTTACACAAAGATACCCAAGCCAAAGCAAACACATCTTGCACTTGGTTCAAAGAGAATGGGAAATAAGAGGGATGCGGCACTCCATCTTTCTACCCATAGGGCATAGCCCCATTTCGGTCCCCTAAAATGGCATGAATTGGGGTTCTAGCCTAATGATTTCCAAGCATCGTTTATTAGTAAAACCTCATCTTGTGAGAAGCCTCCAAGTTCTCTGGGACCACCCTACAGTAGGACAGATCCATCGGCAGTTCCATCCTCTTGCTTCCCTCACTTGGTGTATTTTAGTTGTCTACTTAGCCCTATCACTTTTAGGTGTGACATGTAAAAATAGCTTCCTTGATTAGCCTTTTAAAAGGACAAGGTTCCTTCACGTAATCTTATGACACTGACACGAAAACAAATTCAAACAAGATCCCTAGAAGTACCTAATATTAGCAATTTATTAGAGATACAAATCTTGTTCAAAAGGGACAATATCCAGAATCCTTAAGGATGCAATTTTATTTCCACCAAGTTTTTGCCTTGCACTAGTAAAAAGGGCCTCTCGAAAATCCGATCCGAGTCACACTGATCATTTGAGTAGGACTCGGAGGCAGGGAATTTATGGCCACAGCCCCCCTTGGTATCCAAGCGTCCTCCTACGTTCAACCCAATCTACGGAGAGACCTCTCGTGGCGGGTTCGGTCCACGTTCCCGTCACGGCTATTTAGAACCCCCTTGGCTAGGGTTGGTGGCTAGTTGGGGGTGGTTTAGTGCGCCCCTCCAAAAGTTCAGCCTGATTCACTATGCTCATTTATGAGTTTGGGGTTACACAATCTCTCTTTTACTCTTTTTTTTTTCTTTTTAGTTGAAGAAATGAATGAACCTTGTCCTTTTAAAAGGCTAATTAAGGAAGCTATTTTTACATGTCACACCTAAAAGTGATAGGGCTAAGTAGACAACTAAAATATGCCAAGTGAGAGAAGCGGGAGGACGAAACCCCCGACTGGTTTGTCCTACGGCAGGGTGGTCCCAGAGAACTAGGAGGCTTCTCACAAGGTTAGGTTTTACTGATAAACAATGCTTAGAAATCATTAGGTTAGAACCCCGATTCATGCCATTTTAGGAGACTGGAATGGGGTTATGCCCTATAGGCAGGTGGAGCACCGCATCCCTCTCATTTCCCATTCTCTTTGAACTAAGTGCGGCATGGGTCTGCTTCAACTTGGGTATCTCTGCATAAAGTAGGATGTCCAGAACCCGACACTAGAATGTTGTTAGAAGTCCTCGACCTCTAGGGACTTAAGTTTCAAGTCGATCCTAGTGGATTTGGCCGCAAACATTTTGTTGCGAGACGGACTCGAAAAACCCTAGGCGACAAACCCCATGACATTCTATGGGAGTGCCAGGCAGCATCCATTGGACTTGTCTCTCGATGGACTGCTAAAAATGTGCTTGGATAGTTGATAGGTGGGCACATTACAGTTGGCATAAGAGCCGACCTACGACTAAGACAATTAGGGAGAAAAATTGGGAAGAGTGAGGCAATGTGTTTATTAGAAAATGTTTCCCTTTTTACTCACTTGTGGATTGTTGCCACTTCCAAACTTACGAAGCATGGAGCAGGTTCCTCGTATTTCATATCATGTTCAAGACAGCTATGATTTCTTCAAGCTATCACAGACGGTCTGACATGATGGGGATCCCAGATTGGCTCTACAACACGTCACCGTTGTATGTGGAACGGCATTGGACTTGGAGTGCGGGATACTGCTACATAGACGCCACCCGACTCACCTATCTTCAAAACAATTTGAAGAGGTTAAAGTGGTTGGAAGACTTGAAGATTATCAAGTTATTCATCTTTCATGAGACTTCTGTGAACTCAACCCTACACATTGGATGCCAGCAAGTCGATCAGAACTGCCACATCTACGAAGAGGTGGTTGAAATTTTGCCAATAGACATAATTAAAGTAATGGGGCGAAATGAACATCATGGCTATCAAAAATAGGGATTTCCTGAACTTGCCATGACTTATCGCTTCCTGAGAATCCATTCCCCCAATCCATACTACTATTCTGTCCCTATAGCTGATTCTAATAGGAAATTATTAACCTAGTGTTAATGTAGCTCCTAAGAAGAAAAAATCATCTCAGCCAAACCCTATCCATTCCCGAATAATTGTACTTGAGGCTTACGTTTCCCTATGGTTAAATAAGAATTTTATGTTCATTTGAATGGTTGCATAGTTGTAATGGAAAAATACCTGCCTATTGATTTAAGTTGTATAGGGTGTGTAAATGCAAACCTAACATGGGAAAATTTAAATTGGTGATAAGATACATCCCCAAGCAAAGATCCAGAACCCTATTACCACAGTGAACCCAGAAGAGGTACAAGAGAAGAACTTCCTTCTCAAACAAATTAAACTACTAGAATTGATTCTCCCCCTTGGAATTTCTCCCCCTTGAAATTTCTCACTTAGGACCTTATAAAGCCCCATTTCCCCCAAGAAAGGATTTTACCCAAAAATCCCTTGAAAGGCCTTAAGTGGTCTTTAAGGCTCTTTCCCCACACCCCCCCCCCCCCCCCGAAATTTCCCCCTTGAAGCTCTATAAGGGCCTTTTTCCCCCAAAAGATTTTACCTTAAGCCCTTCATCTGACCCCCTCGAATTTCCCCTAAGGGCTCCCTTAGGCCCTTTTTATACCTTTTATTTACCCCCTTACAAAAATAAGATAGGGTGTTAAGGGTCTTTTGACACTTTTCTTTCCCCATACAAAAGCCCTCGTAAGGGTTTTTTTTTCACCTTTTTTTCCCTGTTCGTGTGAATCTTTATAAGGCCATTAAGCCTTTCCCATGGCTTTAATGGGTCTTATTCACGTGAGATTTTGAAAGCACCCCCTTTTTTTGAAATCCCTACTTCAAGAAGGAAGCCTTCTAAAACTGCTTCCGACGGACGGTGCAAGTTTTCGCAAAAGGGAGCCACGGTGGAATTTCAAAAAGGAGTTGCAAAGCTGCATCCACAACGGAAAGGCTGCATTCACGATGCCTCCTAAGAAAGCCCAAGGCGCAGCCGCAGGAGGATCGTCTCCTAGCATCCATGTGGACATCTCATCCCAAGTCCAGGTTTTCCTTCCTCATTTTTATTTGGTACTGTTATAATTCAATCGTGCAAAGGATAATTGTTGGAAATAGGATGCATTCTTTGTCTTAAATGCTTTCGAAAAATTAGCTCACGACGGAGGAATTTAGTCATTAATATTTTCAATAAAATAAGAAAAATAAAGGATGCATAAATGCATTTCTAGCAAATAGCTTTATGCATTGCAATGAATTAAAATTAGATTAATGTCCATTGTCAGAAAACGGAATTAAAATAGTATACTTTGTTTAAACATGGAAGTATAAACTGCATATCGCATTATTAAGCCATATCCTCTTCGCAATGAATCATCAGGGGAAGTGCTAGGAATCCTTAGGAAAGTACAAGGCATGAAATGATCAACTGCATAAATTATCAAGAAAAAGTTTGCTTGTTTAGCATGAATTTTGTTCGCAAGTTATAGGAGGATTAGTTGCAATTAACCTAACCTATGCCTGACCTTAAACAATGATAAGTTAGGGTTTAAAAATCAATTTACGCGTAGACAACAAGTCATGTGTTTATGGAATGATAACGTAACTATCTTCAAGAGTTAAACAAATGGGCATAAACCTAAACACCTAAACCGTGGAGTACTCATTTAGAATGATTTAAATTCCAAGAAATTCACTAGGAATTAATACATGACCTAATCGTACGTATTGCTAAAACTGAAACTCCTATACCCTAAATACTTGCCCACATTCACCGAATGTAAGAACAGTGAAACATAATTGGGAAGTGATCTAGGGTTTGTCCCTAAGAATCTTACGAGATGGAACTTGGAACCCTAGGACTGATGATGTGAGCCTAATGTAATTAGGAATAGATTGTTTCATGACCCCATTTAATGAGTAGAATAGTCTCATAGTCGATGCGACACTTGTGCAACAAGTGCGGAGTCGTATGATCCTGTGTTTGGATCACAAGGGAATGGCCAATTCTCGCAATGAGGTTGGCAGTCGCAAGTTATCTTGCAAGAGGAGGAATAATCATCCTAATATAGTATCTTTCTTGAGTAAAGATAATTGTTTGGAAGCAAAAGACCAACTGATAAACTGAAATAATCTATGAACTTAAGATTTGACCAAGTCAGGTGAATAGGATACGCCCTAACCCAGGATATAGGGGATCTCGCCAGGTCGCAAGTCATCCCGGATAGAGTGTTAGATGCATTCAAAAGGAATGACTCATTCCTTAGCAATTTGCCAAAAAAAACGACCAATGGAAACGTTTGTGCTTGTTACAGACTAAAGAGCACTGTTTGGTTTTGTTTGATCAATGAATTAAAAGAAAAATGGATATCTAATACTTCAAGTTGAAGGCCTGAAGGGCGAGGCAACTTCAGTTACCCCCGACTGCCTGCCTGACCCTAACCAAGGGGGTTGTTAACCACACCGGGAAAGTGGACCGAACCCGCCACGAGAGGTCTCTCCGTTGAGCGCTACTTGGAGTAGGAGGACGCTTGGGTGCCAGAGAGGGATCTGACCGTAAATCCCTTGCCTTTCGGACCCTCCACAAGAGGCTAACGTGACTCGGAATTGGATCTCGAGGCCCACATACTAGTCTATGGGCAGAAATTTGGATTAGTGATCCCTGTGGATTGCTGGATAGCCTTTGGGTGGATTGTGGATAAGCCTACGGGCTGGAATTTTTGTATTTCAAAGATAAATATGATAACCTGTTAATAAGGAACTTGTTTGACATTGTTCTTCTATGTCAAGTGATATGATTACATGAAAGAATCAGTGCCTAACGGGCTAATTAAAGAAGCTGATTGTTACATGTCCAACTAAATCTGCTAGGTAATTAAATAATTAAAACAACTCAAGGAAAGTGCGGTGGATGTGGCCATAGGTCCGTCCTACAGATGGGTGGTCCCGGTTGGCCGGGAAATTTTCTGAAAACACGATGGACAGCACAAAGATGATCAAGGAACATGAACAACAAAAGCATTGACCTAGAGTTATGATTGATCTCGATTTAAGTTGTTTTAGGGGAACGGAATGGGACCATGCCTTATAGAGAGGTTGAGCTTTGCATCCCTCTCGTTTCCCATTCCCCTTGAACCAAGTGCAGCATGGATCCGCTTTGGACCTGGCATTTCTGCATACAGTAGTTCACTTGGGTCCAACGCTAGTTGCCGTTAGGAAATGACCAATAAGGAAAGCCCTAATTCAGGTCGATCCTAAGTGGGAACGGCTGGAATACTTCCGGTACGTGGAGAACGCAGAAAGCCCTAGATCGCAAACCCTGTAACATTCCATGGGAGTGCCGGGTGGAGCTTTCTAGACATCCTTTCGGATGGACTGCTAAGACGTGTCCTGAAGATACAAGTGGACACGTTACAGTTGGTATCAGAGCGAACCAACGAAGGATTTGTTTTTTAAAAAAATCCTAATAAGAAAATAAAGCAAATATTGCTGTCCAAACATTTCCTTACTTTCAATGTTGTATTGCAGAATTACAAAGCATGGAACAAGTTCTTAGTATTCCACGTCATGTTTATGACTGCAATGCATTCTCCACATTATTGACAAAGGGTTGAGATGATGAACATCCTAGAGAAAATCTATAATCCATCGCCTTTGTACATGGAACGAAGATAGACGGGTGCCTCAGGAATCTACTATATAGGCACCCACCAGTTTGCTTATCTACAAACCAACCTAAAGAGGATCAAGTAGTTGGAAGACCTGAAAGTCGTGAAGCTATTCATTTTTGTGGAAGCTCATATAAACTCAACTCTACATATTCGAGGTTGAAGGGTTGAGATGAACTCATATGTATATGAGGAAGTAACCCGTGTGATCCTCGCCGACAAAAATTAAAGTGTTGGGGCGCCATGAGAAGAATGGGTTCCAAAGGAAAGGATACCCTGAACTTCCAATGACTTACCGATTCTTGAAGATCCATGACTCGAAATGATACTATTATGCAGTTCCTATAGATAAATGTAATACAACGTTATTCTCCCCAAACTAAATGTAACAGTTGGCTTATCATCGCAAGAAATGTTGTATTCCGAAAGGGCTATGCCCATAATACAAATAAGACTTCTTTTTATCAATGTCTGATTGTGCATGAGAATTGATAAAAAGTTAAGTGGTTAGATTGCTTGGGTGATAGCGGAATTAAATATGTAATATAAATCAATAAGGATTATTGTGTAATAACATTAAGAAACTTTTATCCAGGCACAACCCCAGGTACAGGTTCCTAGTTCACCTCCTACATCAAGTACTACTGTAATCCAGGAGAAGAAGTTCCTTCTCAAGCAAATTAAGCCACCCGAGTTTGACGGGAGAGGCAGGTCTATCCAAGCAGATGCTGAAATTTGGATTGAATCCATGGAGGATTACCTCAAAGTAGCCGGTACTGCACTAGCCAATCAGGCTATGCTCGCCAAGCTAAAGCTCACCGACGAATCCAAGCTTTGGTGGAAGTAATGGTGCAAGGATCAAGGGATCGCAGAGGGATCCATTACCTGGGAGAATCTGAAGAAAGCCGTGCAAGGAAGATACTTACCACCTGCATATCGCACACAGAAAATGAATGAGTTCTACGAGCTAAAAATAGCTGGGGCTCACTCTTGACGCATACTACTCTAAAATCGTCTCACTTCTTAAGTATGCGCTGCAGATGGACATGACACAGCAAGTGTCCAAATTTTGTGCTGGTTTAAATCCCCCAGTAAATACCTGTCTCGAATCTATGCGTCCATCAGATCTTCAAGACGCACTCATTCAAGCTATGCCTATAATTCAGGAGGTGCAGTCTAGACCAAGGGGTAACAAAACCTGGTCTTATAATGACCCGAACAAAGGAGCATTTAGGCCTCAAATGAAGAGAGTTCAAGGTCATAATTAGAGACAAAGAAAGAAAGCAATGACTAATAACATCAACAAATTTTTTCCTACTCAAAGCAATGGCCAAAACCTCAGTTGTTTCCACTGCAACGAGCCCGGCCACTTCAAGAGGCAATGTCCCAAACTTAGAGGAGGGCATTGCCAAGCACCTTTCCAAGGAACGGGCCGTGGTCATGGAGCTGATACCTGAGGTAGAGGAAGAACCGCCTACGTTGCCAATAGGCAAATGTGCAAAGAAGAAGATCCAACCATGGAAGCAGAATTTGAAAGGGCGACAATCCATGACGCTCTACATAAGAAAGGCCCGAACCGCCAATTCTCGGTGATTCAGACACCGTCGGACTATCAAGGTAAAAGTTTCAAGACCTTGATTGATTGTGGCAGTACATATTTCTTTATCTCACCAGCTTGTGCAAAAAGATTAGGAATAGCCACAGTAGAAGCACCTACCTTGCTTGTGGAATTGGCAAATGGTCATGAGGTTACTTGTACTAGGAAAACTGCTAAGGTGGAATTCTTTCTGGGAGGAAAGAAGAATTCGGTTAAATTCGAAGTCATGAATTTAGGTATCCATGAGTGTCTACTCGGAATGGATTGGCTTAAGCCTAATGACGCCCACATTCATTGTGGAAAGGGCCAAGTTTCCTTTCAAAACTTTGAAAGGGAATTAGTCACAACTCAAGGTGAGGCTGGAGTGCCAAAAATTCAATTGGCCAAAGCATCTCGGATCATAAAAGGAGTCAGAAAAGGATTACTTGTCTACTTAATTAAGCTTAACAAGTTAGATCAAAAGCAAGAGTCTAGTGAAAGACCTTCTTGGCTAAAGGAATACATGGACGTATTCCCTGAAGAGTTGACAGAACTCCCGCCCCAAAGAGAAGTGGATCATGAGATTAAGTTAGTACCAGGAGCTACGCCAATTACAAAGAGACCTTATACAATGTCCATACGAGAAGCAATTGAGCTAAAGGAACAACTCAAGCAACTACTAGATCAGGGCTACATCCGGCCTAGCAGTTCACCATGGGGAGCTCCATTACTGTTCTAGAAAAAGAAAGATGGAACACTTCGACTATGTATTGATTACCGAGGATTGAATCAATCAATGGTCAAGAACAAGTACCCTATTCCCAAAATAGATGAGCTTCTTAATCATCTTCAGGGTGCAAATATCTTCTCCAAGATTGATCTCAAGTCGAGTTATAAGGATCAAGGAAGAAGATATCCCAAAGATAGCCTTCAACACAAGATATGGGCACTTTGAATTCCTAGTTATGTCATTTGGACTTACAAATGCACCTGTTACCTTCAATAGGTTAATGCAGGATATCTTTAGGCCGTATCTTGATGACTTCATGCTCGTCTTCTTCGATGACACTTTAGTCTATTGTAAACATGAAGAAGATCATGAAACCCAACTTCGGATTGTCCTTGAGAGAGGGGGGGCTGCCGTGGAGCCATTGGAGGAAGAGACGCCGCCAATAACAGCTGCCGCTACTGCCTGAGCTTCGCCACCATCTCACGGCCTCCAAACCCCCCTCCACGTGGCCCGTAAGCTTCTGGAAGCTTAGAAGCTTCCAAGGGGGGCTTCCTAAGCCCCCCTTCTTGTGGGCTTTGGGGTTACCCCCCTCCCTCCAATTTTTCCCCTAAGGGCCCTTAGACCCCTTTCCTATAGCCTTTAAAGGCTACTTTTTTTCCCCTTTAAAAATTCCTCCCTAAGGGCTCCCTTAGGGTCTCATTTCCCCCCCTTGGAATTTCTCCCTTAGGACCTTATGAAGCCCCTTTTCCCCCAAGAAAGAAATTTACCCAAAAATCCCTTGAAAGGCCTTAAGTGGTCTTTAAGGCTCTTCCCCCCCCCCCCCCCCCCCCCCCTTACATTTCCCCCTTGAAGCTCTATAAGGGCCTTTTTCCCCCAAAAGATTTTACCTTAAGCCCTTCATCCGACCCCCTCAAATTTCCCCTAAGGGCTCCCTTAGGCCCTTTTTATACCTTTTATTTACCCCCTTACAAAAATAAGATAGGGTATTAAGGGTCTTTTGACACTTTTCTTTCCCCATACAAAAGCCCTCGTAAGGGTTTTTTTTTCACCTTTTTTTCCCTGTTCATGTGAATCTTTATAAGGCCATTAAGCCTTTCCCATGGCTTTAATGGGTCTTATTTGCGAGAGATTTTGAAAACACCCCCTTTTTTCAAAATCCCTACTTCAAGGAGGAAACCTTCTAAAACTGCTTCCGACGGACGGTGCAAGTTATCACAAAAGGGAGCCACGGTGGAATTTCAAAAAGGAGTTGCAAAGCTGCATCTACGATGGAAAGGCTGCATTCGCAATGACTCCTAAGAAAGCCCAAGGCGCAGCCGCAGGAGGATCGTCTCCTAGCATCCACGTAGACATCTCACCCCAAGTCCAGGTTTTCCTTCCTCATTTTTATTTGGTATTGTTATAATTCAATCGTGCAAAGGATAATTGTTGGAAATAGGATGCATTCTTCGTCTTAAATGCTTTAGAAAAATTAGCTCACGACGGAGGAATTTAGTCATTAATATTTTCAATAAAATAAGAAAAATAAAGGGCACATAAATGCATTTCTAGCAAATAGCTTTATGCATTGCAATGAATTAAAATTAGATTAATGTCCATTGTTAGAAAACGGAATTAAAATAGTATACTTTGTTTAAACATGGAAGTATAAACTACATATCGCATTATTAATCCATATCCTCTTCGCAATGAAGCATCAGGGGAAGTGCTAGGAATCCTTAGGAAAGTACAAGGCATGAAATGATTCTTACGATGCATGACTCTAGGCAATTATTGTTTGTCAACTGCATAAATTATCAAGAAAAAGGTCGCCTATTTAGCATGAATTTTGTTCGCAAGTTATAGGAAGATTAGTTGCAATTAACCTAACCTATGCCTGACCTTAAAAAATGATAAGTTAGGGTTTAAAAATCAATTTACACGTAGACAACGAGTCATGTGTTTATGAAATGATAACGTAACTATCTTCAAGAGTTAAACAAATTGGCATAAACCTAAACACTTAAACCGCGGAGTACTCATTTAGAATGAGTTAAATTCCAAGAAATTCACTAGGAATTAATACGTGACCTAATCGTGCGTATTACTAAAACTGAAACTCCTATACCCTAAATACTTGCCCACATTCACCAAATGTAGGAAGAGTGAAACATAATTGGGAAGTGATCTAGGGTTTGTCCCTAAGAATCTTACGAGATGGAACTTGGAACCCTAGGACTGACGATGACAACCTAATGTAATCAGGAACAGATTGTTTCGTGACCCCATTTGATGAGTAGAATACTCTCATAGTCGATGCGACACTTGTGCAACAAGTGTGGAGTCGTATGATCCTGTGTTTGGATCACAAGGGAATGGCCAATTCTCGCAATGAGGTTGGCAGGTCCTTACGCAAGTTATCTTGCAAGAGGAGGAATAATCATCCTAATATAGTATCTTTCTTGAGTAAGGATAATTGTTTGGAAGCAAAAGACTAGCCGATAAACTGAAATAATCTATGAACTTAAGATTTGACCAAGTCGGGTTAATAGGGTATGCCCTAACCCAGGATATAGGGGATCTTGCTAGGTCGCAAGTTATCCCAGATTGAGTGCTAGACGCATTCGAAAGGAAGGACTCATTCCTTAGCAGTTTGCCAACAAAATGACCAATGGAAATGTTTGTGCTTATAGACTTAAGAGCATTGTTTGGTTTTGTTTGATCAATGAATTAAAAGATAAATGGATATCTAATACTTCAGGTTGAAGGCCTGAAGGGCGAGGCACCTTCAGTTACCCCCGACTGCCTACCTGACCCTAACAAAGGGGGTTGTTAACCACGCTGGGAAAGTGGACCGAATCCGCCACAAGAGGTCTCTCCGTTGAGTGCTACTTGGAGCAGGAGGACGCTTGGGTGCCAGAGGGGGCTCTGGCTATAAATCCCTCACCTTTCGGGCCCTCCACAAGAGGCCAACGTGACTTGGGATTGGATCTCGAGGCCCGCATACTAGTCTACGAGCGGAAACTTGGATTAGTGATCCTTGTGGATTGCTGGATAGTCTTCGGGCGGATTGTGGATAAGCCTACAGGCTGGACTTTTTGTATTTCAAAGATAAATATGATAACCTGTTAATAAGGAACTTGTTTGACATTATTCCTCTATGTCAAGTGATATGATTACGTGAAAGAATCAATGCCTAATGGGCTAATTAAAGAAGCTAATTGTTACATGTCCAACTAAATCTGATAGGTAATTAGATAACTAAAACAACCCGAGGAAAGTGCGGTGGATGTGGCCATAGGTCCGTCCTATGGATGGGTAGTCTCAGCTGGCCGGGAACTTTTCTGAAAACACGATGGACAGCACGAAGATGATCAAGGAACACAAACAACAAAAGCGTTGACCTAGAGTTATGATTGATCCCGATTTACGATGTTTTAGGGGAATGGAATGGGACTATGCCTTATGGCAGAGAGGTTGAGCTTTGCATCCCTCTCGTTTCCCATTCCCTTTGAACCAAGTGCAGCGTGAATCCACTTTGGATCTGGCGTTTCTGCATAAAGTAGTTTGCTTGGGTTCGACGCTAGTTGCCATTAGGAAATGACCAATAAGGAAAACCCTAAATTGGGTCGATCCTAAGTGGGAACGGCCGGAATACTTTCGGTACGTGGCAAATACGAAAAACCCTAGATCACAAACCCCGTAACATTCCATGGGAGTGCCGAGCAGAGCTTTCTAGATATCCTTTCCGATGGACTGCTAAGACGTGTCCTGAAGATACAAGTGGACAAGTTACATTGATGTAAAGGGAAAAACTGTTGAAGCTGATGCTGAAATATGGATTGAATCCATGGAAGACTATTTTAGTGCAACCGGAACAGCACCTATGAACCAATCTATGATTGCTAAGCTCAAGCTCACCGGCAAGGCTAGGCTGTGGTGCAAGCAATGGTGTAAATACCAAGCGTTCACTGAAAGCACAATAACTTGGGAAAAACTAAAGGAAGCAGTGCAAGAAAGGTATATGCCACCTGCGTATAGAACTCAGAAGATGAATGAGTTCTTTAAGTTGAGGCAGTTAGGCCTGTCTCTAGAAGCATACTACTCAAAATTTGTCTCCTTGCTAAAATATGCCTCGATAATGAGCATCCCCGAACATGTCTCGAAGTTTGGTGATGGGTTGAATCAGCCAATAAACACTCGATTGGAATCACTGCGTCCTTCGGATTTGCAAGATGCATTGATAAGCACAGGACCTATTGCCTAAGAAGTCCTGCAAAAATCTAGAACTTGGGCTTTTAGAGACCAAAATTCAAGGATGTCAAGAGCTCAAATTAAAAGGGTGCAAGGACAGGGTTAAGGCCAACGGAAGAATCCAAGAGCAAATGCAATCAATAACTTTGTCCCCACTCAAAGAAGTGATCAAATCCTATGTTGTTTCCACTGCAATGAACCTGGGCACTTCAAAAGGGAATGTCCCAAGCTTGGCGGGGACCGCCGTCAAGGGAAATTTGGAGGCCAAGCCAAGGCTACCCATGGTTGCGGTCATGCAGCATTGGAAGGGAAAGAAATTCTAATATTACCATTAAAGGATTAGACAAAGAAAAAGATCCGTGCATGGAAGCTGAGATCGAGAGGGCAAGTGTTCATGCCGCCCTCCATAAGAAGGGGCCAAATTGCCGATTCTTGGTGATTCAAACACCATCGGACTACTAGGGTAAGGAATTCAAAACCCTAATTGACTGTGGGAGCACTCATTCTTTCATCTCACCGACATGTGCAAGAACGTTAGGCATAGCCACTGTAGTTGCATCCACTTCGCTTGTCGAACTAGCAAATGGGTGAGAAATCACTTGCACTAGACAAACTACTAAGGTGGAATTCCTACTCGAAAACGAGCCCATGACTATTAGGTTCAGAGTAATGAATCTAGGTGTCCATGAATGTCTACTCAAGACCCACAAGCCCCAAGATCGTAACCTAGCTTTGATACCAACTGTAACGTGCCCGCCTATTGGATGCCCAAGCACATTTTTAGCAGTCCATCGAGAGACAAGTCTAAGCAATGCCACCCGACACTCCCATGGAATGTCACAGGGTTTGTCACCTAGGGTTTTTCGAGTCTGCCTTGCAATAGAATTTTTGCGGCGGAACCCACTAGGATCAACTTAAAACTTAAGTCCTTAGAGGTTGAGGTCTTCTGACAACATTCTAGTGTCGGGCTTTAGATATCCTACTTTATGCAAAGATACCAAGCCAAAGCAGACCCATGCCACACTTGATTCAAAGAGAATGGGAAACGAGAGGGATGCATCGCTCCACCTCTCTGCCCATAGGGCATAATCCCATGCCAGTCTCCTAAAATGGCATGAATTAGGGTTCTAACCTAACGATTTCTAAGCATCATTTGTCAATAAAACCTATCCTTGCGAGAAGCCTCCCAGTTCTTTGGGACCACCCTGCCATAGAACAAACCCGTCAACGGTTCCGTCCTCCCGCTTCCCTCACTTGGCGTATTTTAGTTATCTACTTAGCCCTATCACTTTTACATGTGACATGTAAAAACAACTTTCTTAATTAGCCTTTTAAAAGGACAGGGTTCGTTCACGTAATCTTATGACAATGACACGAAAACAAATTCAAATAGGATCCTTGGAAGTACCTAATATTAGCAATTTATCAGAGATATAAATCTTCTTCAAAAGGGACAATATCTACAATCTTTAAGGATGCACTTTTATTTCCACCAAGTTTTTGCCTTGCACTAGTAACAAGGGCCTCTCGAAAATCTATTTTGAGTCACGTTGATTGTTTGAATAGGACCCAAAGGCAAGGAATTTACGACTAGAGCCCCCTGACATCCAAGCGTCCTGCTACATTCAACCCAATCTGTGGAGAGACCTCTCATGGCAGGTTTGGTCCACGTTCCCATCACGACTATTTAGAACCCCCTTGGCTAGGGTTGGCGGCTAGCTAGGGGTGGTTTGGATACCCTCCACAAGTTCAACCTTATTCACTATGCTCATTTATGAGTTTGGGGTTACACAATCTCTCTTTTTTTTTTCTTTTTAGTTGAAGCAGTGTTCTTAAATTTACAAGCACAAACAAAGGTGTAGGTGAGTGCTCGAGACATCTGCTAAGGTGGGGTCCCTCTCTTGACCCTAGCGTTTGTCCTTCTTGCCTTAGCGGTAATTTCCAATATCCTCCGAAGGATAGGGAATTTCTTCATGCTGTCCCTCTGCGAAGTAACAATAGATTGGCTTAATTTCTTCAAAACCCTAAATAAGTTGAGTTGAGCCCTATCCTTGCATGTATAGGGTTCATTTTTATTGAATGGCTCTTGAGCAATTATTAGTTTTTCGTGTGTGCGGTTTACAGATATCTTCAAGATGAATTTCTAGTAGCACAATTGAAACTGATCATGATGCCACATAATTTAGAGGTGTATCTTTCCTAAGACAATGCTGCAATGCAGGCCTTTGCTTTTGGGAATTCATTTCGACACGCTTATGCAAAACACAAATAGAAACTTGTATTTTTTTTTCTTTTGGGTGGAGGACGTGAAGTTATCAAGCCTAAGGCAAAAGTGAACCACTCCCCAATGAAGGTTTATAGGGGCCTAATACCTATTTTAGTATTGCAATGGCCTAGATATACTTAAACATCATCGTAGCAATTCACGAATTTCATGTACTTGATTCAAACCGTCACTTCTACCTTTCCAATTTCACAAATTTTGTGATGCAAAGGAAAAAAGTACGATCTCTGCTTAATTGACGAATATGGATAAGTGTTTAAACAACCCATTTTTAAGCATGCTAATGTTAGTGCATAATCTAAAGTATTACGAGCATAATCAATAAGGTCATGGCTTCTTTTTCTTTTTGCGTACATGAATGTAAAATCTTCCGTGCAATTTACTCATTCAAAAACATACCAAAGTACAAATAAGAAAAATTTCTAATATGATAAATGATGTAAACTAAATGGTGGCTAGTTATGATATACTTTCATCGAATAGCTTTCCCTTTCCAATGAAGTCGGCCTAGTCCTTAAGACCTCCCATCAAGGTAGGGTGTATGGATTGCACCTGATTACCAGTGACGTAGTTCCTTGACCCGCAGCTCCATTGGTTGAGGCGGGATTCGTATTTGGTTGGACCTTACTTCATTTGGGAGGCATAGTATGATTTGGCTTTTGATTTGTGGCTACACACCCAGATTATGAGAGAGACGGCTCCTCGCGGAAGGGACTCATCTGCGAGGACCTT
Source organism: Lygodium microphyllum (assembly GCF_053477565.2). Lineage (NCBI taxonomy): Eukaryota > Viridiplantae > Streptophyta > Polypodiopsida > Schizaeales > Lygodiaceae > Lygodium > Lygodium microphyllum. Next base: position 56,764,011 of record NC_141163.1, read on the forward strand.
CTCCAAGGGGGGGAGAAAGAAGACGGAAAGCTCCGAGAAGCTCGGAGTTCTTCAATGATGAAGAAAAAAAAGCTATTTCCTTCTCTCTCTCCCTCTCTCTCTCTTCTTTTACTCTCCTTCTTTCCTTTTACTCTTTCTTCCTCTCTCTCTTTCAATTTTCTTTTGTTTTCTCTCCAGCATGAAGGGTCCTCCCTCCCACGCTTAAGCCCTTTTTATATGGTCTTTGGGGGGGGAATCAGTAATGGAGGCCCTTCCTCCTCCTCCCACGACATGTAGTAGCCCCCCCTGCCACCTCCAGGGCATGTGGCAGCCCTTACCCCTTCCAGGCATGCGGCAACCCCCCTGCCTGAAAGGTGAGAAGGATCGAAGCTTGCACTCGAGAGCTATGGTGGGAGAGCAAGAGCAAGAAAGAGAGAGATAAGAAATGGGAACTCCAACAGTCATGATGTGTGACTGGGCCTTCCTTTATTCAAAATGTCACTAAAAGAATAAAGAATAAAGTCACGGTGAGACGGGCGCCCACCACCTGGAGTGTGCAGTGGCCGTGACTGTCGGTGTAGTAATACATGGGTGGCTAGGCGGAGGCACCTTTACCCCTAACAACCTCACACTTAAAGTTGAATCTGCCCTACTGAGGAGTGAAAAGAGAAGAAAAAAGACAGTACAACATGTACACATGTACAACAAGATGAGGAAAGACATCATCTCATTCCACGTCCATCAACCTCCTGAGGAAGGCAAAGTGCTCTGTAGAGAGGCTTTTCGTGAGCAGATGTGCAGGATTCTGGTCAGTCGAGATCTTGACAAGATCAACAGACTTGTCCTCAACGACCCCACGTATGAAGTGATACATCACCTCAATGTGTTTTGTCTTTGCATGGAAGACCGACGGATTCTTGGCTAACTGAATAGCACTCATAGAATCTGAATGCAGTGTAGGGGTAGCATCAATACCAAGGTCAGCAACCAAATGACCCAACCAAATGGCTTCCTTGCAAGCCTCAGTGGCTGCAACATACTCGGCCTCTATAGTAGAAAGGACCATGCATTTCTGCACCCTGGACATCCAATAAACACCACCTCCAACATAGGTGAATACATAGCCGGAAGTGGACTTCCTACTATCTACATGTCCTGCATAATCAGAGTCAATGTACCCCATGGCTCCTATATCCTAGCTGCCATAGCATATGCACATATGTGCAATGCCCATAAGGTACCTCATGATACCCTTCATGGCATCCCAATGCTTCTTGCCAGGTGTAGCCATATAGCATGCCACAACACCAACTGCAAAGGAAATATCTGGACGAGTGGCTATCATGGCATACATAAGACTGCTCACTGCGGATGCATAGGGAATCTTGGCCATCTCGGCCCTTTACTCATCTGTCTATGGACAATCAGCCTATGATACCTTCACATAAGAAGGCAATGGACAGCCAATAGGCTTTACATCTTGCATGCGGAAGCTCTCAAGGACTTTATGAATGTACTCCCTCTATGACAAGTAGAGGAGTCCCTGATGCCTGTCTTGCGTCTAATGCACATACCAAATATGTGAGTGGCATGTCCCAAATCTTTCATCTCAAATCTCTTCTTGAGCGGAGCCTTAAGAGCATCTAGCTCATCATGAGCTTTCCCTGCTATCAGCATATCATCCACATAGAGTACTAAAATCAATAAAAAACCATCACGTGCTTTCTTTGTGTAAAGACATGGATCCATAGCACTCCTGTTGTAGCCCTATGACTGCATAAAGGCATCAAACTTATGATACCACTCCCTAGATGCCTGCTTCAAGATATAAAGACTTTTCTTCAATTTGCACACTAGGTGCTCCCTGCCAGGTTTTGCAAAGCCCTTAGGCTGCTCCATATAAATCTCATCATGCAAGTGCCCATGTAAGAAAGCTATCTTGACATCCATCTGGTATAGATCCAAGGCAAGCTGAGCAACCAAATCCAAGACTAAGAGTAGGGTGGTCATCTTAACCATAGGATAAAAGACCTCATCAAAGTCCACACCATACTCTTGCTTAAAACCCTTTGCTACCAGTCTAGCCTTGTATGCTGGCTTGGGGTATCCAAGGGTACTTTTTAGCTTGTACACCCACTTGCATGGCAAAGCCTTCCTACCTGTAGGCAAGGAAACCAAATCCCAAGTGTCATTCTTATGCAAGGAGTCTATCTCTGACTATATAGCCCTCTCCTAGGAGTGACTGTCACCCCTGCGCATAGCCTCATCATAAGTAAAAGGCTCTCTTACATCTGTAACCAAGACATAATGCATCGAGGGCTGAAATCTATCAGGTGGATGTTCGTCTTTAGTAGACTCACGACACGCTCTGTTGCCTGTCCAACACCCTGACCATGAGCATTTGCTGCAGCTATAGGCTGTCCAACTGGCTGTGAGGGAGCTCTCGACTCCTCCTGAAATATGACCTTGCAGATCTCAACAACTCTCTCAGGCTGCCGATGCATCTTGTCTTCATGGAAGACTACATCATGACTATGGATGATTTTCTGCACCTGCAGATCCCAAAGACGGTAACCCATCTCGCCTGCATCCCCATAACCAAGGAAAATGTATTTGACACTCTTAGGATCCATCTTACTTATCTTGTCCCTGGGCACATGGCAAAATGCCTCACATCTAAAGACACGAAGATGCGCATAAGAGGGAGGTTTTCCAGTCCATACCTCCTCTGCAACCTAGAAATCCAAACCACTAGAAGGTGATTTGTTTATGACATGCACAGCTATATTAACTGCCTCAGCCCAAAAGCTCTGTGGTAGGCCTGCATGGCTAAGCATACTACGTACATGCACCTAGATGGTTCTATTCATCCACTCAGCCAAACCATTTTGGGGCGGTGTAGGGGCGGTCAACTGATGCTTAATACCCCTCTCATCACATAACTCCTCAAAGGCACGTGAGACATACTCACCCCCATTATCTGTTCTTAGGCATTTTAGCCTATACCTTGGCTGGTTCTCAACCAATGCAAGATGCCTATGAAACACAACCAAGACATCAAATTTTAGCTGAATGGGATAAGCCCAACCTTTTCGTGAAAAATCATCTATGAACGTAACAAAATACTTTGCACCACCCATAGACTGACAAGGCATGGGCCCATAGACATCCGAATGTACCAATACTAAGGGCTCACTCATGCGTGGCCTACCAGACTTCTTATGCGTAGACCTAGTCTGCCTGCCATAAAGACAATGCTCACATGAATCAAAACATGCATAATCAAGGGGCGGTAAGTACTGCAAACCAGAAAGCATTTTCATTCCCTTTAAAGACATATGGCCCAAACGTGCATGCCAAATAGATATATGTGGGATAGAACCCACAGACAAAACATGATCAGGGGAAGAAGCGAATACAATCAAGGGATAGAGGCTACCAGCCTTAGCACCTCTCGCAATCACAAGTCCGACACGAGTGATCTTCCTTTTAGAGTTTCCAAAATATACATGATAACCTGCATCATCGAGCTCTCCAGCTGACATGAGATTGCGTGTCAAAGCAGGTATGTGACGTACATCCTGCATAACAAAACTGTTGCCAGAAGAAAACTACAGCCTAACATCACCAATGCCCACAATATCAAGAGAGCTGTCATCACCCAAGTGCACAGAACCCGAAACAGTATAATATGAATGAAACCACTCTTAGCAAGGTGTCACATGAAAGGACGCACCTCAGTCCAAGAGCCAAAACTGTGCATACATAGAGTGTATCTCTGTCATCTCCGCGAAGCACTAGAAGAAGTTGCAAGGATATAATCATCATCATCAACATCCTCACGTTGCATAACATTGATCTCTTCAATTTTAACACTGGACTTTGCAGGTACTATGATGTGATCAGAAGACTTATCCTGCATTTTGTCTTTCCCCTTATCTTTGTGCCTTTCATTGCGTAGTTCATGGCATTGTGACCTAATATGGCCCTTTTTTCCACAATGGTAACAAGTAACATCTGCATTCCTGCCACGGGATTTGTTACGTGACTTCCCACGAGACTTGGACCAAGTTTTCTGAGAATCCTGTCCATGGCCACTGCCCCACTGCCATGCTTGCCATATCCATCATTCCTGCCTCTCACTGTCATAGCATGCAATACACGAGAGGCATCCAAATTCTTACGATTAACCTCTTCCTGCAGAAGAGTACTCTCAACATCAGATAATTTCAAGGTAGCAGTAGAGACACATAATGCAGTGCGGAATACATCCCATGACTCATTAAGAGTACCAAGCAAGAAAAGAGGAGTGACATCCTCTGCAAAAGTGATATCCTGTGAAGTCAAGTTCTTGAGTATAGCATGGAACTGGCTCAAGTGAGCAGACATAGTCACATTCTCCTTCATGTGCAGATCCATAAGCTGCTTCAGCCAATACATCTGACTCGCTGGACTTTTCTTGTCATAGAGATTCTTGATTTTATCCCACAACTGCCATGCACTCTGTTTTTCCTCAAATACATTGTAATGAACCTGTTTATGAGAGATAATAAAATAGTGGACTTGCATAACTCATCAAGCTCAAGCCATTCCTCATCTAGCATAGTTGCAAGTAGATGCCCGCTCAACCTCAATGGTCTAATTTGCAATTTTTGCACCAACACCTGCCAAATCTGGCTCTTCCAATAAGATTAATTTCTGCACCAACACCTGCCAAATCTGGCTCTTTCAATAAGAGTAATTCGTACCATCAAGATTAGTGATGTTGAAAATAGCATGATCAGTGACGAACTCGCCATAATGCAGGCTAGAAGATTGTAGACAGTTCAAAACTGCTTGCTGTTTACTACAGAAAATGACAAAAAATTTACCAAAATTGAGAGAAAATGGTGAGAAAAGTGTAACCAAAGCTGATGCCCACCAAGTACTAGTGAAAGTATATCATTTCATAATATTTTAGCATGAAAAATCCATGTCAGTCCGGAGTTATATGCTTGCTGTAATAAATGACAACAGGGTACTGTGAGAGTCAATTTCTGACCAAATCATTGTACCAAGTCAATAAATGACAACCAAAACATGACCAGCCATAAACGGGCATAAATCAGCACTAAACAGTCATCAAGACCCTGAGCAAATACCCAAACGTGTCACCAAAGCATCCGTTAGTGAGTAGGCATACCCCCTGGACAATAAGACAAAGTATACATAACACTGGCAAGACCTGACACCGGTAGATATATGCTCACAAGAGTGCAAAGCCCAAGATCAGGTCAAAAGCAACTCCAAGATATCAGTGCATGAACCATGCAACATTTCAGTGTAAGAGATCTCAAAGTCTCAAGTATCTGCAAAATGGTCAAAATAGCAAAAACCTCCTGCTCAATGTCACTCAAGCATACAAGATGCTGCCTCAATAGCATCCCAAGAGCATGACGGCTACAAAGCAATTGTAGGTAGCATCCATGAGCAAGACATACATCCCAATAAATATCTCTGACAACCAAAGTGACATCCAATACAAAATTCCAGAATAGCAAATGAGAATCCAAGCCAAGCCTTCAGAGAGCACTGAAGCTCAACAAGTACATGGTACATTGTGCCAAGACAAATGCATCAAGCCGTAGGCATCGGGTAAGCATATACCTAAAGAGCATGTAGCTGTCAAAGCATTGACCACTGTCAAGTATAAATCAATGTCAATAAGTGCATGCTGAAATAAGTTCAAGCTTCCAAAAGCATCTGGATCCAATGACAAGCTCGAAGTCGTCCGTCGATGATCAATACATCATAGCATAACCCAAAACTTACATCCAAAACCAATAGGCATATGTCAAAGCATGAAAGATAGCTTCAGCCCAATAGTATTTAGCATGCATTTATTGGTATAAAATGAGTATTTCCATCCCTAAAATCAGGCCAAAATCATAGCATTACATGTAGCTTCAATCCCCCAATCAATCGACATTAGTAGAAGCATCACATAAGCCATAGGCATACAAATACATGCTGTCTCAAACCTAAAATCTGTTGCAAAATATTATGTCATCAGAATTTGGCAAATCCAACATCACCATTGTGTCCGAAGCATGCCAAAACCCCAATTTAGACTCTTAGCCTAAATCGGGTTCCGAATGCCTGAGATATGACAAAAAGAGTGATTTTTGGGCCAGATTTTGAAACAGGCACAAAAAAAAAAGAGCTGGCTATGGAGTCTATTGTCCCACATGTCAACAATGGGGCCCAAAGGGGGGCACAAATGGGGGCCAAAGGAGGCCTACACCAAGCCTCAAAAAGCCTTGATAGGTTGGAAGCAAGATCCAGGTGAAGGAAGCTCCAAGAGGTGTGAGCTATGGCTGCCCACAACCTGTGAAAACCCTGTTTACCTAGACCTATGGACTGAAGTAAAACTCTGAAATAATGAAGCAATACCTCAAATTCAATGCCTTGATGATGCCTCAATAGACCGGAAAGAAGCTTGGGAAGCCAGGGAGTGACGGGAGCTCAAGAGAATGAGCTATGGCTGCCGGGAAGGAGACCCAATGCGAGTGGGGAATCGATGGGAAGCTAAGAATGCCATGAGCCAAGCTCAAGAGTCAGGAAGCCGTGATCTGATACCAGTTGAAAGGTGAGAAGGATCAAAGCTTGCACTCGAGAGCTATGGCGGGAGAGCACGAGCAAGAGTAAGAAAGAGAGAGACAAGAAATGGGAACTCCAACAGTCACAACCGGGCCTTCCTTTATTCAAATTGTCACTAAAAGAATAAAGAACAAAGTGACGGTGATGGGCACCCACCACCTGCTGTGTGTAGTAGCGGTGAGTGTCAATGTAGTAATACACAAGCGTCTAGGCAAAGGTGACTTTACCCCCAACACTACCACCTCCCCCGTCAACATCACGATAGTCCCCCCTGGCCCGTCGACCACAACAGCCCACTCCCCTCACGCTGTCCGCTAGTTGGCAGCATAACCAAGGGGTTAATTCTTTTTTTCAAAAAAAAAATCATTTGGGGGGGGAGGTCATACGATGGGAAGGAGGGGGGAAAATGTTACATTCTTCCCCCCTTAAGGAATGGAGATGTCCTCATCTCGAAAGGATTTTTGGGTATTGTTGGTTGAGAGTACTCTCGTCAATCCATGTGGCACCTTCTGATGGAAAGTCCTTCCACTGGATGATGTACTCCTTGAGGATTCTACTCCTCAATCTCTTTTCTCGAATGTCTAGGATTCTAGCTGGCCAAAGCTCAAGGACTCCTTGGCTTGGCATTACAACTTGTTGATCATCGAGTATATGGCTAGGATTTGATATATATTTCTTTAGTAAGCTAACATGAAATACATTGTGAACCTTTACATTCTCAAGGAGTTGGAGTTTGTAGGCATTCGTCCATATGCATTTGAGAATCTTGTAGGGTCCGCAATACCTTGGACTTGGTTTTTTAAAATTCCCCCGTTCAGGAATAAAAACCATGCCTCCCTCATTGAAGAGTCAGATCTGCATAGGCTTTTTGCCTATCCTTGGCACTCTAATGTCTTTCTGATGGTATTAACCTACTCATCCATTTCCTCGAGCATTTCCTTAGAAGCTTCTACTCTTAAAGTAGGATCTGAAAAGTTCAATGGGGAACGGAAATCCTCAGGGGGGTCACTCATGAATATATGTATATATAACGTGAGTTCAAAATAAGGGGTTTTTTAAATACTAATTTGATACATTTTTTACATACAGAAGGGTGTCATAAAGGGGTTACTTACAGATTGAATAGAAAAGGGTTGCATTTTATTCAAGAAAAATGTACAGATTAGGATATTTCTAAATAGGCCATGAACGCTATATAAAGAATATATATATAGTGAACCCCCCGAGCGGAAATCATGCCCATACAATGCTTGAAAAGGTGTCATCTGGATACTACGACCTTCTTGCATTAGTACATAGCCTAGTGCAAGTGTGCTAGCATCCGTGAAAACTTCAAATTCCTTGCTTAAGTCAGGGAGCTTCAAAATTGGTGTTGTCACCAAGCTATGCTTGAGTTGATCAAAACTTGCTTGTTCAGAGGGCGTCCACACTATGGCAACTTGTTTTTTCAGCAAATTTGTGAGGGGTGCTGCGATTAAAGCATAGTTCTTAATGAAGATCCTGTACCAACCTGTTAATCCAAGAAAGCTGCCCACTTCTTTAATAGTAGTCGGGGGAGACCACTCTTGAACGTCCTTAACCTTGGTAGGGTCTACAGAGTTCCCTTCATTTGACACAATAAATCCGAGATATTCAATCTGCCTTTTTAAGCAGGCACACTTTTTCTTCTTAGCATAGAGCTTATGAGTCCTCATGGTCTCAAGGATGATGCAAACTTGGGACTCACGATCCGCCTCCTTCTTGGAATAAACCAAGGTGTCATCAAAGAAGACGAGTACAAAATCATTAAGGTGTGGTCTAAAAATGTCTTGCTTGTTAAAGGTGGCGCTAGCATTAGTCAATCCAAAAGACATTACTATGAATTCAAAATGACCATATCTGGTATTGAATGCCATCTTTGGAATATCCTCATCCTTGATGCGAATTTGATAATACCTTGACCTTAAATCAATCTTGGAGAAGATTTTTGCTCCCTGCAGAAGTCGATCGAGTAACTCATCTAGATATCCTTGGAATGGGGTATTTATTTTTTTATGGTTACTTGGTTCAGGCCTCTATAATCAATGCAGAGTCGAAGTATACCATCCTTCTTTTGGAACAAGACTGGAGCTCCCTAAGGAGAACTGGTAGGACGTATGTACCCTTGGTCCAATAGTTGTTTGAGATGTTCCTTTAACTCAATGGCCTCAGGAATGGACATCTTCTAGGGCCTTTTTGCAACCGAAGTAGCTCCTGAGATTAGTTTAATCTCATGATCCTCTTCCCTAGGCAATGGTAATTCAATCAATTCCTCCGGGAACACATCCACATATCCCTTTAGCCATGATGGTTCTTCATTAGTGTCTTCTGCCTGATCGGGTTTGTTTAGCTTGTGTAACGTGTCCACTAGAATCATCCAGGATACGTCTTAGCAGTCCATCGGAAAGGATGTCTAGAAAGCTCCGCCCTGCATTCCCATGGAATGTTACGAGACTTGCGATCTAGGTCTTCCCGCGTCTGCCACGTAGCGGAAGTATTCTGGCCGTTCCCACTTAGGATCGACCTGAATTAGGGTTTTTCTAATTTGGTCATTAGCTAATAGCAACTAGCGTCAAACCCGAGCGAACTACTTTACGCGGAAACGCCAGGTCCGAAGCAGATTCACGCTGCACTTGGTTCAAGGAGAATGGGAAACGAGAGGGATGCAAGGCTCAACCTCTCTTCCGTAAGGCATAGTCCCATTCCGTTCCCCTAAAACAACGTAAAATAGGGTAAGACGTAACTCTAGGTCATCGCTCTCGTTATTCGTTTTGAAGATGATGATCATCCCATTGTTCTTCGAGATTTTTGAGAAAAGTTCCCGGCTAACCGGGACCACCCACCCGTAGGACGGGCCCATGGCCCATCCTCCGCACTTTCCTCAGTTTGTTTTAGTTATGTAATTATCTAACACATTAATTTGACATATAACAATCAGCTTCTTTAATTACTCCTGTTAAGCACTGGTTCCTTCACGTAATCTTATCACGTGACATAGAAAAACAATATCAGACAAATTCTTTATTATCATTTCATCATTTTATCTTTGAAATACAAGGAGTTCCGCCCATAGGCTTGTCCATAATCTGCCCGAAGGCTATCCCGTAATCCGCCAGGGATCACTATTCCAAGCTTCCGCCCATAGACTAGTATGCGGGCCTCGAGATCCAATCCCGAGTCACGTTAGCCTCTTGTGCAGGACCCGGAAGGCGAGGGATTTACGGCCAGAGCCCCCCTTGGCACCCAAGCGTCCTCCTGCTCCAAGTAGAGCTCAACGAAAAGACCTCTCGCGGCGGGTTCGGTCCACGTTCCCGGTGCGGTCAACAACCCCCTCGGTTAGGGTCAGGCAGGCAGTCGAGGGTAACTGAAGCTGCCTCTCCCTTCAGGCCTTCAACCTGAAGCTTTAGATATCTTTTCATCCTTTAGTTCCTTGAGCAAAAAATGCAAACAGTGCTTTCTAAACTGTTACAAGCACAATCAATTCTAGTGGTCGTTTATTTAGCCAATTTCTAAGGAGTGAATCCTTCTCTCCGAATACATCCAGCATTTGATCCGGGATCAATTGCGACTTGGCAAGATCCCCAAGGGTTTGTTTGTTCACCCTATTGTCCTTGGGTTAGGGCCATACCCTGTTAACCCAACTTGACCAATACCTTAGGTTTTATTAACAGTAAATCCTGGCAACCATGTCGCTCCAATTTATTGATTGATCATTTGCTTCCAAGCAAATACCTAACTTCCCTTTACTTGGAAATTATTCCCCAAGAAAGGTGATGTAACAGGATGATTACTCATCCTCTTGCAAGTTGAACTTGCACAAGAACTTGCCAACCCCATTTCAAGAAATGGCAAAACTCTCTTGTGAACAAATCACAAGTCTATGCGACGTTGCAACTTTTTGCACAAGTGTCGTATCTATTCCATGGGATCATTTCACCCATTGAATGGTGTTTTCTGGTCACGGAATTATCTCCAGACGAGAAGCAGGGTTTAGGGTGTCTTCTTACCCAACCCATTCCTAATTACACTAGGCCAACAAGGTTCGGTCCTAGGAATTCCAACTCAATCCGAGTTTCATCATTTGAACGAGTGATCCTTAGGGTAGAAACCTTAGATCGTTTTATGCATGAGCGTCCAATTGTACCCTACATTCCGTGAATGTGGGTAGGACCTTTGGTTTAAGGGTTCGTCTTGGTAACAGGTGCATGAAACTAGGTCAAGTCCTTAATGTGCTAAACCCTAGCTAGCACTTGGAGTATATTGTATCGATTTAACCATCCTAAATGAGTCCTTTGCGGTTTAGGTGTTTTGGGTAAACCCATTTACTTGTCTTACGACAAGGACGCACATGTTAAAATTCGCATAACTTCCATTGGTCCTACTAGGGCATGCATTCACGACTCATGCTACTAAGATTTTAAGTTTTTATGTTAAACAAACCATGCAGCCTTTCCCTAACTTCATTTTTGAATGAAATATTCATACGTGCTGATTGAGCATTATGCAATCTTGACTTTGTAACGATAGTCATTAGTTGTTCTAGATTCGTTACTTTGCAATGCACTGAAGCAACTTGCTAAAAATGCATAGTCATCTTTCATTCATTCCATTGAAACATACAAATGACCGATCTTCGATCATGTGTTACTTCCTTTAAAATAGCCAAAGTATTTCAATCGCAAAAGTGCATCCTAGTTCCATAAATTAACCATGCATAATTGCAATACTTTGACGTAAATTAAAAATAGGAAGAAAACCTGGACTTGTGGGTTCGGTGAAATATCCACATGAATATTCGGAGATGATCCTCCTGCGGTTGCACCTTGTACCTTTTTTAGGGGCCATCGTGAATTCGACCTCTGGTTTGCCTTCGGGGATTCGAACTTCTTGCCTTGGCTCGTAGTCTTATGATTTTTGGCCTTCTCCCTTGTACGCGCAAATCCCTTTGAGGTATGGCTCCTTGACTTGTGGAAATTGGATTTGGAAGGCATTAGGGTTCGGAGCTTGGGCCTTCTTTCTTTCGGAAAAGAGGGATTCGTGAGAGGGTTCTTGCGAAAGCCTTGCGGAAACAGAGGCTTGAGAGATTCTTCTCCTTGAAATTCCGGCTAGGAATGGTTTTATGGGCCTTGCGGAAATGGGGACTTATGAACTTCTCCTTCCTTTCATAGAAGTTCTGGGGATAAAGATCTTTGTGGAGAGGGAGTGTGGGGGGAAATTTTAGAGATGGGTTTATGGGGGAAATCGAGTGGGAAGGGTTTAGAGAAACCCCTCTTCTTCTTACAAGAACCGGGGCTAGGGCTTTAGTAGCTTCCTTTGCTTCAAAGCCGGGAGGGATGGGCTTATTGAGAAACTAATGGAAAGGGCTTTAAAATCGGGGGTAAAGATTTGCTTGTGGTGGATGCTATGGGAAGGGAACTTAAATCCCGGGGTACAATGGTCTTATGGAGATCCAACAGGAAGGGACTTAAAAAAAAACCGAGGATAATATGGGCTTTATGGGGAATCCATGAGAAGGGGCTTTAAAAACCCAGGGTAAAATGGGCTTGTGGTTGATCCCAATAGGAAGGGGGCTTAAAGAAGCCCCCTTAGAAGCTTCCTAGAGAAGCTTCTAAGAAGCTTCAGGGAGCTACGTGGCGTGGAGATAGAGGATGGGAGCTTTGATGGTGGTCATGCTTCACGACAGCAGGCGACGGTGTTCTGGACTCAGCGGCAACTGTGGCAGTGCAGCGTAGCTCTCTCTTCCTTCCTCCACACGGCGCTCTCAAGCAGCCTATCGCACAGCCTTTTTTCCTCCCCTTCAACACAATGGCCACCATAGTCTGTCACGGCCTCCTTCTCTCACGACCTTACGCAGCCTGTCGCAGCTCTAATGCCTCCCATAGTCTGGCGCCATCCTCTCGTCCAACCCCTCCATTCTCCCTGAAATAGCCATGGTTCTTATAGGTGGAGGGAAAGGTACCTCTCTCCCTCCACGTGGCCTGATGCATGAGCATCAAGCCTTCCATGAGTTCCAGCATGATGCACAGTCATCGTGCCTCCCCTCCCTCTCCTCCAGCACGACCCTCGGCTGGGGAAGGGAGGGGATAATTTTTTAAAAAAATCGCTATTATCTAACTTAAGAGGAGATTCATATGCAGGAATATTACAGCTTGATCAGGTAGACGGGTAAATCCTTCCTCATTCCTTCAACTATTCGAGTTGCCTTAGCTAATTGGATCTTTGGTTTACCTACTTCACCTTGTGTTGTAAGTAGCTCACCCTTAGGATTCCAAAAGGAGACTTGGCCCTTTCCACAATGAATGTGAGATTTGGTGAAATTTTATTAGGTTGTAAACCTTAATAAAAACCGGTGGTTCCTTCTTAAAATGTTAATTACAAATTATTAAGGTGAAAGGGTGCTTTAAATGAAACCCGGACTTTAATACCCAGACTCAGGTCTCTAAATGCATATTCATTGATTAAAAATTAAGTGTGTTTAGCACTTTTTGTGTAGTACGCGCACTTGTGCCAGTGGGTTCATTTTTACTAAACTTAGATGTGTCTGTAGCATATGAAGCGCATGTTAAGTGAACGATTGGTTCATTTCATTTGTTTAGAAAAATGTGTGTTTGGCGCGAGTGTGCGTGGAAAAGTGGGTGATTAAAGTTCATTTGAACAATTAACCGTGGTTAAGGGGTGACAAAAATAAATAAAGTAGGAAATATAAATACCTAGCAGGGATGTGTATGCAAGAGACTGAGGGCGGATGGATGGGTCCTAAGAAGCAATGAGTCCAACAAAAAAGCAAAAGCCACTACTGAAAAAAATGAAACACCTTTTAAAAAAAAGAAATATCAAGGAGAGGTTAGTGGGGTCATATTTGGTTTAGTTAATTCTGATTAGTGTCAGGCTGTTGTTATTTTTTTAGTTATTTATGTGTTTTCTTCGTTATTTATTTATTTTTAAAATGATTTTTAAAAAAATTAATAACTAGATTTCTACAACCAACCTTGAGTGAGAATTGAACCATCAAGATTCAACAATGGATCTGTATTTTTTAGTATTTTTTAAGCCTATTTTTTGAATTTAAAATGAAATTTCTATGAATTTAGGTAAAATTTTAACATTTTGGCTTAAAATAATAGGGTGATCATGTGTCAAGACTTTTTTAGCATATGAAATATTCCAAAATTATTCAAATGTATTGATGGAATTTTTTGTGCTTTTTTTTAATTTAATTTTGATTTTTTGTGATATTTTCTCAATTTTCAATGAATTTTGAAGGATTTTAAGGGTTGTTAATTTTCTACAATTAATTCTCTGCATTGTAACCCACAAAATAAACCAGAAAATTTTCTGGTTTGGTAAGGAAAATTTTGCTATTTTTTATTTTTTACTTGAATTTTTATGAAATTTTTAGGGTTTTAGGTGTTTTTTCGAGTGGTAATAGGTTTCTAAAAAATAAAAAGAAGATACTTGGAATGCATGTGAATAGCAACTTGTGCTCGGACAACATGCACCACCACACGGACAAGTCAAGACACACGTCCCCCCACGTGAACACCTGCATGCAGCTCACGAGTACGAACACAAACACAAATACACGGCAGCGCCGCACACCCGCAAACAAGGTGGGGGGACAAGGTAGGGGTGTGGACCCATTGGTACACGGAAAAGGAGGTAAGGGCATCAGTGGGGTGGCGGTGTAGGGCTACGAGAGAACGGGGGCAAAGGGGGCTCGAAGGGTGCGGAGAGGGAACATGGCCAAAGGGGTCCCGAAGTGTGCTACGGGGGAACGAGGGCCAAGGTAGGTTTTTTTTTTTGGGTTTGGGGGGGTGGACGATGGGCGGGCAAGGGGAGGGGGGGCAAGGGGGGTGGGCAAGAGGATGGACAAGGGGGTTGGGCAAGGAGTGGTGGAAGGGGGGACGACGGGTGGTGCATAGGAAGATGGTGGGATGGGGGTGGTAAAGGGAGGTGGCAAGTGGCGACAGGTAGTAGGCGAATGGGGGCCACGGACGACGGCCAATGGCGTAGAGGATGTCAGCAACGACATGTGGAGTCTAGGGAATGATGAGTGGCGGCGCAAAGGATGGCGACGATGGCGTTGCGGCATCTAGGGAATAGCATGGAGTTCAAGGAATGGCGGGTGGCGGCATATAGGATCGCGGGGACAGTGCTGCAGCGTCCACGGAACGGCATGGAGTCCAAGGAATGGTGGGTGGTGGCATAGAGGGTGGCAACGGCGGCGTGCGGAGGCCGGGGGACCATGGACAACTAGTGTCGACAGGGAGGAGGAAGGGGAGGAAGAGAGGGTGGAGAAGGAGAAGAAGAAGAAGAAGAAGAAGAAGAGCAAGAGTAGGAGGAAGAGGAGGAGGAGAAAGAAGAAGAAGAAAAAGACGAAGAAGAAGAAGAAGAAAGAGAGGAAGAGGGGAAAGAAGAAGAAGAAGAAGAAGGAGAGAGGGGAGAGAGAGAGAGAGAGGGTCGAGGAGAGAGAAAGAGAGGGAGAGAGAGAAGGAGAGAGAAAGGGGAGAAGGGGAAGGGAGGGAAAACCGTCAGGTTGGCATATCAGATCAGCATTCCAAAACAATAAAGAGGTGTTCACATGGAAAAACATCAAATTGATGGGAATTGCTTTAAAAATTAATAACGCAAAAACAATAAGCCAGAACATGGGGATGTAGAAAGGAAAAGTGTGTCATGCAAAGGGAAAAATAGGGCTATAAAGTTGGATCGGGAGTGTGGTGAATGTAGGGTGCGTTCACATAGAAAATGAAAAAAATTACGCAATAAAAGCAACTGCAAGGGAAACAGACTCGACGACAAGGGACATATGAGGGTGGGTGAGTGGGGAAGGGACCCCATTAGGGCAGAACTAGTAGGTGGTAGACACGCATGATTGGGAAATGACATGTGCAAGGGGTATGCACAGTAGATGCACAGGGACGTGTCCGCACACTTAGGACCTTACCGGTTAGGGTAGATTGATCGACACAGCCTAGAACTTGTCAACTGATTGAATGCTGGTGTCCCCACACTTAAGACATAACATGCACTAACAAACAAAAAGGTAGGGTTAGGAACACTTGGCCCATTTCGTAAATGGTTGAAGGAAATCGCCGTTGTTAATGTAGAAAGATCGAAGTCATTGTCAGGTGGCAAGAGGGACTTAGGCATGCCATAGGACACATCCAACATGGCAGGGACCATGCAACAAACCCAGGGAGGTAGTTTTTTCGGTAGAGTCCGTCGATTCAAATGTCGATGACGAAGAATAGAAATCTCAGCTCAACGGCACGCATGAGGATGATAGAACAGTCGCTCACCCCACGATGCACATCGCTCAATGAATAAGCATAAAATCCCATAACTCATGCTCGGTATAGAATAGAACAAGGAGAAAATGATTGGGAGGAAGTATGCCAGTGTGCACAATTGATGGTGCATTCGTGTGTTCCACCCATTTGGCATAGGTGCAAGAAGGAATGCCAGGGAGCCTTATAGTGCAGTGCACAGGAACAGAACGTGCTTTGTGCTTTGAGAGGCCCAACCTATGCGTGCAACACTCCATTCACACATCGCACCTCTCATTTGAATTGAAGGGATATGACTAGTCACTCACCCCACCCTCTGTCTCACACTCACTGATAGATATAGAGGGTAGACCATACTCAAATCCCCATCTGATTAGGATGAAAGCTCGCAGCACTCAAGGGGTTGTCAATGAAGATTGCTGGTTGGTTGTCGACAAGGTGTCAATGAAGAGGCATACCGAGGGAGGTAGCCAACATATCTGGTACTTAATTTTATTTGTAGAGCATGTCGTCTTTGGAAAAGGTAGTATGTTGTAGGGAATTAGTCCTTCAAATGAGATTGTTGATCCAACGCACCAAGGGAGGTGGCTCTGGAAAGTTGCGTTTGAAAAGGTTCAGCTAGTGTTTTGGACTACAGGGTATTTCCACCTTTGCCACAGCTAGCTTCCCGTCCAAGGGTGTTTACCACCTTGTCTAAGAACAAGGCCTACTATGATAGGGAATTGCTTCATTTTCTCCCATAGCAGTTTGTTTGTTTCCCCCCCCCCCCCCTACTCCCAAGGGTGTTTTCACCTTTTCTCAAAGAATAGGTCGGCATGATAGGGACCTAAGTCCTTTTCTCCCATGTTCAATATATCTTTTTTTTGGTATTTTTGTTTTGTTTTTTTGTGAATAAAGAGAATGGTAGAAATACCATATGTCAAGACCATCCACATTACCACTGCTGGATCAGACGAGAGGAAAATAGATTAAGGATGGGAGGTGTTTGGGAGGAGTTAGCAGAACGAGACCGCCTCATGAGGAAGATCATAAGGGCTATCAAGAGCACAAAAAGAAGGACAATGCGACGCCCAAAAGGGAAAGTGTGGGTTGACTGTGATTGTCAAGATCCCTAGGGAGAGAAGTACTTCTTCAGGCGATAGCTATTAATCAGAAAGGGATCCTCAGAAGCGTCGACAGCTTGCAGTTGGATAGAACCATTAGGTTTGGATAGTAAGTACCTTATAGGGATTGTTACCGTGTTTCCCGCAACACAGAGGAGCGAAAAAATGAAAAAAAAAGGAAATAGCAAAAAAGGTGCAAGATAAAAGTAGAAAAAGGTGCCTTGACCGGTAACCAGACCCTGAAAAATTTAAATGTTTGGGCACGACCCTCAGAAAGCCTCGGTGTCGCCCCGAGACAACAAAAGAGTAAAAAGGCGCACCATTAAAATGTGGGAGTGACCCCAAATCTTTGTAAAAGAGCGCCAGGCTCGCTCCTGTGCAAAGTGTACGCATTAGTTGGGAATAGGATAAATTAGAATGGTGGAAAATGGAAAAAAGGGCCTAGGCTATGACCGGCCATGTAAAAAAGGGAAACGGGATGACCGCCCAAAAAGAATTTAGGGCTTTGTATATAAAGTTGAAAAGTGAATGAGAAGCTCATTCTTTTGGTGTGTGGCAAAAAGAGTCTTCTTCTTCCTCTCTTCTTCTCTCCTTCTTGCTTGTGTGTGCTCGTGAGAGAGGGAGTGTGAGAGTGTGAGGGAGTGAGTGTGTGTGGGAGTGAGGGATCAAGAGGGTGAAGCTCTTTACCATCTCCTCTTCTCTCCTTCTCTTCTCTTCTCTTCTCTTCTCTTCTCTTATGCTCGCGGCTATGGAGGATGGAGCTTGGAGATGGAGGAGCCTTGAGGATGCTTGAGCTAGCATCAAGAGTCATGGAGCTACCAGAGTGCAAGAGAGAGAAGGGTACTCGATCAAGCATCAAGGTAAGCTCACTACACTCGTAGGATCAAAGGCGCGTCAGCTAGGTGAGAGATAGCCATTAGAGCTCACTTGGAACGCTTGAACAATAAGCAGTTCGTGGGTCTTGGCAGTTGAGCAAAAGCTCCCACATTTTGGTTCCATTGCCGGGACCAACGGATTCAAGCTTGAGCACTTGCACGCCTCATATCGAGCATCGAAGTAGGGTATTCATCCCTGAAACGCAGCTTGAGATAGGTAGGAAGTGTGGATGTTTTTTATCTTTAAAACAGATAAGAATTTTGGGATATTCTGGTTGTTTGATGATTAACACAATATTAGTGAGTTTGGGAATCTCCCAATTCCCATTTTTTGAATACTAAAAAGATGGCACCCGGATAACATGTCCATAAGTTTCTCAAAACCATATGATGTGACCTATCATTGGAAAGCGCTTGAAAAAAGGAATCTATTGAGCTATAGAGCACTCGATTTGGAGTTATAGTGTTCAAGTTATGACAAATCCAAAGATTTGACCGCGTGTCCCAAACTTATGGGAAATTTCCATATTCCCCAATATGGTGTTGATTGGAAAACATGGAGGAATTAGTTCAGTTTTTTGCTTTCGATTTGTGTTGTGTTTAGAGTAGGTTAACATTAGGAAATCACACTCGAGAGGCATAGGGTTTTCTGCTGTAAAACAGGGAGAAAATCGGGGAAAACAAGGGGAAAATGGAGGAAATGCACATTTGAATGTGTAGGAATCACAAGGAGAGTGATCGGTAACATCCGGGGAATGTCCAGCAGGGTTGTAAGTTCTTGAAGGGCAAGGGAATCCTCATTTGCAACCAGCTGAGAGAGAGAGAGAGAGAGAGAGAGAGAGAGAGAGAGAGAGAGAGAGAGAGCTTGGGCGACCCGTTTGATCGATCAGGGCAAGGAGTGACATTGCTATCGGCGATCCCCAGGTATATAGATCTCTCCCCCATCACTCCAACATCATTCCTGGTGAATCTTGTGGTCTATAATCATCGATGACTTGAGATTTTGGACAAATTTGTGCTCGAAAGTGCGTTCGGGCCGGCGGAATTGGACACCTGATTTAGTGTCCGATTCTCAGAATCAGATGTCCGATTTTGAGATTCGGACTCTTGAACAACCGTCCAATCGGACCAACCCGTCTGATTTGGACACTCGGACCACTCCAATTCGGACACTCGGACACTCAGACCAACCCCGTCTGATCGAACTTTAAGCCTGATCGTCCGATCAAGGAAATCGGACTCACGAATTAGGACATGTCAGCAATCGGACCACATGCCTGGTCCGATCGGACCACTTGTCTGATTTTCAAAAATTGGACACCTAACCCCCATCCGATTCTGAGACTCGGACGGCTCAAACTCGGACCCACCTCGTTTGATTCCTAGAATCGGACCACTGGTAAATCTGACCACTAGAATTGGACCACTGGTAAATCGGATGTCCAATTCTTAGAATCGGGCATACCCTTAGGTTCAAAAAAGAAAAAAGAAAAAAAGAAAAAAAGAGGGGGAAACATAAAAAATTGACCCCCACGATCGACTGGAAGCGCAACCCGCTCCAAGACAACATGGCGAACGCCTTGTAGGCAGTTCTTGAAGTAGGAGTCAAGACCAAGGGACAGGGGGACAGTGCTGGAGCACTCCCCAGGGACCTAATGCGTTGAGAACGGAAATCCAATCGGAGGACTTGTGATCGACCCCCTAGTGAACGGCAAGAAGCAGCGTAGACCCTAGAATCCGCTAGAGCGGCCAGGACTTGAGCAACGAAGCTTATCAGGCCCGAAACAAGCGAGAGTGTGTAAGACGCTGAGGAATTGTTTGCGGCACTCACATTGAATGTCCGCACTTGAAGTACACTTAATAAAGCTGAAAGCATGATTGGGCACAAGTGCACGAGAAACAACACACTCATCGAGTGACCATAAATTGAGGTTTGTACTCAATCATCAAAGGAACTCACTCAGATAAACCACTCAAGGAACCCACCACTCCTTTGATGATTGAGGTTTGTACTCAATCATCAAAGGAACTCACTCAGATAAACCACTCAAGGAACCCACCAATAGGAGAGAACCCAAGACATAGACAAATAATTGAAGCGCGGGGTAGGACCAAGCAAGGAGCGCCAACGACGAGGATCTGTCAAGTCTATTCACCCTGATCGACAGCATAGTGGAGCGCAAGAACTCAACCATGACGGAAGAGAGCTCTGACCATCGGTCTAGTGAGGAGCTTGATTTGAACATGTTCCCAGATGCTATTCAGCAGTAGCTAGTGAGCAGTTACAATGCGCACGCCCGGTACGAGCATCGCGGTAGGACAACAGATGCAATCATTGCAGACCTAGAGCAGGAGAGAAGGCTAGGCCGCAAGGCATTGCAGGGAATAGCTGATTATAATAGGGATCAGCAGGCTAGGAGCCAAAGGCAAAGCATGGAGTTGCATGAGGTGCAGCGAGTGCTGAATTGGCTGGCCAAAACCGAACAGACCATGAGAGAGCACTACAAGGAGACTTCACATTGAGCGAGCTCCTCATGAAATGGCTACTCGATAACACTGCAGTAGAGTAGAGTGCCACCGCACTAGCGACGTCTCTGCTTGCAGGATTAGGGGCAAACAAAGGCTCAAAGAGCCAGGCCAAAATACCCATTGTTGCTAAGCAACTCGATAAGTACCAACCTCATGACAACCCATACAGCTTTGTTGAGCAGTTTGAGCAAGTCTGCGAAGGCAACGGCCTCAACGACCAGACTCAACGTTCTCAAGCATTCGGGCTTTGCCTAGGCGATAAGGATAGGATGTGGTATACAAGCCTGGATGTTGTAGAGCAAGCCAACTTCAATAATCTCAAGGATCTCTTTGTCAAGAGATTCGCCGAGCTCGGATACTCCGATAACCTGCTGGTGCGCTTGATGAACGTCAAGCAGAAAGAGAAGGAGGACATCCGCGACTACGTGACCCATGTGAGGAGTCTCTTTAAGAGAATCCCTCTAGGCGAGCGACCGACTGATAGAGCAGTTTCGACTATATTCATCAGCGAAATTCGAGACGAGGAGTTATGTAAGGCATTGGCAGGCAATTCAAGCCTGCAGCGGGACATGGTGGCTATAGTGCTTGAGGAAGCCATCAGAGTCGATGACCAGTTGAGAGAGCAGAGCTCTAGGAGCTCAAATCTAGAAGAGACCAACCCATGAAGCTTAGAGAGAATGTCAGCCTCTAGTGAGCGGTCAATCCCATCATCCCAAGATAAAGGGAAGGCCACCGAGATAGACCAAGGCTTGGCTGAGGTCAAGATGGAATTAGCCGAGCTACAAGACTTATTGAGACGACCAACGTGCCCACACATCCAATGCGTGTACTGTGGCGAAAACCACTTGCCGGTCGAGTGTCAAGACCCTAGGTCAAGACCTTGTGCTAACTGCGGTAGGTTCGGCCATGATGTCTTGCATTGTAGATTACCAAGAAGACTTCCATACTTGCAACCCTACGGCTAGCCTTACCTAGTGAATAGGCCGCAGTCATTATTCGGAAGGGGAGTCCCATTGGCTCTTCCTGCACCTAATGATATGAAACTAGCCGCCCCTAGAATGGACATAAATCCTACAGGCATTCCTAGACCGCTTGGTCCTTACGTGACCCACCCACTGAGCAACACTACGTGGAGGAGCCGACTGATAAAGAGACCTATATATACCCTTACGTCTCGCACGACGACGAGGGCAATGCGGTCCTCATGGATTATCAACCCGTGCCAGTGATGGCGTTAGGACAAGGACGAGGTAGGGGCCTAGGAGGGCAGCCGCCGCAGGATCCGGTCACTTGTTGGACTTGCGGACACCCCGGTCATGTCTCATCGCGCTACCCTGAAAGAGAGCAGCAAAACAAGGACAAGGCTGACCAAAGGTGCACAGAGTGCGGAATCACCCATATTTTCATAGACTGCCCAAAGCGAAAGCCATCCTCTAGCTCAGCCAACTTGCCATCCATCCCATTGGGGCTGTTTGGTGTCGAAAATCCCGATGGAGAGGCCACACCTATTCCATTGCGGGTTATGACCCGAGTCTAAACGAAGCAGGCCGACATCTCTCTGCCAAGACCTAGCAATCTTGATGCAACCTCAATAGGAAAGAAAAGCCGTAGGCGGAAAAAAAAGAGATCGGAAGCTAAGGTCGCACTAAAGACCGAGAGTGCTATGACTCTACCTACAGGAAAGAAGGTTTTAGACGCAGAAGCAGAGACTTCAGCCCCTAAGACGGCTGAAAAGGGAAGTGCTAAGGCTGGGGAGTACCCGCATTTGAAGCAACAGTTAGAGGCCATAGAAAAGCTGAAGAAATTGGTGAAGGAGGCCTAGCAGCACCTCAAAGACGCTGAGCCCATCATGGAGGATGAGATCGATGACCTCTCCAGTGTAAGCACGCCAATATCATCGCCGCAACCAAAGTTGGCAGGAGCAACTATGCCACAAGCAGTGCCGCTAAGACCAAGCCTAGACGTGACAGAGCCGCATATCAGCCGCGGCCATTGGCCCAAATATTCTAGGTTAGGGGAAGGACAAGTGTCTAACGATCTCCTGACCACGCTAGTGACCACCCCTGTAGTTGAGATATCGAGCTCCACTCGTGATATGCCAGGGTGACCGTTGTGCATTTATGTCACCACTTGTCAGTTGTAGATGCGGTTGGTATACCGCCCATGAATAATAGCTAGATGATAGCTATCCTTATCTACTCTAGTTCATGGCTCAGTTAGTATGCCACCTTAGTTATTTGAGTTTGGTTTGAAACCCATATATAGGGTTCTTCTATTTCTTTGTATTAGAGTTCTTTTGGCTTACATAACTAAGAAGAGGAAAACTGTTTTCAGCCTCCACCTCTGTGTGTATTCCCCCATTGTGCAAGCAAGAAAGCTACAAGTGAGACTCCTTCCTTCTCTCCCACAATCTTGACATGGTATCAGAGCCTTGTTCGTGGTAAGGAGCTCAAGAAAGCAAGCCAAGTTCGCGGTGTTCTGGTAAGAGGACCAGTGTTGCTTTCATTTTTCTGTTTTGGGAGCAAGTCTCTACAGGTAGCACAGTCGGAAAGTGCAAGAGTACGTTGTCTCAGGTTGAGATGCCCTTCGCGGTGAAGCAAGAGGGCAGTATATGCTGCAAGACATGGCTTTAGCCCTTGGTGACCCTGTTTTTTTGATTTGAGGCCATTTCGGGGCCTGTTTTGGAGGCGGAAGTTTTCTGCACGCACTTAGGAAAAGACCCTATTTTATGCTGTGCGACCACTGTTCTACAGGTCAGTGAAAAGTTACTGTAAAAATTGCATCGTATGCCTGTGTGTAGAGACATTGGGAGTTACAGAATCATCCTTGTTTCCTGTTGATGAAAAATCATCACTAAGAAGTGACTATGTGGTCAAATACCAATTTCGTCAGTTTTGCAGATTTGCCCTGGTAAGGCTGAAGCTGTGTTCTTTGCAGTGACATAATTTTTTGCAGTGTTCTGTAATGGTGTCTAATTCTCTTTCACAGATTGTCACTGAAAAGCTTGACAAGAACAACTTCCAAGCATGGAAGTTTAGAATGACGAATTTCCTTATGGGAAAAGGATATTGGGAATTTGTTGCAGGAAATGAAGAAGAACCAGTTATTCCTGATGTTCCCAATCAACAGCAAATGCAGGCATTTAAAGCATGGCATGAGAGAGCCAGGAAAGTTATGTACTGGCTGTCTATCAGCATTTCAGACTCTATGATTGTGCATATTCAAGATGCAAGTACGCCAAAGGAGGCATGGGATACTTTGTCAAAAATGTATAGCACAAATACGCAAGCCAAAAAAATGCAGCTCAAGTAAGAGTTGCATAATGTGCAAAGAGAAAATATGAGCATCAATGACTACCACATGAAGGTGAAGAAGATTGCAGATGCACTTGCTTCCATTGGGTCGCCAGTGGAAGATGATGATTTAGTTTCTGTGACCTTGAATGGTCTAGGAAAGGATTATGCACAGTTCCAAACATCCATTTCCATCCGTGAAAGATTTCCTGATTTTGAGGAGTTGATTGCTCTTCTAATTTCTGAGGAGCAGAGAAATGGTGGTGCATCTTCTTTAGGAGGAACTTCAAAAGAAGTTGTCTTCTACTCAAATGCTGGACGAGGTAGAGGCAGAGGTAGAGGAGGCCGATCTGGAGGCTGTGGTAGAAATCAAAATATGCAGCAAACTCAAGAAAACCAGTCCTATGGAGGAGGACGTGGTAACTCTAGAGGCAGGGGGAGCCAAAGAGGGCGTGGTGGATGGCAAAGAGGCCAAAATGCAAACAGCAATGTTGAATGCTACTACTGTGGTAAAATGGGTCATATGGCTAAGGACTGCTATAAAAAGCAGAATGACATCATGAATGGAAAATTGCAACAAGGGAATTATGCATCTTCTAGTAGACAGGGTGATGACATAAATGAGCATTTGTTTATGGTGCAGCACATGAACAATTCTGTGACAAGTGCAGAAGAAAGCAATGATGTATGGTATGTTGACTCAGGTGCATCAAACCACATGACAAGTCATGCAGAATGGATGGAGGATGCAAGGAAAATGGAAAAACCAAGATTTGTGGAGACTGGTGATGATACTGCATATCCTATTGTGCAAATTAGAAAAATTCCTTTGTCTATGCAGGATGGGAAAAAGAAATACATGTCCGATGTATTTCATGTCCCGAATATCACCAAGAATCTGGTTTCTGTTGGTCAAATGGTTGAGCAGGGCTTGCAGGTCAGATTTAATCCTCATGGATGCTTTGTTGAGGATATGAAAAATAAAGGTCACTTGATAGCAAAAGGAAAGAAGAAGGGCAGAATGTTTACATTGGATGCAGACATGTCTGAATTGAGTGTAGCAATGTTTGCACATGGGACCGGTGTAGTTGCAGATATTGATATATGGCATAAACGCATTGGTCATGTTAATGTACATCGACCTAAATCAATGCAGGCCCAAAATATTGTTGCAGGATTGCCTAAATTCAAGGTTGTAGAAATGCATAAGGTATGTGAAGCCTGCCAATTTGGAAAACAGGCAAGGAAACCATTTCCTAGATATGTTCAAGAGAGTAAGAAGCCATTGGAATTAATCCACTCTGATGTGTGGACTACTAGAGCTGCATCTCTTGGAGGCTATCATTATTTTGTCACTTTTATTGATGACTATAGCAAAAAAGTTTGGGTGTATTTTATGAAAAAAAAAAGTGATTTTTTTGGGCATTTCAAAACTCTTAAAGCTATGGTTGAAAAAGAAACAGGCCTGCAAATAAAATGCCTAAGGTCAGATGGAGGGGGAGAGTACCTCTCAAATGAGTTTGCAAGGTTCCTACAGGAGCATGGCATAAAGCAACAATATTCATGCAGTCATACCCCACAACAAAATGGAATTGCAGAAAGGAAAAACAGGCATATTGGAGAGGTATCTCATGCCATGCTCAATGAAAAAGACTTGCCAGATTTTTACTGGACTGAAGCAGTTGCTACAGCAGTCTACATAATGAACAGGACTCCCACTGCAGCAATACATGGGATGACTCCAGAGGAGAGGTATACTGGTAGTAAACCAGATATTTCTCATTTGAAGATTTTTGGTTGCATTGCCTATGTTCATGTGCCAGATGAGTTGAGATCCAAGTTGGATCCAAAAGCTGAGAAGTGCATCTTTATTAGTTACTCTCTGCAGCAGAAAGGGTATAGATGCTATAACCCTTCTACTCGTAAGTTTACAGTGAGCAGAGATGTTTTTTTTTATGAGATGAGTAGCTGGTATAAACCAGTAAATGTGATTGATAATATAGATGCACAAAATGGTAATGCTGCACAGAATTCATAGCAGCAGTCACAAGATATTAGTGGACCTGGAGCGTCCTCTAGTAGTGGTTCACATTCTTTGCCATGGACAGGCAGATTGAGATTAGGAGCATCTTCTCAAAGCAATGCAGATAGTGGTATTCAGGTATCATGAAAAGGAAAAGAGATGGTAGATCAGCCCATGTTTGATGTGAATGCAGGTCACTCTTATGTGGATGGTGAATCCAGT
Organism: Lygodium microphyllum; assembly: GCF_053477565.2. Classification (NCBI taxonomy): domain Eukaryota; kingdom Viridiplantae; phylum Streptophyta; class Polypodiopsida; order Schizaeales; family Lygodiaceae; genus Lygodium; species Lygodium microphyllum. The sequence continues at coordinate 56,789,982 of NC_141163.1, forward strand.
GGCTCAGAACAGAGCATTGATGATGAGTTGGGTATTCCTTCTATTGTTATACATGGAGTAAGGAAGACCAAGGATGTTTTGAGAGCACTTGGGAGTGAACCTACTTTGCGCAGGTCTACCAGAGCTAGGTATCCTATGGATAGGTTGAAATATGATGGATTTACAGCCATTCACTATGCATATATGGTCAAAGTGATACAGGAACCAGAACCCACTTCTTTTGAGCAAGCCATGGGAAAAGAAAAATGGGAGAAATCCATGGATGAAGAAATGGATGCCTTGGAAGCAAATGCTACATGGGAATTGGTACCTTTGCCTAAAGGTAAGAATGCAATTGGCTGTAAGTGGGTTTATAAGGTGAAGCACAATGCAGATAGTTCTGTGAATAGATACAAAGCAAGATTAGTAGTCAAGGGGTATGCACAAACATATGGTATTGATTATGAAGGAGCATTCAGTTCGGTTGCAAGGATGGCAACCGGAAGAGCAGTCATTGCTATGGCTGTATCAAAGGAATGGTATTTACATCAGATGGATGTAAAGAATGCCTTCTTGCATGGCAATTTGCAAGAAGAGGTATATATGGAGCAGCCACCAGGTTATGTGCATGCTGTTCTCATCCTGAGTTTGGTTGCAGGTTGAAGAAAGCATTGTATGGCTTGAAGCAAGCACCTAGAGCATGGTCTGACAAGATAGGACAGTATCTTGTCACTATTGTCTTTCAGATTTCCAAGGCAGATTTCTCACTTTATGTGAGAAAAACAGAGAAAGGTATTATGCTGCTTGTCATTTATGTTGATGATTTGATTATCACAGGTGACAGTGATGAAGATATCCTTCATGTGTAAATGCTATTGAAGCAGAAGTTTGAGATGAAGGATTTGGGAGAGCTGCGTTATTTCTTGGGCATTGAAGTGATTAGATCACCAAGTGGGATATGGCTCTTACAGAGGCAGTATGGATTGGACATGCTGTCCAAATATGGGATGACAGGCTGTAAGCCTATTTCAGTTCCTTTGGAGCAGAATGTGAAGCTGAGCACAGATGCAGGTGAGCTTCTGGAAGACCCTACTATGTACAGACGCATAGTAGGAAGTTTGATTCATATGACTATTACCAGGCCAGATTTGAGCTACGCTGTTGGATTGGTAAGTCAATTTATGCAGGCTCCAAGGAAAAAGCATTTGGATGCGGCTAGACGCATATTCAGGTATGTGAAGTCCACATTGCAGTATGGACTACTTTATGAGACTGGGGTTCAGATACAGTTGTATGGATACACTGATGCTGATTGGGTTGGTAGTATTTCTGATAGACGATCTACCAGTGAATATGTGTTCTCTTTTGGGAGTGCTGCAGTCACTTGGAGCAGCAAGAAACAGCCTACAGTTGCCTTATCGAGCACAAAGGCTGAGTACAGGGGCGCAGCAAATGGCTGCATGTGAGGTAGCTTGGTTGCATAAGCTACTTTATGATATGCATCAGCCTACAGATGGGCCAATTGTCATTTATTGTGACAACATGAGTAGTATACACTTGGAAAATAACCCAGTCTATCATGCTAGAACAAAGCACATTGAGGTGCATTATCACTATGTGCGGGAGAGGGTTTTACTAGGTCTTATTGATCTAGTTTATGTCAGCATAGAGGATCATGTAGCTGACATATTTACAAAGGAATTGGGCGCAGAGAAGCTACGCAAAATCAGAGACCTGCTTGGTGTGCAGGAATTGGGATTGAGCTCGAGGGGGAGTGTTGAGATATCGAGCTCCACTCGTGATATGCTAGGGTGACCGTTGTGCATTTATGTCACCACTTGTCAGTTGCATATGCGGTTGGTATACCACCCATGAATAATAGCTAGATGATAGCTATCCTTATCTACTCTAGTTCATGGCTCAGTTAGTATGCCACCTTAGTTATTTGAGTTTGGTTTGAAACCCATATATAGGGTTCTTCTATTTCTTTGTATTAGAGTTCTTTTGGCTTACACAACTAAGAAGAGGAAAACTGTTTTCAGCCTCCAACTTTGTGTGTATCCCCCCATTGTGCAAGCAAGAAAGCTACAAGTGAGACTCCTTCCTTCTCTCCCACAATCTTGACACCTGTAACACTTAGCCTGGGAAATCTGCTTAAGCAACACCCTACCCTATGACAAGACCTTAAGCAATGGGTCGAAGGATCACAAGAGCAGGTCACGGCAGACCCTCGAGACCAGGATGCAGAAACGCAATTGCCAAGTTTGACGCTGCACTCCGTGCCTAAATCCTTGCACGCCAATGCCTTTTGGGAAGGCTCTGAGATGCACGCAGTCCTACCAGTCCTAGCCCTGGGTGACACAACAAGAAAGGGAATCGTAAACACGGGAGCTGGGGTTAGTGTGCTTAGCCACGCAGTGCTTCAAACTTGGGGAAGCCCACCTGTCGAGGTTGCTAGGTTTAATGTCATGCTAGCAAACGGCATGAGAGTGAAGCCATTCGGGGTACTAAAGAATTGGCCAGTGAAGATCACAGGTGTCCAGTTCTCTGTCGACTTTATAGTCAAGAAGGGAGTGGACTATGATGTCCTATTAGGCCGACCCTGGATGCGCAATGCTAGAGTCATCGAAGATTGGGGTAACGGCTTGATCTTCCTTGGCAAATAAAACGGACACCGTAAGAATAGAGATGGACACTTGGAAGACCTCACCAACGACCTAGACGCCATCTCTGCTATGCTCAAAGGGAACACTTAGGTCAAGAAGCCCTATGGGCCCTTGACCAAGTATATCCCATGCCCAAAGGATGAGCGGGATTGGATGCACGTTCTCGCTACAATCGACTTGTCATTCTCAGATTAGGAGGCGTACAAGCAAGCCATCAAAACGATCAGCAAGTCTAACGAAGCACTCTCTGCACCAGTCTGCATGATGGCAGCAAGCCTCCATGGAAAGCCTAAGCCCATCACCTTCCTAGTACCATCCAACAAAAGGGAACTCCAGGGGGTACTGGAATACCTAATAGACCAGCTAGTTGGCAACCCAGCTGCAAATTTCAAACCACTCTAGGATCTCTTAGAGGATTCCAAGTGGCAATAGACCAGGGTGCATGAGTTAAACCTCATGTATAATTGGGCCCTGGTTCCTGACCAACGACACGAGGCATACCAAGCCCTAGGAGACGACGAGCAGTCGAATGACAAAGATTCCAATGATGAATACAAAGACTGCCAATCCTTCAGTGATGAGAGCGAGGGTGAAGTAGATACCATAGAATACGACACTGAAGGACGAGAAATTGAGCAGATATGAGCAGATGCCAAGCTGCAGAAAAGGCAAGCCCTTAGAGTAGAGTGAGAAGTCATGCGCATTGAATGTGATCGCGCTTGGTTGGAATGCATAAGGGCCATAGACCTTGAGCAAGCAGGCCTAGCCCAGCCAGGAATGACGTCAATACTTAGGACTGAATCACCATCTGAATTGTGGCCATCAGGGGAGACCACCTCTTCTAGTGAATATGGAGGGTTTGACTCTAAATCGGAAGTTACTTCGGACAGTGATCTAGAGATCCCTAGGCCGTCCATGACTAGACGCACTAAGTGGGACCTACCCGTCCACCTGAGACACAGACGGTTAAGGCAGAAAAAGGCAAAGCACCCCAGGGATACACAATCAGAAGAACAGCGAAAGCCGTAGGATCTCCCTAAACGCTTCACGAAATTCAAAAAAGGGGATAGGGTAGTAGTTCTGTTAGGTGCCAAACGTCTAGGGCAGACGAGCAAACCAATCGAAGGACCAACCAAGGTCAAGGAGGTAGACCTAGCCCAGGAAGGGGAAACACCCCGACCAGTGTTCATTGCCGATGACTTGATTGGTAAAGAAGAAATGAGTCTAATCGCTCTCTTGCGGGAGTACATAGACGTGTTTGCCTGGTCCTTAGAAGAGCTACGGAGGGTAGATCCGAGTGTTGTGACTCACAGCATACCCATGACGACGGACGCAATGCCGATCAAGTAGCGACCGTACCCTATGAATCCAAAACACGCTCATGCTGTCAAGGAGGAAATTGACAAGCTGATGAGAGAGGGATTCATTTACGAAATTGAGCACACAGACTGGGTATCATCCATAGTCATTGTGATGAAGAAGAATGGAAAAATCCGAGTGTGCGTCAATTACAAGAAGGTGAACGTTGCTACGAAGAGAGACAACTATCCATTGCCATACACTGAGCACATGCTTGAGAGGGTGGCAAGCAAGGAAGCCTACAGTTTTCTGGATGGCTTCTTAGGGTACAACCAGGTGCAAGTGCATCCTGCCAACAGGCACAAGACCACCTTTGCCACTGAGTGGGGCATCTTTGCATACATAGTCATGCCCTTTAGGTTGACCAATACCCCCGCCACTTTCCAATGCCTCATGTGCACCATCTTTAAGGACATGCTTCACAAGGAGTTAGAGGTCTTTTTCAACGACCTGTGTGTCCATTCGACCTGGATCAAACACTTAGACAAACTCTGCGAAGTCTTTGAACAGTGCCACTTATACCGTCTCTCCTTGAACCCCTTGAAGTGTCAGTTTTGGGTAAAGCACGGATGCATCTTAGGACACGTGGTGTCAAAGAACAGCATTGCCATTGACTTCTTGAAGGTCAGGGTTATTGTGGACCTTTCACCCCCAATTAATTACAAAGGAGTTCAATGCTTCTTAGGCCATACAGGATACTATTGGCGGTTTGTACTAAACTATGCATGATCGCCAGACCATTGTACAAGCTGCTGATTGTCTTCGAGTGGACCGAGGCATGCCAATGGGCATACGAAGAATTGAAAAAGGCTCTAACAACAGCACTAATTCTACGAGCCCCAGATTGGACCGTTACCTTCCACATGCACATCGATGCTTCTAAGTTTGCCATGGGGGCACTGTTGTGCCAACCTAGTGAGCACAACTTAGATTATCCAGTGAGCTTTGCTAATAGACAACTCAATGAGACAAAGATGAACTACTCAACAATAGAAAGAGAGGGACTAGCCATGGTGTTCGCTGTGAAGAAATTCCGGCATTATCTGTTGGACACACCCTTCATCTTCTTTGTGGACCATCAAGCCCTGCTCTATTTAGTAAACAAACCTTGTGCTACAGGGCGCATAGCTCGATGGCTCCTCTTGCTCCTAGAGTTCAATTTCTCTGTGGTAGTACAAAAGGGAAAACAACATTACACGGTTGATCACATGTCACGCATCCCCACAGGAGAAGCCGCTGGACAAGGCATCGTTGAGAGTTACCTGACACCCACTTATTCCACCTGTCCAGCGAGAGAGACTTATTTAAGGCTGATCTAATGCCGTATTGGGCGGACGACATAGTGCAAGTGCTCGAGCACGGACTACTTGAGCAACCAATAGAAAAGGCCCGACTTAGGCACTTGATCCTGAAGATCCAGCCCTACCAGCTGATTTCAAGCCAACTCTATAGGCTGGGGTAAGATAGATTGCTGCGTAGGTGCATTGTGAGCATGAGATGCATGATGTGCTCTCGGAGGCACACAACGGCATTGCGGGAGGACACTTTAGCGGAGACACGACAGCACGAAAGGTGCTGTAGTCTCAACTATGGTGGCCCACACTTTTCCACGACGCTAAGCGATTCGTCAAGCATTGTGACGAGTGCCAATAGACAAAAGTCATGATTCGTAAAGATCAAATGGAGTTAACCCCAATTATTGCTCGCCAACCCTTCGAAAAATGGAAAATTGACTTCATAGGACCCATCAACCCTACGGCGCAGTACTCACAAGCCAAGTACATCGTGGTGGCCACGGATTACCTCACGAAATGGGCAGAGGCAAGAGCCACATGAAAAAACGACACTAGGACAACTGCCAAGTTCTTATGGGAGCAAGTGATCTCATGCTTTGGTTGCCCCATCAAACTGGTTAGCAACCAAGGCACACGCTTCATCAACGAAGTGATAGCACATCTCTTATCCACCTTTTTCATCATCCATCGCAAATCCTCACCATACTACCCTCAGGCTAATGGCCAGGCAGAATCAACTAACAAGATTCTTATCAACGTCCTGACTAAAGTAGTCTTAGCCTCATGAAGCGACTGGGACAACAAGTTGATGGTAGCCTTGTGGGCCTACCGCACAGCTTATAAAACGACTGTCGGGGCCAAACCCCCTTTAGGCAGACCTATGGGACTGAGGCAATTCTACCATTAGAATTCTTTGTTCCTAGCCTGAGAATAGCACTTCAAGAACGATGGGAAGGGAAGGAGGCATGGACGCAATGCCTGGTCAAGCTGGAACGCCTATCAAAAACTCGTCTTCTAGCCACCCACACGCTGATTTGTGAGAAAGCCCGACACAAAAGTTGGTTCAACAAGCATGTCAAGTAGCGCAAATTCTAATAGGGTGACTTAATGCTCCTTTACTCAATTAAAGGGCATAAGAAAAAAATGAAATTCAGAGGTCTCGGACCCTTCAAGGTTCGGGCAATCAGCCGAACCGGCAATGTTGAGCTTGAGACCCTAGACAGTGAAGGAATAGGCTTCTTCAATGGCAGTCATGTCAAGAAGTACTTCCCTCCCACTCATCCTTTGCATGAGCCACCAATGTTAGAACCGCCAATCAAAATACGAGCAGCTACAATCACTGAATTCAATGAAGATGATGAGGAAGCCGTAGAACCCGCTTACCTCCGTGTCATGGTCACTGCCAAACAAACATGCGCTTTCAACGCCTTGATCGACGAGGGAGCAGAATTCAATGTCTTAACCCACAATCATTGGATCCAACTTGGCAAACCACTACTTCAACCCACAACTGCCAAGCTAAACCCATATGGGGCTCAATCATACGCACTTCTTAGCAAGTGCAGAGTCGTTGTTTCTATCGAGTTTGAGACTGTTCCAATGCTTTTTTATGTGTTGCCAAGTGTTACAGATGCAGGTACGGAGTCATTGCTGGGGCAAACCTTCAAAAAGTAGACTCACTGCAATATTGATTATGAGTTGCAGCGCATCCACCTAGCAATAGACAACGTGCGCATTGTCACAGCTTTCAGCAACAACAAGGACTGCATGACACTCACCGTCCGCAAAGCCACCGATAGAAACATCCGTAGGCATGACTAAGGAGGGGGGTGGTGCGCAGTTGCCACTCCTCGACTTCCATAAACCGCAACCCACAGCGATCAAAGCAAAGATCCAACAACCTTGCTTCCAATGGGTGCCTAAACAGTCGCAACAACCGCCTAGGAGTCAACGCGCCTATCCTCATAAGACCCAGAACTCTAAACCTAGGAGGCCAAGATGCAGTCACAGAAAGCGTTGCGTAATCAAGCAAAGATGGGTCCCTAAAGCCATCTTGCATGCACAAGGCTACTACGAGGGAAATACCTGGTTGTGGATCCCAAAGGTCCCCACAGCCAAGGGCACTATTCATACACCACCCTCAAGATCGATCATCCCACGTCCCCCAATGCCTCAAAACCATAGGCCACAGTGCTCTCTAGAGCCCCAACCATCCGGCTCATCTATGCTTCCGCCCAAGAGAGTCGCAAAAACCTATCGGCCTAAGCAACAGCCACTGTCACAGGCAGCATCACCCGACCAAGTCAAGCCAACTCCCTGTGGCAAAGCTGACTGCAGCAGTCCATACATTGTGGCTGACACTAATCTACCCATAGTCCATATAGCCCAACTGCAGGCTCAAGGAAGCTCCCAACCACAATTATGTATTGTCAAGGCCTCTAGTTCTAGCAAACCTCAACCGCCCATTGGCCTTACGCCCTCCTATGAACGAAAATCATTTCTAGCACTAACCGCTGGCCTTGCCAAGGACACCGAGGATGATGTGGTGGACTGCATTAAACGACTTGATGCCACCTTCGTGTCGCTCGCCCTCAGCTATGACCACTTGGACTTGGGTCTATTAGAAGAACCCTTTGCAACGGAAGTGCGCAATATGCCTTGCTCTTGGGAGACTTTTGAATTCGCATTTGCAAAAGTCTCTCGCTCTGATGCTGCTGCTGAGTTGCTTAGCAGCAAGATCTCCAAAGAGCAAGCCATTAAACAACATCTCATCATGTCCTATGATTAGCGAACCACTTTTGCTATCACTGATCAGGAAATCACCAAGTTATCCAAGCTTGCCGATATGAACTCCACGTTTTTGAAGCGTTGGTACACTCTTAGGCTGCAATGGGAAGTCAAGGGTTGCCGCATAATGACCAATGCTAAGCAACATTGCGCAATCAAAACAGCAGAGTACGACCCCACCTATGTCGCGCCAATCTTGTATCGAGTATTAACCACTCTCCGTGGCCAACCCATGGAAGATCACATCAAGGGGCATCCCTACCTTGACCGCCTCTTAACAGAGGAAGAGCTCCACATTGCAAGTTGGGTCGATTCTGGTGATCTCCTAACCGATGTTCTGACATACATCACACATGTCGATATCTGTCCATTCGAATTAGACAGGGAAGCTCAACTAGAGTATAACCCCAACTTCTATGCATGGCTCCTGCACAAATATACCGGTGCCCTTTATGCTGAACGCCCTTGGTCTCTCAACCTCCTATCTTGGGATGGATTCTTCTCGTTCCAAAGAGGGAAGGGGTAATAAGGTGGAATCTAAAAAGTAAACCAAGTATGAAACGTCAGTTAAATTTGAAATGCAAGGGTAAGATGTAATGGTAAAAGTCTGAAAAGAAAAGTTAAGGCTATGATCAATAAAATCTACTATGCTTTTATTCTTTTAGCAAGTTATTTGTCAAAAATCACTAAGAGTGGAAATGGTTGAACTTGCAGGTAGTGATCATGGCAAGCCAGGACAAAGCAGGCAAGCTCCCCTTCTTGGAGGAGGAGCAAGTGAAGTACGGCATCACGGTGGAGACGATAGCCTTCAGCCAATTGAAGTTCCGTCACATCTTCAACCTTGAAGACATGGCCATTGAAGAGCCGGTAGTGCCCCAAATCATAGATCCATGCCACCTGCAGAAGTACTTAGACGCAGTGGGCTGGAGGGTGGACTACACCCAGTGCACTGACTTCTTGCGCACCTTTAATGGGAGCAGAGGCACCATCATGGTGTGCGAAAATGAAGCCACCAAGCAAGTGCAGATCGAGCTGACCCCGGAGTTGGTGGAAAGGGCACTAAGTTGGTGGAAAGGGCACTAGGGCTGCCGAATAAGGTGGAAAGAAAGACGAAGAGGGACATCTATGCCATGTTGGGAATGGACAAGGTGAAGGTCCATAACAATGATGGGATTAGCTTGGCAGACATCCCAAACCCAGAAATCCAGTTGCATGCAAAAATGGTGCACGCCTTCTTCTCAAGACAGAGGTACAACAGCATAATGAGCCGAATCAACGTACCTCTGCTCGACAGCATTGCGGCACAATCGCTGGATGACGTGAACCTTAATGGGTTTGTGAGGAGAACCATAGAGGCTTCGGCTAAGGCCCTAGCAACAGGAGGAAGAGCCGCTAGAGGGAAATCCCTCTCGCAAGGCATCATCCTCCAAGGCTGCAACCAAGGGTTTGGAGGTGTCCTTACGGTCATCATCCAAGAAGCACTAGGGCAAGGACGAGAAGAAGAAGACAAGAAGGGAGGCAACGAAGGAAGTGATGAGTCACCATCACAATCCCCACTTCACACAGAAGAGTAATGAAGGTCATCAGATGAAATGGAGACTGACGAAGACGAAGAGGGAGAGTCCCAGGGCAGCCCAGAGAGGCACGCAGAACAACGAACCAAAGCCCTGCATGGAAAGAGGGAAGAGGAGCACAAGAAGAAAGAAAATGAAGATCTGGAAAGGGCTCGAAGGGAGTTAGTCAGGGATGAGGAGGAGAGAGAAAAGAAGATTGAAGAGGAGCTGAGAAGGAAGGAAGAGGACAAAATAGCATTGGCCACTCGTCGCTCCATTGAGGAGCAGCACAAAAGAGACGAGGAAGGCGTAGAGAGCCCGCACCGAATAGAGGCACCTGGTTCTAGTACCAGTGTACTGGAAATCACCCCCCCACCCCCAGTAGAAGGAAAAGGAAAAGAATTGATGATGCCAACTCCCCCCTCTTCATACCTTCCATGCCAGCCACTCCTATCATGACAACACCCATTGCCACCGCCACCCAAGCCTCCACCCCAAAGTCGATGAGAGCAACGTGGTCACTTGGCTACAATTCTTGGTGGAATAGGAGCTGGCAAGAGAAGCGGGCATGGCCACCCCAGCATCAGGAGTCAAAAGGGCAGCCACGGCTGATCTGGAGCCAAGGCCGGAGCTAAAGAGGCAGAAAATAGAAGACACTGTCCCCACCACCATCATGTCCCATCCCCGACCTCCAGTAGGCCAATACGACGAATATGTTAAGGAGCTACTCTCGTAGCTAGAAAGGGCCAGGGAAGAAAGGAGAATAGCCGTGCAGGAGCTGGCAACAGAACGAGAATCAGGAGCCACTCTCCAACTGGAGAAAACAAAGTAGATAACAGAATACCAAAGGGAGATCACTGCGCTCAGGGAGGAATCGAGCAATAAGGATGCAGAGGAATCAAAGGCCCTGAAGGAACGTGACGCTGCTTGGAAAGGAATGAGAAAAATCTTGATAGAGCGTCTCAACAGGGAAAGGGAGACCAATGCTCACCTACGGCACAAGAACGATCAGCTCTCTGCAGTCAAACTAGAAGCACAAAGACAGCTTGACAAGATCAGACAGGAGGCTGCAGAGTTGGACCAGTTAAGAGAAGATGAGGTGCGAAGGATGAAGGTGAAGCTGGACCAGCTCAATGCACAGATCGCCGATGAATGCCAAGAGCAGTCCCACCTGCACCGTGAGCTCGAGGCCTAGCAACAACAACTCATGGCTATGACCCTCCATCAGGGGGAGAGCCTAGAAGATATGGAGAAAAGAGCAAAAGAATGGGCTGATCATAATGAGGGGAGAGTACGGGACTTGGCACGCCGGCTGGCCAAAGCCGAAGGAGATAGGGTGCTGGATGAGAATCAGGCAGAGGCGGCCTAGCTCTCCATGATAGCCCAATAGCACACCTTCCTCAATACACTGCTCCACTCCACCAAACCAAAAGGAAATGAAGCCAATGATCAGCTCTGCAGAAGAAGCTAACCATTGCACACAGAGCTCTAATAGCAGGCCTACACATGCCACTGCAGCTAGGAGGCCTGCCGTAGAGCCTGGAGGAGCAAAAAAGATCTCTTGCACAGGTAGGCCTGACGGCGCATGAAATAGATGAACTCGGCTTCACAGAGGCGAAGGCACAAGAAGACGTGCAAGCAGAAGGGGGTGAACTGGAGTTTGATCTGGGACCTCAGGAGGAGGAATACGTCCCATCACCCCCTCAGCCACAACAAGAGGAAGTGCAGCCCCTTGACACATCTGCTGAGAGGAAAGCAGCCCAGGCTAACCGCAGGAAAGAAATGGTAGAGAAGGCATGGAAAAGGTTGAATGTTAGACTTGTTCCAAGACAGCCTGCCTCTCTCCTACCGTGCCCTCAAGATCCCCCTGCTGAATTCCATGCTGAGTTGATTATCTGGGAATAGCAGGAATGTAACCGCGACCCCTTCGACTTAAGCTTTGAGTTTCCCGCTAGATTAAATAGAGTAATGCCCATTCAACTTGTAAATGACGTCATTGCTATGGATGCAAGGCTCAAGGCCAAGTGGCTAGCAGAGCGAGAGGCCAACCCAACTGCTTGGGGAGTGGAGGACCGCAAATTTTGGCAAGATAAAGTCTTCCAGGTGCCTAGATCAGTGGAAGGCTATAATTGACAACCCACCTAGAGAAGAGCATTTTTTACTTCAACCTTGACGCGTGGATGGCATTTTGTAACACCCTCCCTTCTGAGAGAAACAAACCCACTTTCATTCCGTATCCTCAAAGGGTAGGGGTCGACTTTAATCCGTCCATCCACGACAGGTTCAACTTTTCCATTATCTATAATTCCAATAGCACCTCCCATAGGGATGCCCTTCTCTTTACCCTCCCTGATTTGTACAGCTCTATAGATAGATTTCTTAGTGACTTCACCTTTTGTCCTGAACCCGCCTTCATAACCACTTGTAATTATCTTAGACTAATTAGGGTCCTAGTCCACCAAGAGCCCATACCTCAAGAATGCCACCTCCCACCCCTCTACTTCAACCCCAACGCCATAGATAGTAGCACCATGACTCGCCTCATGATGAGTGCTTCTCTTTTTCCATTGCACTGCTTGAAGATATGAGCGATAGCAAATTCACCCAGTGCAACCACCCCTTCCTTTCCACCACCACTCTCAAAACCCACCTCAACCTCAAGGGCTACTTGTTGAGTTGTAGATTCCTTAACAAGGCCCCCCACCCTATGCCATCCCCTACCCACCATTCGGATGACGAGGAGTAAACTCCTGTCATGCCCTTGTATCACATGTATCCATGTATAAGCCTCTTTATATTTATTATATTTTTTATAAAAAAAAGATGAAGAAGAAGCAAGCCACAAGACAACAAAAAAAGGGTGAACTGGAAAGAAGAGACGGCAGCAAAGCATAGCAAAGCCAAAGGATGCATCTACCATTAAGCAAAGATAAGTGGTGAGATCTTCGCAAGATCCGCTTGCAACCCCCCTTCGCCTCGACGTGCACTACCGTTATTGCACCTAGGGTTCTCCCTAGCCTCTTCCCCACTTCACACTTAGGGCACATCAAGGGCAGGACTTTCAGACCTGTCACCCTAAGACTTGCATCGCACTTCCAACGGCACACGAACTGGGTCCTCAAGTGTGGGATATTACCAAGGGCTTACCCAAGGTTAGACCCATCTCCAGTTCCACTGCCACGGGCACCACACACTGCATGGCAAAGCAGACACACGCCCTAGGGAGTGCACAACTTTTCTTGCAGGCTATGTTCAAGTCTCAAGAACTGGCTACTCCGCTGAAGAGGATCATCCACGGCATCCTTTAATGACCAAAACTTTTTCCCTGTACTGGTGTCCAGCCATCTACCTGTTGATGGCTACCATGATTGAACCAAGCCAAGATAGATCTACCATTGGCATAGATCTTGGAACCTCATCTTCCAAAGATGCATGTCCAATGCCTCAAGATCTACAGATTGCTTATTGATTCCACAAGCCTGAAGATCTTCAATACAGTACTGAAGACCTTCAACTCAAAGATGAAGATCTTCAACTCAAAGATGAAGACCTTCAACTCAAAGACAAAGATCTTCAAATCAAAGACATAGGTTTTCAATGCAAACATAGTTCGAGGGGGGCTTCTCCAGAATAAATCCCTCCAATATCATCCTTCTAAGGGATTGCTTATTGCTTCAAGCGTTTTTGATACTTGAGGGACGACCGGCTACATAACGGGCGCCACAATTGTGTGAAAGATGCCGAGTATCTTCATGGAGTCTAAAGCATGCCAGAATCTCTCCTGGTCATCATCCTTAAACTCCATTATCGGTTGTTCACCCAACCACCTTGAAAGCAGTGTCATCCACCTACCTATTCCGTCTAGCAGCCGACCTAACTAGCCACTACGTCCCACTGCAGTGCCATGGGACTGGCACTTGGCTAGGAGGGGAGTAATGTTACTGTGTTTCCTGCAGCACAGAGGAGCAAAAAATGGAAAAAAAAAGGAAATAGCAAAAAAGGCACAGTATAAAAGCAGAAAAAGGCGCCTTGACTGGTAATCAGACCATGAAAAATTTAAATGCTTGGGCACGACCCTCAGAAAGCCTCATTGTTGCCCCGAGACAACAAAAGAGTAAAAGGGCGCACCATTAAAATGTGGGAGCGCCCCCGAATCTTTGTAAAAGAGTGCCAAGCTCGCTCCTGTGCACAGTGTACGCATTAGTTGGGAATATGATAAATTAGAATGGTGGAAAATGGGAAAAAAGGCCTAGGCTACGGCCATCCATGTAAAAAAGGGAAAAGGGGATGACCACCAAAAAATAATTTAGGACTTTGTATATAAAGTTGAAAAGTGAATGAGAAGCTCATTCTTTTGGTGTGAGGCAAAAAGAGTCTTCTTCTTCCTCTCTTCTTCTCTTCTTCTTGCTTGTGTGTGCTCGTGAGAGAGGGAGTGTGAGAGTGTGAGGGAGTGAGTGTGTGTGGGAGTGAATGATCAAGAGGGTTAAGCTCTTCACCATCTCCTCTTCTCTCCTTCTCTTCTCTTCTCTTCTCTTCTCCTGCGCGTGCGGCTATGGAGGATGGAGCTTGGAGATGGAGGAGGCTTGAGGATGCTTGAGCTAGCATCAAGAATCATGGAGCTACCGGAGTGTAAGAGAGAGAAGGATACTCGATCAAGCATCAAGGTAAGCTCACTACACTCGTAGGATCGACGGCGCGTCGGCTAGGTGAGAGATAGCCATTAGAGCTCGCTTGGAACGCTTGAACAATAAGTGGTCCGTGGGTCTTGGCGGTTGAGCGAAAGCTCCCACAGGGACCCATCCATCGTTGTTGAAGCTTGCAAGGATACTTGCCAAATTGGGAATCATAGACCAGGATAATATCATCTTCTTTGAACTCCTTATGCTTGATGAAGCTGTCATGATAGGCCTTGCATCACGCTTGAGTGGTTTCCATACACTGTAGAGCCATCTGCCAAATCTCATCCAAACATTCCAAATGAAACAAGTGGCACTGGAGAGACTCATCATCTCTGAGGCGTTCTTTAACTGCCACTCGCAAAGAGGGCAACTCCAGATCAATAGGGAAGATGGCTTCTGTGCCATACACCAACTGGAAAGGGGTTTGTCCTGTATCAGCCTTGTAAGAGGTTTTGTATGCCCAGAGAGCCTTTGTAAGTCGATAATCCCAATCATGGTGATGTGCGGTAATCATCCTGGTTTAGGATCGAGCAGAGGATGCGATTGGTGACTTCAACTTGGCCATTGGCTCTAGGGTAATAGGAGGTGGACTTGCGATGGCGGATCTTATACAGTTCTGTCAACTCTTCCATGATCTTGTTAACGAAATGAGTACCTTGGTCACTTACCAGCTCAAGGGGACTACCAAAAATGGGTGATGATGTTTTCATATATTAACAGGGCTACATTGTTACCATCATCCTGCTTCAGAGCTTTAGCTTCACACCACTTGGTGACATAATCCGTACATACAAGGATGTATCTGTTCTGCTTTTGTCTAGTGGTGGGTGGATCAATGAGACCCAAGAAATCAATCCTCCACTTCTCGAACGGATTTAGGGGAAGGATAGGTTGCAGTGGCATGGCACTGGTCTTGGTGAGTTTCCCCATTCGCTCACAAGCATCGCATCTCTTGCAATAGTCATAGCCATCCTTGTGGAGGGTAGGCCTCTGCCAGTATCCTATGAGCATAGACTTTTTGACTATCGCTTCTCCTGCAAAGTGTCCACCACATGACTTGTCATGCCATGCTTTCAATACTATGCCAATTTCGTCTCCTCCAACACATCTTCACAATACTTCATCTTTGCCTCTCTTGTATAATACACTGCCTAGCAAGGTGTAGGGGGCTGATTCCAACAGAAGGCTTTTCTTCTCACGGCTTGAGATGCCAGGGTGATACTATTGAGTTTCTAGGAGGTTGGCTATGTTGGCATACCATGGGGTAATTGTTTCGACTAGAAACAAGGAAGCATTAGGAAGGTCTAGATCATCATGTTCCTCTTCTACAATTTGAGGGATTCGAGACAGATGATCATCTAGGAAATGGGAATAGCCAGGCTTAGTGACCACTTCAAAATTGAACTCGTGGGACAGGAGCAACCATCTCATCATTTGTCCTTTGACATCTGCTTTATCATCAGGAAGGACAAGGCTTCATGGTCCACATAGAACTTGAAATGTATCGACAGTAGATAGTGTCGAAACTTCTCCAATGCAAACACCATTGCTAAGCACTCTCTATCACTGTGTAGTTCTGCTCTCTGTCGATTACTTTCTGACTTGCATAACAGATTGGTTGATCCAACTTGGAAGAATCCTTCTGGCATAATACAACACCTAGCCCTTGGACCAATGCATCTGTGTGCACATGGAACTTCTTTGTCTAGTCAAGAGGTTGTAAGATGGGTGCTCTAATGAGGCACTATTTTAGGGTATTGAAGGCTTCTTTAAGTCATTAGTCCAAAGGAAATCCACATCTTTCCTTAGGAGCTTGTGTAGAGGGGCTTCCTTGGTTGCAAAATGTGCAATAAATCTTTTGTAGTAGCCCACATGGCCAAGAAATCCTCTCAATTGCTTGAGTTTTATTGGTGATGTCAAGGCGACAATCTTCTCAATCTTCGCTGAGTCTGTTGTGATCCCTTGTGCAAAGACAATATGGCCCGGAAGAACTTCTGATGAGACTCCAAAGACACATTTGTCAAGGTTGAGAGATATCCCGTACTCTTAGCATCTGTCAAAACATTATTGTAGGTGTCCCCAATGCTCCCGGATCATGCTATAGACACAGAAGTCATTGAGATACACCTCAATGAGATCATGCAAATGTTTTTGGAAGGCAGCAATAATCACTCTCTGAAAAGTAGTTGGGGCGTTGCAAAGCCCAAAAGGCATCACTCTATAAGCATAGGTCTCCCATTTTGTTGTGAAGGTTGTTTTGGATTGGTCCACTTCTGCGATTTGGACTTCATTGTATCCGCTGAATCCATCCAAGAGGGAATAGAGCTCATGGCTTGCACTGTGTCCAACAATTGGTATGTGAAAGGGATAGACAAATGATCCTTCTTCATCTTTGAGTTCAGCTTTTGGAAGTCCACATATATTCCAAGTTTCTCATTCTTCTTGGGTACAACCACAATGGGCAAAACCCATTCACTGTTAGCCATGGGATAAATGAACTCTACTTCAAGGAGCTTCAATAATTCATCCTTCACCAAAGCAAAATAATTGGGATTCATATGCCTTTGTCTCTGCCTCATAGGTTTGGCATCAAGCTCTAGATCGATGTGGTTTTGGCATACGGTGGGATCAATCCCCTTTAGATCTTTATATGACCAATCAAACATGTCTAAGTTCTCCTTTAGTAGGTCTCGCAGGACCACTAGTTCTTCTTCTAGAAGATTTAGACCCACTTTTAGGTGACATTTAGTACTGTTAGCATCTAGGAACGTTAATTGCCTTTCACCTTCCACTTCGTAGATAAAAGTCCCACTGATTGTTTCTGGATAGAGGTCGGAATCCTTCAAGGGAGTAGTGTCATCGTCTGATGTTCCACTAGAACCAGTGTCCTCCTTCTAAACAAATGACTCATTTGTTTGTTGGAATTGCTGGAAGGGTATCAGAGCTTTATTTGTTTTTGTGTGAGTGGTGATTTCTTTTGGACTTAGGGATTCATCTTTAGAGGATGCGTCCGGGAATGTCACATAGCACAGATCTTCTATAAGCTATGGCTCTGATGGCTCCTTCTTGACAAGGGGCATCATCATCATGTTTTCTCCAAAATGAATGGTCAGGGCGATAGGAGCCACTGGTGAAATTAATTTTTATACCTTTGATCCATTTCTTATGCAAATTCTGCATGCTTTGTGATCCATTGGTCAACCCAAATGGAACCATGGTCATTCCATCCAACAACCCGAGATCCTCGACCTCTCAAGTTTCGATAGGGACATCAACAAGATCATTTGCTATTGGAGAAAATTCTTCAATTATTGCACTTTCAAAACCTACTTCTTTTTCTTCTTGATCATTTTCATCCTCTTCCTCTAGAGGCTCCGTCGATGTTTATGTAGAGGCTCTGTAGGAGAAGAACATGTCCTCCATCTCTATGTCTGCTTCTGCTTCTGTCTCTGATCTCTCTCTGTCTCTAGCTCTATCTCTGCTTCTAACTTTGCGACTGCTATGTAATAGGGAGAACAATATATCCATGCTTCTATTTTGCTATCAGAGGTAATTTTAGAATTCAATTTGAGTTGAGGCAGGAGGTATTCTCCCATGGACAAAGACTTTGCTTTCTTTGGTAGTTGGCTTACAGTGCCCATTGTTAGGGATTGTGCCTCTGTTTTCTTGGGAAAGATCTGTTTGATAGCCTCTTCATCTCCTGATGTACCATGTGTCACTTCATTGGAGGAGTCTATTATGACTTCCATGGATGTGGATCCATTGCCTTTTTGCGATCCATACAATTTCAACACCACTTTACTGGGTCCTCTGCCTAGGATTAGGGTTCCTTGAACGAGTTTTTCCTTGCTCTTGCTTCAAAAATCCAAGGTCTTCCCAACATCAGAGGATATGAGGTCTTGTAAGAATTTGGTTTGACCATTAAATATATCAGCCAATAGTCTCTTCCAGCAAGAGTTGTTTTTACATATGGGAGGATGCCCAATGGTTTGATTCTGCTTTGGTCTGCCAATCTGATAAGCCACTGTGTAGGTTGAATTCCTTGCAACTCTAGATCCTTCATTGTCACATCCGTCATTATGTTTACTGATGAGCCTCTATCAATCAATGCATCTGAAATAAAGCATCCTTCTATCCATACACTAATCTTTGGCGTTCTAGGATCTAGGAAGGCATTAGCCACATCCACTTCCTTCATAGGTTCTGAGTCTCTATTGAACTTTGTTGTTGTTGGGATCACAATCCTTAGGCCGTGTCTTCTTGTCAAGATGCTTTTGAATCTTTTTTGGCAACTGGGAGACAACATCAGTAACTGTCAGAATGTTAGGTTTGGTGTAAAGGTGTTTAGGTCTTTGACCAAATCATACTCTTTGATAGGATCCACAGGCTTCTCCAATCGATTGGGAAATGGGGCCACACCCACTTTTATATTTCCTTTTTCTTCTAGGAGCAACAGCATATGCGCTTCTTCTTCATGAGGAGGGACTTCCGCATCCTCTATTTCCTAGACCTCTAGTCCTTTCTCTGCAACTGTCTGTGTAGCTCTCTATGGCTCTATAGTGCTTTGTACTTCCTTATTTTGGATTGTATTGTTTTGTTTTTCCCGAGGGAGGTTGAACTTCACAGTCTTGGTAGAAGAAACATTCTCTTTTGGAACTACAGGTTCTCCTTTCTTTGCTCGTGTTATTGCGTCCACTTCCAATTCCACCAAATTGGAAGTAAGTTCTTGGGTCTTCTATTGGGTATCAGAAGTAGATTTCATAGGGGCTGGACTTGGACAATCTTTTGTAGTGTGGCCTTTTCCTTTGCATCGACTGCATAAGGGTTTATAATCCAGAGGTCTTCTAGGATTTGGACAATTCAGTGAGATATGACCCTTTTCTCCACATCTCTAACATTCCACTTCTGATCTTTGACCACCACCAATAGATTGTCATCCTATGTAACTTTGAGAGGGAAACCTCATTGGACCGAAATTAGGTCCAAACTCCTCAGACTTTGGTCCAATGTCCTGCGCTGTCATTTTGGATTCTAGCAAGTTGAATCTTGTATTTCCATATTTTTGTCTTCATTCGTGCATCTCTTTTAGAGAGAAGATATCCTTTGTATGGTTCTTCCTCAAACACTATGAACAAAAGGCTTGAGGAATGGTTGGTTTTTGGGTACATTCAACTACTAAATGTCCCACTTGATGGCACTTTCTGCACCATGTATTTGAATGCATCACATCTCTCCCACCTCCCGCATGAGTGGATATATTGGCGATATTCACCTTCAACGTCTGTAGCTGCTCTGTAATCACATCCATAAGCTCTTTCTTGATACTTGCCACCATTAAATTGGACATGTATTCCTTCAAATTTTCACCTCTTGGAGGAGTACTTGTAGTAGGGTTTTGGGAAGCTTCTGAATTTATTATATACACAGGTTGGGTTGATCTAGGAGGTCCTCTGTTTTGATTCTGATTCTGAGCTCTTGTTGATACTTGGGGTTGTTGATTCCAGTGGGTAGGATTCCACTGTTGTTGATTCACCATTGGAGGAATTGTTTGAGGCCACTGTTGTTATGGTTGAACCATCATTTGAGGAACTGTCGTCTGCGGCGGCCACTATGGATTACGTGCATTGTACTATGACAATGTTTGCATCTAGTGATAGGGGTAGGAAATTATCCCTAGAACTACATTTGGTGGGTATACCATTCCTGGAATGGGAGGAGGCAATGGGGGGAGGCAAGACTCCTCTTCCTCTGTAATGAAGCTAAATTCCACAACAAGCTTTTAAACTGAAAATACAAGAAATAGACATAAAATACCACAAAGCTGTTAGAAATGCGGGATCTAGAGCATGACATAACCGGAAGCTATGGAGGATGGAAGGAGAAGTGTAGACTCATGATGGAATGGACACTGTTTGTTACACAAGTGAATTAGGTTCCAAGATTGAGACTTGGACTCATAAACACAATCTTGTGTATGTGGACAATGACATTGACACTCTACTGAAATGAAAAGAGTACTATCATTGCATTAAGAAAGGAAGCAAGTACAATGCTTTATAGGAAAGTAGGAAACTGCAGTAGGCACTATTGTGCATATGGGATAATTTAGCCTGCATATCCTTGACCCTGAGATTCCATACAAAGAGGCTGTTTGAGTGTGATTGCTGATTCTCAACACCCCTCCTCAATCACAACTAGGAAAGGCACAAAGTGTGTAGAGGCTGTAATGAGAACCACCTGCAAAGTGTGGGTATACCACAGACATGGCAAAACACCAGAGGCTGTTGCAGAAAAAGCTAAGTGTGGGTACCATAAACATGGTGGACATCCAGAGGCTGTAACAGGGGCCTCACAAAGTGTACAGGGACTGTAATGCCAAGTTACATAAGGAGTTTACAAAGCTTATGGTAGGAAGCATTAGGGTAAGGAAAATACAAGGCTATTAAAACAATCTATCAGAATTATGAGAGTACAAGGACTGATGAGTCTTGTCCTTCCGATCCTGGTGATCTTCTTCTTCTTCTTCCTTTGCTTCATTTTCTTCTTCTTCTTTGACTGCGACTAGATAGGCCTTTTGGGATCTCTTTCTTGCGTGGCAGAACTTCTCGGTGTGTCCGGTCCTTTTGCAGAAGTCACAAAAGAGCTGATCTTTCTTGCCTTTGTACCTGTTGCCAACATATAATGCATGCTCATCTCTAGAGGTACTTGGTTCTTCTTTAGTTTTTAGCTTCTTTTCTTCTTCTAACAGTGATGCCTGGATATCAACAAGTTCAGGATTTGGCATGTTGATTAAAGTTGTTGATACGTTATTATATTCAGGAGGCAAGCTCTTAAGTAGAACACCGATGCAAACATCTTCATCCATTTTAATGTTGATTCCTGCAAGTTGGGTTAGGAGTCCTTCCATGTAATTAAGATGTGTGGCAAGTGATGTGCTGGACTTCATTTCAAGCCTGAAGAATTCAATTAGGAGACCATACTTTGATGATTTAGATTGTGCACCGAACAGGGTGTCAAGTCTTTTCCATGTATCCTGTGAGGTCTCACAGTTATCCACGTGATGGATATAACTGTCATCTAGCTCCAATTTGATAATGGCCTGAGCTCTGTCATCATTCTTTTGCCAAGTAGTTGCAAGGTCCACGTCCCGCGGTTTCTTCTCTTTGCCATTTGTGATGGCCCAGAGACCCTTCTTCATCAGGATGAGCTTGATGCGGGTTTGCCAAGTGTGGAATCCGACTCCTTTGAATCGAGCATTTGGCGAGTCTTTGCCCATGTTAGATTTACAGGAACAGTAGCAAATCAACTTCAGACTTTATTAGATTTGAGCAACAGAAGAATTGATTGAGAGACACAAGTGCTAAAAAGCACTAACTGAGTGTCAATGAATACCAAATCTGCAAAAGTCTTTTTCTCCAAGTGATCTTCCCCTTCTTGATTTGATGCTGATGTCTTCAGATCTGAGTGACAGTACTTTAACGAACTTCAGAGAGTATTGCTCAGTGATTAAAATCACTGTTGATAACTT
Organism: Lygodium microphyllum; assembly: GCF_053477565.2. Classification (NCBI taxonomy): domain Eukaryota; kingdom Viridiplantae; phylum Streptophyta; class Polypodiopsida; order Schizaeales; family Lygodiaceae; genus Lygodium; species Lygodium microphyllum. The sequence continues at coordinate 56,811,828 of NC_141163.1, forward strand.
CAGTGAGAGAAACAGTGAAAAATGTCAAGATTTTGAAGCTTTTGGCTATGGTGGAATTAGGGTTTCTGAGACAGGGGCCTGGTTTTTTGCTTATTGCAGGAGCTACAGTGTATCATTTTCAAAACTTTTTACATATCTAGGAAGCTTATGTCATGGGCTACCAAAGCCCCATGGAGATTGTGCAGATCGTGGTCAGTATGAGGCGCGCAGGTGCCGCGAACAGATTCGGCGCAGATCTGGACAGCGTGGTCGAATTTCTGCAATGCTGGAGCCAGGGAGCATCAATGTCATTGATTGTTGTGCCAAGATGAAAACGCCTTGAGTAGAGGAACAACTCTCCAGAAGAAATCGTGGGCTGAAATGGCCTGGTTGAAGAGTTATGAAAGCTCCAAGCAAGGTAGGTCCTGTCTGGCTATGGCAGACACAGAACAGAGATTGGGGATTTTCACAATGCTGAGCTCCAGATGGTCCAATGTCCTGGATTGATGTGATACAGGGAAGCTTTATGAGTTGGGGAATACTTTTCCAGAAGGAAGCTCCAAGAGATTTGACCTGTGGAGTGAGATATAAGCAATTCAATCTGACAGGGTGCTGCTGGCTATGGCTCCCATGGAAGCTTCAGTGAGAGTAGAGTTGAGAAAAGAAGTCATACACTGACACTGAGCTGGATGGAGGTTCGGAAGAATCAAGAGAGGCTAGACAAGCAATGCCATGCCCAACTGGGCTCTGATACCATGTTAGAAATGCGGGATCTAGAGCATGACATAACCGGAAGCTATGGAGGATGGAAGGAGAAGTGTAGACTCATGATGAAATGGACACTGTTTGTTACACAAGTGAATTAGGTTCCAAGATTGAGACTTGGACTCATAAACACAATCTTGTGTATGTGGACAATGACATTGACACTCTACTGAAATGAAAAGAGTACTATCATTGCATTAAGAAAGGAAGCAAGTACAATGCTTTATAGGAAAGTAGGAAACTGCAGTAGGCACTATTGTGCATATGGGATAATTTAGCCTGCATATCCTTGACCCTGAGATTCCATACAAAGAGGCTGTTTGAGTGTGATTGCTGATTCTCAACAAAATCCATAGCCAAAGTAGCTTGGCAAAAAATAGTATTACCAATATTGGTTGAGAATCAAATGATGAGAGGCTACAACAAGGTATGCACCCCAAGCTATGGTGGCCAAGAGTATTCACCCTCTTAGATGGTGGGAGGTTGAGACCTCAAATAATATATGTTTGTATAATGGCCAAAAGATGCCTCACATGTTACATCTCCACCTTTTATACTTAATCCCTAACCTACTCTAGAATAAAGTGACTTGTGCTTTATTACAAGCCATCCTGGCCTAAAAGAGCTTTGTCCTCAAAGCTGAAATTACATTGAGGACAAGGATGGAAACAAGTAAGAAGGTAGAGTAGAGGATGCATAATCCATGATAAACTCCAAAAGTTGATCTTCAATAAATGGTCTTCATAGGATAGAGTAACTGTCATGAAACAGAGAGCAGGGCTGAATACGGTAGCTGAAGTAAAAATGCCCATAAATTCTAGTTGAAGTGTCCAAATTTAGTGTTTGAGGTGTAGATATGAAATACATAACCCAAGGCATCAATCTATATCCTCAAACTCATATTTTTATTGCATTCGAGCAATTTAATTCATCACATAACTTCTATACAGCAAGTTGTCTCCTGTTCCAAGACACATGAAATCATCCCAAAATCAACCTGGATCATAAGGAATCCCCAAAAAATGGTTTTCATCTATCAAAGCACTGCTAACCTCACCTGAATAAAATGATAAACCATCATCAAAGCTTTCATAAGTGAGGTATTCTGCATAAAAGTTATTATCACCTCCAAGATCAAAAGGATATGATAAATCTCGTCCATAATCCGTAAATGTATTCATGTAAATCCCTAGATCATATGGGAATGAAAAATCACCAGCATTATCGTCAACACCTCCATAATCCAAGGTATCATCCCCATAATCATGAAGAAATCTTGCTGAATCATTGTCATAATCAATAGGCTGCTGAAAGTCATCATCTACATGAGGTATGAGCTGCTGAAAATCATCATGTAATGATTTCATATCCTCAACGCTTGTTTGGTCAATTGAATCTTCTTCAAACCTTTCATCTTTAGCATTAGATTCATTGTCATATGCATCATCTTGGTTGACTGCATAGTCCTCTTGATCCTCACTGACATTTACATGCTCTTGTTCTTCATTTACAGATGCATCTCTTGGTTTTTCATCTTGGTCACTAAAAACATTCTCTTCTTCTTGTTCTTCTATACATGATTTCTCATTAACTACATGTGTTACATGTATGGCATTTAGAGCAAATTTCCCTTGCTGCCCAGTCACATCTTTAGCCTAATTTTCAACATAGGCATCATCTTCTTACTGCCCATGACTGTTATGTCCTTACCCAACATATACATCTTCCATTGGGTCTTCCAAGACAAGGGTTGTAGAAAATGTTTATTCCTGCAATAATCCTCATGATGAGGTAACCAATGCTCATTACGCTTGTAGGATATCAGATGCCTTTGTTGATGAGGAATAAGCTTTCTTCCAATGCCATGAGGAGTATGTAACTCAAGAACAACTGATACGTTAATATGATTTGCCTTGCATACATTGTCATGCCCAAGAGTGTTCTTCTCCTTGCATTTATAACATAGACCCTTGGAAGTTATGCTGTCCAAGATATGACTTGACAAGTAGATGCCATGTACACCACTGAAAATTGACAAACATTTTTCCCATCTATCAAATGATAACCATAACCATGAGCTTGCTGTCCATGGTTTACTGCATAAGGCTGAACTTCTACAGGATCATTTGATTGTAGCTGCTCACAACCAAAATCACGATCATATACATGTTTCTGCCCATTCATGTACGACTTGTTGAGATGGCAAGCTCAACACTTGCAGACATTGATGATGGACTGCCTGGCTAGATGGGTCTGCACGTCTACACTTAGCACGTTGGTGGTTATTATGATACTCACATGGCCACTGACTTATCACTTATTATATTTAGTTTGTTACACCTACCTACAACTGGCAAAGACATAGCACTAGTCGATTAGTGTAGTAGGTTATGCACTGTTTGACTCAGTAGGCCACTTTCCTTTATGTTGTATCTTATCTATACTTTGTGTACATTGTATAGTGTGTGGAAGAAGAAGAAAAAACCAGCAAGAAAACGTTTTGGCCTCCATCTCTCTTCTTATGTTCTTGAGTGAGCTTCCTCTTGTGTATACAGTGTGTGTTTGGCGCAGCAGCTCAAGCAAATCCCCCCACCACGCGATTTTTGACATGGTATCAAAGCCACGCCACTGAGAGAGGTTGATTTTTAAGGTTGAAGTGAAGGAGAAGAAGCAATGTTCAAGCAAGCAAGCAAGGGTAAGAAGCTCTCCCATTCTTCCACTCTCTTTCTTGGATAGTGCGTGTGGAGGCACTGGAAGCAGGGTCGAGCAAAAATCTCAGATTGTTGTGAGATTTGGTGTGCAAGCAGATCACTGTATATTCTGTAGATAAGCTCCTTAGGACTTGTCCACAGTAATTTTGGGCGTCTGAGGCCGTTTCAGGCCCCGTTTTAGAGCCTCAAGGTTGCGGACAACAGTTTCAAGGTACACTGTGATTTCGACTGTATTGATTGAAAGTGGGTGCACATGTTGCAGATTGCGAATCTATAATTTTTGAGGTGTTTGCAAGAAGTAAACATAAGTTTTATCTGCAAACAGGTTGCAGATTACATGTACTATTGAGCAATCAGTGAAAAAGGTTGCTTGGTGTATTGCTGTGCATGTGTTGTGAAAGATTGCAGAAGAATACCTTGTTGTGTTGTATCCTTGTTTGTGATAATGTCAGAGAACAGTGGAAATCCCATTATTGAGAATCTCGATAAAAACAACTACCCTTCATGGAAGTTTCGTGTGACGAATTTCCTCATTGGAAAGGGCCTTTATGAGTTTTTTTCAGGTGAAGAAAAGGAGCCAGAGATGGGTATCCCTCCGATTGCAGATGAGCTAAAAGCATGGAAAGAGTGAAATGCAAAAGACAAAAAGGTGATGTACTGGCTATTTGCAATCATTGATAATACTATGCTCGGATATATCAGGAATGCAGAAACTTGACATGCAGCTTGGATAATTTTTGAGAGCATATTTTCAATAAATACAAAGGCACGAAAGATTCAACTCAAGCAAGAGTTAAATGCCTTGAAGAAAGGGAAAATATATGTCAATGAGTATGTGTTGAAGGTGAGGAGCATTGCAGATGATTTAGCAGTGATTGATGCCATTCCGAATGATGATGATTTGGTTTCATCCACTTTGAGTGGCCTTAACAATGAGAAGGCATGGAAATCATTTGTTACTTCAGTATATGTATGGAAGCCATTTTCAGATTTTGATGAGCTGATCTCTCTCATGATTACTACAGAGATCAATATGCAGGGTGATTCGTCTGAAAGAAATGGTGAATAGGTCCAAGCATTTTACTCGAGTTCAGGAAGTGGACGTGGTAGATCCTCTTCAAGAGGCCATGGTATGGGACATGCTGGTGATAACCAACAAAACAACTTCAATCAACAGTTTGGTGAAATGTAGGTTTCTGGAGGCAGAGGAAACTTTAGAGGCAGGGGGAGCTCTAGAGGAAGAGGTGGATGGCAAAACAGAGGCTCTGGAAATTTTGCTATTGTTTGCCATTATTGTGGCAAAACAGGACATATTGCAGCCAATTGTTATGCTAAGAAGGATGATATTCGCTGTGGTAAACTGCAGCAAGGAAACTATACATCGTCTTCACGACAAAATGAAGACAAAATGAGCATTTGTTTGTTATGCAGCATATGATGAATGCAATTATAGGAAAGGGGACACATGATGATGTATGGTATGCCGATTTAGGTGCATCTAATCATATGACTAGTAATGTTGAATGGTTTGCAGAGATGCAGGACTTACAAAACCCAGGTTATGTGTAGACGGGTGATGATTCATGCCACCCAATTTCACACATTGAAAATGTTCCCTTGTCCTTGTATGATGGCTAGACAAAGAGTCTGACAGATGTATTATGTGCCATCAATTACAAAGAATCTAGTGTCTGTTGGCCAAATGGTAGAGCATGGATTGTAGGTTCGATTCAATGAAAAAGGTTGTTTTGTAGAAGATTTTAATGATAAGTGTAGGTTGAAAAGGAAGTAGAGTTGGCTGAATGTTCACTTTAGATGCTGGAATTCCTGCAATGGATGCTGCTATGTATGCTAAATGAAAATGAGTAGTTGCAAATATTGAAATATGGCATAAATGTATTGGACATGAAAATGTGCAAAGGCTGAAATTAATACAGTCTAGAGGATTGGCTACAAGGTTGCCTTCTTTTAGAGTTGCAAAATTGCATAAAATCTATGAAGCATGCCAGTTTGGTAAGCAGGCAAGACAAGCCTTCTCAGATGATAGAGAAGTGAGTAGAAAAATACTTGATGTAGTGCATACAGATGTTTGGCGGCCTACACAGAATGTATCTCTTGGTGGCAGGAAATACTTTGTCACATCTATTTATGACTATTCAAGAAAGTTATGGGTATACTTCATGAAGGAAAAAAGTGATGTGTTTAAGCACTTCAAATCTTTTAAGGCAGTTGTTGAAATAGAAACATGCTTAAAAGTAAAGTGCTTGAGATCAGATGGAGGGGGAGAGTACCTCTCTAATGAGTTCAGTGGCTTCTTGAGGACTCATGGGATAAAGAGGCAATTTACTTGTAGGTATACCCCACAGCAAAATGGTGTTGCAGAAAGAAAAAACATGCATATTGTGGAAGTTGCATGGGCATTAATGGCTGAAAAGAATATCTGAGGCTGTCCATACTGCTGTTTACATTATCAACAGAACTCCCACAGCTGCAGTTCATGGGATGACTCTTGAAGAATGCTTTACTTGCAAGAAGCCTAATGTATCGCACTTAAAGGTACTTGGCTGTGTTGCATACGTTCATGTGCCAGATGAGCGATGGAAGAAGCTTGATCCAAAGGTAGAAAAATGTATTTTTATTGGATACTCTTTAGAGAAAAAAGGGTATCGCTGTTATAACCCTGTCACAGGCGAGTTCAGAGTGAGCAGGGATGTTATCTTTGATGAGATGGGATGTTGGTATACACCTGCTGGTGATGTTTTGGATGATGATAATGATTAGGATAGCTATGTGCAGAAAGATAAACAAGAATCAGAGAGTCTTAGTGAACCAAAAACATCATCTGATATTACACCTACAGTGAGCCCTTGGTTTGAGAGACTAAGGAGTAGCCCCACATCTTCAGGTGGATCTATGAGTGTTGTAGGGAAGGACAAATGAAAGAAGAAAGTGTTGGATGGTAATGATGTATCTACCAGTCATTTGGATTTGATGGAGATTCTAGTGGTTTGGAGAGTTTGGATGATGAGCTTGGCATTCCTTCAGTCAGGATGCTAGGTGTACAGAGAGCTCATAGTAATGTAAAGACTCCATTGAGTGATCCGGTGATACGCAGATCTAGCAGGGTCAGATACCCTGTTAAAAGATTTGGTTTTGAAGGTTATGCAGCTCACCATTGTGCTTATATTGTGAAACTAGTTGAGGATGTTGAGCCCACTTGTTTTGAGGATGTTGTTGGTCATGCTCATTGGGATGCAGCAATGGATGAGGAGATGGTTGCGTTAGAAGCCAATAAGACTTGGGATTTGGTACCCTTACCTAAGGGTAATAAATCTATTGGTTGTAAGTGGGTTTACAAAGTCAAGCATAATGCAGACGGTTCAGTTAATAGGTATAAGGCTAGGCTGGTTGCAAAAGGCTATGCTCAAACATATGACATAGATTATGAAAAGACATTTAGTCCAGTTACTAGGATGGCAACTATTAGGTGTGTGATTGCCTTGGCAGCAGCCAAAGGTTGGATTTTTCAGCAAATGGATGTTAAGAATGCCTTCTTGCATGGTGAATTGCAAGAAGAAGTATATATGGAGCAACCAACAGGTTATGAGGATTTAAAGCATCCCACATATGCATGTAGGTTAAAGAAGACGCTCTATGGGCTGAAGCAAGCACCTAGATCATGGTCTGACAAGATTGGAGAGGATCTTGCCAATATTGGATTTTGTATTTCTGATGCTGATCACTCACTTTATGTGAGAAAGGGAGATGCAGGTTTGGTCATCATAGTCATCTATGTGGATGACTTAATTATTACAGGTGACAGTGACAATGGGTTTGCTGAAGTTAAGGACTTCTTGAAGAAAAAGTTTGAGATGAAAGATTTGGGTGAGTTGAGATACTTTCTTGGTATTCAGGTGATCAAATGTAATGATGGTATATGGCTATCCCAAAGATAGTATGGCTTGGATATGTTATCCAAGTATGGTATGACAGCATGTAAGCCTCTTTCAATACCATTGGAGCAAAATGTGAAGTTGAGTGCTGATGTTGGGGATGAGATAGAAGACCCTTCTATGTTCAGGAGGATAGTAGGGAGTTTGATTTACATGACTATCACAAGGCCAGACTTGAGCTATGATGTTGGCCTTGTCAGTTAGTTTTTGCAGATGCCTAGAAAGCCTCATTTGGATGCAGTTAGACGTATATTGAGGTATGTGAAGTCCACTTTACATTATGGACTTTTTTATGAGGCAGGTAAGGACGTATAAGTCTTTGGATACACAGATGGAGATTGGGTTGGTAGCATCTCAGACAGAAGATCTACAAGTGGATTCATGTTTTCCCTTAGTAGTGCAACAGTTACATGGAGCAGCAAAAAGCAACTTACAGTTGCTTTATCGAGTACAGAAGCTGAGTATAGAGGTGTTGCTATGGCAGCATGTGAAGTGGTATGGCTGCAAAAGTTATTAGGTGATTTTGACGTGTAGGGAGATGGTCCAGTTGTCATTCATTGTGACAACATGAGCATCATACAACTAGCTAGGAATCCAGTGAACCATGCTAGGACAAAACACATTGAGGTGCACTACCACTTTGTGAGAGAGAAGGTACTTGAAGGAGAAATTGACTTGGTATATGTTAGTACACAGGATTAGATAGCTCACATTTTCACAAAGGCATTGGGTGCAAAGAAGCTTCGAAAGTTCTGAAGCTTACTTGGAGTTGCAGAGATAGAGTTGAGCTTGAGGGGGAGTGTTGAGATGGCAAGCTCAATACGTGTGGACATTGATGATGGACTGCCTGGCTAGATGGGTCCGCACATCTACACTTAGCACGTTGGTGGTCATTATGATACTCACATGGCCATTGACTTATCATTTATTATATTTAGTTTATTACACCTACCTACAGCTAGCAAAGACATAGCGCCAGTCGATTAGTGTAGTCGGTTATGCACTGTTTGACTTAGTACGCCACTTTCCTTTATATTGTATCTTATCTATACTTTGTGTACATTGTATAGTGTGTGGAAGAAGAAGAGAAAACCAGCAAGAAAACGTTTTGACCTCCATCTCTCTTCCTATGTACTTGAGTGAGCTTCCTCTTGTGTATACAGTGTGTCTTTGGTGTAGCAGCTCAAGCAAGTCCCCCCACAAAGCGATTCTTGACATGACTGTCTATTTGAACACATATCAAAAGAGTTGAAACCTTTCTCAATTCCTTGTGGCCTTTAGGAAACAGTGTTGTAATAGTAGACAGTTTGTCACTAAATCCCTTGTTTCCCTTTGAATATGGCACAAATCCCAATGCTTAATAGCTCTATGGAAAGCTTATTATATGGGGATATAACAAATTTAATAATATCTCAACTTGCAATAGCGTATATAGGTCGATAGAACTCAAACAGTGTATTCCAGACAATCTGTTTAGGTGCAGTCCACTAGACCCCCTGTCAGTAAATTGACCATAACTTTTGCTCCCAATGTTGGATCAATAAAATTTTTGATTCAAATTAGAGCTTAGTATCCCCTCTTCAAATAGAGCTATCAACTTCTTAGTTTGAATCAAGATAGAATTTTTTGTAATGAGAAATATATACCTGCCCAGAGAATTCTTGCAACCTGTTAACACCCTGTGGGAACCCCGTTTGACCCTGAAATGAATCCTATAATACTTTTAGACCTTCAAAGCAATTAGTAAACTTGTGATAGGATGTAAGGCACCTATAAGTATCCAATAAACCCCTGCAACTGATAGGTACCTATGTGAAAAGACCTGTAAATCTGTCCAAGGATGTCATAAACTGCCCTATTCGGTACCTCAAGTCTTCAAATCTTCATCCACTCTTTCCCAAGTGGTCTTACATGGTCCACCACCTGTGGTGAGGAATAAAATAGTAGTACGGGCATCTACATGGGATCTGAAACTCCAGAAGGTGTGCAAAGTTCCTTCCGGGCTAGGTTGTGCACCCCTACGGAGTCTTAAATAGCAAGGGAGGGTCACCTCTCTTTGTCTTGCTATCTCGTCTAGCTTCGACCTTTTTCCTTGGTTGAAATATACATGGCAGAGCTAGTGTTCTAACAATCAAGGAATGTAATGTATGGCTAAATTATGATTTTGTCAATTCATGGTATGCAAGAATTGAAGGGTAAAATATATGAAAATTGAGGATGGGAAAGGCTTACCAATAGTAATCAGTGACTCACTGATTTACTATGCTCACCTTTTACAATTTATTGGATATTCTCAATAGATTAAATCATAAAAACCCCAAAGTTAGAGGTTAAGAAATTCTTAAGCATCAATGAAAGGAAATTGCACGAGTTTGTAATATGGGTTGATCAAGCAACAAAGTAAGGAGTAATGAATCAATCTATGCAATCATTTGGGCATCAATTTATGAATGGACAGAGCTGGAAACTAGTAAACAACATCAATCAACCCTAGGTAAGGTACTATGATCATGACATCAATGATTTACTCTTAATTTCTTCCCTTTCAACAATTGGAAAGCTTGAACAAGTGGATTAATAGGAAAATTAAGAGTAGGGAACAAGAATTACCTCTTGATTGTTGTTGAAGAATGGTAGATCAATCACAATTGGTCAATACTCTATAAAATCCACCATCAAATTGATCCAAGTTGAAGGGTATAAGCTCAGCTTCAAGAGAAAATTAACCCCATAATGCTTGCTCCAACTCCAAGCAATCAAGAAGCTCCAATTGATTATGGGAATGCCATCATTGATTAAATGTCTTCAAGAAAGGGCTTCAATTCTTGATAGATTGCTCCAATGTTGGCCATCCTTTAATGTAGAAGATTCAATGAGACCTCTTGAAGCTGAATAATACAAAAGCCCCATGATTTGAGCCTTGTAAGACCAAAAATTTTGAAGAATTGAGTGGCTGCCCTGTTTTTCCCAAATTTGAGAAGAAGAATTGCTCCAATCTTGACAAAAGCCTTCAATGTCAGGTCCTTGAAGTGTAGGGAAGCTCTAAGAAGTAAGAAATATCAAAAGCCCCATGAATCAAGCTTCATTTGACCAAAAATTTCATGAGATACATGGCTGCCCTGTTTTTCCCTTCATAAAGAGAAGAAGAATGTTTCAAATCTCTTCAAAATACTTCAATGTTGGTTGTAGATGCTTGCCTTTGACCTTTGGAAGCTAAAAGTCATCAACAAGAAGCCAATTCTTCAAGAAATTGAAAGAGTCTTCATGCTATCCACAAACTCCATAGCTAGGGTTTCATGTAAGCTTCAAGAACTCAAATGTCAGTTAAGAAAATGTTTGAGGCCAAGATCTTCAAGACAAGGCTCCAAATAATTGAGTGAAAGACTCCATAGCTCAAGGGATGAGCTTCAACTTGATTTTATGGAGTAAGAAAGGCTGAAATTCAGTGCAAAATGTGATGACTAGATAGCATCATGCGTGGCATTAAACCCCATCAAAATGGTATAAGACATGTAGCTAAAGACTCCAAGAAACTCATCCAATTGGTGCTTTAGGTCCCTGATGGACGTGGAAGGAGATATGAGTGAAAGCCTCCATGGGAGCTTGAGGTAGAAGCTTGCAGGAAGAAGAAGGAAGAGAGAGAAACTCTCTTTTACAAAAGTAACCATGGTTTTAGTCTCTTCTTGATCCTAGTTAACCACGATTAGTGTCAAGAACCCCAAAAATGGCCCTCTATTGACCACAAACTGCTAAAATGACCTTGAGCCCGCCTTTTTTTTTTCTTCCAGTCTTCTTCAAGATCTATCAAAATAGTCCTGACTTGCTATAAAACTCCATAGCTAGATACGGTTTCAACTATGTTAACTCGTGTGACCAAGTTTTGGCCTCCCGATTACTCTATATCAAGCCTATGACTAGATCCACCATGAAAACAACCCTTCCCATGGATCAAATTCCATGCTCTGATACCAATGTAATAAAGCTAAATTCCACAGCAAGCTTTTAAACTGAAAATACAAGAAATAGACATAAAATGCCACGAAGCCATAGCCAAAGTAGTTTGGTAAGAAATGGTATTACCAATATTGGTTGAGAATCAAATGATGAGAGGTTGTAGCAAGGTATGCACCCCAAGCTATGGTGGTCAAGAGTATTTACCCTCTTAGATGGTGGGAGATTGAGACCTCAATCAAGGTATGTTTGTATAATGGAAAAAAGATGCCTCACATATTACATCTCCACCTTTTATACTTAATCCCTAACCTACTCTAGACTAAAGTGACTTATGCTTTATTACATCCTGGAGTCATTGACAGCCTCCATAGACTAGTACACGGGCCTCGATATTCCATCTCGAGTCATGTCGGTCTCTTGTACGGGATCCGAAGGCAAGGGATTTACGGCCAGAGCCTCTCCTGGCACCCAAGCATCCTCCCTCTCCAAGAAGTACCCACAGAGAGACCTCTCGCGGCGGGTTAGGTCCATATACCCGACGCGGCTATAAACCCCCTTGGATAGGGCCAGGCAAACAGTCGGAGGTAAATGTTCCTGCCTCTCCCTCCAGGCTTTCAACCTGAAGCACTTAAGTGTTTCCCTTGAATTAGTTCCTTGAGCAAAGAAATCAAATACTGTATCTAAGTACAAGCACGAACATTTCGGAGGTCATATGCACGACTGACTGCTAAGGTGTGACTCCTTTTTCTCGGATGCCCAGCACCCGATCTTGGGTCTTTCCACGACTTGGAGAAATCCCAATAATTTCAACAAGAGCAAATGGTCTTGATAATTTGACGTACACTTTCTTAGGATATCCTAGTCCCTAACTGAAGCACTAGCGGATCAGTCAAGGCAATGGATATGCCCTATTCACAACCCAAGCAAGGGTCTTATAATCTCTAATTCCAGCCAAGCTTAGTTAACACACATGGCAACGCATGATTCCTCATTTAAACTTTCAAGATGCAATTTAGATGCATGCAATTCTTCCAATTCTCCTAGGGCAATTTTATGCAGGATTTTCCAACCATCATGCATGTTGTGCGTTTAGTATAGTTGTTCGGTAAGAAACTTTTATCTCCCTTTATTCCTGGCAATGAGTACTTATTTCCAATGCACCGGATCACATGTGACTTGCGTCCATGGAAGTCTAGGATTTTATTTTCCAATGATAGGAGTGTAACTTATGAATGTAAATCTGTTGATATTTGTTGGACTCCATCTGTAGATCTATTCTGTGCATGCCACATTGTCAAGCTCACCAAGCCCAACGTACAAAATGTGATGTATATGAGGGATAAGTGAAAAATTTCTAAAAACTTTTTGAGGGATGGTTTGCCCTTGCAAGTCTTGTCGATACCTGTGAGCACCATAGTTTGGACATGTCTCCATAGTCTCGTACTCTCCTCGAAACATCACGCAATCGTTGACACATGCATGGATGTTGTTGTAGTCCATGCCAAGCTTTCGTAAAACATGCCATGCATCATCTCAAATATGGTATTTCCAAGTGGTGATATATGATACTTTAGCAACTTGAAAACGAATCATAAAAACCTTGAAAAAACACAATTGTTTTTTATAATGGCATCGAAAAGAAATCAACAAAGCATACATAGAAGGTACCTGAACAACTCGATCATAGTCGCATTGCTCCACTCGTATTTTGCTTCCACATTTAGGAGTGCAAGTAGCTTCTTCATGCGAGATACTTGACACCCATCATATAATGGTATGGATGTTTCCTCTCTAAGTGGATAAGATATCTTAGCATCCGTGGGCATCAATGCATCAATCATTGTCTCCATCTCAAGCTCCAAGTTTATTGGAAAGTTCGAAATGCTTCCTATCTCCTCTGGTATTGATGGTATAGACTAGGTAGTGCCTTCCAAGTGGTGGATTGGCTCAAGCACTCCATCCATCGCACGCCTACAAACTCTTCTAACTGGCCGCAATAGGTACACTCCTCCTTGGGATATGAGACGCCACCTCCTTGTATAAATTTTATAGCCACATCCAATGTTTTTGTATATGATATTTAATTAGTTTGCAAATATAATGCATGATTAATACACACTAAGCACACCATTTGCTCAAAGTTTGAGATCGCGTGATCAATGATCTCTTATTGAAACTGGCCGAAGTGTCGTACATATTCTATAGACAAGCGGCACTTTTTTCTGATTGCTAGCTTGCATTGAGAGCAAGGACATAGGACATGTTGATTAAGATATGCCTCGTACTGATCTTGAACATCACAACCTTCATCTTTTTCTATTTTGTCTACATTACGACAAACAATTTTTTTAAATTCTCGTTCTCTTTTTCTTTCTTCATTTGTTAAATGGATTTATTCTCTTGTAACTCAACAAAATTAACATCAACTAAAGTCTTGTTTTCTCCCTCTTTCTTTACACCTTTCTTTGCACTCTTCTTTTTATGTTTTCTTCCCTTTCTCTTTCTTTCTCTCTCTCTCTTTCTTTGTTGCCCCTCTCTTTGTTTCTCTCCACCCCCTTATGTTTTCTCACTCATTCTCCTCTCTCCCTCTCTCTCTCTCTTTCCCCATTTCTTTGTAGTCTTTCATGTTTATTCTCTCTCTCTCTTTCTTTTCCTTTCTTCTTCTCTCTCTCTCAATTCCTATCTTTCTTTCTGTCTCTCTCTTTCTTTGTTTCCCCTCTCCTTGTTTCTCTCCACCCCCTTATGTTCCCTCCCCCCTCTCTCTCTCCATTTCTTTGTTATCTTTCATGTTTATTCTCTCTCTCTCTCTCTCTCTCTCTCTCTCTCTCTCTCTCTCTCTCTCTCTCTCTCTCTCTCATTTCCTATCTTTCTCTCTTAATGCACCTCATTCTCAAGAAAAATTGTCTCTTTATTTCTCTTCACCCCCTCGTGTTTTCTCACTCATTCAGCTCTCTCTCTCTCTCTCTCTCTCTCTCTCTCTCTCTCTCTCTCTCGTTCTCTCTTCCTTTTCCTTTCTTCTTCTCCCTCTCTCATTTCCTCTCTTTCTTCCTCAATGCACATCATTCTCAAAAAAAAAAAAAAAGAAACAATAAGAACAAACCCTCTCTTTGTTTCTCTCTACCCTCTCGTGTTTTCTCATTCATTCTCCCCTCTCTCTCTCTCTCTCTCTCTCTCTCTCTATTATGTTTCATGTTAATTTCCTCTCTCTCTCGTTCTTTCTTCCTTTTCCTTTCTTCTTCTCTCTCTCTCTCTCATTTCTCTTTTTCTCCCTCGATGCACCTCATTCTCAACAAAAACAAACAAAATAAAAGAAGAAAGAACAAGAGCAAACCAATACGGAGCAATGTACTCACCACAAAGGCCCAAGGATGGATTCTTCATCTCCTCTTTGCGACTCCTCTTCGCAACGGTCCCTCTTCGCCCTTAACACACTTCCTCCTCTTCTTTGCGAGTGGCAACAATTGGTGGTGGTGAGAAGCTCTCATTCTCTCTCATTCTCTCCCTCTCCCTCACAAATGCACGATCTCTTTCACTCTTCGCGGAAAAAATTCACGCTCGATTTTCGTTCGAATTTTTTTACTCTGAGTACCATCGCTATTTGCGTAAATAGCAATGCTGCTAATATGCATTGCAACTAGCTGTCACTATTCCCCTATATCCTTGTAGTGGTAGTTACTTCATAACGCAAACCTTGCGGCCATTAAATGGAGGGTCAAACGGACTCCAATTCACGAGCAGACACTTTCATTGGATTCATGGCATCAAAATGCATCTCAAAAAACTACAATTCCTTGATCTGCAACCATTTCATTTTGTACTAAAAATTACATATTTTATGTCTCTCAGGGTCCCTTTGCACTTGAATTTCAGCTTTAAAATCAGCTATAGAAAGAGCATCAAGTTGCTACAAAGAAAATACACAACAAAATACAAATACAACTCTCACCCTACCCCCTAAGAAAATCAAAGCATGAAGTCCATAAGGGATAGGCCAAGCATAATCTGACAAAGATTTGGAGGTAGTCCCTAACCAAGTGCTTTAACATCGATATGCTAAAAAGAACTATCAAAGGAGTCATACTAAGTGGTGATGTGATCTACCTATTTGACGAACAACAAGACCAAGAATTCTTGCTAGAGGAGGACTCCTATAGCTTGGTCCCTATATATATATATATATATATATATATATATATATATATATATATATATATATATATATATATATATATATATATATATATATATATATATATATATATATATTCTATTTTACCACATATTTTATTCAATATTTTATACTTGGGTGTATAAAAAAAAGGGAGCTGAGCATATTGTGATTGAAGGAGAATAGGGCATTGGTCTCAAGTCCTATCTCGGTACCCAAGAACCTACCAAGCGCTCGTAAGGCCACACAAAATCCTTTTTTGTCTACTCACTTTTATTTTCACCCAAGAACCTACCAGTTGCAAGAATGCAATGAACATTTGCTCTTGGAAATTTTCTTCTTCTTTTTTTCTTAGTTAGGGGTTAGAGCCCTTTTTTACACACCCCTTTGTATTTGATATATATTTCAGATACATTCATTGTTTGCTCTATTTCTTTTAGTGGGCAGACTTCTCTAACTATCTCACAACTAATAGGGATTCTTAGAAATAGCTACCTAATAGGCTAGCAAAACAGAGTTACTGGGACTACTCACAAAAATAGTTCTTAGATTGCCCAACAAAAATAGCTCTTAGAGTGCTCAAACCTCCCTAGCATGCCAAACCTAACCCTGGGACTTCATGCTTTAAATGCCAGTCTCCAACAAAAGAAAAAAAAAGCCTTATAACACCATATTAGAGAATTTGGGAATCTCCCAAGTCCCACTTTCAAATAAGGGGTAAAGATTTGGCCATGTGGCTAAGTCTTAACCCATGCTTCAAAGTGGGACTTGGAAAGACAACCTATATAGTATTTAGGGTATACTCCATTTTCAAGTAAGGGGACAAGGCTTGATCATGTGGCCAAATATTAACTATATTGTGAATTTCTAAACTAAATGACTATTTCCAAATTCCCTGATATAGTATTCCATATACATATAAGTATATAGTTTAAAGGGAAAAAACTCATAAAGGACATCACTTGGACTTGGCCACAAGAAGCTGTACCCATACCAAAGCAACAAATGGCCCTCTTGGCCTAATGAGATAAATCCAATTCACTGCAAAATAACTGGCCCTCTTGGCCTAACAAAATCAAACAACTCTCCACAAGAAAAATTTACCCTCTTGGCCTAATGAAATGCCAGTCCCCAACAAAAAGAGAAAAAAAGCCCCACATACATATATGCATATAGTATAAAGGGAAATAACTTGTAAAGGAAGGACATCGCCTAGACTTGGACACAAGAAGCCGCACCCGTATCAAAACAACAAATGGACCTCTTGGCCTAATGAGATAAATCCAATTCATTGCAATAACTGGCTCTCTTGGCCTAACAAAATCAAATAACTCTCCATACGCAAAAAGGGTCCTCTTGGCCTAACAAAATTAACCAATAAAGCACACCATTAAGTATCTTATTATTGAAAGCAAATCCTTGGTCCCCACATAAACCATACTGAACCACAAAACTAGACCAAGAGGATGGGTTGCTTAGCCCTATATTAAATGCATCAAATTATTATGTAACCCCTTGCATAAATGGCAAGGGGTATCCTACAAATATGACATTGAACAATTTGATACATCCATGATAGAATATGAAGATAGTCAATAGCTATTTGGCTCATAATCCATACTAACCATTGGTGACCAAAACATGATATGTCAACATTGAGTAGTCCCCACAGTAGCCCTAGACTAACATTGGGAGGCAATTGTAAAATCCATTTATGACCACATTTAAGGAATATATCTTCAATAAAAGTATAAATAGTCAAGGAATTTGCAAAGAGATTCCACTATTGGGGAATCAATTGATAAGTCACTACCTCAAAGATCTCAAGAGCGTCCAAGGTTGCATGATGATACATTCTCAGAATGGGATCTCTTACACTATAGGTCCCATTCAATTGGTTGATCACCAACTACAAGGCGCCTTTAACCAATAACCAATGAATACGACCAAGTATAGCTAGATTCAGTCCCATAAGCAAGGCCTTGTATTTCACCATGTTATTTGTAAAAGTTGTACCTAAATACAATCCCATTTTCAAAACCACTCAATGACACAGATCTTTTATGAAAATCCCTATAGTTGCATGCTTACGAGGTCCTCGAGAAGCTCCATCAAAATATAAAGTATAAAATTAGACTTCATTGATGTAACTTGCTATGGCAATCAACTTACTCATACTTATGATAATCAAAGTTTAATCAAGAGAGAGGATATAATATAGGTACAATCCCTCCTTCTTCATTGAACTTAATAGGGACGCTAGTAAAAACCCTATGATAGTGGTGGCAATAGACCTTAATATTCCACATAAAAGATCCATCTTACTACTTAGTAATGTGA
Organism: Lygodium microphyllum; assembly: GCF_053477565.2. NCBI lineage: Eukaryota > Viridiplantae > Streptophyta > Polypodiopsida > Schizaeales > Lygodiaceae > Lygodium > Lygodium microphyllum. The sequence goes on from NC_141163.1 coordinate 56,829,698, forward strand.
TAACCCTTACTCCACTAGATTAGTTTTCCGCCTTGGTGGTAATGTTGCTCTAAATATAGATGCTCACATAAGGAATGATTTTTCCCATCCAATAGTCTTGGTATCCTCTGCAAGTTTAAGATCCTAAAGGACTTACAAAGGCACCAAGTCTGACGTTAGTCCCTATACATAATAGTGCTTCAGTTTATTAAAATTTACTTTAGTTTTAAACTCTACCCCTTGCAAATTCGCTAAAAGGGATGTAGATCCATTCTTCCCTATACGAATAATCTTGTAAGGACCATCCCATTTTGGTTTCAACTTGCCTAAGAAAAGTTCATGACAAGCATCATAATATAAACCTAGTTTACCCTTTAAAAACTCATACTTCTTAGCCCGAAGGTCATGAAGCTTCTTCATCTGTTTCTTTCCTACTTCATGATATAATAAGGCTTGTAACCGAATCTCATCAAGATGTGCAAGGGAAATGAACATTTATTAGAATGCTTCCTCTTTTCCCAAAGAATGGTTCAAAGTGAACCTTATCATAAGCAAATCAATCTCCAAATATAAAATACACTATTTTCCATATACTAAATTAAAAGGGATGTGGCATGTAGCTCTTTTAAATGTTGTATTATAAGCCCAAAAAGCAACATACAACTTCTTATCCCAATTACGCTTACCTTGGAATATAGTCTGGGATAAAATCTCCACAAGTTGCTTATTAGTACTCTCTACTTGTCCATTAGCTTGGAGATTGTAAGGCATGATCTTATTATGTATAACGTTCAATGCTTCTATTAAAGCTTCAATCACTTTATTTAAAAAATGTGTCCCACAATCAAACACCTTAGGTGGAACAAAACGACAAAAAATTTGCTCCAAGATAAAACTAGTCCTTTATTTGGCATTATCCTTTATTGTAGCATGGGATTTAAACCACTTCATGAAATAGTCTATCGCCACAATGATAAAATGGTTTTGTGTAGTTGATGAAGGATGTATAGGTCTTATAAAATAAATACCCCACTTCTCAAATGGTAGTATAGCCATAATAGGAGTTAGTAGGTGCTTCCTATTCTCCCTATTATCATGTCTCTGATGTGTATCACATATCTTAACATACGTAAATGTATCTTGAAAAATGGATAGCCACCAATATCCAACTCTCAAAACTGTGTGTAGCCAACTGTCCAGCAAATTTCCACCCTCTAAAGTAAAGTCATGACACTCTTCCAAGATGAATGGAATCTCATCAGGCATAACACGTCAGTGATAAACATAATTGACTCCTTATCGAGATAGTGTTCCTACAATGAAAGTAAATTTCAAGGATTATTTCCTGATTTTTCTCCTTTCAGCCTTTGACAAAGCGGCTCCAACCTCTTCTATGGATAGATAGTGCATGACGGTAGCATACCAAGATGGAATAGAAGTCGTATCAATTTTGAATAGACCCTCTAGGTCACTACCTTTAGCTAAGACTTCCTTCGACTCCCCGAAATCCACAAGACATTCAACAATTCCCTGTAACTTTGGTGGCTTACTCCTAATTTCATAATCAAACTCCTGCAAAGTGATCAATCACTTTACTAGGCAATCAAGTAGTTGCAACTTATTCCGCAATAGCCTTAGTCCCTCTACCTTTGTATAAAATAATACATTTTCATACAGAATGTAGTGCCTAAATTTCTTTTTTGCAAAGACCATCCCAAGGCATAGTTTCTCCATGTAAGTATAATTAATCTAGAATATCCCCAATATGTAGCTGAAAAATACAATTGGATGGTACTACTTCTCCTCCAAAATTTAAGCTAAATAACAGCTAATACTATATATTGTAGTCGCTAAAAATATATAAAATATCTCATCCCTTTTATGTGCTTTTAGGACTAGCACTTTTGCCATTTTTTGCTTTACATCCTTAAAAGATACTTGACATGGATCACTCCAAAAAAATAGATAGTTAAATGACAATAGATTTGTTAATGGCAATGTCCTCTCAACCAATGGATTAATAAACCATCGATAATAACTAAGTGACGATAGAAAGCTATGCACTTCTTTAAGAGTACATGGTAGACTCATAGCAATGATAACCTTTATCTTTCTAGGATTAGACACACTACCAATTAAGCTAACCACATGGCCCAATAGCAAACCATAGGGCACTCCAAAGACACACTTCCTTATATTAAGAGCAATGTAGAATTGCTTGCACACTCAAAATATTTTCTTAGAATAATAAAATGTCTCCCCCTTGTGGTGGCTACCCCTAGATCATCAATAAAGACTCAAAATTTTTATCAACCATAGGTTGCTAGGACCTTGGCGCATTGCATAGGCAAAAAGCCATAACATTATATGCAAAGGTACCAAATATAGTGATAAATATCATTTTCAATTGATCTTCCTCTGTAATATCCATTTGATTATAATCAGCAAAGCAATCCATAAACGAATAGATATTCCTATCCATTAACTGATCTAGAATTTGATCAATGAATGGTAGCAAATAGTTATCTTTAACCATTTGTTTATTAAGCTCCCTAAAATCTACGCAAAGCTAGATTTTATTATTCTTCTCTTTCGTGACAACTACTGGTGAACACCACTTCGTGTGTTGTATAGGAAATATTAGGCCAACCTTACATAATTTTTATAGCTCCTCAAATAGTCCATCCCTTAGCCCAAAAGCCATACATCTCACTTTTTGTCGAACAGGATGGCTACCTTCGTTCAGAGGAATAGTACACACAGCCAAACTAGGAGAAATATCCCTCAACTCATCATAACTTCACTCAAAAATATCACAAAATTCTTGGATCAAAGACATATAGTCCTTCCTGTCTTTTAGACTAAGCATAGATCCTAATTTAATCATTCATGGCTCATCCAATATAGTGAGGTCTAGCGCAATCACATTCACGTCTCTAATTCTATCTTAAGATTCCATCGGCTCATTCAGAGTTACCTGGTAGACATCTTTTGTAGTGGTCCCCTCTCTTTATTCATCACTTTTGACAAAGTCTCACTGCCAAAAGGATATTCTAATGCATCTAATTCTATCGAAGATAAAGGTGCTCTCTCACTTTGAGGTGATTTGGGATATGCATCCACTATTACGTGTCTAGCATCTTTGCCAAAAATCAGATGATCAATGGGTATATCAACTTGACAATCGAATCGCAAGATCCATGGCCTTCCTAATAATACTTGATAGCTTGTCCATCCTACAAACCTAATAACCCTAAAGTCCAAAATGCATTCCACAAAATACATATAAGATCAAGTAAGTTAGCTATAGTTTAGTTGTAGTCCATTATGTGAATATGCATTCACTACTTAAAATGACATAAACCAGAGGTATTTATCATAGCCAATAGCAATGTAATCAAGCTCCAAAATTTCAAATGCAAATTAGATCTATAGTTCAAAGCATTCCATAAATATCCCCATATGTGTATATGATAACCAAGGTATCAAAAAATCCAATGGACATACTCAAATGCCATCAAACCGCTTTATGCATAACCTATCCTAGATAAGTGCTAGCTATATACTATATTATAGCAGTACAATAACAATTAAAATTGAACAAAATGCAAGCTCAAACCAGCCCAAAAATATCTTAAGATATTAGCATCGCATCCTAGCTTCAATACATGTCTATACAAGCATTAGTAGTTACATAGATCTCATGCAAACATGAAGGAGATCCTTGCCAAGAGTAACTAGTATAAGACCTACTATAACTAGTAGTGAACCAACTCTAAACTAAGAAAACAATGCTTAAGGCATTAGACATTGCAACATGGAAGCATCTGGAGCATGTAAACAATAAATCCACAATCATCACTATCAAGCATAAATCAATAAATCCACAATCATCAGTATCAAGCATAAATCAATGTCTTCAACCCTTAATTAGTGAGGTACGATAGCAAAATATCACCTAGGAGCTCCAATACATCAATACTCACAATCCGTATACATTCTTAAGCATTTTCTAGACATTTTATTGACATATCAAGCCAAAACAAGAGTGCTATTAATCTAAACAGTTGGTTTGCACAAGTCTCTGTTGAATATCTTTAAATTTGTGTAGAATTTAGAAAAACATTATTCTAAAAGGTTACATACCACATCAAAATGGTTAGGGATTGCGAGCTATTTCTCCAAAATCCATTTTTGTAGCAATATATGGCTTCTATTAAAAAAAGCACTATTGTAGGGTTTCTCACAAACTGAAAGTTCATAGATTGAAGATAAAGTTTAGCTTTACAAATCCAACTCTTGAGATTGGATTCTTGGTGTCAAAATGCATGTAAGAAAACTCAAGCTACTTGATCTACAACCGTTTCATTTTGCACCAAAAATTGCCTCTTTTATGGCTCTCTAGGTCCTTTTACACTAGAATTCTAGCTTTTAAATCCAGTCTTAGGATAGAAGGAGTGGTTGATACATCAACCAGAGAAAGAGAAGAGATGTAAACTACAAGCACTACAAGGGAATAGGGGTATAACGATGGGAGTTTTCGACGCACATTAGTGGCATCGCTATTTGCATTGCAAATGCAACGCAAATAGAGATGCAAATAGCGGTGCCACTTTGAGAAATAAAAAGCGAGTGAAACTCGAGTGCGGCATTTTGCCGCAAAGAGTTTGAGAGAGAGAAAAAGAGATCATGGCTTTGGGAGGGAGAGGGAGAGGAAGAGAGAAAGATAGAGAAAGAGAGATTCTCGTCACCGCCGCCACCATTTGCAAAGAAGAGGAAGAAGTGCACGAAGGAAGAAAATGAGCCGTCATGGAGAGGAGATGAAGAATGCATCCTCGGGCCTTTGCGGTAAGTATATTGCCTCGTCTTTGTTTGTTCTTGTTCTTTCTTCTTTTCTTTTCTTTTTTCTTGAGAATGAGGTGCATTGACGAAGAAAGAGAGGAAATGAGAGAGAAAAGAAGAAGAAAGGAAAGGGAAGAGAGAATGAGAGAGAGAGAGACAATAAACATGAAAGATAACAAAGAAAGAGAGAAAGAGAGAGAGAAAGGGAGGGAGAGAGGAGAATGAGTGAGAAAACACGAGGGGACGGAGAGAAACAAAGAGAGGGGTAATAAAGAATGAGAAGAGAGAAAGAAAGAGAAGGGGGAGAGAACATGAAACGAAGAGTTCAAAGAGAGGTTGATAAATTGTAATAGGTTAGCTAGAAAACTAAAGCTACTCTTCAAGAGAAGAGGGTATTTAAATTGCCCATGGATTTTTTATATAGCAAAGTGGTCTTGGTTAGCCAAGAGAATCCATTAAAAATTTGAAATACTAGATTAGGTCAAGTTAGGACTGATCAAATGTCAACTATCCTAGTGTATCATCCTAGATCCAAATCAATGTTATTTTAGGGGGCATGAGTTGAGACTATACCTTATTAATAAAGTGGTTGATGCATATTACTCCCATCATTTCTCACTCTCTTTAAACCAATGCAATGTTCTACTTAAGTTTGAGAGATGATAATGTCAAAGTAGTTATCTTAAGCTAATGTTAGATAACCATGGTAGGAGACTATAGTTAAAATTTAGGCTTACTTTAGGTTGATCTTTGGGAGGTTGAGGTGGAAATTTTCCTATGAGGTAGACTTAAGTAGTTTGAGGTAATGCAATTTGATTATTACAATGGAGTTTTGAGTGGAAGTTACATTGATTACCTCTTGATAAATTTATGCTATTAAGATTTGATGTTACAAATATAGATATGCACCTAGATATGACTATAGTCTCTAGATTTTCAAGGCCATGTACTCTCCTAAATTTAGATCAGAAGGGATCAATTTGTACACATCTTAGATTGACTTTATGAGCTTTTTCCATTATGAAAGGTGTTGGATATGGAATGGCATGTATTGCTTTATCAATGCCAATCATATTCCCTATATTAGAACCAACTTTAAGTAGTTATAGTGGATGGAAAATCTAAAAGTTGTTTAATGTTTATTTTGAAGGAATCTAGGGTTAACCATACTATTAATATATCTAATTTTCATGGGTAATTCTTTATAATAGGATTCTTATCATGATGTGATGTCTCTTAGCTTATTGAAAAAACTTAAATAAAAGATGACTCTTTGCCTTCTACTTGTGTAAGCTCAATATCTCCTAAATTTTTATATTAAAATGTAAGAAGGTTTATATGGAATCTTTATAATGTATATTAAACTAGTTTGTTATGTGTTGTAAACCAAGACATTTTAGTTTTCGTTAATTCTATTGAGTTATAAGAGAAGAAATATCTTCTCAAAAAAATTAAAAAAGAAAAAGAGAATGAGAACAAAAACCAGTTGTTTGTCTCGTAACATAGACAAAATGAAAAATGATGATGGTTGTGATGTTCAAGATTGTGAGGCATATCTTAATCAACGTGTCATGTATCCTTGCTCTTAATGCAAGCTTGCAATCAGACAAAAGCGTCGCTTGTCTATAGAATACATATGATGCTTTGGCAAGTTCCAATAGGAGATCATTGATCAGGCAATCTCATACTTTGAGAAAAGGGTAAGAAAAGTGTGTATTAATCATGCCTTACATTCGCAAACTAATTGAATATCATATACAAAAACATTAGACGTGGCCGTAAAATGTATACAGGGACGTGACATCTCATCCCAAGGGGGAATGCACCTATTGCGACAAGTTAGAAGAGTTTGTGGGCATGTGATGGATGGAGTGCCTGAGCCAATCCACCACTTGGAAGGCACGACTCAGTCTATACCGTCAATACTAGAGGAGTCAGGTAGCCTTTTGGACCTTCCTCCAATCTTGAGCCTGAGATGGAGGCAATGATCGATGCATTGATGTCCATGGATACCGTGACATCTAATCTACTAAGACAAGAAGCATCCATACCATTATATGATGGGTGCCGAGTATCTTGCCTAAAGACACTACTTGCACTTCTAAGTGTGTAGCTAAAATACAGGTGAAATGATGCGAGTGTGATCGAGTTGTTCAAGTACATTCTACGTAGGATCCGTTGATTTTCTTTTGGCACCATTATAAAAAATACTTGTGCTTTTTCAGGGTGTTTTATGATTTTTTTTTCAGGTTGCTAAAGTATCATATACTACTACTTTGAAATATCATGCTTAAGTCTCGTAATGATGCTCCGCATGTTTTACAAAAGCTTGGCATGGACTATAACAGCATCCATGAATGCGTCAATGATTGCATGTTGTTCCGAGGAGAGTACGGGACTATGGAGACATGTCCAAATTGTGGTACTCATAGGTATCGACAAGACTTGCGGGGGCAAACCATCCCTCAGAAAGTTCTTAGATACTTACCACTTATCCCCTGTATATGTCACATGTTTCGTACATTGGGCATGGCAAGCTTGACAACATGGCATGTGCAAAATAGATCCACAGATGAAGTCCAATGAATATTAACAGATTCATGCGCATTGAGCCACATTGACTCTACCTTTCCAGCCTTTGCATGAGAGGTAAGGAATCTTCGGCTTGGTCTTGCTATGGATGGCCTGAACCCATTTGGTCTCCGCTCAACTCCTTACAGTGTGTGGCATGTAGTCCTTGTTAACTACAACATCTTGCCATGGATTTTTACAAAGAAAGGACACATGATCCTTAGCTTATGCTAGTTCCTAGGCACTACAAAGTCAAAAATATGGATGTCTATCTCCATTCATTAGTCGATGCGCTGAAGATTTTTTGGGAGAAGGGGGTCATCGTGGAAGATATGAGCAAGTGCCATGGTCGACAGTCCGTCAGAGCCATTCTCATGTGGACCATGCATGACTTTCCAAGATTCGGGGAGTGGTTAGGTAAGTAGGCTTCCGTTCTCATTGGTGATATCTATCATAGCTCGTTCAAGTTTATGTTCACTAAATAGGGATGTTGGGACAGGTCAGGTTACCTCAAGTTATCATGCATGTCCATTGTGTGGGCCACAATTAGACTCTCGAAGGTCATGAATCATGAAGAAGATGGTATATCAAAGACACACCGCTTTCTTGTTGGAGGGTCATGAACTAAGGGAAGGTTTTCTTGGATGACCTCTAGCATAAATGAATGCCCAAAGATGGTACGAGTTGAAAATGGTCCACACGGAGTCACATCCAAATGGAATGTAGCGATTCTTAGTTTTCTACAAGTTGTCATATTGGACCCACTTACATATTAACCAATTGGATTCCATGCATATTTTCAAGAATGTGGGCAGCTTACTATGGGACCCTATCACAAGAAAGAGAGACACTACACAAGGACACGAATGGATTTGAAGGAGGTAGGCAAGATGGAGGCACTTTGGCCATGTTAGGCACTGATGGTTGCTTGCAACTACCTCACGCTCCTTGGGTTATGTCCACTAAATGAGAGCACATTGTGAAGCAAATTATCAGGTCTATCCGCACCCCCCTGATGGATATAATGTATTATCTCAGATTCGTTTTTTCTAAAGACGACTAGCTATCATGGCTAAAATCCCATGATTGGCATAAGATATGTCAAGTATCCCTTTGGCCTTGATTGTAAGTGGCTTGCGTATTTTTCTATTTAGTGTCTAATCAGTGTTTGTAATGCTTCTTCATTTGTGGTAATTTGTACTACCGAATCACAATTGTAGGATGTCTCACTCTAGAAATATGCGGGGCGATTTACAAGTTGTCAAATTTAGTTCAATGGATTTCACAGAAGGAGATCAAGACATCCTCTATTGAATCCGCAAGGCGGGGAGTAGTGGAGATAGTCTGTCTATTTGAGAAGTACTTGCCCATTAGTATACTCGCGATACAAACCCACCTTCTGGTGCATCTTATAGATGAAGTGGAGATTGCCAAGACCCATCCATACGTGATGGATGTTCTTCTTGGAGCACTTCATGAAAACCCTGAAAGGCTTTATGCGACAATGAGCTCAGCTAGAAGATAGCATTGGCTAGTATTGGAGGTGTTAGTGTATATTTCACAATGGCTACCAACAACAATGGATTCAAATAACAGTATACTATGGTCACTGAAGGATGATCTCAAGACGATGATGACTGGAGATGTGGTGGTTGGAAATGGGATAGGAAAAAGGATGGATGTTACAATGAGGAGAAAGTGAATTGTTTTTGTATGTTGTACCATGCATCCATGGAGACATGGCTCACTAGGTACAAGCAAGTCAAGAAAGATTGGGAAGAAGCACAATCAGAATTTTGACATAGTACACACCATTGATCGATTCAATATCATGAGGGCATGGAGGAGATGCCACGATTTATGTTTATGCAATGGTTACATGAAGCTTTGATCGCAGCTTCTCATAAAGAGGTGGAGGTCTCTACTGTGAGGAGCTGGAATTCTTGAGGGGATGTAGTCCAAAGGTGACCACATGTTTTATAGGTTGTCGTATCTAGATTTTATATGTGATAACTAATTTAATCGTTTCAATGTATATTACAAAAAATACAGTGTGGCGTGGTTGTGTAGGCGACATTTTCGCGTCGAGCACATTGACAAAATGCACTCCACAATGGATTGTGGTGTCATGGCAAAGTTTGAGAAAGATAGCCGACGACGAGCCATGGATCCAAACACCATTATAGGTGAGATAGAGTATTTTGGGAACTTGCAAAGTGTTATCTCAGTGGACTACTCTAGCTTCTCCATGATCATATTCGATGTGCAGTGGTTCAAAGTGGTATTGGAAGGAGTCGAGGCAACCGTTCGGTGAGGTCCATCCGTTTTCTCAAAATAGATTCCGAGAAAAGATTGATGGATCTGTGTGACACATTTGTCTTGCTGGCCCATTGTGAATAGGTGCATGAATTGTTTTTCTAAAATTTTTCACTACATAGATATGTCACAAATGTTGAATCTCTCTTATATGTGATTTTGAACATGCAATTTTCTATCCAAACCCCCAACAATCTTGATGGTGATATGTTGTGCCTTTAGTTCTCTGGAGTGCAAGAGTGTATAATGGAAGCAATGTTTTTAGCATAGATGAGGAGATTATGTAGGTGGAGGGATCGATATTGCAAGGGGTGGAGATCGAAGATGGCTTGGAGCGTGTAGAGGAGGTAGAATTGCGTAATGATGATGGAAAGATAGGAGACCAAAAATTCTTTGAGAACAAGGTGGACTTATCCTTTTGTGGTGACATATCTATCGACCTTTCAGTGTATGCGGAGTTTTGCCAAGAGATTGACATGGAACCATAGGCTATGTCATACTTGCAGCATCCACCTACTCAATTCATTGATGAATCACTTATAAGGATACTCTAGAATATGCATTTTAAGTAAGATCCTTTTTAAAAAAGTTATATTACTGTGCTTTCCTTGAATCTTTATATTGATTATGCTAATATCATTTTCTATTTGTGCAGGTGACCTTTGACGATATTTGGAGAGCACGATGAGTCAAGGGATGAGCAACGATGAGTTGTAAGACATATTCACACATATGTCTCCAGATCAGATGGTCCAATTCAGAGATATGGTAGACTAGGAGCTGCTTGGACACCATCAGGATGTTCCATTTAGATCTTCTTCGGCACATTCTAATGCTTCGGTTTCTAGTAGATGAGGTCAATGCTCCAAACTGGGCTTGAACGGAGGGAATGGTTCCGAGGGGTGCTGCAGAGATGTGGATGTTGTGAGCCTATGGTCAAATTGAGATACATGTGCTACTCCTGGATCTTGTGTAGGTTTGAGAGAGGGTGGCTCAGGTGGTTGTTGTGGAGGCACTGATGCAATGTCTCTCTCTCGTCCTTCTGGTGGAGACATGTCACCTATAGGATTTGTCACACCTCTAGGGACATTTACTCCAATGACTCTAGCTTTTTCTTAGTCATCTGTAGAGGTGGCACCCATGTGGGTGCTACTCCAAGAGATACCACCCCCATGGGTACACCATATATAAAGGGGTCTCCTAGTTATGCCCAAGAGTGTGGTCGTAGGTGGGAGAGGATACACCTTAGACATACCCTAGAGGGGTATGGATATCCGGAGGGTTCACTATAGATGTTGCATGGTATTACGTGAGTGTAAGGGAGGGGGGTTTTTGGAAGGGGACACTTAAGCGTATACATTAGAGGTAGACCCCTTTTAATTCCTATATTGAACTTAAATTTAAGGAGGGAATAGAGGGAAAAAAAGGGGGGGATGCATTTGATCACCTCTCTCCATAGATTGGTTTCTCCATGGCATACAAGAGACCTTGACAAGTAAGGTTAAAACCCTAAACCCTCACATAATAGGGGTATTGAATTAATCATAGTGTGGGAGGGGGGAGTTGGCACTCTCCCATGGTTTTGGTAGAGAGATTCAACTCCCCTTCTTCGAAAGAGAGCTTGGTGTCCGCTTTGTGTAGTCGCTTTAAGTATAAAGGGGTTCGATTCCCGTACTCTCTCTCCTCATGTGGTAAGGGGGCACGGGCACTCAAAAACATTGCAACACATACTTCGATGGTATCCAAGTGCCACTACATAAATCACTTTGTGATATGACCATTTTGATACTTTTAATTGCTTACAATAATTCCAACTTTTAAAAAGAAAGCTAGTATATGTTCTATAAAGACTTACATTTAAGAAAGGGGATCCATAAAAAGTCATACATATATATATCTTATAAGATTAAATAGGGGGATAAATTAGTCTTACAAGCTTCATAAATAGGGTTTTTTTTAGAAGTCCTTGTACGTAGGTGACATGTCTTCTTTACTATGAGTGAACGGCGTGTATAGATACCTTGTAGATGAAAGGACAGGAGCCGTGATCATGAATGATGAGGGGAGGAGGATGATGCCTCATATGAGAGTTGTACCAACAAGTTTTTTTGGCACAACGTCTTGGACCATTGGAAGAACATACCCGAGGGGAGCAAGGACTACATAGTAGCATCCTTGCATGAGGAGTTTTCGGTACCCACTACAGCAGAGAGGTTTTTCATTGGGTGGATGATGGAGTACATGCATGCGTACATGTCACATAGACAAATGGATGTACACAAGCACTCAAGAGTGGCGCCTCAAACCCCAAGTGGATAGACACAGATGACTAGCGGAGACTCAGGGAGGATGCTACAGATTCTCCAAGAGGATTATTTTGGCCAAAGATATCAATATTCATCATTATCTACATAGATGATCTCCTAGTATATAACTAAACCTTAGAGAAACACAAGTAACATCTAAGATTAGTCTTTTAGAAGTTGAGACAACACAAACTGTATGCCAAACTCAAAAAATGTGAGTTTGCAAGGGAGTTAGAATTCCTAGGGTTCATCATAGGTGCGAAAGGCATCAAAGTAGACTCCAAGAAATTCGCCATAGTGAAGAAGTGGGCAATACTACTAAAGACTATTAGAGAAGTTTGGGAATTCCTAGGATTCATTGTGTTTTGTAGAATATTTGTAATTTAGGAATATAGCATGGTAACATCCCTACTATCCAACCTAACCAAAGGATTTGTAAATGATTACAGCATGGTAATAGCCCCACTAACCAAAGGAGTGAGCAGCAAGTTGCCTTTGAGTAGATGAAAGAGTGTATAAGTCAAACCCCCATACTGAAAGTGCCAAACTTTACCAAGCCCTTAGAAATCCCCACAGATGCATTGGATTACAGTATTGGGGGAGTGTTGATGCAAGATTGGCACCATAGCTTATGAATATAAGAATTTCACATACACATAAACAGGATGGAGCACACATGAGAAGGAGATGCTAGCAGTAATTCATAACCTTAGAAAATGGAAGCACTGTGTACAAGACAAAAATATAATTGTATTCATGGACAACATCTCACTCAAATACTTCCAATCCTAGTTCAAGTTGTCTACTAAACAAGCCAGATAACATCATATTGGGGAAAATGGAAATTTCCTATAAGTTTGGGACATGTGGTCAAATCTTTGGATTTGTCATAACTTGAACACTATAACTCTAAATTGAGTGCTCTATAGCTCAATAGATTCCATTTTTCAAGCGCTTTCCAATGACAGGTCACATTATATGGTTTTGAAAAACTTATAGGCATGTTATCTGCCGGGTGCCACCTTTTTTATATTCAAAAAATGGGAATTGGAAGATTCCCAATCTCACTAATAATGTGTTAGATGGCTTGAGTTCCTTGTAGAGTTCAACTTGGAAATCAAACACAAGACAAGATTCATAAACAAAATAGCAAATACTCTAAGTTGCAAGGTTGATTTGAAAGCACTGAATGTGGCCAATAGCAACTTCCTTGGATTAGTGAAAGAGGCTTTAGAACATGACCAAGAAATACAAAAAATCATAGAAGAAGGGGAGAATGAGTACAATTTGAAAGGACACCACATGGCATGTGTACCTTGGCTGAGGGAATTCTATTTGTAAGACAAGAGATTGTACATCCCCAATAATGTGGAGTTGAAGAAAATCATACTATATGAAGTGCACGACAGAAAGTTAGGGTGACACAATGGTTAAAGCAAGATACTCAAGACCCTCCAAAAACAATTCCTTTGGCCAAAAATGAAGGAGGAAGTCCTAGACTATGGGAACACTCTATTCAAAGAGAAAAACAAATTCCTAATTCTCATGTGAAGCTTATTTCGATGATAGGAGTCAGTAGGCTTCAGTACAAAGTTGCATAATAGATGCCTATTGATACCATGTTTAAAATGCCGATTGTAGTTGGGCATATTGTACTTGTGATTGGTCACAAATAGGGAATATATGTAAACATCAAACTGAGGTTCTTATGTTCAATGTGATAAGAATGGAGACCATTGTAGGAAGGTCCATTGAGCTATATGGTGCACAATTTCATGAGCACCAAAGTACATATTCAATATGTCAATGCCATGCCTTATTTAGAAATTTCCTAGTGCTTTTCTAATATATATGTTCTAAGTTATTAATTTTTTTGAATGTAGGACAAGTTCCACCCTCAAAGGAGATTGGGTCACATGTCGACTCATTGAATCTACATATTGTAGAGGATAATGGTGTGATTGATATTGACCAAGCAACTACCACAAATGAAGCACATGCTCCCTCTATGCAAGATTTGGATACATTATAAATGCAAATACATGCTAAAATAGGTATGTAAAACTCACACTTATGAATATATTTCTTTATTCAATTAAATTCTAACATAATATTTAATTGAAAGGTATGATACAAGAGTCCAAACATATACCCATAATACTCCTTTTGCCATCAACAGAGTGATAGGGCCTAACGTGGCTATGGTGCAGAAGTGGAAGGTCTAAAGATTTGTGTAACATTATGTTTTGGAAATGGTAGTGTAAAGCTTTAGGGATGTAAGGGAGTGGTAAAGGTATGCTTTTCGAAGGTGTGGTTTAAATCTATGAGGGTGCAAGCTATGGTCTAAGGGTAATGATGATAGTAAATGCTATGGGGTGTAAAGTGTAATGGTATATGTGATATGTAGGGATATATAGAATGTAATGAATGGTGCACAATTGTAGTTTATATGTCTATATGGATATATGTGAGGTGAAAGGAATCATGTATAAGTGTAAAAGGCTATATGTGCAAAATAAGCTATAAAGATGTGTAAGATATACATTGTGGTGCATGTGTGTGTAAGGGATGTTGTAGTGTTATGTAAGACTATAAGGGTCTAATCTATGGTGTAGAAACTTGTCAGATGTACATTGTGGTGTAAGTGCAAGGTCTAATGTAGAGGCATGTAAGGCTTTAAGGATGTAAACTATGATGTAAACGTGTAAGGTCTTCAAGTGTGAGACTATAAGAAATAGTTTAATGAGGGATAAGGAATGGTGTATAAGTGTAATACTATAGGATGTATATTGTAATGTTATTAATGTGAGGCTCCTCATAATTGCAAATAGTTGAGGGGATGGTGTATGGTGAGTTGTAAAGGTTTATGCCCATGAAAGGTTGTGTAAAAGCGTGAGATAAGGGATGGTGCATGGCAAAGAGAAAGTTGTGCCATATTACTCATTGTGAATTTCACCAAGACCTTGGGAGTCCTCCACATGAGTTTTGGATAAATGTTGGCTTTGGCAATGGAATAAAGGCTACAAATTCAGGATGGATTATAACAAACTAGTAGCAAATCATAAATATGAGTACAACTTGATTTGAGAACGACTTTAAGCTGGATTATTTCTAAGGAGATTTATTTGAACAAACTATAGAGTGACAAGAACAGTTGGTTTAAATAGAGAGATAACTATTTGTTGCATTCGATTTCAGATCTGTCTATAATGCTGCTATCCAATTTTTGCAATTCTCTCTCTCTCTCTCTCTCTCTCTCTCTGTGCTGGTGGGGTAGGGCCTCGCAGACTGTAGGCTGGCAGGGTCTCGTTGGGCCGCAACGCAAGTGGCAGGGGGCCAGGTCTCATCGGCTACCTCAAGCTTTTCCAGTTAGAAATGTCATAGTGCCACATCAGCCCATCGCCAAGTAGGCAATGGGGCTTGAAATTTATCCTGAGCCGGCGGTGTCGGCCATAGCTGGGTCAGGTAACAGAAGCATTAGCAAATCAACATTTTGATAGAACATGAAAGCTGGTGGTTTACACTCATTTGATCTGGAGGTCACATACCTTCATCTTTTTTTGTTTTTTGTTTTCATGACTTATCTTTCTATTTTCAATGTTGGATTGAATTTATTCAGTCATCTGCAAAATACCATCAACGTTTTAGATAAATACACTTCTTGTAAAAGACATGCAAAGATAAAAGGCAATATTTAACTTAGAAATCAAAAACATATTGCATGTATGGTTGCTTTTTCTTGCAACAACAATCTTTACATTCTCATTTTGTAACTTCTTAATAATATCATCATCATAATCATTATACGTCACTTGAAAAAATAATTATTTTATAAATATAAGTAAACTATATTTTTATATATACAAATTATAAATATATCAGACCTTTGTAAAGCCATTTAATAACTCCATAAATAATGTAATTTTGGAAAGTAAAGAATCGTGCAATATATAAGAACGTTATCAATATCATCTATGAATGCTTTAAAGATTAAATATAAAGAATATGCATCTTAAAAATAGTCATATCTCATTATAATAAATAACTGGATCCTCAAATTGTGATTGATACACATCCTCTTCTACATCCTATATGTTTTCTTCATTTCATATAAGTTATTATATGATATGTTCATATTTTACAAGCTCAATCTTCAAAGATATAAAAGAAAGTGCACACATTGCAATCAAATTGTTTTCTTACATTGTCTCATGGGATGTAACAACTTTATCATAAGAATTATTTGCTTCGTATAACTCTTTCTAGAAGATAAAAAATTAATATATATTTAAATATAAAAACAAAAAACTTAAGTACTTATTATAAAACATCACTCACACTTTCTTGAATAAGTTCATCATCCAATTTATATTTTGCATGAATATTAGTCTCTACTTGCTCTCATAAGCTTTCCTCTTGCATAAGAACCTCAGGTATCATAATAGACTTTCCCTACATATACAAGGAAATCCTTTATTAAATATGAATTTCAATTCTTATGAAAGCATAATATAGAAGTAAGATAAATGACTTATTGGAAATAGACCCATTGATTTTGTTTTTACCTTTTGATTCTTTCGACATGCGGCCAAAGTATCGCAAAGATACACATAAATATATTCTCTCTTCCATATGTAAAAAGCTCCAATAAACTCAAGAGGTAAAATCATATAATGATTTGCATCAATTATATCCATGAGCTTTTGTTGCTCTTTCTTATTGTGCCATAAATCATGATGTATACTATGGCTATCTAACCAACTTTTAGTTATTCTATGGTTTGCCCAATAAACAGGATTTTGGTTGTGTCTACAAAACTCCAACAAAAATGACTTTTTATATTTTTTGCTCTTGTCACGATCATTCAACTTAGGAGGTCAAAAGATTTGCTCATATGAAGGAGTCCCTAACATAGTCGCATTGCATCCTCTAGGAATAAATGTTTTTGATTTTCTATTTTTCATTGATTCTATAGCACCATGTGGAGCTAGTTGGCAATAATTTTTTTCTTACTAGATGCCATCTCAAAGATGTTGCCTACACATGCATGTGACTTGATAAGATTGACGTGTAACCTCAATTGCTTTCAAAAACTCTACTCATAGTGCAACAAAGCAATGCATATGGATAGAATCGACTCAATCCAAAAGATGTAATATATGTATAACAAACTTAATAAAAAGAATATGACAATAACTCTAGTTTGGAAAACTCCACATCATAGGAAGAGAACACAATTCACCATTCGACAAGATTACTTTCCTTCAACTTTTAACTTCAAAGCCTGAGACTAATGCTATATAAGTGTCTCATTGTCTTAATGTATTTTCTTCAACATCTATTGTCCAAATATTTGGATGTATACAATCACATTTTAATAGAGCTAGCCTACACTCTTTTGTTTCTATATTTACATCTCTAACTGCAGTATGAAAATACTTGTTAATTGTATTATTGTCAATTTCATTTTTCTCTATGACAATATCATCTTTCTCCAACCAAGGAGGTATACAACCAAGTTTCCCTAACTCTACTATCTAGTCATGTGTTGGGATAAATCTTTCATCTCATAAGCTATAATTTTATTACCTTTAGAAATAGGAATAAACTTGTGTAGCAAAGATTATGGGTCGTATACAATTCTAGTCAAACCTAAGCCCTTTTTGTTGCAACACACTCATCCTTGTATTAACATCGACTAGTAGCTCCTCTGTATCATCTTTTCTTATTATGAATTTCTTGTGACATTTCCCACTTACAAATCTAAAGTACACCCCTCTTGATTGTATAGAGAAGAAATTAGTCATTCAAGCCTTCCATTGACCTATGCTTGGGATATCTTCACACGTATTATCTACTTTAACTACATACTACATGATATCCAACTTTATTGATTTCTCCATTATAATAAAGTTCTTTTTGGTAACATGTAGCTATAGTCTCATTAAGGCAACCATCTTCTAAGGACAAAAAACGTAGAATATACTTTTCTCTTCACACGAAAATCCTCTACATATCCTTTTTTTTTCTAGATATTAAAGTTCCTTTATATTTAATCATGTTGAAACACAGTGATGTATCACATTCTCTATATAATACTTTCCAAATGTTATTTGTCTTTGCTACACATGAAAGTTCTAATATTCCATTCTCATGTAGTAGATGGAAAATAGAACTCTCACGATTAGTAATCAAAAAACCATGAGGAACTGAAATACATTGGTGACATTGAATAAGCATTTTTTCCATGACAAAAGGCCATCACTTTTCTCATGCAATACTTTAAATACCATGGTAAATAACTTTATGGTATGAAAATATACATAATATATCTCTTTTTTTTTCCATTTATTTTTATCTCGATATATGATACCATCCACTCAAAAGTGTAATACCAAAAAATGTCATGTGAGGCATATCTCAAATGGTCATCTTGATAACTCACCATTTCTAGCTACATGCTCTAGTGGTGAAGAGGTTGGACCAAAACATTCATCTTTTCGAATACGCCAAGCTGTATGCATAGTGCGGATTGCTTTTATTATTTTATTTGACCAATAATTTCTCTATTATAATTGTAAAATACATGTGCTATATCCACTAAAAGAATACGTAAATCAATAAAATCCTTTGGAATACCTTCTATAGTGCTTATGATGCATGGTAGGCACCATTGTATAAAAAATTGATTCTCTTATGCTTTAAAGCTTTCACAATATTTTCTTGGAGCATACAACCAATGTCCGTATCAAATGGAAGGAGGAGCAAGCTTATTGATCATTTTTATACAGCATCAATGGCTTGCTTTGTCTGGGTTAATAATTTTTTTATCAAAGATTATGTATATTCACTAAGTAAATTAAGTGATAAAATATGCATTGTGTCATACACCAAATCTAATGATAATTTTAACCCATATAAGTTGTATAATCTCCAAAGTGACAACTCTCTACACAACCCTTCTATCTTTAGTATATTCTCCCTCTCACCTATTGTTGAAGCTCTCTTTGCTTTAGATAAGGCTATGACCATATAGTAGCTTTTCATTTGATTGACTAACTTAGTATTTATTTACATCATAAATGTATCTACCTTGATGGATTTCTCATATCTAGACTTGCATGAGCTTTGTCTCTACAACAAAATACTGGACCACCAACTTTAAATGAGCCTATTTTACATTGTGGAGGATGGTTCCTAGTAATCATCATTAACGTTGTACCTAGGGACGTCACTCATGAATATATGTGTATCACATGGGTTCAAAATAAGGTATTTTTAAAATACCATTTTTATGTAGTTTTACATATAGAATGGTCTAGTATAAAGGGGTTATTTACATATTGAATAGAAAAGGGTTATGTTTTATTTAGGGAAAGTTCATAGATAAGGATATTTATAAATAGGCATTGAATGCATGTAATGTAGAGGATATATACATAGTGACTTCCCCGAGCATTGTATGAATTCTGCATGTTTTAGAATGGCCTATTGGATCTCCAAATATACATTTTAGTGAATAGTAATAAAAATTTTCAAGATCATTAACATAAAGGTATTCTAACTAAGGTTTTAAAGGCCACAAAAAGGCATGAAATAAATCACTATATTTTTGTATGATTTTTCAAGCACTAAAAGATAGAAACAAGATGAGAAGGACACCTACAGTAGAATCCTTTCTAGCATTTAGAACCTTAATTTCTACCACTCCACAATTACGTTGAGTTATTCATGATGCTTAGAACCCATACCAATGAAGAAGAAGAGCCAAGTTATGAGAATCACCTTTTAACATATGTTTTTTATATTGGTCTCGAGAACAACATTGTTTACATACAAAGTTATAATCCTTATTTGTTTCATTATAGCATCTTTCTAGGACTTCAAATTAATAAGAGCTAGGAAATCTAGTATATACTTTCTTACATGATACATGTTTACATACAATAGCCATATCGTATTCAATACTTGGATTCCCAAAACTTTGAACTTCTCTACATTTTGGCCCATCCCAAAATTGATTTGTATTTTGACACCACATTTTTTGCATGTCATGACAAAAAGTTCTACTATGAGCTAAAAGTTTGATTTGATTTTCTATTAGTAAATAATCAAAAGCTATAAAATCTTTTCTAGGATTTAAACATTTTCACTACAAGGATATGAGGGTATAGCGACGGCCATTTGCAACGAGAAATAATGGTGATGGTACTCAGACGAAAAAAATGCGAGCCGAAACCCGAGCACGTTATTTTGCGCGCATTCATGAAAGAGAGAGCGAAAGGGAGAGTGAGAGGAAGAGCGAACATCTTGCATTTGAGAGGGAGAGAAAAAACATTAAACATAATAGGGAAAGGGAGAAAGAGAAGGAGAGGAAGAGGAAGAGGGAGGGAGAGGAAATGAGAGAGGGAGAGGGAGAGGGGGAGGGAGGGAGAAGAAGGAAAAAACATTAAACATAATAGGGAAAGAGAGAAAGAGAGGGAGAGGGTGAGGGAGAGGAAGGGAGAGGAAATGAGAGAGGGAGAGGAAGAGAGAAAAGGAAATGAGAGAGGGAGAGGGTGAGGGAGGGAGAAGAAATAAGGGAGGGAGAGGGTGAGGGAGGGAGAAGAAATAAGGGAGGGAGAGGAAATGAGAGAGGGAGAGTAGAGAGAAAAAAAACGAGAGAGGGGGAGGAGAGAGAAAAAAGAGAGAAAAAACATTAAGCATAATAGGGAAAGAGAGAACGAGAGGGAGAGGAAATGAGAGAGGAAGAGGAAGAGAGAAAAGGAAATGAGAGAGGGAGAGGAGAGAGAAAAGGAAATGAGAGAGGGAGAGGAGAGAGAAAAAACATTAAACATAATAGGGAAAGAGAGGGAGAGGGTGAGGGAGGGAGAGGAAACGAGAGAGGGAGAGAAAGAGAGAAAAGGAAATGAGAGAGGGAGAGGAGAGAGAAAAAGATAAAAAACGTTAAACCTAATAGGGAAAGAGAGAAAGAGAGGGTGAGGGTGAGGGAGGGAGAGGAAATGAGAGGGGGAAGGAAGAGAGAAAAGGAAATGAGAGAGGGAGAAGAGAGAGAAAAATGAGAGAGGGAGAGGAGAGAGAAAAAATATTAAACCTGATAGGGAAAGAGAGAAAGAGAGGGTGAGGGTGAGGGAGGGAGAGGAAATGAGAGAGGTAGAGGAGGAGAGAAAAGGAAATTAATTGTTGTTGTTTGTAGTAGTAGTAGTTTTTCTTTTCTTTTCTTGTTTATCGTTGTTTAATTTTCTTACTTTTTGTAGTAGTAGTAGTAGTTTTTTCTTCTTTTCTTGTTTATTGTAGTAGTAGTTGTTGTTTTCTTCTTCTTCTTCTTCTTCTTTTATTGTTTATTAGAGTGGTGCTGGTAGTGGTAGTGGTGGTTGTGGTCATAGTCGTCGTCATTTCGTAGTCGTAATCGTAATCGTGGTCGTGGTCGTGGTCGTGGTCGTGGTTGTAGTCGTAGTCGTGGTCGTGGTCGTGGTCGTGGTAGCCGTAGTGGTAGTGGTAGTGGTAGTCGTGGTTGTGGTCGTGGTCATTTTTTTTCTTCTTTTCTTGCTTATTATACTGATAGTGGTAGTGGTAGTGGTAGTCGTGGTCGTGGTCATAGTCGTAGTCGTAGTCATCGTCGTCGTCGTAATTGTCGTCGTAGTCGTAGTTGTAGTCATGGTCATGGTCGTGGTTGTAGTCGTAGTCATAGTCATGGTCGTGGTCGTGGTCGTGGTCGTGGTTGTAGCCGTCGTGGTTGTGGTCGTGGTCATGGTCGTGGTCCTAGTCGTGGTCGTGATCGTTAAAGAAAATGAGAGAGGGGGAGGAAGAGAAAAAAGAAGAAGGAACAAGAGAGAGAGAATAAACATACAACATAATAAAGAAAGATAAAAACATATAGAGATGGAAGGAGAGGAGATAATGAATGGATAAAAAACAAAGAGAGAGTGGTGGCAAGGTCTGGTGAGGTCCGGTGCAACACCACGAGACGGGAAACACTCCGATATATATACGTTAATTTGTGGGTGGGTGGGTGGAGACTTTACATATGTTAATTTTTGCTGAGTTACAAGAGAAGAAATCCCTTCTCAAACAATTTAAGAAAGAAAAAAAGAATGATAACAAAAACAAATTGTTTGTCGTAACGTAGACAAAATGGAAAACGATGAAGGTCTTGTTGTTCAAGATCGCGAGGCGTATCTTAATCAGCGTGTCCCATGTCCTTGCTCTCAATGCAAGCTGGCCATTAGATGAAAACGTTGATTGTCTATAGAACACGTACGACGCTTCAGTGAGTTTCAATCTGAGATCATTGATCAGGAAATCTTGGATTTTCAGCAAACGGTAAGAAAAGTTAATATCAATCATGCATTGTACTCGCAAGCTAATTGAATACCATATACAAGAAGATTGGGTGTGGCTAGGAAATTTTCTATCCAGGGAGGTGATGTCTCATCCCAAGGAGGAGTGCACCCTTTGCGGCCAATTAGAAGAGTTCATGGGCATACGATGGATGGAGTGCCTGAGCCAATTCACTACTTGGAAGGTACTACCCAACCTATACTGTCAATACCAGAGGAGACATGCAGCCTTCCAGACCTACCTACAATCTTGGAGCCTGAGATGGAGGCAATGATCGATGCATTGATTCACATGGATGTCGAGACTTCTGATCCACTTAGAGAGGAAGCATCCATACCATTATATGATGGGTGCCGAGTATCTCGCCTGAAGACACTACTTGCACACCTAAGTGTGCAAGCAAAATACAGGTAGAGCGATGCGAGTGTGATTGAGTTATTCAGGTACCTTGTACGTACTCTTCGTTGATTTCTTTTCGGCACTATCATTAAACAAAATTATGATTTTTCAAGGTATTTTATGATTTTTTCAGGTTACTAAAATATTATATATTACCACCTGCAAATACCATGCCTGAGTCTTGTGATGATGCATGACACATTTTACGAAAGCTTGGCATGGACTACAACAGCATCCATGCATGTATCAACGATTGCATACTATTTCTTGGAGAATACGAGACTACGGAGACATGTCCAAAGTGTGGTACTCACAGGTATCGACATGACTTGCAAGGGCAAACCATCCCTCAAAAAGTTCTTAGACACTTTCCACTTATCCCTCGCATAAACCACATGTTTTGTACGTCTAGCATGGCGAGCTTGACAACGTGGCATGCACATAATAGGTCCACAGATGGAGTTCAACAAATATCAGTGGATTCACGTGCATGGAACCACATTGACTCTACCTTCCCATATTTTGCTCGAGAGCCAAGGAATCTTTGGTTTGCTCTTGCAATGGATGGCGTGAACCCATTCGGTCTGCGCTCAACTTCTTACATTGTGTGGCCTATAGTCCTTGTCAACTACAATATCCCTCCATGGCTTTCTACGAAGAAAGAACATCTCATCCTTAGTTTACTCGTCCCTGGCTGCCATACAAAGTCAAAAATATGGACGTGTATCTTTGTCCATTAGTTGATGAGCTTAAGATTTTGTGGGAGGAGGGGATCACCATGCAAGATATGAGCAAGCGCGATGGTCAATGGTCTGGCAATATTCAAGCCATTCTCATGTGGACGATGCATGACTTTCTGGGATTCGGAGAGTGCTCAGGTAAATAGGCTTCCATTCTCATTGGTAATATCTATCATAGCTCATTCAAGTTTGTATTCACTGGATAGAGGTGTTGGAACATGTCTGGTTACCTCAGGTTATCATACATGTCCATTGTGCGGGCCACAGTTAGACTCTTGAAGGTCACGAACCATGAAGAAGATGGTATATCAAGGACACGCCACTTTCTTGCCAGAGGGTCATGAACTCAGGGAAGGTTTTCTTGGACGACCTCTGATACGTATGAATGCCGCAAGCTGGTACGAGCTGAAAATGGTCCACATTGCATATTTTCAAGAACGTGGGCAGCTTGCTATGGGACCACATCACAGGAAAGAGAGACACTATAGGGGCATGAATGGATTTGAAGGAGGTAAGCAAGATGGAGGCGCTTTGGTTGCAGTCGGATTACTGATGGTCACGTGCAGCTACCTCGCACTCCTTGGGTTTTGTCCACTAAAGAAGAGTGCATTGTGAAGCAAATAGTCAAGTCTATCCGCACTCCGATGTGTATGATGCATTCTCTCAAGTCTACATTTTCTAAAGAAGACCAATTATCAGGGCTAAAATCCCCATGACTGGCATAAGATATGTCAAGTTTGTACTACGAATGGATTGTAATTAGCATGCACATTTTGATATTTGGAGTGTAGCCATTATTCATAATGCTTTCTCATTTGTAGCAGTTTGTACTACCGATCGTGATCACAGGATACCTTACTCTAGAAATATGAGGGGCCATTTACAGGTTGTTGACTTTAGTGTAATGGATCTCACAGAAGGAGATTAAGACATCCTCTATTGAATCCGCGAGGCGGGGAGCAGTGGAGACGATCTATCTCTTTGAGAAATACCTGCCTATCAGCATGCTCATGATATAAATCCACCTTCTTGTGCATCTTGTAGATGAAGTGGAGATTGTTGGACTTTTCCATACGCGATGGATGTTCTTCTTGGAGCACTTCATGAAAACCCTGAAAGACTTTATGCAACAATGAGCTTGGCCAGAAGGTAGCATGGCTGAAGGTTAGTTGGTGTTTGAGGCGCTAGTGTATATTTCACAATTGCTACCAACGGTGGATCCAAACAACAAAATGCTATAGTCGCTGAAGGACAATGATAGACTGATTGGAGATGTGGTGGTTGAAAATGGGATAGAAAAAAGAATGAATGCTGCAATGGAGGAGAAGGTGAATCCCGAGAGTATATGATCAAAGTGATGTTCCGAGCATAGATGATGACAATATGCAAATAGAGGGGTTGATATTGCAAGGGGTGGAGGCCACCGAAAGCTTGGAGCATGTAGAGGAGCTAGCATCAAGTAACAATGATGGAAATACAGGAGTCCAAGAATTCTTTGAGAATGAGGTGGACTCATCCTTTTGTGGTGACATGTCTATCGATCTTCCAATGTATGCAAAGTTGTGTCAGGAGATTGACATGGGACCATAGGATACTTCATACTTGGAGCATCCACTTACTCAATTAATTGACTAATCGCTTATAAGGGTACATAAGATATGCATTTTAAGTAAGATTTTTTTAAAGGATTTATATTACTGTGCTTTGTATGATTTAAATTAATTATACTAACATCATTTTTTGTCTGTGCAGGTGACCTTTTTGGATACTTAGATCATCAGGATGAGTCAAGAGATGAGCGATGAGGAGTTACAGGATATCTTTACGTGCTTGTCTCCAGATCAGATGGCGAGATTCAGAGACATGGCGGACCAGGAGCTGTCTCGAACATCATCATGCCGCTTTATTAGATCTACTTCGGCGCAATCAGATGCTTCAACTTCGAGCAGACGAGGTTGATGCTCCAGACTTAGGCCAGAGGGAGAGAGTGCTTCAGGGTCAAGGGGATGCTGTAGAGATATGGAGGCAGCAAGCCCGTGGTTGGCACGGGATATAGGTGCTACTCCTCGCTCTCGTGGCGGCTCCAAGGAGTGTGGCTCAGGTGGTTACTGTGGAGGCATGGACGCGGTGTCTTTGTCTCATCGTTCTGCTGGAGTTGCGTCACCTCTAGGATTTGTCACACCTATGGGGATGTCTACTCTAGTTACTCCGGCTTTTTCTCAGTCATCTGCAGGTGGAACCCCTATGGGTGCTACATCGATAGATACTACCCTAGTTAGTACACTAGATGTACAGGGGTCTCCTAGATATGCCCAGGAGCGTGGTCGCAGGTGGGAGAGAACCCATCTTAGGCATACCCTAAAGAGATATGCCTATCTTGTCGATGATAGGTCATGAGCCATCATCATGAATGATGAGGGGAGGAGGGTGATGGCTCTCATGAGAGAGTTGTGCCAATAAGTTTTTCGGCACAACGTCTTAGATCATTGGAAAAACATACCGGAGGGGAGCAAGGACTACATAGTAGCATCCTTACATGAGGAGTTTCCAGTTCCAGCCACAACAAATAGATTTTCTATGGGCTGGATGATGGACTGCATGCATGCATATATGTCACACAGACGATCGGATGTACGCAAGGCACTCAAGAGTGGGGTTGCAAAGCCCAAGTGGCTAGACACTCACGATTGGCATCGATTGAGGGAGGAGGCTACAGATTCTCCAAGATGTTGGAGTCAGCAGTGTGAGGCGGCAAGGGCACGACTAGAGGCCGGAGTGGTCCATCATCTTGGGAGTGGCAGCCACAGGACATAACTGGAGGACTTTGTAAGTTTTTCTTTTATTTTGCTTGCTTATTTTTTTGTAATATCCTTTGTACTGACAATCATGTTTCTAACCATTAGTATTTTGTTTTCTTTGCAGCACTCCATTATAAATCGCGATCCATTCGGCCTTGAGACTCGATATGCAGAGAGGCACAGTCTCACTGCATTGACCGATTGTATAGACGCAGCGGCCCTGTAAGTCACTCATCTTTCTTGTTCGTAGTTACCATGTTTAATTAGAATGCATTATTGTATGATGGACTCATGTGTAGTTGTTTCTTTTTTTGCAGAGTCCGTTTGATGCTCCTTTGCAGCGGGACGAGCTTTTGGATGGCGAGGATGTATAGCTTGCCCTTGGATCCCTGGAGCTCACACACCCTTCTTTTTTGGTCGCCTGATCTGTGTAGACATTTTCTATGTAGTAGTGATATCTTGCCATGATTGTACCAATCGCTGTCATTATGCGATCATTTATTTATTTCATGTATCAGTGTTATGATTTAAGTACACTTTGTTTTTGTTTACACGAACATTGTACACTGTGCATAAACTATTTCGTATGGCCCAAATAAAGCACACAGTGCTATATGTGGCAAGGCAACTTGCTGCCCTACCACAAATTTTTTTCCCTGTACCGTCGCTATTAGCATCATAAAATTATCTACACGCATCGTTATTAGCGTCACAGAGCATTGTTATTAGCGTCCCTATTTGCGTCGGTATCAACGTCGCATTTGCGATGTTGATACAGATGCAAATAGCGATGCTGATAATGACCCTAATACCGACTGTTCTATGGTGTCACCAATAACGATGCTTTTTGCAACGACGGGGAAAATTTTCTTTATTTATATTTTCGTTGCTTTTAACATCGGTATAAGGCCTATATCTTGTAGTGTTTTTACACTTCTCACAACAAGTCAAGCAATCACATTTAAGCTTATAAATTTTTATGCTATCTTTACATCCACATGTGACAACATTTCCATAGTAAAAGTCCTCACAGCTAGGTAAAAAGCACTCAAGACAACACATCCCAATAGCTACTGGTAAAATTTGGGGCATTTAGTGGTTGTTGCCTCAAGACAACACATTGTTGTAGCTTTCAATAAAATGTGGAGCATGTGGTGGTTGTTGCCTTAGGACAACACCCATTTGATGGTTGTTGCCTTAGGATAGCACATTGCAAGGCTAACTATAGCAAAATTTGGGGCATTCAGTGGGGTTGTTGCCTCAAGACAATACTTTGCAAGGTAAACTAAAAGGACAACACCTTATTTGAGCAGCTACCAACAATATCGATTGTTACCCACCATTATTAGTACTAGTAACTCTACTACTATTGCAACTACCAATAAAATTTGGGGCATTTGGAGGCTTTTCCCTCATGATAGCACATTGCAAGGTTACCATCAAACGATATAAGCTCAAGGACCACTACCATAGAAAGCAAATAAATACATAGTTCAAAGACTATCCATATTGTGCAAGTAGCACCTTATCTTAGCAGCTACTAACATTACTAATGCTATCTACCATTACAAAACATTGAAAAGATAATCATTATAATATATAGATTATGCAACCATATTATGTTATCAAAACATAGTGAAAAGAAACTTATAATACATTGCAAAATTGTATCTGGAGTATCAAGGAGTATGAAATCTATGATGTCTCTATTATGTGCCTTATCATGATGGGTGAATCATAACTACAACAATGAGATGAGATTCCAATAGAATAGAAATATTATAAGTTCTTCTTAGCATGAACTATGATTATCATATTAGAGGAGATGATGGTACGTGCTAATTAGTTGATTAGATAACCCTTAAATCAAGCTTATCTCAGAGAATATAGCTTTCTAAGCCATGATGAAGATGTTCTAGAATAGTAGAGAATCACACAGAGCTTGACTTGTTTATTCAACTAGAGTAGTATTTCATTCCCTTGCATGAAAGTATATGCACCTAGTAGAGTAGAGATTGTTTTGTTTTAGAATGAAAAAAAGAAAAAAGAAAAATAATTCATAGTTTGGGAAAGGTGGGAGTTCCAAAACATAATAGAGGAAAATTTTATTGACACTAGTGTTTGCAATGGTAGGATGAGAACTTTCTTTTTAAATTTTTTTGTTTGAGTTTATAATTACATACGAATATGACATGTAATGGAGGGTTCTAGCTTAGGTTGATTCACACTTTTTCACATTGCTTGGATGGTTGAGGCAATGTGAAAAAGTGTTAGTGAATACTTTATACACTATGTACGAGGAAAAGTATTGAACTTTATAAAAAAAAGCTATTGGATTTTAGCCCAAGGGGTCCACCTATAATAAATCATACATATAACATGTGTTCAAAGGATATTAAGAAATACCCTTTCTTTACATGCTATAAGGTCTTAAAATGTTCCCTTTTACTTTACTAAACTTACACATTTTTTTAAAATTATAATTAAAAACCCATTTTGTAAATATAATCCTATAATTTTCCTAAATATAATACCCTTTATTTTAAACTCATGTGGTATCTTATATGTTCTATAGGGTGGACTTCCCTGGAGATTTTAGTAACTTGTCTAAGACATGATTCTAGGCGGCCCAGGGGGGGCGGCAGAGGGGGGGGGGGGGGGCTCTACCACCCAAATGTCAATTTCTTCTTGAATTTCTATTTTTTCTTTCTAAACAATCCTAGAAAAAGAGAAGTAATATTCCCATTTTGAGAGTGTCACCAATCTGTTATAAAATCTTACTCTTCCCCTTCAATGTCTCACCGGTGATAATTGTAGCTTCCAAGTCTCGAGTGGAATTGTTTGCATATCTAATCGAGTCTTCATCTCTAATATATATTTTCTTCATACATATCAATGCACAATGAAGCATTTACTATATTAGCATGACTATCTTTACCTAAAATTAAACGAACTTGGTGAGAATGCCCACCAAATAATAACACTTTGCTTGCACATACTTTATCGGTTTGCATTATATCTTTAAGAATCCTAACTACCCAATGCTTCAAATGCATACTGAGGAGTCACGGGAGCCTCATACTATTGGATTAATTTGGAATGCCTTATTAAAGATACTCACATGCAACCCATCAGTGGTGTTGACTAAGAACTTTCCCTTCCATCAAAATGTATCAGAAGGATAATATTGAACTCCTCATTCTCCATTTGTTGTAGGAGTGACAAATGAATTTTTTTTGGCTTCATCAATTGAATACACTTAGTCTCTCATTGCTAATATATGCTAAACATGTTGATCATGTCCTTGATTTAGGGTCAAGCATCATGTTAGCAAAATTTCAATGCTCACCTTATTGCATAGTTTTATCTAAAATAATTATAGTAACAATGCATTCAATACATTAGGTAGGTAAAATACAACTTTCCCTTAAATTTGATTATAATTTAGCAAGGAAAAGTTGTAGCTTTTCATTCTCCACCTATTATAGTAGTTACAATTTCAACCCTTACTAGCCTTTGACTCTTTCCTACTATATTTGTTTTGTTCACATCCTAGGCCTGTATCTCATTGCCCTATAGCAATAGATTGTGTGCCCTTAATTTGTGCAATATTTCACTTGCCCAACTTTGCAAAACATATGAATAGATCATTTTCCCTTTGGTGCTAGTAAGATGCCTTACCCTACATGTGAAAATCAAATAGAACAAGTAGTTAAAGGATACAACCAGTCCCACTAGTGTGTAGCTAGTCCCAACTAGTGTACTTGGAGTACATTGATAGTCTAATGTAGCAATGCCAATTGTCCACATTTATCAGTCAAAAGTTATTTGGACATCTAATTCTTTTGATGAGTTGGATTAGAAACAATTAGGGGTATTGGGTTGTAATTTCTTAAGCTCTTCAAGAGTTCCCCACTCATTTTATTGAAATGGATCATGGCTTTTGATTCAAATAGGCCCAACTTTAAGAGGGCTACTCTAGATTGAATTCTTGAACCTTCAATTTTTTCTATACCCCTATTTGGAGCTATTGGCCGCATCCTTGGGAAAAACATGAGGCTAGAAACTAATTAGCTTCTTCAAATCCAAGATGGTATCCCCAAATCTTGTTAGAGGTAGATCTCAATGTTGAGGATATTCCAAATGTAGAGGTATAGGTAGGATATTCAAGAATAGGAAAGAGTCAAACACTACTAAGGGTTGAAATCTCTCTCAAGAAGCTCACTAGGTTCCCCTTGGTGGATTCTTGTAAGAAGTTTGTTTGCAAAAAGGACTTGGAGGTCCCTCATAACTTGGAATGTCATACGCTTCTGTATTGAGAGACTCATCATTAGAAATATCCCTTCTAACATATATTTTCAGAAAGGACTTGGAGATCCCTCATAACTTGGAATGTCATACACTTCTGTGTTGAGAGACTCATTAGCTATCTCCCTCCTAATAGTTGTGGCCCATGTCTTCTAAGGCTATATGTCTATTGATTTAAGATCAAGTAGCTTGTTGGCAACATTTCAATGCTTGCCTTACTGCATAGTATTATAAAAAATAATTATAGTAACAATGCATCCAAATAATTAGGTATGTAAAAGATAACTTTTTCTTAAATTAGAATATAATGTAGCAAGGAAAATATGTAGCTTTTCATTCTCCACTTATTACAATAGTTACAATTGTGAGAATTTTGACATTTTCAATTGAATATACATGGCTTCTATTTGTAGTACACCCAAACATATTGCTCAAGTCGTCCTTTCTATTAAAATGATTGGCTCTACATGCCTTTGCTACATCCATGCTCTCTCTCTCAAAAAAAAAGAGAGGGAATATGGACTTTCATCTTTGTGTATTTTTCATTCTCCTCCATGCATATGTGTGTGTGTGTGTGTGTGTGTGTGTGTGTGTGTGTGTGTGTGTGTGTGTGTGTGTGTGTGTGTGTGTGTGTGTGTGTGTGTGTGTTTATTATTTTCTTGCCAATTTAGATAAATGGAAAACATGCAATTTGGTATGGATATGCTATAGTATCCTCTCTCTCTCTCTCTCTCTCTCTCTCTCTCTCTCTCTCTCTCTCTCTCTCTCTCTCTCTCTCTCTCTCTCTCTCTCTCTCATATATATGAATCAATAGTGGAAGACATGGAAGGCATTCTATCCTAACTCAGGTCAAAAGAAGGTCATGGTGTTGAATTTGCAATACCATCTTCTCTTGCTTATGATATTGGACAACTAAAGAAGGGCCTATGATAGATATGGTGTTAGATTTGCAATACCATCTTCTCTTGCTTATGATATTGGACAACTAAAGAAGGGCCTATGTTAGATATGGTGTTGGATTTGCAATACCATCTTCTCTTGCTTATGATATTGGACAACTAAAGAAGGGCCTATGATAGATATGAACAATCATAAAGGAATGTCATTGTTGGGAGTAAAGGTGCCTATGCCTAGGTGTCCATGTATTACTACACTGATAGTACCCGCACCTGCACACTGTAGGTGATGGGAACCCATCATTATCACTTCATTATTTATTCTTTTAGTGACATTTGAATAAAGGGAAGGCAAGTCACACAATGATTATTAGAGTTTCCACGTCTTGAGTCTCCCTCTCTTGCTCTCTTGCTCCATTCATCATAGCTTTGAAAGGCGAGAAAGATCGAGCAAGAGAGCATGGAGGAGAAAGCTATGGTGGATGGAGTAAGAACAAGAAAAGAGAGAGACTCCAATTGTGGAAATTCCAACAGTCACAGTGTGTGATTAGCCTTCCCTTTATTCAAATATCACTAAAAGAATAAAGAATGAAGTGATAGTGATGGGCGCTTGCTGCCTGCAGTGTGCATGTGTGGGTACTGTCAATGTAGTAATACATGGGTGGCTAGGTGGAGGCACCTTTACCCCCAACAACCTCCCACTCAAAGGAAAATCTGCCTCACTGTGAGGAGTGAGAAGAAAAAAGAAAAAAGACACTACAACATGTACATAAATACAAGAGGATGAGGAAAGACGTCATCTCATCCAACATCCATCAACTTCCTAAGGAAGGCAAAGCGCTCTGTAGGGAGGCTTTTCGTGAGCAAGTTTGCAGGATTCTGGTTAGTTGTTGAGATCTTGACAAGGTCAACAGAATTTTCCTCAATGACCCCACAAATGAAATGATACCTCACCTCAATGTGTTTTGTTTTCTCATGGAAGACTAGATCCTTGGCTAACTCGATAACACTCATAGAATCCAAATGCAGTGTTGGGATAACATCTGCAATTCCAAGGTCGGCAAAAAAATGACCCAACCAAATGGCCTCCATGAATGCCTTAGTGGCTACAACATACTCGACGGGCCGTGCATTCCTGCATCCTAAACAACCATGAAACAATACCTCTAGCAAAAGTGAACACAGCCAGAGGTGGACTTCCTAATATTGGCATGTCTTGCATAGTCAGAGTTATTGTATCTCACAACTCTTATATCTTGGCTGCCATAACATATGCACATATCAACAGTGCCCTTCAAGTACCTCATGATACCCTTCATGGCATCCCAATGCCATGTGTAGCCATATAACATGCCACAATACCAACTACAAAAGCAATATCTAGACGGCTGGCTATCATGGCATACATAAGATTGCCCACAAGGGATGCATAGGAAATCTTGGCTATCTAGGCCCTCTGCTCATTTATCTGCATACAATTAGCCTATGATACCTTCACATGAGAAGGCAATGGACAACCAATAGGCTTTACATCCTGCACATAGAAGCACTCAAGGACATTATGAATGTACTCTCTCTATGATAGATAGAGTAATCATTGATGCCTATCATGTGTAGTGTGCATACCAAGAATATGAGAGACATATCCCAAATCTTTCATCTCAAAGCTCTTCTTAAGTTGAGACTTAAGAGCATCTAGCTCATCATGAGCTTTCCCTACCAAAAGCATGTCATCCACATAGAGTACTGAAATTAATAAAGATCCATCATGGGCTTTCTTCGTGTACAAGCATGGATCCATAGCACTATGGTTGTAGCCCTATGACTAAATAAATGCATCAAACTTATGATACCATTCCCTACGTGGCTGCTTCAAGCCATAAAGACTTTTCGTCAATCTGCACACTAGGTGTTCCTTGCAAAGCCCTTAGGCTGCTCCATGTAAATCTCATCATGCAAGTCCCCATGTAAGAAAGCCGTCTTCACATCCAACTGATACAAGTCCAAGTCAAGCTGTGCAGCCAAAGCCAAGACTAGTCATCTTAACCACATGAGAGAGAAGACCTCATCAAAATCAACACCATGCTCTTGCTTAAAATCCTTTGCTACCAATCTGACCTTGTATGCCCACCTGGGGTGTCTAGGGGTACTTTTCAACTTGTACACCCAATTTCAAGGCAAAGCCCTCTTGCCACTAGGCAAGAAAGACAAATCCCATGTACGATTCTTATGCAATGAGTGAATCACATATTGCATAGCCCTCTCCCAGGAGTGATTGTCACCCCTACGCATAGCCTCACCATAGGTGAGAGGCTCTCTTGCATCTGTAAAGCAAGACATAATTTATGGAGGGCTCATAGTGGTCACGAGGTCGTGTATCTCTAGTAGAATGCCTCAATGCACGATGTGTTGCCTATCCAATATCTTGTCTAACATCCTATGTAATATCATATCTAACATCTTGTCTAATATCCTAGCCATGAGGATCAGTTGGTGCAGGATGTCTAGCTAGTTGTGCAGAAGTAGGGGCTCCTCTTGGAAGATAACCTTGCGTATCTCAACAGCTTTCTTAGGCTACATATGCACTTTGTCCTCATGAAACACAACATCATGGCTGTAGATCACTTTCCATGCCTACGGATCCCAAAGACGATATCCCATCTCACCTGTATCTCCATAGCCAACGAAAATGCATCACACTTCTAGGATCTAGCTTATTACATTTATCTTTGGGCACATGGAAAAAGGCCTCACATCCAAAGATATACAAATGAGAATATGAGGGAGGCTTTCATGTCCATACCTCCTTTGCAACCTGGAAATCAAGACCACTACAAGGTGACCTATTAATGAGATGCATGGCAGTAGAGATTGCCTTAGCCCAAAAATGTTGTGTTAAGCTTTTTTGGCTAAGCACACTGGAGACCCTCTCTTGGATAGTCCTATTTATACGCTCAACTATACCATTCTGGGGAGGGGTGTAAGGGGCAGTCAACTGACGCTTAATATCTCACTCATCACAAAACTACTCAAAGGCACATGACATGTACTCACCCCCATTATTGGTCCTTACACATTTCAGCCTATGCCCAGACTGATTCTTTGCTAAAGCAAGCCAATGTTGAAAGAGGGCCAAGACATCAAATTTCTGCTTTAGGGATAAGCCAAAACCTTACGTGAATAATCGTCAATAAATGTGACAGTACTTTGCACCCCCTAATGACTAACAGGGCATGGGTCCACATACATCTAAATGCACAAGAGCCAAAGGCTCACCCATGCATGGAAAATCAAACTTTTTATGTTTATTCCTAGTCTACCTACCATATAAACAATGATTACATGACTCAAAATGTAAGTCACAGCCAAAAGGTGGAAGATATTGCAAAAGTACTAAGAATTTTCATTCCCTTAAGTGACATATGCCCGAGATGAGCATGCCAAAGAGATACATGTGGGATAGAACTCACTGAAAAAACATGGTCAATAGTACCATATACAAGCAAGGGATAGAGGCTGTCAGACTTGGCACCTCTTGCAAGAACAAGCTTGCCACGAGTTATCTTCCATATAGAATTACCAAAGCATATATGATAGCTTGCATAATCAAGATGCCCAGTAGACATAAGGCTTTTATTCCATGCAAGTACATGATATATATTATGCAGAATAAAAGTGCTACCAGAGGAAAACTGTAGAGTAAAATCACCAATGCCAACAATAGCAAGAGATCGATCATCATTTAAGCGTACACAATACTAGATACGCTGCAATAGGTATGAAACCACTCACAGTAGGGGGTCACATGAAAAGACGCACCAGAATCTAAAAGCCAACACTGTGCACAAATAGACTGAGCCTCGGTCAGTTGAGAGGCATCACATGAAGAGGCTGCTAAGATGTAGTCACCATCGGACTCCTCAGGCTGCATGGCATTTATCTCCTCAATCTTTACGCTGGACTTTGTAGGTATAATGCTAAAATCATTGGATTTCTCCTGCACTTTTTCTTTTCCCTTTTCTTTTTGCTTGTCATCACGCATCTTATGGAACTACAGTCGTATGTGTCTTGCTTTCCCACAATAATGCAATGTAAGATCAGACTTATATCCAGGGACTTGCTGCATCCACACGACTTAGACCGGGACTTCTGAGAGTCCTTTCCATGATGATCATTATCTTTCTTGCCAATTTTACCACCTCTAATGGATAAAGCATATGAACTATTGGAAGAATAATTGTTTTTCCTGTTAATTTTTTTAGTCGAAATAGTACTCTCTACATCTTGCAAATTTCGACCATTAAGTTTGTTGATATAGATCGCAATGCGAAATACATCCCAACACTCAGGTAAAGTGCCAAGTAGAAACAAAGGATGCATATTATGTTGAAACTCAATACCCTATTGAAGAAAATTCTTCATGATAGAATGAAATTGGCTAAAGTGAGCAGACAATGGGGTCCCCTCTGTCATATGGAGATCCATCAATTGTTTAGGCCAATACATATGTGAAGCAGGGCACTTATTTGCATAAAGTTCTTAAATCTTTTCCCACATAGATTCCATGCACTTTGATCTTCATCTTCAACAAAATTATTATGGACCTCTTCAAAGAGTGATAAAATGATAGTGGACTTGCATAATGCATCTAAATCAGTCCAATCATCATCATCCATATTCTTGGGTTTAATATCTTTGTTTCTTAGTAGCTTAATTTGCAAATTTCTATGCCAAAACCTGCCATATTTGAAATTTTCAGTAGCCATAGTTAGTGCCATCCAATTGGTTTAAACAAATCCGTATCTTTGAGATAACTAGCCATAATGAGTCAAACAAAGGCAAACTATGCAGAAAATAACATGTTGTAATTAGCATTAAACATGCCAAAACAAGTTGAAAATAAGAGAAACTATTAGAATGACTAGTTGTCCACTAAATAGTACCAAAAGTACATCGAAGGTACATGATTAACTTGAGTAAATACATCACAGTCCGCATAAGATAGTTTGCTGTAATAAATGATAGCAATGAGTAAATGAGAGCAAACAATGAGCTAATAGAGATCCAATAACAATAGTGTGATTGCTAAGTCCAATCCTACATCAAGTAGGCATAACAGAGGCACTATGACAACCAATGAACATGAGCCAAACACCCAAATGTGTCAAGAGAGTCCTTAGTACAACCAATACATCCCTTGAGTAATAAGCTAGATGTATACACCACTAGCAAGACCTGACAAAGGTTGGTGTATGCTCAATGAAGACATATCAAATCAGCTCATAAGCATCCAATGGTAGACATGGAAGCATCTACCAAGCAAATATCATAGTCAAGGACATCTAAGAGATCCTAGTCTCAAATCTCAAGTAATAGCTCAAATGCATAACATGTAAGCTCTGGGTAAATCCAAAACCATAAGCATAAAGCTCCCAACCACTGGCACAAAATTCGATGGAAAATGAGAAACCAAGCTCAAAGATAGCATGTAAATGCATAAGACATCTCATACCCAATACCTTACATCATGAGAGCACCAAGAGCATGTAAGTGATCAAGCATTTGATAGCATCCAAGTACATCATGTATGAACCTAAGTCAAACTCTTACAAGCCAATAAACATCCAAAAGAGGTTCCAAGTATCCAAGTACAAGCTCACAACTGAAGCTCCAAGTGGAAAAGAAGCTCAAACAATATAGGTAGCATGCATCACTAACATATGCTTCAGAGCATGTACCAATGGGTCATGCATAGAGCATATGTATAATCTCTCTCACAAAGCATGCCAGTAGTGTAGACCAATGTCAAGTAAGTGCCAACCAATAGGGATCTCAAATGAGACTCAAAATACATTCTGGAACCATCCAAGACATTTTCCAACCTCCATTTGCATTCAAATAGTCATAACAAGCATCTGGGAAGAATTCAAGACCAATAGGCATAACATAACCCGAGTTAAATAGCTTCATACTAGCATCAATAAATTCATTGTCAAATTGAGCATTAACATGGTAAAAATTAGAACAAATAAATGGCATATCATATGCATAGCTTCCTATAACATCCGAGCATGATTCAGGTACCAAATGTCATCAATAGGTAGTACCAAGAAAGCATAAACATCAGATGCTAATGTAACACTATTTGAGGCTGCATGTGGACTATTATGATAGTCCTAGATTGAACTATATCAAAACCAAATTTCAATGCCAAGCTCAAGCCTTCAATGCCATGGTTGAAGCATGCTCCTATGCCTCAAATGAGACCTTAGTGCAATACTAATGGCCTGAAGAGGTGCTGGAGATGAAAGCCATGTTTTTGACAGCCCTGAGAAAGTGGGAAAACCTACTAAAATCATGTTTTTGATATTGTTGAGGGAGCTAGGCACTACTTGATGGTTAGGGAGCTTCTATGGCTCCCAACGAAGCTTCCCAGGAGGCCTCAATAGACATAGAAGAGAGAGAGCACAGTTTCAAACCTTCATGAGCTAAGCCATGGCTACCCTATTCTTCAAAACCTATGGATTGAAATAAAGAGTGGAATGAGAGCTCCAATAGCTATAGATGAATGCCCTGAGATTGCCCAATAAGGCACAATGCTTGCCCGAGAAGGATGAGGCTATCAGAAGCTTGAAAGGTGTGGATATGGCTGCCAAGAGTGAAGACAAGAGTGTAGGTATTTGATTGAATGTTGCAGGAGTGCTCAACCATGTTCAAGACCTAAAAGAGCCAAGCTCTGACACCAGTTCAAAGGTGAGAAGGATCGAGCAAGAGAGCATGGAGGTGAGAGCTATGGCGGATGGAGCAAGATCAAGAAAGAGAGAGACTCCAGATGTGGGAACTCCAACGGTTGCAATGTGTGACTAGCCTTCCCTTTATTCAAATTCCACTAAAAGAATAAAGAATGAAGTGATAATGATGGGTGCTCATTGCTTGCAATATGCAGGTGTGGTTACTGTCAGTGTAATTATACATGGGAGGCTAGGCAGAGGCGTCTTTACCCCCAACAAGCTCACACCTCTCTTATTTCTACTTGCACATGCTTCCACTTGGGCTTCTCCCTTCAACTGGTATTAGAGCCATGTTCTCCATGAGGTTGAGATTAATAAAAAACATTACTTCAACCCTCATTTGAGTTACCTATAGAGACAGTGTTTCACCATTAGCAATCATAACTTCACCTCTTGAGGTTCATATTGAGCTCTCATTGCTCTAGGACTTCTCAAGACCTATTGGGGCTATCTGAGGGCAATCGTAAGTCTACATTGAGCTTATTTCAAGGAGTATTCAACTAAATATTTAGGGCTAGAAATACAAATACGTTTTTTCAATTATGGCCACTTTCAAGCACTTGTGCTTGCTCAACCACTGCACAACATTAGACAAAGGCTTTGGCATTGTTTACCACTCCTCTTGTCATTGAGACTATTAACATTGAGCATTAGTTTTGAGTCATTAAGCTTCAACTCTTAACTATGAAAATAGGGCAACATGTTATCATAAAATAGGGACAACCATATCTTCAATGTCTGGAGATCATATATGCTTCTTGGGGTGCCCATATACCTATGTTTTGTTGCCAATACTTGGAGTATCATATGTCATTGGTTTGAGATGCTATTGGACTGATTTGAGCACTCTTTTAGCTCAATTTTCTCATAGACATCATTGTTGTCATAACATGATTGTGTGTTATTTATATGGAAAATGTCATGCTCTTGGCTTATGCTTTTGGGATGCTCATTTGATGCTCGACACTTGGAGAATGTTTGAACAAAGTATTAAAATTCTTTTTGAGTGATTTGAGCCCATATTTGGCTCAATTTACTGTCATTTTTATTGTTGTAATAAGTAAGGATAAATGTTATTTTATCAGTGAAAGCATATGCCTATTGCTTGTTGATGCTTTGAAGCTACTTGGGATGATACATTGATGTCTATGGTTGATGCCACATGCTTGGCTATGCTCTTGAATGCTTTTGGGCTTCAATTGAGCTCACTTTTTCTCAATCTTGACTATCATTCTACCACTGTACATCTATGGACATCAAGCTTGTAACATGGATAGTCTATGCCCAATGCTCTTTCATGCTATTTGGTCATTCCTATCAGATATACTAGTGCATGACATTGAAGCTCTATGCTTGGTTATGCTATTGAATGAATTTGAGCTTAGGACATTTGACATTGGTTGTCAATTGCTTCATTGGATGCTTCAGAGGTCTATGACCTTATGGGTTTGAAGCTTTTGTTGGGTCTTATGCTCCTTGGCTATGTACTTGATGTATCTTGGATGCTTGGATGCCACTCACATGAGGATTTGAGCTTTGTTTTCTCATTTTACATTTGACTCTTGTTCCATTGGGAGCCACTTCACTACAAGGATTTAAACCTATAGCGACGGCGGGTAGCGGTGTTGCTATTTGCGTCGCAATTTGACGCAAATAGCGACACCCCATAGGGGAAAAAATAGGCCGAAATCAAGCGCGGGTTTATTTTGCGTATTTTTGTCTACTGTTTTGAGAGCGAGAGCGAGAGAGAGAGCGACCGTCATGAGAGAGGGAGAGGAAGAAGGCTTGCCGCCACCGCCGCCGGCGCTGTCACCGCCGTTTGCGAAGGAGAGGAGGAGCCTTCATTGCGAAGAGGAGCCACCAAACCCTCGCCATATCTCATCGGTGAGTCTATTCTCTCCTTCTTTTGCTTGTTTAGGGTTTAGTTCTCTTTCTCTTTTTCTTGTTTAGGAGAGGAAATGAAAGAGAAAGAGAGAAAGAGAAAGAGAAAGAGAAAGAGAAAGAGAGGGAGAGGGAGGGGGAAAATGAGAGAGGGAGAGAAAGAGAAAGAGAAGGAGAGAAAGAGAAAGAGAAAGAGAGGGAGAGGGAGAGGGAGGAAATGAGAGAGGGAGAGAAAGAGAAAGAGAGGGAGAGGGAGAGGTGTCAAGAATCACGTGGTGGGGGGACTTACTCAAGATGCTGCGCCGAACACACACAGAATGCACAAGGAGAAGCTTACTCAAGAGACAAGAAGACAGATGGAGGCCAAAACGTTTTATTGTTGGTTTCTTCTTCTTCTTTCACACTCTTTACAATGTACACAAAGTATAGATAAGATACAACATAAAGGAAAGTGGCCTACTAAGTCAAACAACGCATAACCGACTACACTAGTCAACTGGCGCTATAACTATGCCAGTTGTAAATAGGTGTAACAACCTGAATATAATAAGTAATGAGTCAGTGGCCATGTGTGAGTCATAATGACCACCGACGTGCTAAGTGTAGACATGTGGACCCATCTAACCAGGCGGTCCATCATCAATGTCCGCATGTGTTGAGCTTGTCATCTCAACACTCCCTCTCAAGCTCAAATGCATCTCTGCAACTCCAAGTAAGCTTCGAAACTTTTGAAGCTTCTCTGTACCCAATGCCTTCGTGAAGATGTCAGCTATCTGATCCTATGTGTTGACATACACCAAGTCAATCTCACCTGCTAGTACCTTCTCTCTCACAAAGTGGTAGTATACCTCAATATGTTTTGTCTTGGCATGGAACACAGGGTTCCTAGCCAACTGTATGCTGCTCATGTTGTCACAATAAATGACAACTGGACCTTCCACCTGCACATCCAAATCAGCCATTAACTTTTGTAGCCATACTACCTCACATGCTGCAACAGCAGCACCTCTATACTCAGCCTCTATACTCGACAAAGTAACTGTAGATTGCTTTTTGTTGCTCCAAGCAACTACTACACTACCAAGAGAGAACATGTATCCACTGGTAGATCTTCTATCAGACATACTACTAGCCCAATCTGCATTTGTGTATCCAAACACCTGTACATATGTACCTGCCTCATAGAAAAGTCCATAATGTAATGTGGGCTTCACATATCTCAATATGCATTTGACTGCATCCAAATGTGGCTTTTTAGGTACTTGCATAAACTGACTCACAAGGCCAACAACATAGCTCAAGTCTGGCCTTGTAATGGTCATGTAGATCAAACTCCTCGCTATCCTCCTAAACATAGTAGGGTCTTCTATCTCATCCCCAACATCAGCACTCAACTTTACATTCTGCTCCAATGGGACTGAAAGTGGTTTGCATGCTGTCATACCATACTTGGACAACATATCCAAGCCATACTATCTTTGGGACAGCCATATACCATCATCACATCTGATCACCTCAATACCAAGGAAGTACCTTAGCTCACCTAAATCCTTCATCTCAAACCTCTTCTTCAAAAAGTCCTTGACTTCAGCAATCCCACTATCACTATCACCTGTAATAATCAAGTCATCCACATAGATGACTATGATGACCAAACCTGCATCTCCCTTTCTCACATAAAGTGAGCGATCAACATTATAAACATAAAATACAATATTGACAAGATACTCTCTGATCTTGTCAGACCATGCTCTAGGTGATTGCTTGATCCCATAGAGTGCCTTCTTCAACCTGCACACATACATGGGATGCTCTAAATCTTCATAACCTGCTGGTTGATCCATATACATTTCTTCCTACAAATCACCATGCAAGAAGGCATTCTTCACATCCATTTGCTGCAACCTCCAACCTTTGGTTGCTGCCAAAGCAATCACACATCTGATAGTTGCCATC
The DNA here is from genome assembly GCF_053477565.2 of Lygodium microphyllum. NCBI lineage: Eukaryota > Viridiplantae > Streptophyta > Polypodiopsida > Schizaeales > Lygodiaceae > Lygodium > Lygodium microphyllum. The sequence continues at coordinate 56,871,822 of NC_141163.1, forward strand.
CTAGCAACTGGACTGAAGGTTTCATCACAATCTATGCCATATGTCTAGGCATCGCCTTTTGCAACCAGCCTAGCTTTGTACCTACTAATAGAACCATCTGTATTGTGCTTAATATTATAAGCCCACTTACATCCAATAGCTTTCTTACCCTTCGGCAATGATACTAGATCCCAAGTCTTATTGGCCTCTAATGCAGCCATCTCCCCATCCATTGCTGCATCCCAATGAGCATGACCAGCTGCCTCCTCAAAACATGTGGGCTCAACATCCTCAACTAGTTTCACCATATAAGCATAATGGTAAGCTGCATAACCTTCAAAACCAAATCTTTTAACATGGTATCTGACCCTGCTAGATCCGCATACCACCGGATCATTCAATGGAGCCTTTACATTACTATGAGCTCTCTGTATACCTGGTGTCCTGACAGAAGGAATGTCAAGCTCATCATCCAAGCTCTCTGAGCCACTGGAGTCTCCATCAAGAACTGCATCACTGCCATCTCACACTTTATTCTTTTCTTTGTCTTTACCTGTAGTGCTACTACATGCACCTGAAGATGTAGGGCTACTCAGTCTCCCAGACAAAGGACTATCAGATGATGTCTCTAGTCCACTAAGAGTCCGTGATTCTTGCTTTTCAGCCTGCACATGAGTGTCATGATCATCATCATCATCCAATGCATCACCACTAGATGCATATCAACTACTCATTTCATCAAAGATGACATCCTTGCTCACTCTGAACTTACATGTGACAAGGTTATAACAACGATACCCTTTCTACTCTAAAGAGTATCCAATAAAGACACGCTTTTCAGCTTTTGGATCTAGTTTCTTCCGCAACTCATCTGGCACATGAACATACGCAATGCAGCCAAACACTTTCAAGTGTGAGACATCAGGCTTCTTATCTATAAAACATTCTTCGGGGGTCATACCATGAACTGCAGCTGTGGGAGTTCTATTCATAATATAAACATCAGTATGAACAGCCTCAGACAAAAAATGCTTAGGCATATTCTTTTTAGCCATCAAGGCACGTGCAACTTCTGCAATATGCATGTTTTTCCTTTTTGTAACCCCATTTTGCTGTGGGGTATACCTGCATGTGAACTGTCTCTTTATCCCATGAGACCTTAGAAAATCACTGAACTCATTCGAGAGGTACTCTCCCCCTCCATCTGACCTCAAGCACTTTACTTTCAAGCCTGTTTCTCTTTCAACTGCAGCCTTGAAAGCTCTAAAGTGCTCAAACGCTTCACTCTTTTCCTTCATAAAATATACCCACAGCTTTCTAGAACAATCATCAATGAATGTGACAAAGTATGAACTGCCTCCAAGAGATACATTTTGTGTAGGCCCCCAAATGTCTGTATGCACAACATCAAGGATATTTTTGCTTACATCTCTATCATGTGAAAAGGGTTGTCTTGCATGCTTACCAAATTGACATGCTTCGCATACCTTATAAAATTTTGCAACTCTAAATGTAGGCAAACATGTAACCAACCCTTTGGACTGCATTAATTTTAGCCTTTGTACATTTGCATGTCCAATGCATTTGTGCCAAATTTCAATATCTGCAACAACACCTTTTCCTTTAGCATACATAGCAGCATTCATAGTAGGAATTTCAGCATCCAGAGTAAACATATGTCCAACTCTACTTCCCTTTGCTATCAACCTGCACTTATCATTGAAGTCTTCTACAAAGCAGCCCTTTGCATTAAATCTGACTTGCAGCCCGTGCTCTACCATTTGACCGACTGACACCAAGTTCTTTGTAATAGATGGCACGTGTAATATATCTGAAAGACTCTTTGTCTTACCATCATGCAAGGATAAGGGAACTTTTCCAATGTGTTGAAATTAGGTGGCATGAATCATCACCCGTCTGCACATAACCTGTATTTTGCAAATTTTTCATCTCTCCAAACCATTCTGCATGGCTGGTCATATGATTGGATGTACCTGAATCAACATACCAAACATCATCATATGTTCCCTTTCCTGTAACAGCATTCAGCATATGCTGCATAACAAACATACGTTCATTTTTGTCTTCATTCTGTCATGAAGATGATGCATAGTTTCCTTGCTGCAACTTACCACTGCGAATATAATCTTTCTTAGCATAACATTGGGCTGCAATATGACCTATTTTGCCACAGTAGTGACACACAATACCAAAGTTATTAGAACCTCTGTTCTGCCATCCACATTTTCCTCTAAAGCTCCCCCTGCCTCTAAAGTTACCACGACCTCTTGAAACCTGCATATCGCCAAATTGCTAATTCAATCTGTTTTGCTGGTTGTCACTACCATGTCATGTACCACGGCCTCTTGAAGAGAACCTGCGACATCCCCTTCCTGAACTGGAGTAGAAAGCTTAGACCTGTTCACCACTTCTTTCAGATGTCTCACTCTGCATATTGATCTCTTCAGTGATCATAAGGGAGACCAACTCATCAAAATCTGGAAACGGCTTTCTAACATATACGAAAGTTATAAAAGACTTCCAAGTCTTTTTATTGTTAAGTCCACCCAAGGTAGACAACACCAAATCATCATCATCGGGCATTGCATTAATCACTGCCAATGCATCTGCAATGCTCCTTACCTTTAGTGCATACTCATTGATAGACATCTTCCCTTTCTTCAATGTATTCAACTCTTTCTTGAGTTGAATCTTTCGTGCCTTTGTATTTACAAAAAACATACTTTCAAGTATGGTCCAAGCTGCATATGAATTCTTTGCATTTCTGATATGTCCCAGCATATTATTGTCAATTACTGCAGATAGAAAATACATGAACTTCTTGTCTTTTTCATTCCATTCCTTCCGTGCCTTTGTCTCTTCTGCAGTTGGAGGATGACTCACCTTCGGCTCCTTTTCTTCACCTGAAACAAACTCGTAGAGGCCTTTTCCAATAAGGAAGTTCGTGACACGGAACTTCCATGATGGGTAGTTGTTCTTGTCGAGCTTCTCAATGATGGGGCTTCCACTGTTCTCTGCCATTATAAAAAAACTAATACCAAACAGCAAGCAAATCTTCTGCAACCTTCGACCTGTAGTGCACAGCAATATACCAGACAGCCTTTTTCACTATCTGCTCAACAATATATGTAATCTGCAACCTATTGGCAGATAAAACTTATGTTTTCTTCATGCAAACACCTCAAGAATTACAAATTCGCAATCTTATAACCTGCACACCCACTTTCGGTCAAAACAGCCGAAATCACAGTGTACTCTGAAATTGCTGTCCGCAACCTTGCGGCTCTAAAACGGGGCCTGAAATGGCCTCAAATGCCCAAAATAACTACGGAAAAAACCCTAAACGGCTTTTCTGCAGAATATACGGCGCTCTTCGCGCACACCAAATCTCACTGCAATCTAAGATTTTTGCTCGACCCTACTTCCGGTGCCTCCACAGGCTCTATCCGAGAGAGAGAGTGGAAGAATGGGAGAGCTTCTTACCCGTGGCTTGCTTGCTCGAACCTTGCTTCTTCTCCTTCGCTTTAACCTTCGAAATCAGCCTCTCTCAGTGGCGCGGCTCTGATACCATGTCAAGAATCGTGTGGTGGGGGCACTTACTCAAGTTGCTGCGCCAAACACACACAGAATGCACAAGGAGAAGCTCACTTAGGAGACAAGAAGGGATATGGAGGCCAAAACGTTTTCTTGCTGGTTTCTTCTTCTTCTTTCACACTCTTTACAATGTATACAAAGTATAGATAAGATACAACACAAAGAAAAGTGGCCTACTAAGTCAAACAATGCATAACCAACTACACTAGTCGACTGTGGCGCTATAACTATGCCAACTATAAATAGGTGTAACAACCTGAATATAATAAGTAATGAGTCATGGCCATGTGTGAGTCATAATGACTATCGACGTGCTAATTGTAGACATGTGGACCCATCTAACCAGGCGGTCCATCATCAATGTCCGTATGTGTTGAGCTTGCCATCTCAACAAGAGGGAGAGGGAGAGGGAGTGCATTATCTCTCTCCCTCTCCCTTTTGCTTTTATAATTTGTGTATATATGTTGAGAGAGGGAGAGGAAATGAAAGAGAAAGAGAGGGGGAGGGGGAGGGAGGGAGGGAGAGGGAGAGGGAGGGAGAGGGAGGAAATGGAAGAGGGAGGGGGATGAAATGAGAGAATGAGAGAGAGGGAGAGAGAGGGAGAGAAAGAGAAAGAGAAAGAGAGGGAGAGGGAGGGGGGAGGAAATGAGAGAGGAAAAGAAAGAGAAAGAGAAGGAGAGGGATGGGGAGGAAATGAGAGAGAAAGAGAGCAAGAGGGGGAGGAAGGGAGAGTGAGAGAGAGGAAATGGAAGAGGGAGGGGGATGAAATGAGAGAATGAGAGATAGGGAGAGTGTATTCTCTCTCTTATTTATTTAATTTTTATATAATTTGTATATAATATGAGAGGGAGAAGAAATGAGGGAGAGGGAGAGGGAGAAAGAGAGTGAAATTAAAGCGAGGGAGAGGGAGAAAATGGGAGAGGGAGGGGGAGGAAATGAGAGAGAAAGAGAGGAAGAGAGAGGGGGAATGAGAGAGGGAGAGTGTATTCTCTCTCTTTTTTATTTATTTTGTGTATAATTTGTATGTAATAAGAGAGGGAGAAGAAATGAGGGAGAGGGATAAAGAGAGGGAAATTAAAGAGAGGGAGAGGGAGGGGGAGGAAGAGAGAGAAAATGAGAGAGGGAGAGGGAGGGGGAAAGGGGGGAGAGACAAAAACATAATAGGGAAATGAGAGAGGGAGAGGGAGGGGGAGAGAAAATGAGAGAAGGAGAGGAAGAGAGCCAAAGGAAATGAGAGAGGGAGAGGAGAGAGAAAAAAAGGAGAGAATGAGACGAGAGAGAAAAAGAGATAAGATGTTAAACATAATAGGCAAATAGAGCAAGAGAGGGTATGGGTGAGGATGAGGGCGAGAGAGGGAGAGGAAGACATAAAAAAATGAGAGAGGGAGAGGAGAGAGAAAAAGAGAAAAAATTATTAAAAATAATAGAGAAAGAGAAAAAGCGAGGGTTAGGGTGAAGAAGGGACAGGAAATGAGAGAGGGAGAGAAAGAGAGAAAGGTAAATGAGAGAGGGAGAGGAGAGAGAAGAAAAATGAGAGAGAGAGAGAGGAGAGAGAAAAAGAGAGAAGGTAGCATTAAACCTAATAAGGAAAGAGAGATAGAAAGAGAGGGTGAGGGCGAGAGAGGGAGAGGAAGAGAGAAAATGAAATGAGAGAGGGAGAGAAAGAGAGAAAAAGAAATGAGAGAGGGAGAGGAGAGAGAAAAAAAGAGAAAACCCATTAAACCTAATGGGGAAAGAAAGAAAGAGAGGGTGAGGGCGAGGAGAGAGAGAGAGGAGAGAGAAAAAGGAATGAGAGAGGGCAAGGGAGAGAGAGAGAGGAATGAGAGTGAGAGAGAGAGGAGAGAGAAAAAGAGAGAGGGAGAGAGAGGAATGAGAGGGAGAGGAGAGAAAAAAAGGAATGAGAGAGAGGAGAGAGAAAATGGAATGAGAGAGGGCAAGGGAGGGAGAGGAATGAGAGAGAGAGGAGAGAGACAAAGAGAGAGGGAGGGAGAGGAATGAGAGGGAGAGTAGAGAGAGAAAAGGAAATGAGAGAGAGAGATGAGAGAAAAAGAGAAATATCATTATACCTTATAGGGAAAGAGAGAAAGAGAGGGTCAGGGTTAGGGAGGGAGAGGAAATGAGAGAGGGAGAGGAGAGAGAAAAAGGAATGAGAGAGGGCAAGGGAGGGAGAGGAATGAGAGAGAGAGGAGAGAGAAAAAGAGAGAGGGAAGGAGAGGAATAAGAGGGAGAGGAGAGAGAAAAGGAAATGAGAGAGGGAGAGGAGAGAGAAAAATGAATGAGAGAGACAGGAGAGAGAAAAAGAAACGAGAGAGAGAGAGGAGAGAGAAAAAGCAATGAGAGAGAGAGAGAAAAAAGAAAAGAATGATAACAAAAACAAATTGTTTGTTGTAACATATACAAGATGGAAAACGAAGAAGGTCCTGTTGTTCAAGATCGCGAGGCGTATCTTAATCAGTGTGTTCCATGTCCTTGCTCTCAATGCAAGTTGGCAATTAGACGAAAATGCTGATTGTCTATAGAAGAGGTACGACAATTTGGCGAGTTTCAATATGAGATCATTGATTAGGCGATTGCGGATTTTCAGCAAATGGTAATTTGAAGTTAATATCAATCATGCATTGTACTCGCAAGCTAATTGAATACCATATACAATAAGATTGGGTCTTCCTAGCAAATTTTCTATCCAGGGAGGTGATGTCTCATCCTAAGGGGGAGTGCACCCTTTGCGGCCAATTAGAAGAGTATGTGGATATGCGATGGATGGAGTGCAGGAGCCAATCCATCATTCGCAAGGCCAATCTATACCGTCAATGCCAGAGGAGACATGCAACCTTCCAGACCTATCTACAATCTTGGAGCCTGAGATAGAGGCAGTAATCGATGCATTGATTCCCATGGATGTCGAGACTTCTGATCTGCTCAGAGAGGAAGCATCCATACCATTATATGATGGGTGCAGAGTATCTCGCCTGAAGACGCTGCTTGCACTCTTAAGTGTGTAAGCAAAATACAAGTGGAACGATACGAGTGTGACCGAGTTGTTCAGGTAACTTGTACATACACTTCATTGAATTTTTTTTCGGCACTATTATTACAAAAATTTATGCTTTTTCAAGGTGTTTTATGATGTTTTTTAGGTTATTGAAATATCATATATTACCACCTGCAAATACCATGCCTGAGTCTCATGATGATGCACGACATGTTTTACGAAAGCTTGGCATGGACTACAATAACATTCATGCATGTATCAACGATTGCTGTCTGTTTCGAGGAGAATACGAGACTATGGAGAAATGTCCAAAGTGTGGTGCTCACAGGTATCGACATGACTTGCAAGGGCAAACCATCCCTTAAAAAGTTCTCAGACACTTTTCGCCTATCCCCCGCATAAACCACATGTTTCGTACGTCCGACATGGCGAGCTTGACAACGTGGCGTGCACAGAATAGGTCCACGGTTAGAGTTCAATGAATATCAGTGGATTCGCACGCATGGAGCCACATTGACTCTACCTTCCCAGGCTTTGCCCGAGAGCCAAGGAATCTTCGGCTCGGTCTTGCAATGGATGGCGTGAACCCATTTGGTCTACGCTCAACTTCTTACAGTGTGTGGCCTATAGTCCTTGTCAACTACAATATCCCTCCATGGCTTTCTCGAAGAAAGGACATCTCATCCTTAGCTTGCTCGTCCTAGGCCGCTACAAAGTAAAAAATATGGACATGTATCTTCGTCCATTAGTCGATGAGCTTAAGATTTTGTGGGAGGAGGGGGTCACTGTGCAAGACATGAGCAGGCACAATGGTCAGCGGTCTGCCAATATTCGAGTCATTCTCATGTGGATGATGCATGACTTTCCAAGATTGGGAGAGTGCTTAGGTGAGCAAGCCTCCGTTCTCCCTAGTAATATCTATATTTTATCTCATTCAATCAAGTATTCACTAGGTCGTGGTGTTGGAACAGGTCTGGTTACCTCATGTTATCATGCATGTCCATTCTGCGGGCCACAGTTAGACTCTCGAAGGTCGCGAACCATGAAGAAGATGGTATATCAAGGACAGACTGCTTTCTTGCCGGAGGATCATGAACTTAGGGAGGGTTTCCTTGGACGACCTCCAATACGTATGAACAACGCAAGCTGGTACGAGCTGAAAATGATCCATGCGGAATCACATCCAAATGGAATGCAGCGGTTCTCAGTTTTCTACAAGTTGCCATATTGGACCCACTTATAGGTCAACCACTTGTTGGATCCCATGAATATTTTCAAGAACGTGGGCAGCTTGCTATGGGACCACATCACAGGAAAGAGAGACACTATAGGGGCATTAATGGATTTGAAGGAGGTAGGTAAGATGGAGGCGCTTTGGCCGCAGTCAAGTGCTGATGGTCGCGTGCAACTTCCTCGTGCTCCTTGGGTTTTATCCACTAAAGAAGAGCGCATTGTGAAGCAAGTAATCAAGTCTATCCGTACTCTGACAGGTATGATGTGTTCTCTCAGGTCCGCATTTTCTAAAGGCGACCAATTATCAGGACTAAAATCCCATGACTGGCATAAGATAGGTCAGGTTTGTACTACGAATGGATTGTAATTAGCATAGGCATTTTTCTATTTGGAATGTAGCCATTATTCATAATGCTTTCTCATTTGTGGCAGTTTGTACTATCGATTGCGTTCGGAAGATGTCTTACTCCAGAAATACGCGGGGTCATTTACAAGTTGTCGACTTTGGTGAAATGGATCTCATAGAAGGAGATTAAGACGTCCTCTGTTGAATCCATGAGGCGGGGAGTAGTGGAGACGGTCTGTCTCTTTGAGAAATACCTACCCACCAACATGCTCACGATACAAATCCACATTCTTGTGCATCTTGTGGATGAAGTGGAGATTGCTGGACATGTCCATATGCAATGGATGTTCTTCTTGGAGCGCTTCATGAAAACCCTGAAAGGCTTTGTGTGACAATGAGCTCTGCTAGAAGGTAGCATGGCCGAAGGTTGATTGGTGTCTAAGGTGCTAGTGCATATTTCACAATGGCTACCAACGGTGGAACCAGACAATGAAATGCTATGGTCTCGCTGGAGGACGATGATAGACTGACTGGAGATGTGGTGGTTGGAAATGGGGTAGATAAAAGAATGGATGTCTCAATGGAAGAGAAGGTGAATTGCTTTTGTATATTGCACCATGCCTCTATGGAGACGTGGCTTGCCAAGTACCAGATCGCTAGGCAAGATCGAGAGGAAGCGCGAGCTGAATTCTGACGTAATACGCGTCATCGACCGATTTGATATCCCGAAGGCATGGAGGAGATGCCATGGTTTATGTCAATGCGATGGTTGTATGGAGCTTTGACCGCAGTGTCTCGCGAAGGGATAGAGGTCTCAATGGAGGAGTGGGAATTCTCGATGGGATGTAGTCCAAAGGTGATGAGGAGTTTAGAATTTGTTGTATCTAAATTTTATGCAACATCTAATTTAAGTGTTTCAATGTACAGTACAAAATATATAGTGCAGGGTGGTCGCACGGACGGCATTTTCGCGAGGAGCATATTGACAAAATGCGCTCCACAATGGACTATGGTATTATGGCAAGGTTCGAGCAAGAGAGCCGGCAATGAGCAACGGATCCAAACATGGTTGTGGATGAGATTGAGTATTTTGGAAACTTGCAAAGTATTGTTACAGTGGATTACCATAGCTTCTCCATGATACTATTCGATGTGCAGTGGTTCAAACTGGTACTTGGAGGAGCTGGAGCAACAGTTCGACGAGGTCCATCCGATTTCTCGAAATAGATTCTGAAAAAAATGGACGGATTTGCGTGACACCTTTGTGTTGCCGGCCCATTGTGAATAGGTGCATGGACTCATTTGCTTGCTAATTGTATTACGACATGGTTTATGTCACAATGGTTTGAACTCTCTTGTACGTGTTTATGAACATATAATCTTCTATCCAAGCCCCCGACAACCTCGATGGTGGTATGTTATACCTTCAACTCCCTGAAGTGGGAGAGTATATGATCAAAGTGATGTTTCAAGCATAGATGAAGTTAATATACAAATAGAGGGGTCGATATTGCAAGGGGTGGAGGCTGTCGAAAGCTTGGAGCCAGCATCGGCTAACAATGATAGAAATATAGGAGTCCAAGAATTCTTTGAGAATGAGGCGGACTCATTATTTTGTGGTGACATGTCTATCGACCTTCCAGTGTATGCGGAGTTGTGTCAGGAGATTAACATGGGATCATAGGATACTTCATACTTGGAGCATCCACTTACTCAATTCATTGACCAATCGCTTATAAAGGTACATAATATATGCATTTTAAGTGAGATTTTTTTTAATGATTTATATTACTGTGCTTTGTATGATTTAAATTGATTATTCTAATATCATTTTTTATCTGTGCAGGTGACATTTTCAGGATGAGTCGAGGGATGACCGATGAAGAGCTACAGGACATCTTCGCATGCATGTCTCCAAACCAGATCACTAGATTTAGAGAGATGGTAGACCAAGAGCTATATCAGTCTTCGTCAGGGTGCTCTGCTAGATCTGCTTCAGTGCGATCGGATGCTTCGACTTCGAGCAGATGATCTCGACACTCACGACTTGGGCCAGAGGGAGGGAGTGCATTGGGATCAGGGGGATGCTGCAGAGATACAGAGGCAGTGAGCCCGCGGTCAACACGGGATACAGGTGCAACTCCTCGCTCTCGTGGCTCAGGTGGATGTTGTGGAGACACAAACGCGGTGTCTCCGTCTCGTCGTTCAGTTGGAGATGCATCACCTCCAAGATTTGTCACACCTGTGGGGATGTCTACTCTAGTTACTTCGACTTTTGCACAGCTGTCAGCAGGTGGCACCCCTGTGGATGCCACTCCAAGAGATATAACCCCCGTCGGTACATCGGATGCACAGGGGTTTCCTGGATATGCCAAGAGCATGGACGCAAATGGGAGAGGACCCATCTTACGCAAACTCTTGGGGGTTATGGATATCTAGTCGATAGTAGGTCAGGAGCCATCATCATGAATGATGAGGGGAGAAGGGTGATGGCTCGCATGAGAGAGTTGTGCCAACAAGTTTTTCGGCACAACGTCTTGGATCGTTGGAAGAACATACCGAAGGGGAGCAAGGACTACATAGTAGCATCCTTACATGAGGAGTTTCTGATGCCAGCCGCCGCAGTAGATAGATTCTCTACATGCTAGATGATGGATTGCATGTGTGCATACATGTCACATAGACAATCTGACACACGCAACGTAATCAAGAGTGGGGCTGCAAAGCCCGAGTGGTTAGATGCAGACGATTGGCGCCAACTGAGGGAGGAAGCTACAGATTCTCTAGGACGTTGGAGTCAGCAGCGCAAGGCGGCGAGGGCACGACTCGAGGCTCGAGTGGTCCATCATCTTGGAAGTGGTGGCCAAAGGACATATTTGGAGGACTTTGTAAGTTTTTCTTTTGTTTTGCTTGTTTATTTTTTTGAAATATTCTTTGTACTGACAATCATGTTTCTAACAGTTAGCATTTTGTTTTCTTTGCAGCACTCCATTACAAATCGCGATCCGACTGGCCTTGAGACTCGATATGCAGAGAGGCGCGGTCTCACTAAATTGATCGACCGATTGTATAGACGCGGCGGCCTTGCATGAGATATTTGAATGCATTATTGTATAGTGGACTGATGTGTTGTTTCTTTTTCTGCAGAGTCCGTTCGATGCTCCTTTGCGGCGGGACAAGCTTTCGGGGGACGAGGATGCGTAGCTTGCCCTTGGATCCTTGGAGCTCACACACCTTTATTTTTTAGTTGCCTGATCTATGTAGATATTTTCTATGTATTAGTGATATCCTATCATGATTGTACCAATTGCTTTTTATGCGATCGTGTATTTATTTCATGTATCAGTTTTATGATTTCAGTATACATTGTTTTTGTTTGCAAGCGCATTATACACAGTAGTGTAAAAACTATTTTGTATGGCTCTCATAAAGCACACAGTGCTATATCAAGTTGCCCTGCCACAAATTTTTTTTAAATCCATGTTACCCTCACTATTAGCATCGCAAATTTTACTACTCACGTTGCTATTAGCATCGTTATGCACATCGCAAACCATCACTATCAGTGTCGCATTTATCAGCGTCGCAAATGCGACGCTAATAGCGACGCCAATACCGATTGTTCTATGGTGTCGCCAATAACGATGCTTTTTGCGACGACGGGGGAAAATTTTGTTGTTTGCATTTTCGTCACTTTAAACATCAGTATAAGGCCTATATCTTGTAGTGCTTACTTAACACTTGGATGTCACATTGAACTTTGGATTTTATTTGTAGTGATCTTGAGTATGTTGTTGTACCTCATTTTTAGCATGTTGTAATTGCAGACTGCTGTACTATTTATGAGAACATACTCCTCCATTTGATGCTATTTTGGTCATACTTTGTGGACAACTCATTATTTGACCTATACTACTTGTTTTTAGCTTGTTTTGGCAATGATTTTGGGACTACTTGTAGTTATTATAATAGCATGTTTAGATTATATTATGCCTCTTTTTCCTACAGTATAGCTGGTTATTCAAATGACAGTGCCATCTTCAATATTGAAAAGTTGGATGGCAATAATTATGGCAATAGAAAGACTAAAATTTGGCAGGTTTTGGTGTAGAAATCTCAGATTAGGCCAATCGAATATAAAAGCATTAAGCCTAAAGGTCACACTTAGGATGTATGGGATGACTTAGATTAGATTTGCAAGTCCAAGATTATCAGGTCCTTCAATAAGTAGGTTTATTATAATGTTGTTACAGATGGGTAGTTTGCGTGGGATCTTTTGGAGAAAATCTATAATCTCTATGATAAGCAAAGCCCTGCTTCTTCTCAGATGATGTATTGGATGAATCAACTTATGGATCTTTGTATGAAGGAAGATACTAGTGTTTCTTAGCATTTGAGTGAGTTTCATGCTATCATTGGCTAGGTGTCATTGCATCATATTGAATTTAAGAAAAATCTTCCACCTTTGTTCTTATTGGTCACATTGCCTCAGTCTTGGGATACATTCCATATTACTATGTGCGCAAATATTCCCGAGAATGGACTGAAACTATCTAATGTAGAGGGTGCACTCATGATAAAGGAGATCAATAGGAAGAACATGTATGCTTCTTGTACTTCTGATGCTTTGACTGTTTGGGGTCACCATGATGGTAAGAGTCAGAATGATCACCATGGTAGAGACTTGTAGAAGTCTCATTCTAAGTATCATGGACGATCTCATAGTAAGTCCTTTGGATATAAGTCCAATTTGACATGCCATTATTGTGGGAAACGAGGACATATCAAGTCACAATGCCATAAAATTTACAATGATAAGCACAAGGAAAAGGGTGAAGGAAAAGCGTAGGACAAGTTTGATCATTGCAGCAATGTCCTTGCTGCTAAGTCCAATATTAAGATCAAAGAGATCAATGTAGTGTAACAATTAGACTCTGATGATGACTCATGGAAGTTACTATATGTATATCCTCTATATCACGTGCGTTCAAGGCCTATTTATAAATATCCTTATTTGTAAATTTTTTCTCAATAAAACATAACCCTTTTCTATTCATTCTATAAATAACCCCTTTATATTATACCCTTCTGTATGTAAAAAATGTATAAAAATGATATTTTAAAAATACCTTATTTTGAACCCACGTGATGCACATATATATTCATGAGTAACTTACCCGAGGATGATGATTACATACTTGCAGATTCTTCTTTGGGTGAGTCACGGATGTCTGATGCCTTGCCTAGTTTTACTCATTGTTGGTTGACGGATTTAGGGGCTTCCTTTCATGTGACCCCTCATAGAGAGTGGTTCCACTCCTATCGCAATATGACTGGATCTATCCATTTAGGAAATGACTTGGCATTGCAAATAGTTGGTATTGGTTATATTTGGTTGTAGTTTGGTTTAGGTAGTATGCTTACTTTGCATCATGTTCAACATGTACCAACTCTCACAAAGAGTCTTATCTTTGCTAGAACACTAGATGATGAGGGTTACTTTGTTTCATTTGGGGATTCTTCTTGGAAGATCATCCATAGGAACCTTGTTTTGGCACGTGTTGCCAAGTCTGGTACTTTATATCCCTTAGTCGTATCTAGATTCGTAGATCATGCTTTATCTCTGGTTGCAGTTCCACATGTATCTCTTTAGCATTGTTGCCTTGGGCACATGTCCTTAAAGGGAATGAAAATGCTTACTTATTTACAGTATCTTCTGTCCCCCTTAACTATAAGTGTTTTGAGTCATATGACCATTGTTTATATGCACTACAAGGATACGGAGGCATAACGATGGCACTTTCCAATGCAAAATAGCGGTGTCACTATTTGCATCCCAAATGTGATGTAAATAGCGACAGTGCTCAGACGAAAAAGCGCACGCCGAAACCCAGCGCGTTATTTTGCGCGAACGGACGAAAGAGGGAGAGAACTCCATATTGCATTTGAGAGGGAAAGTGAGAGAAAGAGGGAGAAGGAAATCTTCTCACCGCCGCTACCACCGCCATTTGCGAAGAAAAGGAGGAAGTGTATAGAGGGCAAAGAGGAGCAACTGTCGCAAAGAGGAGCCGCCGAATCCATCCTTGGGCCTTTGCGGTGAGTGCATTATTCCCTCTTGCTTTATTTTTATTTTTTCTCATTTTCTTTTACTTCTTTTTGTTAAAAATCATGTGTATTGAGAGAGAAAGAGAGGAAATGAGAGAGGGAGAGAAAGAGAGAAAAGGAAAGAAGGAACAAGAGAAAGAGCCTTGAGAAAATATTAAACATAATAGGGAAAGAGAGAAAGAGAGGGAGAGGGAGGAAGGGGAGGGAGAGAGAGAGGGAGGGAGAGGTTGTTGTTATTGTTTTATTTATTCTTTTCTTTTTTTCTTATTTTTTGTTGTTGTGATAGTAGTAGCAGTAGTAGCAGTAGTAGTAGTGGTAGTAATGGTAGTGATAGTGGTAGCGGTAGTGGTAGTTGTTGTTGTTTAATTTCTTATTTTTTTGTTTGTTGTTGTTGTGGTAGTCATAGTAGTAGTAGTGGTAGTGGTAGTGATAGTAGTAGTTTTTGTTGTTTAATTTCTTCTTTTCTTATTTGTTGTTGTTGTGGTAGTCGTAGTCGTGATTGTAGTAGTAGTACTAGTAGTAGTAATAGTAGTTTTCTTGTTTGTAGTAGTAGTAGTTTTTTTCTTTGCTTGTTTATTGTTGTTTAATTTTCTTGTTTGTTGTTGTTGTTTTTGTAGTAGTAGTAGTAATAGTAGTAGTTTTTTCTTCTTTTCTTGTTTGTAGTAGTAGTTGTTGTTGTTGTTGTTTTTTTTTTTTTTTTCTTTTCTTGTTTATTGTAGTGGCAGTGGTAGTGGTAATGGCAGTGGTTTGTTGTTGTGGTAGTCGTAGGCATAGTCGTAGTCATCATAGTCGTGGTTGCAGTAGTAGTAGTAGTGGTGGTGGTGGCGGCGGCGGCGGTGGTCTTCTTCTTTGTTGTTGTTGTTGTTATTGCAGTAGTAGTTTTTTTTCTTTTCTTGTTTATTGTTGTTGTTGTTTTTATTTTATTTTTATTTCTTTTCTTTTCTAGTTTATTGTTGTTTAGTTTTCTTGTTTGTTGTTGTTTTAGTAGTCGTAGCAGTAGTAGTTTTTTCTTCTTTTCTTGTTTGTAGTTGTAGTAGTGGTAGTAGTAGTAGTAGTGGTGGTGGTGGTGGTGGTAGTGGTAGTGGTAGTGGTAGTGGTAGTGGTAGTGGTAGTGGTAGTGGTAGTGGTAGTGGTAGTGGTAGTGGTAGTGGTAGTAGTTGTTGTTGTTGTTGTTTCTTCTTTTCTTGTTTATTGTAGTGGTCGTGGTAGTGGTACTAGTAGAGAGAGAGAGATGTTTTACTAAAGGAAATCGGTAGTAGAGAGAGAGAGATGTTTTTATAAAGGAAATGAGAGAGGGAGAGGAAGAGAAAAAGGAAGAAGGAATGAGAGATAGGGAATAAACATAAAACACAATAAAGAAAGAGAAAAAGAGAGAGAGATGGAAGGAGAGAAGAGAATGAATGGATAAAAAACAAAGAGAGAGTGGTGGTGAGGTCTGGTGCAATACCACGAGACAGGAAACACTCCGAGATACGTTAATTTGTGGATGGGTGGAGACTTTACATACGTTAATTTAACTGAGTTACAAGAGAAGAAATCCCGTCTCAAACAATTTAAGAAAGAAAAAAAGAATGATAACAAAAAAAAATTGTTTGTCATAACATAAACCAAATGGAAAACGATGAAGGTCATGATGTTCAAGATTACAAGGCATATCTTAATCAGCGTGTCCCATCTCCTTGCTCTCAATGTAAGCTGGAAGTTAGATGAAAACGTTGATTGTCTATAGAACACGTATGATGCTTCGGCAAGTTTCAATATGAGATAATTGATTAGGCGATCTTAGATTTTGAGCAAACGATAAGAAAAGTGTATCAATCATGCATTGTATTCACAAGCTAATTGAATACCATATACAAAAACATTGGGTGTAGCTTGCAAATTTTCTATCCAAGGAGGTGACGTCTCATGCAGAGGAGGAGTGCACCCTTTGCGGCCAGTTAAAAGAGTTCGTGGGCGTGCAATGGATGGAGTGCCTAAGCCAATCCACCACTTGGAAGATACTACCCAATCCATACCATCAATACCAGAGGAGTCAAGCAGCCTTTCAGACTTACCTATAATCTTGGAGCTTGAGATGGAGGCAATGCTCTATGCATTGATGTCCATGGATGTCGAGACTTCTGATCCACTTAGAGAGGAAGCATCCATACCATTATATGATGGGTGCCGAGTATCTTGCATGAAGACACTGCTTGCATTCCTAAGTGTGCAAGCAAAATATGGGTGGAGCGATGCGAGTGTGACGGAGTTGTTTAGGTACCTTGTACGTACGCTTCGTTGATTTCTTTTTGGCACTATCATTAAAAACATTTATCTTTTTTCAAGATGTTTTATGATTTTTTTTAAGGTTACTGAAGTATCATATATTACCACTTACAAATATCATGCCTAAGT
Source organism: Lygodium microphyllum (assembly GCF_053477565.2). Classification (NCBI taxonomy): domain Eukaryota; kingdom Viridiplantae; phylum Streptophyta; class Polypodiopsida; order Schizaeales; family Lygodiaceae; genus Lygodium; species Lygodium microphyllum. Next base: position 56,888,489 of record NC_141163.1, read on the forward strand.
CTTATGATGATGCACGATATGTTTTACGAAAGCTTGGCATGGACTACAACAGCATCCATGCATGTATCAATGATTGCATACTATTTGGAGGGGAATACGAGACTATGGAGACATGTCCAAAGTGTAGTGCTCACAGGTATCGACAGGACTTGAAAGGGCAAACCATCCCTCAAAAAGTTCTTAGAAAATTTTTGCTTATCCCCCACATAAACCACATGTTTCATATGTCCGGCATGGCGAGCTTGGCAATGTGGCATGCGCAGAATAGGTCCATAGATGAAGTTTAATGAATATCAGTGGATTCATGCGTATAGAGCCACATTGACTCTACCTTCCCAGGCTTTGTTCGAGAGCCAAGAAATATTCGGCTCGATCTTACTATGGATGGCGTGAACCCATTCAGTCTGCATGCAACTTCTTACAGTGTGTGACCTATAGTCCTTGTTAACTACAATATCTCTCCATGGATTTCTACGAAGAAAGGACATCTCATCCTTAGCTTGCTTGTTCTCGGCCGCTACAAAGTCAAAAATATGGACATGTATATTCGTCCATTAGTCGATGAGCTTAAGATTTTCTGGGAGGAGGGGGTCCCCGTACAAGATATGAGCAAGCACCATGGTCGACGGTCCGCCAATATTCGAGCCATTCTCCTGTGACCATGCATGACTTTTCGGGATTTGGAGAGTGCTCAGGTAAGTAGGCTTCCGTTCTCATTGGTAATATCTATCCTAGCTTGTTCAAGTTTGTATTCTCTGGATAGAGGTGTTGGGACAAGTCTGGTTACCTCAGGTTATCATGCATGTCCATTATGTGGGCCACAATTAGACTTCGAAAGGTCATGAACCATGAATAAGATTGTATATTAAGGACACACCACTTTCTTGCCAGAGGGTCATGAACTCAGGGAAGGTTTTCTTGGACGACCTTCAACACGTATGAATGCCCAAAGCTGGTACAAGCTGAAAATGGTCCACACGGAGTCACATCCAAACAAAATGCGATGGTTCTTAGTTTTCTACGAGTTTCCATATTGGACCCACTTACAGATCAACCACTTGTTGGATCCCATGCATATTTTCAAGAACGTGGGCAGCTTGCTATGGGACCACATCACAGGAAAGAGAGACACTGTAGGAGCACGAATGGATTTGAAGGAGGTAGGCAAGATGGAGGCGCTTTGGCCACAGTCGACTACTGATGGTCACTTGCAACTACCTCACGCTCCTTAGGTTTGGTCAACTAAAAAAGAGCGCATTGTGAAGCAAATAGTTAAGTATATATGCACTTCGATGGGTATGATACATTCTCTCATGTCCACGTTTTCTAAAGACGACCAATTATCAAGGATAAAATCCCGTGATTGGCATAAGATGTCAGGTTTGTACTACGAATGGATTGTAATTAGTGTGCGTATTTTGCTATTTGGAGTGTAGCCATTATTCATAATGCTTTCTCATTTGTGGCAGTTTGTACTACCAATCGCGATCGCACGATGCCTTACTCTAGAAATACGCGGGGCCATTTACAGGTTGTTAACTTTAGTGCAATGGATCTCACAGAAGGAGATTAAGACAACCTCTATTGAATCCGCGAGGCGGGGAGCAGTGGAGACAATCTGTCTCTTTGAGAAATACTTACCTATCAGCATGCTCATGATACAAATCCACCTTCTTCGTATCTTGTAGATGAAGTGGAGATTGCTGGATTTGTCCATACGCGATAGATGTTCTTCTTGGAGCGCTTCATGAAAACCCTAAAAGGCTTTATGCAACAACGAGCTCGGCTAGAAGGTAGCATGGCCAAAGGTTGGTTGGTATTTGAGGTGCTAGTGCATAGGCTACCAACTGTGGATTTAGACAATAGTATGCTATGGTCACTGAAGATGATAGACTGACTGGAGATATTGTGGTTGGAAATGGGGTAGAAAAAAGAATGGATGTTGCAATGGAGGAAAAAGTGAATCACTTTTGTATGTTGCACCATGCCTCTATGGAGATTGGCTCGCTAGGTATCAGCAAGCTAGGAAAGATTGAGAGGAAGTGTGATCTGAATTTCGATGTAGTATGCACCATAATCGACTGATTTGGTATCCCGAGGGCATAGAGGAGATGCCGCAGTTTATGTCAACACGATGGTTGCATGGAGCTTTGACCGTAGCGTCTCGCGAAGAGGCGGAGGTCTCAACCAAGGAGTGGGAATTATCGAGGGGATGTAGTCCAAAGGTGATGACGTATTTAGGGGTTGTCGTATCTATATTTTATATGCAACAACTAAGAGTGTTTCAATGTATAGTACAAAATATATAGTGCAGCATAGTCATGTGGACGGCATTTCCGCGTGGAGGGTATTGACAAAATGCACTCCATAATAGATTGTGGTATAATAGCAAGGTTCGAGCAAGAGAGACGACGACGAGCAACAGATCCAAACACGGTTATAGATGAGATAGAGTATTTTGGAAACTTGCAAAGTATTGTCACAGTGAATTACCGTAGCTTCTCCATGATCCTATTCGATGTGCAGTGGTTCAAAAGTGGTACTTGAAGGAGATGGAGCAACAATTTGACGAGGTCCAACTGGATTTCTCAAAATGGATTCCGAAAAAAAATGGATGGATTTGAGTGACACGTTTGTGTTGCTAGCCCATTGTGAACATGTGCATCAACTCATGTGTTTTTTAATTATATTATGACATGGTACATGTCACAATAGTTAAATCTCTGTTGTACGTGATTGTGAACATGTAATTTTCTATCCAAATCCCCAACAACCTCGATGGTGGTACGTTATACCTTCAGCTCCCCGAAGTGCAAGAGTATATGATCAAAGCGATGTTCCGAGCATAGATGAGGATAGTATGCAAATAGAGGGGTTGATATTGCAAGGGGTGGAGGCCACCGAAAGTTTGGAGCATATAGAGAAGCCAGCATCGGGTAACAATGATGAAAATACAGGAGTCTAAGAATCCTTTGAGAACGAGGTGGACTCATTCTTTTGTGGTGACATGTCTATCGACCTTCCGGTGTATGCGGAGTTGTGTTAAGAGATTGACATGGGACCATAAGGTACTTCATACTTGGAGCATCCACCTACTCAATTCGTTGATGAATCGCTTATAAGGGTATATAAGATATGCATTTTAAGTAAGATCATTTTTAATAGATTTATATTACCGTGCTTTGTATGATTTATATTGATTATGCTAACATCAATTTTTGTCTGTGTAGGTGACCTTTGTGGATATCTAGATCATCACAATGAGTCGAGGGATGAGCGATGAGAAGCTATAGGAGATCTTCACGCATATGTCTCCAGATCATATGGCGAGATTTTGAGATATGGCGGACCAGGAGTTGTCTCGGACACCATTAGGCTGCTCTATTAGATCTACATCAGCGCGCTCTGATGCTTCACTTTCCAACAGACAAGGTCGACGCTCCAAACTTGGGCCAGACAGAGAAAGTGGTTCAAAGGGATACTTCGAAGATCGAGATGCAGTGAGCCCGTGGTCGGTTCCTGATACAAGTGCTACTCCTTGCTCTCGTATGTGTCGACACGCTCTGATGCTTCACTTTCCAGCAGACAAGGTCAATGCTCCAAACTTGGGCCAGACGGAGGAAGTGGTTCAAGGGGATACTGCGGAGATCGTGATGCAGTGAGTCCATGGTCGGCTCCTGATACAAGTGCTACTCCTCGCTCTCGTAGCGGTTTGAGAGAGCATGGCTCAGGTGGTTGCTGTTGAGGTACTGACGCAATGTCTCCATCTCGTCATTCTGTTGGAGTTGTGTCACCTCTGGGATTTGTCACATCTGTGGGGATGTCTATTCCAGTCACTCAGCCATCGCAGGTGACACCCCTATGGGTGCTACTCCGAGAGATACTGCCCCGGTAGGTACACCAGATGTGCAGGGGTCTCTTGGATATGCCCAAGAGCGTGATCGCAGGTGGGAGAGGACCTATCTTAGGCATACCCTAGAGGGGTATGCCTACCTTGTAGATAATAGGTCATAAGCCATCATCATGAATGATGAGGGTAGGAGGGTGATGACTTGCATGAGAGAGTTGTGCCAACAAGTTTTTTGGCACAACATCTTGGATCATTGGAAGAACATACTGGAGGGAAGCAAGGACCACATAGTAGCATCCTTGCATGAGGAGTTTCTGGTACCAGCCATAGTAAATAGGTTTTCTACGGGCTGGATGATGGAGTGCATGCGTGCATATATGTCATACAAACGATTGAACGCATGCAAGGCACTCAAGAGTGGGGCTTCAAAGCCCGAGTGGCTAGATGCGAACGATTGACGCCAACTTAGGGAGGAGGCTACAGATTCTCCAGGACATTGGAGACAGCAGCGTGAGGCGGTGAGGGCATGACTAGAGGTCGGAGTGGTCCATCATCTTGGGAGTGGCGGGCATAGGACATATCTGGAGGACTTTGTAAGTTTTTCTTTTATTTTGCTTGCTTATTTTTTTGCAATATCCTTTGTACTGACAATCGTGTTTCTAACAGTTGTATTTTGTTTTCTTTGCAGCACTCCATTACAAATCGCGATCCCACCGGCCTTAAGACTAGATATGCAGAGAGGCACGGCCTCACTGCATTAATTGACCGATTGTATGGACGTGGTGGCCCTGTAAGTCACTCATCTTTCTTGTCCGTAGTTACTAAGTTTAATTAAAATGCATTATTGTATGGTGGACTGATGTGTAGTTGTTTCTTTTTTTGCAGAGTCCATTCGATGCTCCTTTGTCGGGACGAGGTTTCGGATGGTGAGGATCTATAGCTCCCCCTTGGATCCCTGGAGCTCACATACACTTCTTTTTTGGTCACGTGATCTGTGTAGACATTTTCTATGTAATAGTAATATCTTGCCATGATTGTACCGGTCACTTTCATTACACGATCATGTATTTATATCATGTATCAGTGTTATGATTTAAGTACACTTTTTCTTTATTTACACGAGCATTGTACACATTACTGAAACTATTTTATATAGCCCAAATAAAGCACATAGTGCTATAATATGTGGTAGGGCAGCTTGCTGCCTTGCCACAAATTTTTTTTTTCCTATTACCGTCGCTATTAGCGTCACAAATTTACTGCATGCGTCACTATTAGCATCGCAAAATGCGTCACAAAGCATCGTTATCAGCGTCGCTATCAACGATGCAAATAGTGACGCTAATGATAGCGACGCAAATATCGATGCTGATAATAACGCTAATACTGATTGTTCTATGGTGTCGCCAATAACGACCTTTTTTGCTACAACGAGGGAATTTTTCTTTATGAACATTGCCGTCACTTTTAACGTCGGTATAAGGCCTATATCTTGTAGTAATGGCAGGCAGATATGAAGTATGGATAAGAAGTCTGGCAGTATGCGCATGGGTAAGCCTTTGGCTCTTGTTCATTTTGATGTTAGTGGACCTATGCCTTGTCAAACATTAGGAGGTGGAAATACTTTGTCACATTCATTGATGATAAACTCATGTAAGGTCTAGGCATATCCCATAAAGTTGAATTATGATGTTTTGGCTACCTTTAAACATTGAAATTCCTATGGTCAAATAATGGAAGTGAGTATGTCTCTAAAGCCTTTGAGCAATTTTGTGATTAAAGGCATATTAAGCATCAGTTGACCGCCCCGTACACCCCACTCCAGAATGGTATGGATGAGTGCATAAACATGAAAATACAAGAAAGGGTCTGTAGTATGCTTAGCCAAGTAAGCTTACCACAATAGTTTTGGATTGAGGTAGTGACTACTATTGTACACTTGATCAATCGATCTCCTTGCAATTTTTATTAACGTTCAAGTTGTAGAGGAGGTGTGATCTAGAAAACCTCCCTCGTATGATCATTTGCATATCTTTGTTTGTGAGACTTTCTGACATGTACGCAAGGACAAGTGCACAAAGATGGATCCTAAGTTGGTGAAATGCATCTTTCTAAGTTATGGGGATGTAAGTGAGATGGGATATTGCCTATAGGATCCACATGCTTAGAAAGTCATCCACAGCCATGATGTAGTTTTCCATGAGGAAAAGATGCATAAGCAGCATGAGCAGATAGTCGAGATATGTAGGGTTATCTTTCAGGAGGAGCCTCGTGCTCTCATACAGCAAGCTAGATAGCCTACAGTAGTAATTGATGCTCTAGTAGCCCATGACCATGATGTTAGACAAAATGTGTAGGATCCTCAACCCTATCTTGAGATGCTCTGTTAGAGCTAGACGTCTTCTTGAGTGGTTTGAGCCCTCTGTTGATAATGTGATGGTGACAGATACATGTGAGCCTCTCACTTATGTTGAGGCCATGTGCTATGGCGATAGTTGCTCTTGGAAGAGGGACATGCAGCCAAAGTTTGACTCTTTATAAAAAAATCATACATGGGAGTTGGTTTCTTTGCTTGGTGGAAAGCGTGCATTGCCATGCAAATGGGTGTACAAGTTGAAGAGTACCCCTAGACGTCCCAAGCTTTCCCACAAGGCTAGATTGGCTGCTAAGGGCTTAAAACAGGAGCATGATGTTGACTTCGAGAAAGTATTTTCTCATGTATTCAAGATGATTCTCCTATGGCTGGTACTAGCATTTGTTGCTCAATTAGATCTGGACTTTATCATATGGATGTTAAGATAGCTTTCTTACATGGGGACTTGCATGAGGAGATTTATGTGTAGTAGTCTAAAGGCTTTGAGAAAAAAGGCAAGGAACACCTAGTGTGTAGATTGAGAAAGAGCCTTTATGGCCTTAAGCAGGCACCTGGGGAGTGGTGCCACAAGTTTGATTCTTTTATGCATTCACATGGCTATACACGCAGTGGTATGGATCCATGTTTATACATGAAGAAGGCTCGTGATGTCAGCCTTTTGATTTTGGCACTCTATGTGGATGACATGTTGACTGCTAGGAGAGCTCTTGATGAGCTGGATGCTCTAAAAAGTTAGCTCAAGAAGAGCTTTGAGATGAAAGAAATGGATCAGGCCTCATATTCTTGGGATGCGCATTACGCTTGACCACTCTCAGGGGCTTCTTTACTTGTCACAAAAGGATTATATCCAGAAGGTCCTTGAGCAGTTTCATATGCAGGATATTAAGCCTATTGTCTATCCTTTGCCTTCTCATATGAAGGTGAGCCACGCCAATTATCCACAATTTGATGATCAAAAGGCCGAGATGACCAAGATCCCTTATTCATCCACAATGGGCAGTTTGATGTATGCCATAATAGCCACTCGTCCTGACATAGCTTTTGTAGTGGTGTACAATTTTGGCATGCTATATGGCCACACTTGGTAAGCAACATTGGGATGCCATTAAGAGTATCATGAGATACGTAAAGGGCATCGCAGATATGTGCATATGTTATGGTGGCTAGGATATAGGAGTCATGGGATACATTGACTTTGATTATGTAGGACATGTAGACAGTGGAAAATCTGCCTCTGGCTATGTGTTTACCTTTGCTGGGGGTGTTGTTTATTAGATGTCCAAGGTGCAAAAATGCACGACACTCTCTACTATAGAGGCCAAGTATGTTGCAACCACTGAGGCTTATAAGAAGCCTCTCTAGTTAGGCACTGTGATGACATGACTGGCATGGTTCCTACACTTCATTCAAATTCTATGAGTGCTATCTAATTAGCCAAGAATCCGGCCTTCCATGTGAAGACGAAGCACATTGAGGTGCGGTACCACTTTATTAGAGAGGTCATTGAGGACAAGTTAGTTGACCTTGTCAAGATCTCAACTTACCAAAATCCTACATATTTTCTCACAAAAAGTCTCTCAACTTACTATTAGAAGTAGTAGGATCATGTGGTGAGATTTATGATGTGTGGTCTCTATATTATAGATATCATGTTACTAGAGTTCCTAAGTATAGTGGAAGTTGATATATGGGTGAATGTAGGAGACAATGAGTAGATTATGATGTTTAGCATACAATAGAGGTTGACATAGAGAACATGCATATATAGAGCTTGATGCAAGTTGGTTTGCAATATGTGAGTTACTTAAGTGTAATTTTACGTTAGACTGTAATGCACATGCAAGACAAGTGATGTCTGTGCTAAACAATTTTCAATGTTATACAAATCCTAAAGCAAGATACTGGTGTTAAACTAAATGATTACTAAATAGTCAAGTTTTTCCAATATTCTCCATTCATGTGCTTAAAATGCAACATTCTTTGAAGAAAGAGAGTCGTAGCTCACCCATCACTACTTCATTATTGAGAAACCAACAAATGTTGTCACAGAGTTGAGGTTAAGATTGTTTTGCATGTAGTTGGCCTACATTGAGATATTAATAGCCACCATCTTATTCAGCCCCTCATCCTCTACATTATCAATAATGGCATTTACATCAAATCCAGACTCTATGAGAGGTTCATGCACGAAAGTGAGCACTCCATCTTTTCCCCTCCTCAAGACCTTTCACTCTTATAGTAGCTGCATTGAGTTCCACATGGTCAAGATCAAGCATGATGTGCACTTGGAGGGCCTCATCATAATAACGACTTCCTTTGCAATATTAAAGTTTTAAAGTACATGGTAAAAATCTTGGTTATATTATTGTATATTTGTTGGAGCTATAATGAGTGTTGCTTTTGGATAGAAAAGGCCAAGTTTCATATAGATTGATTATTCTATATCCCTTAGAGCACAATAAACCCTTGAAGCTATAGTTAGTAGTGCTTATGTATAGAAAAGGTCATGTTCATGTAACCTACAACACATTGGAGTAATGCTTTTCCAAAAAAAAAAAAAAATGTACAAACACATGTCCATATACATGTGCACACATCTAAGTTGTAATATGAGATATATATATATGTATATATATATATATATATATATATGTATATATATATGTATATATGCACACACACACATGCACACATCTAAATCTTTAATTTGAGAGGGAGAGTGGGAGAGAGAGTGTGTGTTTGAACATGTTATTATGCAATGTTTGGAGTTAAGAACTATGACCTTACCATGCATAGTTGCATAGATGGATTGGATTTAGGCCTAAGTGATAAATAAAGAGAAGGTACATATATGACAAATGAGTATCAAATTGAAGACAATGTGGTATTGGTATTGGTGCTTTATGGTACTTTGATGCTTTTACTAAGAGAGATATAACAATGCTTTGTATGTATGTGTATATACATTTTTTAGAAATGCCAAGTGTTTAGGTAGCTATTGATAGGTTCATCAAAATAGCTCACCATGAGAGTAACTTTACATGCTAAACTACCACCATGATTTATATGAGACACACGTTTGTGTGTGTGTGTGTGTGTAGCTAGATCTCAAGGGACACATTATTATGTAGTCTAATCTGGCATTTAATGACCCTTCTCATAGAGATATATAAAGAGAGAGAGAGAGAGAGAGAATATAGAGGAGAGAGGAGAGTATAGAGAGAGAGGGAGGAATGAAATTAAAGCCATGTGAGAAGGGTCATTAAATGCTAGATTAGACTATATATAATCATGTGTCCCTTGAGAGCTAGCAACATAGAGTCGAGAATATTGATCCATATTTAAGTAATCTTAGGAGTCCACTACATTTGTTCAAATACATTAAGTTGCAATCTATCTATGATTAACCAACTTTTGCAACACCAAGGAAGAATCAACTTAATCTATCTATGACTAACCAACTTTTGCAACACCAAGGAAGAATGTACAAAATGTGCAATTGGGCATGTAAGTATGTGTTTATGTGATCGAGAGACCCGGTGACAAGTGGAAGAAAAGTAGACCCTGCAAATTGCAATACTCATCAAATTTCACTCACGTAAATCAATCTTAACACGTGAAACAACCAAGGTCTTGAGTGTGAGAGAGAGAGAGATAACACTCTTTACAGAGAGATATAAGTAGATAACACTATCTCTTTATAGGCACGCTAATGTGTGGGTACGGGCACGTATACATATACATTGGGAGAGGGGTATTGTGATCACATGATAAACGGGCGAATATACAATAGATTTCCCAGACCCGCCCTGTTTTATAGGACGACTTACAAGCAAAGCAATCGGCGGTAGAGACGGTGAAAGTGCTAGAGTTCGGGAAGAACATGCAGTAGATCGGGTTCTAGAACATGGCCACGTACGTTCTTGTGCGAGAGACACCCCATATACCTCTACGGCTAGAACTTCTACTTCCTGGGGACAGCGGGCTCTAGCACCAGCTTCAATGTCATTAAAGGTGAGATAGATCAGCACAATCTGGGCGTGACTTACCAGCAGAATGCGCATGATGCTGCCTCTCTCGTGGCTATGGTGGGCTATGGATAGAGAGATGAGAGAGAGAGAGCTGCTGCGGGTAGAGAGAGACAGCGAGAAAGAATATACTGGCGCCCCCCCCCCCCCCCCCCCCCCCCCGGCACCCTCTCAGAGTCTCAACCTCCTCTTTCGACCTCGACCTTAACGTTTTCGAAAGCAGCAATACCACAAATATGCATTCTATTCTAAATTTAACAATTTAGAAATGTTCCTTAAATTTCCAATGGATTGTTCGGCCGGCCGAGTGTGAAACGAGCCTATAACTTCCTTTGATTCATCAACTTTGAGCACGTCGCGCGAAATTAACTACGGTCCTGCTCTGTCAACAGGCGAGCGATTCAATTAATTATCTGTCAAGCAGCTGATGATCAGATCAAGCGATTGTAATTCAGCTCAAGCCGTGATATACTAGGCCTATTCATTTGCCCGTGGATGGCGCGGTTAATTAGCCCTTAAGCACTTCGGAGAACGAGTCTTATAATTTGGCCGACGCTCGAGGATGTTGTCGACGGACCGGCTCATAGGCCGGCACACACGCCTCTCTACTGCACGACTGTGTCCACCAGCTAGCTGCTAGACGACGTTTGTCTCTGATATTATACGATTGCTATAAATTATCAAGGTCCGCGGTCCTGAGTCCTGATCATCATCATCGACACTGTGTCAGCTGACAGCCACACCTTCTCCCCACCACACGCACGTACACAGAGCTCTTGGCTCTCCTTTCCCTCCCCCCCCCCCCCCCCCCCCCCCCCTCTCTCTCTCTTGCGTAGTGTAGCGCAAAATGAACTGAAGTATCTGAAGAGTTCTAAACAAGAGCAGATCAATCCTGATCTGTCTGTCGCTCACAAGCGCGTGCACCAAACAGTATTGCTAAGAGAGAAATTGTGTCGGCTTGGCTCATTGTTTGACGTGGGAAGAAGGAGCTGCCACTCATGATCATGATGAGCGACCCCCAGCACTGCAGCTGTGGGGTGACTGGTTCTAGAGTGAAGAAGATCTCTGGATCATCAGCACCTCCTCTTCTACTCAGAATTCTAGTAATCCCTCTGGCACTAATGATCATCCGCCGCGTGGCATCAGCCCCCGTACGCGCTCCAGACTTGACCCGATGCCAGGCCGCCGTGGACAACTCCGTGGTAGGGCCGCCCGTGAAGCTCTTCTTCAACTGCTGCCTGCCGCTGCCGCCCAACGCCGCCATGGATGGGAGAAGCGGGGTAGTGGACTTCAGCTTTGGCAAATACACGCCCCTGCGGAAGCGCATCCGGAGGCCCGCCCACACGGCGGGCGCCGCCTACGTCGCCAAATACAACAAGGCCTACGAGAGGATGCGCGCCCTGCCGGCGCACGACCCGCGCAGTATGGCGGCCCAGGCCAACACCCACTGCGCCTTCTGCAACGGCGCCTACATGCAGCCCGGGACCAACCTCACCCTCCAGGTCCACTTCTCCTGGCTCTTCCTGGTCTGGCACCGCTGGTTCCTCTTCTTCCACGAGCGCATCCTCGGGAGCCTCGTGGCCGACCCGGGCTTCGCCCTCGTCTTCTGGAACTGGGACGACCAGCTGGCGCCGGGGCAGTCCGGCGCAGGCGGCAATTTCATGCCCGCCATGTTTGCCCTCGACCCGAAGTCTAATTCCTCTCTCTACGACGCCAAACGCAACCCGGCCCATGCGCCACCGGCTCTGGTGCGTCTCAACCCGCTGTCTAACACCACTAACAACTCGGTGATCGTGGAGGAGAATCTCAACTCCATGTACCAGTCGGTGGTTACGGCGTCCCGGCCGAGCCTTTTCTTCGGAGGCGCATACAGGTAAATAAGTACCTCCAGCTCCGTCCGTCTAGATAGATACTGGCCAATTCGTTGTTTCTGCGTGGTGCAACAGTTGAAGTCCATCAAATTCTGCTGATCAACGCAAAGAATATAGGTTGGATTGGACTGATCTATGTATCGTATCATATATTATGATCTGTGCTTGGTTTCTTATACCGAGTCGCAGCGGCAGCTCCACAAGAGGGTTTACAAGGTTCATGAACTGGCTGTATGATATATAGATGTGTTCAGAATGTAGATGCAGGTCTCAGACTCTCTTGATTAATTGGCTGCTACTTGCTAATTCTTATTTGGCGCTCTGATCTATTTTCATGGGCGACGTATAGGTTCGACACCGATCTCTCCGATTCCAGTGTCCTAAACGCACCCTTGGGCGGCCAGATCGAGAACGGGATCCACAATGCCATTCATTTCTGGACGGGAGATCCCAACCAGGAGCTTCTCCAAGACATGGGCACCTTCACCACCGCCGCTCGGGACCCCATCTTCTACGCCCACCATAGCAACGTGGACAGGCTGTGGGAAGTGTGGCGCTCCATCCCCGGTGGCACCCGGCACCCCCCGAGAGACCCTGATTTCTTGGATGCCGAGTTCGTCTTCTATGACGAGAACGCAGACCTCGTTCGCGTGAAGGTGCGCGACGCGCTCGACACGCAGAAACTGGGTGTGACGTACAAGCACGTAAGGAGAAGCGATCGGCTATGGCTGCACTTCGACCCTCAACCTTCCACAACAGGCAATTTGGCATCCGTTGCGAAAGCCATGGGGGTGCCGGAGGTCGGACCGGCATCTCAGGATATGGTCGAAGGAGGATCAATTGATCTAGGCAAGAGGTTCACTGCACTGCTACGACTACCTTCTAAGCCGGCTGCGCCGGGGGGGAATCAGAGCCGGCAGCAAGACGAGGTGGACCTTGACGAGGTGCTGGTAATACAAGGGGTCGAGTTCATGCGGGAGCGTTTCCTGCAGCTTGTGGTGTTTGTGAACTTGCCAGATGCCGACAGAGATACCCCCGTCTCTGGGGCAGAGTACGTTGGCAGCTTCAATGTGGTGCCGCGTGGTCATGCCAAGCGCCTGTTCACCAACGTCCGGCTGGAGATCGGTGATAACCTCAGGCGCATCGGTATCCAGAATGACCCGCTCGTCGTCATCACGATCGTTGTGAAGACGCAGGCCGTGCACTCCTCGGTCGACGTGAAAATCAGGGGCATGGAGATCGTCTACCAATAAAATATTCCATACCGGGCAGACATTCTTGTGTGAAGAAATATTGTGCGTTACTCCTAAAAATGTTTCACCATTCATACACATGCAATATCTGTTTTATTGGTACCAGACACGCATGCCAACCAGTAACATTGTAAGTTGTGTACTTAGCCAACGTCATATATACCATATTATTATTCTCATTCTTGCTAATGTAATCACAGTCTACAGAAGCTCCATAAAGCTCTTGATCCTAGGTGGAAACTATAGATGACCGGTCCCTAACCTACAAAAAACTAAGTACTCTTGTTCTTGCTACGGTAGTCACCAAAGCACCATAGTATTCTCTTTTTTTTTATAAACAAAACGTTAAAATATATTAGAAAAGAAAATGAATTTTACAGCTGCTAGTGAAGAGGAGCTTCAATACAGGGAAGCTGCCTTATGCAACTAGCCTTAGATTACATCATGAATCAAATTGTATCACATTTTAGATCCTCTTGAAATTCACAACTTTCTTCTTAAGATCTAGCATCATGGCAAAAACTTCACTTCTGATCCTCCACAATAAGCTTCTTCATGGAGACTTTGCAGCTTCTCAGTATGCTTATCCACCTACAACAAAAAATATGTCTTGAATCCATGAATAGGATCAATAGAGACATTTTCAAATACTTTTTTATTCCTCTAGATCGGTCATATATTCCAAAGAAATAGGCTTCTAATCTAATTCCAAACTATTGGAGATATGCCATATATTTCACCCAAGATTATCTCTTTCCAAATGAACTTAGTTGGGTGGACTAGCATTAATAGCACTTGCAAGAAACAAAAAATATTAGTGTTATGATGACAATTATAGAAAATATGTGATATTGATTCCACATTTGTATTACATCTTGGGTTAAGTCCATTTCCAATTCCTTCCTTTAAAGCCCTTTCATTAGTCCAGAGACCTTTAAGGATTATGAGCCACATTAGATATGACATCTTAGGCTAAAGAACTTTCATCCAAATATTAGTAAATGTGTAATTCCATTGTTTATTACTCCAATTAATGTGCCACCTTTCATTGATGCATCCCTGAAGATTTGGAAGGAGTAGAAGAGGCTTGTCTTCGATTAGACATTCTCCTGTGGGGTTGAAAGGCTGTTTTAGATTGATGACTGCTAAGAGGTGTGGATCCCATAGTTGCATTCTGAGGGTTACCATGTTGACTTCAGTAGGAAGTAGGCCAAATTTAGTCATGAGTTGTACATTGCTTAGTCAATCTTTTATATTGGGATCCTATATATCCCCCCAAGTTCTAACTTTCCCCTTTCGATATATTTTATAGGCTTTATTTAGATCGCTCTTTGAAATAGATTGGTGAAAAAAGCTAAACCATACAAAGTCAACTGCAGCCCAAGGTAAGGTTAAGTTGGAATGTGAAGATGGGACTAATAGTTTTTTAAATTTGAACCAGGCTTGCTAGAACCCCTTCATCAATGATGAGCACCCTGCTGTCTTAATTTCTACTAGGCCTAGAATAACAATGAGAAAATCCAAGTTTTTCCATCTTGGACAGCCAACTACTTGAAATTGACTGATAGAGAAGTGTAACAGGGTAGTCCAATCCTTTTCCTCCCTATCAATACTCCTGACAACCCATTTTATTACAAGTTTACTAGCCAATGTTTGCAGGTTTGGAAGGCCTAGTCCCCCAAGATTTTTGGGTTTTGTAAAAACAGACTTTGGGGATATTAAATTTATCCCCATCGCCACTCCACAAGAAATTTCTAGCTAGTTGCGCCAATTGTTTCAATCCTGTTTTGGTTGGTTGCCAGCATGCTAAAAAATAGATTGTGGAGGGGATAAGGATATGTTTGAGCATTAGGCACCTACCAGCCATATTAAGTTGAAGCCCTTTCCATTTCTCAAAGTGTTTTCTAAATTTCTCTAGTACCCAATCCCATCTCTACTTCCATAGAGATATCAAAGCCCATAGGAATTCCCAGAAGTCTGAAAATCTTGCCTCTTTCTATTTCTTTGCACCGAGACTCAATTAGCCAACTAGGGGGTGAGGAAATCAAAGATTTAATACCTGTTTTGAATGGGTTGATAATTGATCCAGAGGCTTTACATAAAGCTTGAAGACAATTCTAAAAATCTACCAGTGAGATAGGGTCATTAGTTCCCATTAGTATCATCAACAAACTGATTTAAAACCATGTCTTTACTATTGGGTAATTTTATCCCCTTGATGTTTCCCTTTTCCATATGATCCTAGACTAGCCATCCCAATGCATTTGCTACAATAGCAAATAATAGTGGGGCCAAGGGACAACCATGTCTAATTGATCTTCTAAGAAGTATTGAGTCTGTCATTTCTCCATTAATTGCAATTCTAGTGGATGCATTGCAAAATAAAGTACTTACAAAATTAATAAATCTCCTCCCCAATCCCATGTCATGTAAAGATTGAAGGATGAAATCCCACTCCAACCTATCATGGGCTTTGTCAAAATCTATTTTGAAAAAGATGAAGTCTTGATTCTTCTTTTGAGCATATTCAATCCCTTCCCAAAGAACAATGATAGAATCTAGGATATATCTTCCCTTAATAAACCCCTTCTATTCCTTCCTTATCCAAGAATTTAGGTGTGGGGAGAGCCTTCTAGCCAAAGCCTTAGCAAACACTTTATAGACCGAGGTCAAGCAGGTGATTGGTCTCCAATTGGAGAGTAGATCTTTCTCGTCTCTCTTGTGTATAAGCTTTACCGCCTGTTCATTGATTATGTGAGGTAGGGCTCCATATTTCAAGGATTCCTTCCATACTTTTAGCAAGGGGATAATCAAGAATTCTTTAAATTCTTTAAAGAACTCATTAGGGAGACCATCTATCCCTGGGCTCTTTCCTTTAGCTAGAGCATATATGGTGTCTTCCAGTTCAAATTCCTATACATGCACCTCCCTTTCTCTAATTATGTTTAGTGGTGAGCCATACAAAATCCTTGGATATAAGATTATGATTCTTAGTCAAAGTATCTTCAGCAGCTTTGATTGCTTGTAGGCAAATAACCTCAAGAAGAATGGCTTCTTGGTTAAGCAATTTCATGATAGTGATTGCCATTTTTGGGTTAGTGAGCCCTTTCGAGTTATAATATAGAATAGTAAAATTATTCATTACTGATTAGTTTTTTTTTGCCTTACCTTTCTTTTGAGAGTCCTTACCTTGTCCAAAGGGATTACTAGTACTTTGACTTACTTTGGAATATCTTCTTTTGGTTTGTCGTGTGTTGTTTCCACCCTTTTTTGGGCTTTCCCAGGGGGGCGGACTGTTAGGGATGTAATCCCTGTCAAGATTGTGGGAGAGAAGGAAGGAGTCTCACTTGTAGCTTTCTTGCTTGCACAATGGGGAAATACACACAAAGGTGGAGGCTGAAAATAGTTTTCCTCTTCTTAGTTGTGTAAGCCAAAAGAACTCTAGTACATAGAAATAGAAGAACCCTATATATGCGTCTGAAACCAAACTCAACTAACCAAGGTGGCATACTAACTGAGCCACGAACTAGAGTAGATAAGGATAGCTGTCATCTAGCTATTATTCATGGGCGGTGTACCAACTGCATCTGAGCTAACAAGTCGGTGACATAAATGCACAACGGTCACCCTGGCGTATCACGAGTGGAGCTCGATATCTCAACAATCCCCACCAGGTAGTTCCTCCTCCTTGGCTTGGGTAAAGTCCACATCTTCATTTTGTACATTCAGATCAATGTTTGAATTGTCTACTAGAGTACCCCCCTCATTATGTTGTTTTGATTGAGTTTTATCAATGATAACCTCATCATTATCTAAATCTGCATTGCTTCGGTGTTTAGTATGGCTGGTTTCACCTATCTTGGAAGTCCCATTATTTTCATTATCCATATTCATTAATAGCGCAGCATACCTATTGCTATTTTTAGCTTTGTGATTAACATTAGTTTTCTGGCTTGTCTGACTCTTATTTTTGTTGCTTCCCTTCCTATTAATATGCTAAAAACCATCATCTTGATTTTTGCCAGTTTTAGGTGGGGTAGCCTCTTGCTTATTATCAGTAGTTTCATGTGTGTTCCATTCAGGACAATTCCTGATAAAATGACATGTTTTGAGGCACTTAAAATAGGCATTAGGCAAGTTCTTATAGATAAATGGTTGTTCCTTAATAAATAATCCATCCATATTTAAGATTATCAACAACTCTATCAATTTCTTACTGATATCTACTTCAATGAGCAAGTGAGGATGCCATCTCAAGTTTATATCCGCATATGGCCTTTGACCAAGTAATCTTCCTATGGGAGCAGCCAAATGCTTTTTAGAAATGGATAGAGATTCAATGGTAAATTTGGGAAATCTACCCAAGTAGGAACACATTTCGGTTCTGGTCATGTCAGGTGAAATTTTGGGGTCCATTTCAGTAAAGACAGAGGTGAGTTACACAACATCCATTGGCCATAGCTTAGCAGAGTCAAGGATGCTTGTTCAGACTCAAACAAAAAAAAGAAATAGTAATTTGGTAGGTATTGCATGCTAATCAGTTTGCACCCAATTGATTCCCAATTATTTCTAACCCACTTCCTTAGAAAGTCAATTGGTGTGGGCGAGCACCATAACAAAGACTTAACAGTGCTCTTGGTTGATAGGTGCAATTAAATTTCTTAAAGCAGGGACTGAGAGAGGAACCTTATTACCTAGGAGGCTTGAGGGTGGGTTACCTTGATGATTTGCTCCCTGATTACCCTTTGGGGGATGTCTAGTGACTTCCTGTCCTCCATTGACGCCTTCACTAGCCCTTGGTTTATTGTAATGAGCAATGCAGGTCTACTGTGGAAAATTATTTGTCTTGTCAGTAGCACCACCAAGCTCATGAGGGCACTCTAGTAAATTGGCGTTGCACCCTCTGTTGGCTCCTAAAAGCTCCACAATTTCTTCCCAGGGTGGTGCACCACCACCCAAGGCCCAACCTTCACCACCATGGTTACTGGCTTCTCCACGATTCTAGATGTTATGCCCTCCATTATTCAAATATTGCGCTAGGAGACCATTAAAGAGGGGGTTCCCCACTATTTGACTATACAACCTTTGCAGGGAGCCAACCATCCCTGTCTCATGTAGGAAGGCAGTCGGATGAGTTTGGTGGATAAAGGGTGACAGGACAGATCCAACCTGCAACATAGTGGTATGCAGATTCACTACAGATGCTCCAAATGCTAATGAGACTACCAGCATACCTAGAGGTGCCTCCATGTGAGAGGCTTGTGGTACTCGGCTCCCCAAGGGGGGAATGGGGTGCAAGCTTCCTGCGTGAGATTTGCATAGCACAAAGAGAGAGCAGTTGTTTGATTGAAAGCCAGACCAAGCTCGTTGCTCTAGCGACTCGAGATCTTTAGACTTAGCAACAACAACTTACCCTCTCTCTCTCTAAGCATCCTCCATGAGACGTCTGTTCCACTACAAGATATAGACCTTATACCGACGTTTAAAGCGACGAAAATACAAACAACAAAATTTCCCCTCGTCGTCACAAAAAGCGTCGTTATTGACGACGCCATAGAAACGTCGCTATATGCGTCGCTATTTGCGACGCAACCAGTGAATTTGCGATGCACATAGAGAGGCCAATAGCGACGCGAGCAGTAAATTTGCGACACAAATAGCGACGGTAATAGGGAAAAAAAATTTGTGGCAGGGCAGCAAGCTGCCCTACCACATATAGCACTGTGTGCTGTATGAGAGCCATACAAAATAGTTTCTACACTACTTTATACAAAGCACTTGCAAACAAAAAGAATGTATACTGAAATCATAAAACTAATACATGAAATAAATACATGATCGCATAAAATGCGATTGGTACAATCATGAAAGGATATCACTAATACATAGAAAATGTCTACATAGATCAGGTGACTAAAAATTAAAGGTGTGTGAGCTCCAAGGATCCAAGGGCGAGCTAGAAATCCTCGTCCCCCGAAAGCTCGTCCCGCTGCAAAGGAGCATTGAACGGATTGTGCAAAAAAAGAAACAACATATCAATCCACCATACAATAATGCATTCAAATATCTCATGGTAACTACGGACAAGAAAGATGAGTGACTTACAGAGCCGCCGCGTCTATACAATCGGTCGATCAATGCATTGAGACCGTGCCTCTCTGTATATCGAGTCTCAAGGCCTTGCGGATCGCGATTTGTAATGGAGTGCTGTAAAGAAAACAAAATGCTAACTGTTAGAAACATGATTGTCAGTACAAAGAATATTTCAAAAAAACAAATAAGCAAAACAAAAGAGAAACTTACAAAGTCCTCCAAATATGTCCTGTGGCCGCCACTCCCAAGATGATGGACCACTCCGGCCTCGAGTCGTGCCCTCATTGCCTCCCGCCTGCTGACTCCAACGTCCTGGCGAATCTGTAACCTCTTCCCTCAGTCGGCGCCAGTCGTCTGCATCTAAGCACTCGGGCTTTGCAGCCCCACTCTTGATTGCCTTACGTGCATCGGATCGTCTATGTGACATGTATGCACGCATGCAATCCATCATCCAGCCCGTAGAGAATCTATCTACTGCGGCTGGCACCGGAAACTCCTCGTGCAAGGATGCTGCTATGTAGTCCTTGCTCCCCTCCTGTATGTTCTTCCAATGATCCAGGACGTTGTGCCGAAAAACTTGTTGCCACAACTCTCTCATGCGAGCCATCACCCTTCTCCCCTCATCATTCATGATGATGGATCCTGACCTACTATCAACCAGGTATCCATAACCCCTAGGAGTCTGCCTAAGATGGGTCCCCCTAGGATAAGCTGGAGTAACTGGAGTAGACGTCCCCACAGGTGTGACAAATCCTGGAGGTGACGCAGCTCCAGCTGAACGACGAGATGGAGACACCACATCTGTGTCTCCACAGCCGCACCCCCTGATCCCGATGCAGTCCCTCCCTCTAGCCCAAGTCGTGAGCATCGAGATCGTCTGCTCGAAGCTGAAGCATCTGATCACGCTGAAGCAGATCTAGCAGAGCGCCTTGACGAAGAACGAGATAGTTCCTGGTCTGCCATCTCTCTGAATCTCGCGAGCTGGTCTGGAGACATGCGTGCCATCATGTCTTGAAACTCCTCATCGCTCATTCCTCGACTCATCCTGAAAATATCACTTGCACAGATAAAAAATGGTGTTAGAATAATCAATTTAAACTATAAAAGCACAGTAATATAAATCATTTTTGAAAAATCCCTCTTAAAATGCATATCTTATGTATCTTTATGGAAGATCTAAACAACGAATTGACTAATACAATTCTCCAAGAATGAAGTATTCTATGGTCCCATGTTAATCTCCTGACACAACTCTGCATACAGTGGAAGTTCGATAGACATGTCACCACAAAAGAACAAGTCTGCCTCGTTCTCAAAAAATTCTTGGACCACTGTATTTCCATCATTGTTAGCCGATGCGGGCTCCAAGCTTGCGGTGGCCTCCACCCCTTGTAATATCGATCCCTCTATTTGCATATTTTCTTCATCTATGCTCGGAACATCACTTTGATAATATACTCTCGCACTTCGAGGAGTTGAAGGTATAACATACCACCATCGAGGTTGTCGGGGGTTTGGATAGAAGATTACCTGTTCACAAACACGTACAAAGCGAGTTCAAGCCATTGTGACATAAACCATGTCGTATTACAATTAGCAAGCAAATGACTCTATGCACCTGTTCACAATGGGCCGACAACACAAAGGTGTCGCGCAAATCCGTCCATTTTTTTTCGGAATCTATTTCGAGAAATCCAGATGGACCTCATTGAACTGTTGCTCCAGCTCCTCCAAGTACCACTTTGAACCACTGCACATCGAATAGTATCATGGAGAAGATATGGTAATCCATCATAATAATACTTTGCAAGTTCCCAAAATACTCCATCTCATCCACAACCGTGTTCGGATCCATTGCTCGTCGCCGGCTCTCTTGCTCAAACCTTGCCATGACACCACAGTCCATTGTGGAGCACATTTTGTCAATATGCTCCACGCGAAAATGCTATCCGCGCGACGACGCTACACTATATATTTTGTATTGTACATTAAAACACTCAAATTAGATGTCACATATAAAATTTAGATACGACACATTCTAAACCCCTCATCACCTTTGGACTACATCCCCTCGAGAACTCCCTCTCCTCCATTGAGACCTTTGTCCCTTCGCTGAATGCTGTGGTCAAGGCTCCATGTAACCATCATGTTGACATAAACCGCGGCATCTCCTCCATGCCTTCGGGATATCGAATTGGTCGATGACATGTACTGCGTCGGAATTCAGCTCGTACTTCCTCTCGATCTTGCCTTGCAATCTGGTACTTGGCGAGCCACGTCTCCATGGAGGCATGGTGCAACATACAAAAGCGATTCACCTTCTCTTCCATTGAGGCATCCATTCTTTTTTCTACCCCATTTCCAACCACCACATCTCCAGTCAGTCTATCATCGTCCTTCAGCGTCCATAGCATTTCATTGTCTGGTTCCACCGTTGGTAGCCATTGTGAGATATGCACTAACGCCTCTGACACCAACCAACCTTCCGCCATGCTACCTTATGGATGAGCTCGTTGTCACACAAAGCCTTTCAGGGTTTTCATGAAGCACTCCAGGAAGAACATCCATTGCGTATGGACAGGTCCAGCAATCTCCACTTCGTCCACAAGATGCACAAGAAGGTGAACTTGTATCGTGAGCACGCTAGTGGGCAGGTATTTCTCAAAGAGACAGACCGTCTCCACTGCTCTCCGCCTTGCGGATTCAATAGAGGATGTCTTAATCTCTTTCTGTGAGATCCATTGCATCAAAGTTGACAACTTGTAAATGGCCCCGCGAATTTCTGGAGTAAGGCATCCTGCGATCGTGATCGATAGGACAAACTGCCACAAATGAGAAAGCATTATGAACAATTGCCACTTTTCAAATTGTAAAATGCCCATGCTAATTACAATCCATTCTGTTCACAAACCTGACATATCTGATGCCAATCATGGGATTTTATCCCCGACAATTGGTCATCTTTAGAAAATGCGGACCTGAGAAAACGCATCATACCCGTTGGAGTGAGGATAGACTTGATTACTTGCTTCACAATGCGCTCTTCTTTGGTGGACAAAACCCAAGGAGTGCGAGGACGCTGCACTCCCCCTTCAGCAGTTGACTGCGGCCAAAGCGCCTCCATCTTACCTACCTCCTTCAAATCCATTCGTGACCCTATAGTGTCTCTCTTTCCTGTGATGTGGTCCCATAGCAAGCTGCCCACATTCTTGAAAATATGCATGGGATCCAACAAGTGGTTGACATGTAAGTGGGTTCAATATGGCAACTCGTAGAAAACTGAGAATCGTCGCATTCCATTTGGATGTGATTCCGGGTTTACCATTTTCAGCTCGTACCAGCTTGCAGCGTTCATACGTATTGGAGGTCGTCCAAGAAAACCTTCCCTAAGTTCATGATCCTCCGGCAAGAAAGCGGCGTGTCCTTGATATACCATCTTCTTCATGGTTTGTGACCTTTGGGAGTCTAACTATGGCCCACACAATGGACATGCATGATAATCTGAGGTAACCAAACCTGTAAGGCGAGCCACGATCTAGTGAATACTTGATTGAATGAAATAAAATATAGATATTACCAGCAAGAATGGAGGTCTGCTCACCTGAGCACTCTCCCAATCCCGGAAAGTCATGCATCGTCCACATGAGAATGGCTCGAATATTGGCTGACCGCCGACCATCACGCCTGCTCATATCTTGCACAGTGACCCCCTCCTCTCACAAAATCTTAAGCTCATCGACTAATGGACGAAGATACACGTCCATATTTTTTACTTTGTAGTGGCCTGGGACGAGCAAGCTAAGGATGAGATGTCATTTCTTCGTAGAAAGCCATGGAGGGATGTTGTAGTTGACAAGCACTATAGGCCACACATTGTAAGAAGTCGAGCGCAGACCGAATGGGTTCACACCATCCATGGCGAGACCGAGCCGAAGATTCCTTGGCTCTCGCGCAAAGCCTGGGAAGGTAGAGTCAATGTGGCTCCATGCACGCAAATCTGCTGATATTCGTTGAACTCCATATGTGGACCTATTCTGCACATGCTACGTTGTCAAGCTTGCCATGCCAGACGTGCGAAACATGCGGTTTATACGGGGGATGAGCGAAAAGTGTCTGAGAACTTTTTGAGGGATGGTTTGCCTTTGCAAGTCCTGTTGATACTTGTGCGCACCACACTTTGGACATGTCTCCATAGTCTCGTATTCATCTCGAAACATTATGCAATCGTTGATACATGCATGAATGTTATTGTAGTCCATGCCAAGTTTTCGTAAAACATGTCGTACATCATCACGAGACTCAGGCATGGTATTTACAGGTGGTAATATATGATATTTCAATAACCTTAAAAAAATCATAAAACACCTTAAAAAAGCATAAATGTTTGTAATAATACTATTTTTTAAAAAAATCAATGAAGCCTATATGCAAGGTACCTGAATAACTCAGTCACACTCATTTCACTCCAACCGTATTTTGCTTGCACACTTAAGAGTGCAAGCAATGTCTTGAACCGAGATACTCGGCACCCATCATATAATGGTATGGATGCTTCCTCTCTAAGCGGGGCAGATGTCTCAACATCCATGGGAATCAATGCATCGATCATTGCCTCCATCTCAGGCTCCAAGATTGTAGGTAGGTCGGAAAGGTTGTCTGTCTCCTCTGGCATTGACGGTATAGATGGGCCTGGCGAGTGGTGGATTGGCTCCTGCAATCCATCCATTGCATGTCCACGAACTCTTCTAATTGGCCGCAAAGGGTGCACTACCCCTTAGGTCGAGACATCATCCCCCTGGATAGAAAATTTGCCAACAAGACCCAATCTTATTATGTATGGTTTTCAATTAGCTTGCGAGTACAATGCATGATTAATATTAACTTCAAATTACCGTTTGCTGAAAATCCGCAATCGCCTGATCAATGATCTCAGATTGAAACTCGCCAAATCGTCATACGTGTTCTATAGACAATCGGCGTTTTCATCTAATTGCCAACTTGCATTAAGAGCAAGGACATGGGACACGCTAATTAAGAATACGTCTCGCGGTCTTGAACAATAAGACCTTCTTCGTTTTCCATCTTATCTACATTATAGCAAACGAGGCTTAAATGGATAGCTTTATGGAGATGTACGTCAAGTTGCAAGTTGACCATAAATCTTGCATTGTACATAGTAGTTGAGAGATTTTTTGATGTTATATCTCGGCCTTGTATCATGTTCAAGGATTTATTTGTCCCGGTAGATAATTATTCGTTATTATAAAAAACTGCACTAGAGGGCTTTGAGTATAAGTAATCCATTTATGAGCATCATTGAGGATCTCTTAGTCTAATAATAAATCAGTCTCAACAAAAAGCATCTTAGAAATGTGGTTTTTTTGTCCTAGGATCCCGTATTAAAATTAATGCCATCTATGAAATTTATCAACTATAGTAATAAAATTTATTTCAATCAATTCTACTCATAGTCATAAGACCTGAGAGAAAATATCATATACTCAATTTAAGGGATTCTTCTTCTATAACAATACTTTTGGGTTCATTTTGATGAAGTACCGTAATGACCATTAGCTACGGTATCATTTTCTTTTAGTCCTTCCGTTGACTAGTTGGCATGATTTCTAATTTGTTATGCCTATAAAGTTAATACAAAAACAATGAGTTATGCATATCACAATTAGATCCCCTACTTGGACATTATGAAGGACATGACCAATTTTAAGCCATCTTAAAGGGTCACCAATGTACGTGGCCCATGGCAAAGCACATTGCATACCATTATCGATAAGTCTATTATCTTAAATTTATTTCCCCTCCCTCTCCCTCTCTTTCTCTCCCTCTCTCTCCCTCTCCCTCTCTTTCTCTCTTTCTCTCTTTCTCTCTTTCTCTCTCATTTCCTCTCCTAAACAAGCAAAAAAGAAAGTGATTCAAACATTAAACAAGCAAGAGGGAGAGTGCAAGAGAATGCACTCTCCCTCCCTCTCCCTCTCCCTCTCTTTCTCTTTGTCTCCCTCTCTCATTTCCTTCCCCTCCCTCTCCCTCTCCCTCTCTTTCTCTCCCTCTCTATCTCTTTTTCTCTCTCATTTCCTAAACAAGCAAAAAATAAAGTGATTTAAACATTAAACAAGCAAAAGGGAGAGGGAGAGAGACAATGCACTCTCCCTCTCTTTTTCTTTCTCTCCCTCTCTCATTTCCTTCCCCTCCCTCTCCCTCTCCCTCTCTTTCTCTCTCATTTCCTCTCCTAAACAAGCAAAAAATAAAGTGATTTAAACATTAAACAAGCAAAAGGGAGAGGGAGAGAGAGAATGCACTCTCCCTCCCTCTCCCTCTCTTTCTCTTTCTCTCGCTCTCTCATTTCCTCCCCCTCCCTCTCCCTCTCCCTCTCTTTCTCTTTCTCTTTCTCTCTCTCTCTCCCCCTCTTTCTCCCTCTCCCTCTCCCTCTCCCTCTCTTTCTCTTTCTCTTTCTCTCTTACTCTCTCGTCTCCTCTCCTAAACAAGCAAAAAAGAAAGTGATTTAAACATTAAACAAGCAAAAGGGAGAGGGAGAGAGAGAATGCACTCTCCCTCTCCCTCCCTCTCCCTCTCTTTCTCTTTCTCTCCCTCTCTCATTTCCTCCCCCTCCCTCTCCCTCTCCCTCTCCCTCTCTTTTTCTTTCTCTCTCTCTCTCTCCCTATCCCTCTCCCTCTCTCTCATTTCCTCTCCTAAACAAGCAAAAGAAAGAGAGAGTGATTTAAACCTTAAACAAGCAAAAGAAAGAGAGAGGGAGACTCACCGCTGAGATATGGCAAGCATGGGGCGGCTTCTCTTTACGATGAAGGCTCCTCCTCTTCTTCGCAAACAACGGCGGCGGCGGCGGCAAGTCTTCTTCCTCTCCTTCTCTCACGACGGTCGCTCTCTCCCTCGCTCTTGCTCTCAAAACTCACAATGGAGCAAACACAAAATGAAAACCGCGCTCGGTTTCGGCCGTTTTTTTCCTTGTGGAGCATTGCTATTTGTGTCGCTATGTGCGTCGCAAATAAGTGATGTAATTAGCGAAGCCAATAGCGACGCCGCTATCCGCCGTCGCTACTAGCTCAAATCCTTGTAGTGTTATCTCTTGTGTAAATTATACTGACTCTCTCTCTCTCTCTCTCTCTCTCTCTCTCTCTCTCTCTCTCTCTCTCTCTCTCTAGGACTCTCTGTGACCCAACTTCAGGAGGGTCTCTGACTCTTGGATGCAGCTCTCTAGAGTATCTCTGTATTGAAGATTGGATGAGAGAAGGAATGATATAGCAAGATATCGAATGTTCTGTATTGGAGATCGAACGAGAGAGCAAGAGTCAAAATCTTTGATTGGTCTGTATTTTGAGCTCTCTATTTCTCTCCCTTCACATGCGCTTTCACCTACCCCTACCACCATAGTATTCTTGATCCTATGTAACAATTGCAATTGCACACTACTCCCTAACATCTAAAGCATGTATTTATAGATCAAGAATGAACCCCCCTTTGAAGACCAATTTTTTGTTAAAAATAACACTTTTATTGATCACGCATGGTACACTTGCATTTTTAAAGGTGCAATACCCTTGAACATTTGAGAGGAGGACAAAATATTTAAAAACTCCTTTGCATACCCATAGGATTTGCACTCACCACAACATAAAGTTTGAATTGTATTAATTGTAAAATTAGAATGCCTTTGGATTGCCAGAATAGTCTACAAAAAGCTCTAACATCCAAGTTCATTATCCTAAGCCATGTTGTTTTATGAGACAACAACTCCATATTCGGGATTTTGGGAATTTCCCATCAATATGGGAAAACCAAATCAAAATGGATTTCATGAATTTTGGGAATTTCATGAATTTGGAACTTGGTGCAATTAAACATATTACTGCTAATGGTTGTTTCCAAGAGATTGAAAAAAACTCAAAAAGGTGGTGTTAATAAACACCTTAGTTTTAATATCCTTGAAATATTCATGGAAAATTTTCAGTCAATGGATTCTTATAGACTTTCTTTAGCCTTTAATACAACCTTTGGGGGATTTTTAAACTTTTTGGGAGATTTTGTACCTTTCTTCATCCAAGAGAAGACAATGCTATCTATTGTTTCCCATCATTCAGGATCTTTTTTGTTGCACAACCAATATTTATCCCAAC
Organism: Lygodium microphyllum; assembly: GCF_053477565.2. Lineage (NCBI taxonomy): Eukaryota > Viridiplantae > Streptophyta > Polypodiopsida > Schizaeales > Lygodiaceae > Lygodium > Lygodium microphyllum. The sequence goes on from NC_141163.1 coordinate 56,916,105, forward strand.
AATTAAAATACACCTTTGCATCTGTAGCATTTTGACAACTACAAAATGGTGCCCAATATTGTATACGTACCTTGTTGAAGTTTTTGGAATGTCTATTTGTATCGACCTCACTTTGTGCAACACCAAGCCATATTGGATATATTGGATCTGAAGGTCTAACAAGCACAAAGTCATCTTTCTTAACATCAAGCATTGGTTCAAATGCATGTTTGGGTCGTTTTCTCGGAGGACCGCAATAGTGAACATTCAATTCTTCCAATCCAATGAAGTCATCTGCATTATCTACATCTATATTGGTTACATCACTTTGTGTTCTTGGCCAAAAATCTATGAAAAATAAATCTTCTTGGACATTTGGAGTTTGAAGAGCGTAGATCATATGTTTTCAATAATCAATCACTGGTGTTATAAACTTTTTGAACTCTGCTTCAGGTCCTTGTACATTTTACCATCTTTCCCAATACTTCAAATAATCTGTAACTCCACTTAATACTTCTTCATGATCCTTAACATACCCAAACATGGGTAGCAACATTAGAACACGCTTTGGAAGAGTAGGCTTTCCTGCAAGGTCTCTCTTCCATAATTCAATGCCACCTTCTCTTGGTAACCAGTCTGGGGACTTTGGATGCATCTTGTATTGCATGAAAGGTGTACCTCCTTGCATATAAAACCAAAATTGAAGAGGTTTTGAGTGACCAACAAGTGTATCTTTCGAATCACACAAGTATCCCTCAATGTATCTCTTAAAGTCGGGCACATGTGTCAATAAGAAAGGTATAGGACTTGTCATCTCGCATGATTGAAAATGTTGCATAAGATGAGGAAAAGTGAAGGTCATGCTCATCCTTAGCTTCTCTGAAAATTTACTGAACATTGCATCGATGTCTTCATGTGTATGACCCACCATGAGAAACCCAAGCTGGATCATCTTGAATGTTCCTCGTGCAACAAGCAATGATAGATATGCAAAGAGATATCGATTTTTGTTTTCTGATCCACAATTATCAAGTTGAAGTAGTAAGTTCTCTGGCAATCATTTGAAATGATGATGGTCATCCTGTGGTGTATTATCTTCCATGCATGATTTATTTTGTGCAACACCTTGATGGTGGTCTAGTGCTTTTTTTGAGTTGAGGGCATTTAGTAGCACAGAGGTTGATCTTGGCATTCTGTCTACTTGTAGATCACCATTTGCATGCTTGTGTAGTTGCTCCAAGTTTCTAAAGCATAATGACAATGAGGTAATTGTGAAGTTAGGATCATGAGGCCATAGATCGAGTGAGAAATGTCCATATCTATCTTCTCCATGTCCATGTGTAATCATGCCTGTTAAAGAAACTAGTAGTTGAGAAGATCTTTCAGTCTCTTTTGATCAAAGCCTTAACTTGGGGATAGCTATCTTTTGCTGGTCCATTTTCTCATGTATGATGCATAAGTTTTTATCTGGATCTAATGCTGAGGCCAAGCGCCAACTGTAGTATATGTTCCGACAACTTTGTTGCTGTAGCATGTGACATTGACGCTTCTTTAGAAGCACATTTCGCTCCTGAAGACACTTTGTTGCTGCAAGTTGCTCTTTGATCTCTGAGCAAATACTACATTTGGAGAACTCACTTGTCTTTGCTAAGGTTACATGCTTGAACTCTGTGTTCCGAATACGATTGAAGGTGGACAAGGAAATTTTCTTACATCCAATACCACTCAATGTTGTATTTACTTCTGCCCATATATCTACTTGCTTGTAAACATTTGGGATGACCAATTGTGTCTCCCTTGATCCATCTTGCATTGTTCTACTCTTGTGTGGCATTTGCTCTGCATTCTTCTTAACAAAGTCTCTAAGGATGGCTCTTCCCATCTCTGTGTGATCCCAAGCTACTCTTATTACCCCCTTCTTTCCATTCATTGCCCTCCTCACGCCATGCTCAATTGTGTTTTGTACCTATAAAAAGATATCTTTGGGATTCCATGAATCTCATACTATGCCCTTCCACACACCACTTGTCCATTGAAGATAAAGCTGTACTTCCTTGTTCCCAAGTAATCAATCATGCATGATGATTCAAACTTTTCATAAACATAGTTTGTGTGGTCTTCAAATTGCAATCCCTAAAAGTATTTACGTAATTGTTGCATTGCTTCTCTATTAGCAAATTGACAACACTTTTCTTGGCAACAATCAATCATGGAAACCTATGAAATGGAGTCCATAGAAGTCCTCAAGTTTGCACCTATAGGAACAATAATTCGAGACTTTCTATTGACCATACAATATGATTTGTTCTGAACAAAATTTGATTTTTTTGTAGAAACATAATCTTCATTGGTATCTTCCATGTTTTTGGCACAAGCATTTGTAGAGACAAATTGTATGTATGATTGTTGTTGTAGCAGTGATATTCCATCATCAAAGGTGACTTGTTTAATAGGCCATCTTTCCAAAGTGACACAGTGGAGGTTGTCATCTATGTATGTTCTTGTGGTTTGATCAAGGGCTTTATCTACCACCACACCAACATCCTCTTCTCCTAGCAATTCAAAGTTTATCACATCATATGGAAAAGCCAATAATATAACCCCTGTCCCAATACACACAATGTTGCCTTTTGTCCAGAGCATCACTCTACATTCTCTCCAACTTTCACGAATGCTAAGCACATCAATATCCTCAGAAGGTAGGACATGGTCTGATTCGTAATCATCTCCTCCGTCATGAATTGTTATTGAGTTTGAAACAACCACCACATCTTTCTTTTCCCATTTTGCAAAACCACCTACAGCTTCATGAACCTTCATTGCATCAATTGTTGGGAATGGCAAATATGCTGCTACATTTAAACATTTATCAATAGCCACTGAAATATATCCATCTTCATGTGTTTCTCCATGGCATGTCTCATTTGGATGCATTGCATGCACTCTACCAAGTGCAACAATCTCATGATCAACTAGCAAATTCACAGTTTCTCCAAAATAAAATTCATTATTCATAATACCTGTACAAGTGAGAAAATGGAGATTTTATCATTTGTATGTTGTCACCTCTCAGAAAGAAGAAAATAGTGATGAAATTGCTAAATACAATGAAGTATCAAATTTCATTGAAACAAAAAAAGTACTTAAACATTAGATAGAATGAGTCCAACTTCCATAATAGAAAGTATTAATGGAAACATCGTACAGAAAGAAGGGGATAGATTTGACCATATGGCCAAAAACAAACTTTCTCATGAACTGTGCCGCCCTAAAGTAAATAAGAAAAGTTTCTTCTATTATTTTTAGTTTCCTTGATTTTACTTTATTTTATTAGCTACTCTTTGAGTAAGCAAAAACTTCCTTATATGTTCTCATTGGGAAAAGATATAGCAGATGTTCAAAACTTGTACTATATCTATTCAACACGAGAACAGTGATTAAAATTATTTATAATGTGTATAAGAAAAGATTTAGCCACCTCGTCAAAAATCTATTGTATGTATTCTATACCATAGCAAATATAAAAATTATTTGTGATCCCCATAGGGGAAAACATAGTCAAATGATTGAAACCTTTGTTGTATGTATTTCACATGACAAAAATGATAAAAGTTCATTGTGGTCTCCATAGAAAAATATTTAGCCAAATGGTTAAAACTCAAGCCAAATACATACAACAAGGATAAAAGTTCATTGTGATCTTTATGGAAAAAGATTTAGCCAGATGGTCAAAACCTCTATTGCAACTATTTTACATAAGACTTAGGATTAAAATTCTTTGTGATATCCACAGGAAAAGATTTAGCCATATGGTCAAAACATGTATTTAACCTAGATGATAGCAAGAATAATAATTGTTTGTGATGTCCATAGAACAAGATTTAGCCAAATGTTCAAAGCCTTTATTATATGTCAATAAGAATAAATAATGTATGTGATCTCCATTGAAAAATATTTGATTAAATGATCAAAACCTTTATTTCATGTATTCCACATGACAACAAGGATAAATATATTTTTTAGAAACTTTGACCTTGTGCTTAAATGTTGAAACCACAATGACCTCTAAAGAATAGGAGATTTCATTCCCTATGACACGAAGTTATAAATATTGAGAAAATTTTAGCATCAATTAGAAGCTATTTGAGAAGGAAATATAATTTTTATCATGGTTAAATATTTATATATCTTATACTACCTACTTGTTGATAATAGTAAAACATATCATATTACATTTTATTTTTAAGTTATACTATTTTAGTCTAAATCATGTTATATTAGTATATTGTACTATGTGCATATTATGAAATATATTATCTAAATATGTTTTTAAAAAATATATATTAAATTAATTTATTAATAATTAATAAATATATTTAAATATATTAAATCATATTTTGTAAGATTATGTATATTTAATGTATCTAATATGTAATGTGTAATATCATTGAGGATTTTGAACCCACCTTAGTGATAGTTCGAGAGTAGAATCTCTAGTAGGGTAGGATAGAGAGTATGTAAGCAAAATCTCTAGTTGTGCAAATAGGGGTAATATCCCAATGGTGGGTTCTTAAGGAGGGGTGAGGGGGAAGGAACTAGTCTAGGAGAAATGCCCTTGGTGAGAGTTTGAGGGCAATGTCTTCCTCCGTGGAGGTTTGGGAGCAAGGCCCCCAGTTGGGGTTTTGGGATAGCGCCTGTTGTAGGGATTTGGGGGAAAAGATCCCAATCGGGGGTTTAAGTGGTAGGACCCCTTGGTGGGGGTATGCGGGCAACATCCCTAGTAGGGGGTTGGGGGTAGTGTCCTTGATGGGGATTTGGGGGCAACGCCCCTAGCGAGGGTCCGGGGGCAATGCCCCCCGGTGGGGATTTGGGGGCAACACCCCCAACGGGGGGTCCGGGGAGCAGCGCCTTCTGGGGGTTTGGGGGCAATGCCCCCAACGGCTGGGTCCGGGGGCAATGATATAGTCATTACGTGATTTTTGAAAAAATCGTGACTTGAAATATTTAATAAAATTAAAAAATAGACACAAAAATAAGATCTAAATCTACTCGTATTCCGTAACAAGTTATGGTTATTCAAATAGCATGATACATTAAATGATTTGTTTCATGAGTCATTCTTTACAACTAATTATGACATTTTTCAAAATGAGTTTCTCTTTCCCTCTCTCTCTCTTCCACGCAACTCTTTAACCTAAGTGTTTTCTCTATTGCATTTTTACAGTTGCAAGTTTCGCATCTCTGATCCTCTGCGTTTTTATGTATGCTCCTGTCGCCCCTCTCTTATTGCAAGTGTTGCAGTCCTAATCTTTGGCGGTTCTATCCTCCTCCTCTTCTTTGACTACTCTCCACTCTTTCATTTTCTCAAACTAAAATAGATTGTGCAGTGCAATTTTTGGTTCGAATCAGGATATTATCACCAAAACTACCTGCGTCTTCAAATCAGGAATCTTGCTTCAAGGCTTCAGCAATTCAACAAGGCAGTGAATGATCGCCAGTCCACACCGTGTCTGCTCTACTTCACGGGTGATTTTTGTTATGTTGACACACATTACTGACCTACTAATTACAACAAGTTTTCAACTTTTCCCTACTTTATTTTTTATTTTGAGTTAAACTGCATTGATTATGACCATTTCAATCCATACAATTACTATAAATCACACTACTACTCTTATGTATGATTAGAATTGAATAATATTAAGATCAAACACCAAAAGTATTTTCTAATTAATAAGAATCATGTATGAAAACTAAATGCAATATGTATTTCTGTATATGTATTTATATAGCAATGAGATTAGACACTCACTTTTGAGAATTCAATGTCTTCTTCTTCTTCTTGATTGCTTGATTGTTCTCCTAGATCGCTTGTCTTTTTTATTATCCAACCACTACCTTTGCAAGTGATAACTTCACTCTACGTCAATATTGAAAACATGACTTCTTGCACTGGTAAAAATACTCTTTTTGTTGTTAATATGAAATATATGATTTTGTAATGTTGAAAAAATTCTCTTAGATGTGAATATGGAATAAATGGTTTGTGCAATGCTTTTATCAATGAGTGCTTTCAAAATACTAGCCTTTCTTTCTATTCTGTGATACTATATATCTTAAGATTTTGCCTCAAGGCTAAACCTAGGCTTATATTTGTTGTATCATTTCGTAATATTAGAGCATTTTATCAAATTCTTATGCATCGTATTATACTTTACTATATAGAACTTTCCATTATATTGTATTTTCATAGTAAAAGCATTACCATCAGATTTTATGGTTACACTCTTTATAATTTTGCAATAAGCATATGGCTATACAATACTTATAAATACTCCATATGATTTTGCCATAGGATGTAATTTGATCTTCTAACAACACATATCATGATATTTCATCAATTTACAGATTAGACCATATGGTCAAAAAATTTCTTGCAATATAAGATGTACTTTTTGTTATTTTATTCAATACAATCTGAGATTTGGCCATGAGGTCAAATCTTTTTTTATAATATGAGAAGTAATTTATGTTACTTTTTCCAATATACTGTGAGATTTTACTATGTGGCCAAATCTTCTCCTTAAGCTATCTCTTTGCCAAAATAAGGACTCTTGTAGTATCACAATATCTTGCAACCATTCAAGCACTTTGTTCATTTTACTACAAGAATGAGATTTTGCCAGTTGGTCAAATGCTTTCTTATATTATCAACCCTTGCTTACTTCCAAAAGGAAAGGCTAGTTTCTACTTAGAATTCCTTACTTTCTATAATTTGGCCATGTGGTCAAATCTTGTCTTGCAACAAACAAACCACTTTTTTGAAATTTGATCCTAAAAATTTAAGACTAAATCTATGGTGGGTTCAATCACACAAATTTTGGGTATGCTAGATTTGGTTGTATGGAAAAATGTTCTAAGAAAAACATCTTCTATATTATCTCCAAAAAGAAAGACCATGTTCTACTTAGAACTCCTTGATTACATACTATATTTATAGGAAGTTTCACCATGTGGTCAAAACTTGTTGTGCAACAAACAAATCACTTTGTTTCCATAAACCATTTCTTTCATTTCAAATTTTCATAACTTCTTATCTATATGTTCATATATAAATAGCATATCATTTTGCCACAAATTAGCCACTTTTGCCATTCCACTACAAAATAAAAATTGGCCATATGGTCAAATCTTTCATTTTGTTATCAATGCTAGCATCCAAGAATCCCCCATTCTTGTTTTGTTCAGCTATATGATCAAATCTAATCTCATAAATCTTGCAAACCATGAGATTACTTTTTCATTCCACTATAAAATATTATTTGGCTATATAGTCAAATCCAATTTCATAGCATGTTGCAACAAATGAATCACTTTCTTCATATGGTTATGAAATTAGATTTGGCCATACGGTTAAAGCCAGTTTATAGAAATCGTCTTATCTTGTAGGTTTCGCCATGAGGTCAAATCTCCACCTTTCAAGTGTTTTTCACTTTATCTTATATTGATATCTATGGGATTTGCTACATAGTTATATTTGTTTATATGTGAATCTCATATCACAATAAACCGCATCCTCTCTTTAACTAGCCTTTAAAAACCCTATGGTAAAAAACCATGGCAAAGTTTCTAGTCTTATAGATAAGTCTTATGACTAAATAGGATTTGACCACATGGCTAAAACCAATGACAATGTTTCTACAATATAGCTCCTTTCAAGGGAAACTTACATGCGCACTAATTAAAATGTTAACTTTGGGCCAAATGGAATCGTAAGATTGCTACATAACCACATTGATATATAGGTGGATCTCATATTGGACTAAATCTCATTCGTTGATTAAATAGGATTTGACCACATGGCCAAAAATCTTAGCAAAGTTCCTAGAGTATGATCCTAGTATAGGAAACTTACATGGAGAAGAAATCCAATATTAACTTAGGGACAAAATCATCCATGACATTTTCTACAAAACCACAATGATTTTTCACTATATCTCATACCATACTTACACTCAACATTTCATTATCACTTGACCATTTTGGTTAAGCCCATGGTCAAGTCTCACTATTAATAGAATTTGATCTTCTCACCGAAGTCCATAGCAAAGTTTTTACTATATGGTTCTTGCAAGAGAAACATAATTAATGCTAACTTAGGGCTAGGATAATCCATGAGATTTGATACATAAGCACACATATTTATGGTTGGATCTCATACCACACTTAATCTCAAATTTCAATATTTCATTTTATGGAAGAGTCCCTTTGGAGTACATTTGTATTGTATTTCGTAAAATCTTGTGTTGCGTTTTCAATTTTCAACTTAGAAATATTTTTAAATCCACTTTTGTCTAACAACTTTTTCTCTTTGTAGAACTATTCAATGGCAAAGAAAGATAGCACATCCAAAAAGGAGACCCAAACCATTGATGGAGTTAGTGGTGATTTTGCGTATCCATGGTATGTGGATGTTTATGATATTCAAGGAAAAAAGGGCTAACAATGTTCTCTTATTCACTTTAAAGAGTGATATTGCATTTTTTCAATAAGATGGTGTCATAGAGAAGATAAGAGATGGATGTGCTGGGAAAGAGGGAATACCATGTAATCTTGTTAAGATCAAGGGGAAAAATGTAGTATACAAACTTGATCCTTTGTCATTTCACTTTGCCCGTATTAAAGAGGATGAAGAATACTCTTTGAAAACAATGGGATGGACCTTATTTGAGGAGGTAAAGGGCACAGAAGACATTATATTAGCATTCCAAGCTGTTCAAAATAGTGAGCTAGTTTCTCTATCAAGAAAATGTGATCGCCCCAAAAAAAGAATGAAGCTCCAAGATAAATAAATAGACTTGAGATCTTCACCTTCTCCTCAAGAAGAAAATAATTCATGGAATCCCACAAGCTCAAAGTCAAAATCACCTCAACAAAGTTCCTTGTCACAAGCTCTTGTTGTTAATATGGTTGCTAACACTACTAATAATGATGCCACTTTACCTTCCATATTAGAAGTTGCACCTGCAAAGCCAATAATTTCTCTTGAGGTCAAGGGAGTAGAAAGAACATTCGATTTTCCTGAAATAGTTAAGAAGAAGGGAAAGAAGGAAGAATCAAGATTTCACATGTTTGAAAAATTCTTTCTATTTGGTCCAGCAACACAATTTCCTATTCTCATTGATAGGTGTTATGAGGCACCTCCTTTGTATGCTTATAGGTGACTATGTTGGGATTATGTAGAGAAGCTAACCACGTCTTTCATAAAAAATCCCATGAACCCAGCAACATCAGCATATCTTATGCCTTTTGTACAAGACAACAATGAGAAGAGACCCATACATTGTGATGAGGTGGATGCTAATAAGTTGGACACTTATAGTTATTGGATTATATCAGGGCTTTACTCAATTCATGTAGCAAAGATATATATTAATAGTAATACTACACGTTGTCTAGCAACCACGCATTTATACACCACAAGAAATGCTAGAATATTAGTTGATTGTCTTGTGGAAATGTGCATTGAGCTTTCACGAATGACAAATATAGAATCACATAATGTTATGAAGAATGCCCCTTATGTTGAGCAACTTCAACAATTAAGAGATCAGTGGCTAGCATTTGGTTCTCCACCAAAAACCCAACAAGGGCTTTCTAAGACAAGCTCTCAAAGAGTACCATGGCAGGTAATCACATATAAGCTTATCTTCTTTTTTTGTGAAGATTAGTGTGATGCTCTTTCTTTTGTTCTATGCTCACTATTTTGATCTTTTTTTTGCAGAGATTTGTGGCATACATTGGACAAAATTGTGCATCTAGAGATTGCCATATGATTGTTAGCTCCCAAGAAATATTTGATAGTTGGATCAAAATCATGAAGAGATACTCTAGAGGTGAACTTATATCCCAAGAGGTACACTACCAAATGGAGCAAAAGATATTGTGAACTTCATAATTGGAAAAAAGTAAAATCCTCTTCAATCCTCCACTACTTCCCCTTGGCGTGTATATGTTGTCGGATGCAATCTAGAAACCTTTGATCTTATACATAATGTTTACAGAGATCCAATTACCATTGGGGTTGTTGTTCTAGATGCAACAAATGGGATTGAGGGAATGAAATGGGACACTATAAAGTTTGGAAAGGTTGTATCCACTCTACTACAAATGACATGTGAACCTAAACAATTCATGTTGTTATCATTTCTTGATTGAAAGTAAATGGTAGCTTTGAAAAATGCTCTTGAAAGCATTTCTTGCAAGTATCGCATGCTAGTTGGTAGTATTTACTTCCTACCAATGGATAGAACGTTTGCTTTTGGATGAAGAGATTCTTTTGTGGTTTTGACATTAGTGACTATGGAGAAAAGCTTCGTCAATTTTGAGCGATATATAAACAATGTCAACAAGCCTTCCATTTTGGACTTTGAAGGCTTGGACAAGGAGTGCAATGATGAAGATCTTGAAGAAAAACAAAGGATTGCAAAGGCCATTTTGAGAAAGAAAATGAAAGTTATGGAAACTACAATCAAAGCATTCAATGATGCTCATGAGGTTGTATTTGATGTATATGCAAGTGGACTTGCATCTAAGGTGGCATTGGTAAATCATATGAAGACTATTGCAGTGGTTTGCAACACTCAAGAGCAAAGAGAGGTTGAAGCACAATTGTGGAGGGTCTATGAGAGTGCCAAACAAAATTCAAACTCCCAAGAGGTTCCTCCTACTGAAGTTCAAGTTGTTGAAGTACCACCTGAGGGCATAGAAGAACCAAGCCAAGATATAGCAAGTCTAATTATGAAAGAGAAATTAAGGGCTACTTCAGGTGTTTAAACCCCGTTCCCTCTCCTTTCATTAAGGAAGACACATTGATGTAATTTTGATTTTTTTCTTGAGAAGTTACTTCCATTAGCATTTGCAATATTTTCTTTCTTTGATGATTTTAATTAAAGAAACTAGGTCTTTAGTTTTTTACTTTTTATAAAAGGTACCAAAGCATGTTTGGTTTAAAAAATATATTTAAGTAAATATATTGTCAAATTATTATTAAAGAGCTCATTAAAATTTATCATCCTTTGTAAGGATAACTGCTTAATTGTAATCTAGTGTGTAAGAATACTTATCATAATGAAAAGTTTGAGCTAGCTATGAAAATTTTACTTAAGTCTATTTTAGATCTTATTTCAATTAAACTCCTATATGAGTTGTGTTATGATCTTGTCATGTTAGTTTTGGTTAGATTTGTCCACATGGTCAAATCTCTTATCTCTTATAGCCTCTTTTACTACATCACTAGCGTATGTCTATGCATGTACCTTAGGATAAGAAAGCCAACAATATATTTCACACCCCAAAAAAGATTCATTGCACCTCCCAAAGGAGTTTTACCTCAGTAATAAATATTACAACAAAGAAATTTCTCTCCAATGTATCTTTTGAGATGTGTATATGGAATATTAAGGTAAAATCCTTGTTACAATTCGTGAGTTTAAATATCTATGGGATATAACTAGTTCAAAAATAGAATGGTTAGTCCTTAAGAAGAAACTATGAAAACTTATTCAAATAGAGTATAACTTATCTCAATTAAATTATCATGTGTCACTTTTATGTGACATAGTTTTGGTCACATGGTCAAAAGTATCATGTTTAAATTTTCTTTTAATAATTAGGACTAATAAACACCTTCTTTATACATGCCATTTTGAAGGCCTTTTTAAAAACTGAGTACGTTAAACATTATAATGATAATGTAATTTGTGTAACTAATTACAAGAATCTATTGTTAGTATCTCAAGTATACTTATAATTAGCGATAAAAAGTAGGTATGAAAAAATGACTTTATTAGAATAGATTTTACTTCAAAAAAAGTATCATATATATTTTTTTCACCTCATGATATTACTTTTGATTAGATTTGATCACATGGTCAAATGTCTCTTTTCTTAAGACATCATTTTTAAAGTAGTATATATTTATGTATTTATCAATGTGAAGTTAAATTGCTTTAGTGTTCTATGCCAGTTTATAGCTCAAACATTAGGTAGAATGATGAGGAAGTAAATGAATCTAATGTTCTTCTGTTTCTTCTTTGTAACTTCAACTAAGACATCTATGGTTGGATATCTAACAGATTCAACAACAGTAGAGCACGATGATGTGATTGATGTTTCCTTGATAAGAAATGCAACACAATGTGTAATACTTGATCTCAATGGCCTTCTTTTACAACGATGCTTTGCTAAGTCTAAAAGGTTTCAAAGCTTTCAAATGGGAAAGAAATGGCTTGTTCTTCGACCAGGATGTATGGAGTTTCTTGAAGCCTTATTTGCAAGATTCCAAGTGGGAGTTTGGTCAACAACTTTACATAAGAATGTCATGGCAGTTATTAAGTGCTTGGAGATCCATGCAAAAAGGAAGTATCTTTTCTTCATGATTTGGGGCCAAGAACAATGTCATAGACATCGACTCAAAATCATATATAGGCCAGATAAGATTGGAGCAGAAGCAATGTTCAAGCCTTTGAAGTATGTATGGGATCAATATAGAGATGTTTGTCAGCATACCAAGACTATTCTCATAGATGATAGTCCTTACAAAGGACGTCCAAATCCTATTGAGAATTGCATTTATCCAAAAACATTTGATATTGATCATGAAGACTCTATCTTGATCAAATAACTTCTACCATACTTGACTCGCTTAAGCAAATACCATGATGCACTTGAAGTCATCAAGTTTGATCGATATGGACAGGATCCAATTCAATATGGACATGAATTGTATGCTCAATTCAAGGTTGTCATTGATGAATGGACTAGAGCAGAGAATGATGGTATTTCATCTTCATCATCAGCACTGCACGAGACCATGATTGATAAAGATGGTATATATGTTCAACCTTCAATTACTTCTTGCTTCAAGAGACCATCTATTATACAAACATCCTCAACAAATGCCTCATGTCATCCATCTCTTACATTGAACAACTCACAATTATCCATGTTGAAGCAGACTCCTTTAGTCTCTACTTTGAAATATATGGAAGCAATGCAATTTACTCATGAGTTAGGATATCACAAACATTTCATAAATGGTAGTGCAGCTAAACGTTTTATACAAAATCTACAAAATTTGTATTTTTCCAATATACATGATGTAACAAGAAGGCACTGACTCTATATGGACTAATTTTGACTTTCATAATAGATATATCCCTTATATTAAAGGCTTTTGCATGGCTATGAAATATATGCTTGTTAGAAATTTAAAGTGTTTTATGTAGTTACCTTGGTGTTTCTAAACACCACCAATATCAATGAGGGAATCTACTTGATGTTTTTTATTGTTTCAATAACATTACTTAATTGTGTTGAAATTTCTTATAAAGTGGTTTAAATCCTATTTTGTACTTTATGATAGTCTACTATACAAACATACTCAACAAATGTCTCGCATAATCTATAACTTACATTGAACAACTCACAATTATCCATGTTGAAGTAAACTCCTTTAGTCTCTATTTTGAAAGATATGGAAGCAATGCAACTTGCTCATGAGTTAGGATATTAGAAACATTTCATAAATGGTAGTGCAGCAAAATGTTTTATACAAAATCTACAAAATTTATAATTTTCCAATATACAAGATGTAACAAGAAGGCGCTGACTCTATATGGACTAATTTTGACTTTCATAATAAATATATCCCTTACATTAAAGGATTTTGTATGGCTATGAAATATATGCTTGTTAGAAACTATTTAAAGTGTTTTATGTACTTACCTTTGTGTTTCTAAACACCACCAATATCAATGAGAGAATCTACTTGATGTTCTTTATTCTTTCAATAACATTCGTTAATTGTGTTGAAATTTCTTATAAAGTGGTTTAAATCCTATTTTGTACTTTATAACCATCTACTATACAAGCATACTCAACAAATGCCTCACATCGTCTATCACTTACATTTAACAACTCACAATTATCCATGTTGAAGTAGACTCCTTTAGTCTCTACTTTGAAAGATATGGAAGCAATGCAACTTGCTCATGAGTTAGGATATCACAAACATTTCATAAATGGTAGTGCAGCTATCTACAAAAGTTGTATTTTTTCAATATACATGATGCAACAAGATAGTACTGACTCTATATGGACTAATTTTGACTTCCATAGTAAATATATCCCTTACATTAAGGGCTTTTGCATGGCTATGAAATATATGCTTGTTAAAAATTTAAAGTGTTTTGTATAGTTACCTTGGTGTTTTTAAACGCCACCAATATCAATGAGAGAATCTACTTAATGTTTTTTATTCGTTCAATAACATTAGTTAATTGTGTTGAAATTTCTTATAAAGTGGTTTAAGTCCAATTTGGTACTTTATGTCTTAGCTAATAAATAAGTCTTAATTGATAATAAAATTTATGTCTATTTCTTTGAAAACACAAACCATTGGTCAAAGGTTAAATCTTTAGTCTTAGAAAAATTAGAAACTTCTAGCTTGGTATATAAATCTTCATTTTATGATATGAAAATTCATTCAGCTAGTCAAAGTGTAGATATATAGAAATTTTAAATAAAAGATATTTATATATCATGTATATACATACAAAAAATGTAAATGAGGTGAGCAATTATTTGACATACTTGTGTCTATTGGTTTACACAAAAAAAGAACCATTACATCATAGGTTATCCAAACTTATTACAATATGGTATTAAATCAAGTTATTAAACCACACCTAGTTAGTGGTGACTCTTTTAAGGTCCTAATTCATGAAACTTATACATGTCACTTTAAATTATGCTATATCTAAAAGAAAAAACTTGTATTATAATATATTCAAATCCATAACATTATAAATTTTGGCCATAATAACATATTTTCATACAATGTTTAAGGCTCTTGTATTCTAAATTCTCTCTCCACTCCATCAAACCTTTGTATTCTTACATTAAACTTGGAAATTTCCTAGGTATATACTAGTTAAGCCTCCTTGATGTTTCCACCACCATACAACATCATATTTTGTTAGTATGCTAGAAAAGATAGAGGTGAAATCCAAATCTCGTAACAGCCACATAGCTTACATTCATCATTTAAGCTCTCAAGATGTGCGATCTCATATTTGTAACATACAAAGTGCCCTTTAAAGATAAACATAAACATAGTTCTCTCTTTCATTCACAAAAGTAAGACATTCATTCAAAGTGGGACTTGGGAAATTCCCAAAATCTCTAATATGGTGTTCAACTACTTTCAAGCTTATTTTAACCCCTCAAATCTCCCTTTGCCAACTATAATCCTTTTGTGAAATTTTTCTTTGGGGAGGGGTATCTAACTACATTTAAAATAGCCTTTACCAAACTATAATGCTTTTGTAAAAGCTTCCTATAAGGAAGGGAAGCATCATAGTATTGTTGATCCTAGGTGGCAAGTGTAGATTAATGCTTCCTAATATTGAGAAAACTATTTTTTTGTGTTATAGGTGATCATCAAACCACCATAGTATTACCAATCCTATGTTACAAATGCGTAGTGCTCCCTAAAACCTAAACCAAAATATTTATCAATCAAGAGGAAGTGAGAATGAAGAGAGAAAATGAAATAGAATAATCCCAAACTTGATTATACTCTTCCATTCAAAAGTAAAATTTTGCTTTATTTTCCAATTTGGCTAGCTATGTTTGGAAGGGTGATGGCCCATCTCCTTCCCTCCCACACACATGCCAATCATTAATGGAGAACTTGTTAATGCTTCTCTCTCTCTCTCTCTCTCTCTCTCTCTCTCTCTCCCTCTCTCTCTCTCTATCTCTACACACACACACACACACACACACACACACATCCTAGTTGGTGCATCTGGGTGCTAAGTGGTATGTGACACATGCATGTGGGTGGATACTAGATGGGCAAAGCATTTAATACACATTTCTCTCTCTCTCTCTCTCTCTCTCTCTCATTGTTGTCATGTACATGCTATCGATAGCTAAAGAGGCAAGGTTGAAGGTTTATGATGTCACAAATGATAAGTTAATGGAGGTTGGGTTGTATGATGGAGGGATATGGAAACTCCTAAGGCATATGGTGCTATAGACAACTAAGGCAAGGATAAAGGATGTAAGATTGATAGGAGAAGGTTACAACAGTGTTGCATTGGAAGGAGAGTGCAGTAGGGAAGTGTGAAGCTGATGGAGTTGCTCAATATTTCTCACTTATCTTCTTTGTGTTCTTCATTGTGGTCACCATCCTAGCTCATCTTGCAAAACCACTAGGATGACTCCATGAAGGTCCTACTCATAGTCCTCTGCAATTATGCCTTTGCCTAGAGCTTGGCCAAGCTTTAGGCTACCTTGTTGAGATTGTGGAGATTGATGACTTGGAGGGCACCAATAAATATACTTGCATTACGTGTTACTCCCCCTATTACAACACATATGTTACGCATATATGTGGTGGTGGCCATGGGGGTGAGCTTCTTCTAGCAAGTCTCCAATATTGATGCCACCGTTTACTATAATTTGGTCATGTTTAAGAAGGCCAAGGTGTTGAGAGAAAGATGGAATGCTTTAAGACCACAGTAGACATGGGGTACATGAAGTTGTCCTTTGTGTTTGTGACCACATTCTTGCAAGGTAGGGCCAGGTGAGGAAAGTTGTTGGGAAGGATCAATGCCTACCTCATAGTTGTGTTTGTCATGTCTGTCAAGTTGGGTTACAACTCTAGGCACATCAACTCTTTGTTGTTGGGGGTGGTGACAAACCCAACACTATGCATACTTCCTCAGCCACCATCAACCAAGCCATTAACATGCTCACGATTTGCACTTACTTTGCCATTTTCTTCATTGCCTATGTTCATGAGGAATATGGACTCAAAAAGGACATCATAAAAATTTGATTAGGAATCCTTAGTTTTGTATTAGTCCCTCTTTAATAGTCATCATTGCATGCCTTTTTGTCCCCTCGTCCCCCTACATTCCTAGGCTCCACCCACTTTTTAGTGGACCCTACTTAGAAAGGAGGCGGGATTTCCTTTCTTTTTACCCTAGAATTTGGGACCGGCACTCTTTCAAAAGTATCACATCAACAACTTATATTTATTTTTATTCCAAAAAATAACTTTTGATAAATTCTCACAAAAATTAGGTTTGTTTTTCTTTAAATGTATCCAATCATATTGCAAATTGAAATACTCAATTTTTTATATAAATTTTTACATTAAAGGCCCTCTACATTAGCTTGTCCTCTAAGAAGGGATCTCCACTCTTCCAAAAGTGCCACATCAATAACTTGGATTTATTTTGTCTCAAAAAATGAATTTTTAATTTTTTTTACAAAAATAGTTTTTTTCCTCCAATCAACTCATTTTTTTAAATACTCACTTGTGATACCTAACACCTTGCAGATGTAGTTACATACCTACTTTATGCTCCACTACTCATCCTAATGCCACATCAATAGCCATCTCTAGTTGTGCTTAATCACACTATATATACATCAAAGTATTTTGAATGCTCTCTTTTTCCCTCTAGCCATTCCAAATCAATATTATTTCATGAAAACTTAATCTACTTCATTTTCTCTCCTACTCTAATGGAACCACTTAGGGACATAAGCAATTGTAAGAGAAATGTGGATTTGCATGTTCATGTAGATGAAGAGTATGCTATTGCAAAGTTCCCTTATAGTAAGCATGGGGCTAGATGCAACAAGTGCTTCCCAATATCGTTTATAGGAAAATAAAAATATTGATATTTGGGTGGATGGTTTCTTGTATCCTAATAATCCTAGCACAAGGTTACGAGGCCATATATGATATGATAGTAATTGCATTGGCTCATAGCAAAATAAATCACATGATTTTGCCTCATCCATTTTGACTAAGAGCTATAAGACAAGCACAAAATATATCCATTACATATTAAATATGAAAGTATTTTTTTAATCATCAACAAAATGAAAGTAGAGGGAGCTAAAGCTGGAAAGATTTCTTATGACTATGATAACTTCAACAATATTTGTGTTGACCTAGTTAAGTTGCAATGTGCCGAGGCTCATTTCTACAAGGTGCAACGCTAAGAAGATATTGACTTGTCCTAATTTAACATTATGGATTCAATATAGTACACTTGTTTCTATTAAATTTATACCAAGTATGATTGCCATGTCTTGTTTCAACATTAGAGTTTGTTAGCAAGCTCAACAAATGCCAAATCATAAAGGAATACAAGTTGGAGAGGGTGGGCCTTATATTAATGACTTATGCCATAGCCTATGCAAAAGATATCACCGTTGTGCAACCGTTTAGTGTGTAGTTAGAAAAGGAAATTTGGTGGCTAGCAGCAACCAAAGTGGCCAAGGAGACCCATAATGTTATCTCTTGGATCTTTCAATATACTTTATATATGGATATAATTTCCAAGCAAACAAGTGGGAAGAAGCTCTACGTCAAAGGAGATAGAGAATTTAACATTAATTGGCACTTGGGAAGCAATCTCAAGACTCTAAAGTGTATATTCAGTTGTGACACTAAGGCATCAACATTGTTCCCTTATCCATTTTTCATAGAAACAAATAATTCATCTAAAGGCAATAGATAATGTTGCGTGGAAGGGAGGATCACTAGCTTGCAATAGAAAGGCAACACCAAATAGGTCACATAGTGATTATAATTGGAAAGCTATATTTCCAATTAACATTGAGATTTTCCATTTTTGCACTTTGTATTGCTTCATGCACATATTTGACAAGTTATTAAAGTTGCATATCAATCTTTCTCTAGATGTGAAGCAACTATTGAGAAAGTCGATGCACTATTAAATTCATTAGGTGTACATGGAGGCAAGGTAAATATAAAAAAGGACCAAAAAACATCACGCCCAGCTTATGACAAAGCATACAAAATATCAAATGAAGGCAAAGAGATTCCTAAGTAATATGATTGGCAAGCCATCAAAGTTAAAGTGGAGCTGTGGAAAGATTTATGCAAATATAGTACAAATTTGGAAAGAGACCCTAGTTTGGCCGGCATTCTTTTGAAAAGCTAGTGTGTATAATACTAAAATCATCAATAGATCATTCCGTTCAAGTTGTATTTCATACAATGGTCAATGATTTTACAAAGCTAGTCTTCAATGCATACAAATAAACCAATATCACCCACTACTACATGATAAACCTTCAACTCTATTACTTACATGTTTTTTAACATTTGGATACTATTGATGCTCCAAATCTAATATCAATGCTCATGCCTTTGTATCACATTTTATATGCTCATGGATCATATTTTTTAGAGAAATATGGGTCTTTGGAAATGTGGAGCACCCAAGGTATGGAAAAGTCCCATTACCAGGCTCATGGTGCATATTTCAAGAATACTTGTCATGGAGGTGGTCACGTCAAGAAAAGCTATATTGTAGAAATATTCATTTGATTTTATGGATGTACCTTTAGTCGCTCCATCACATTGGATAATACTAAGGCTATCACATTTGCTAAATCTCTTAAGCAAAAAATCCATGCCCATCATAAGGAAAAGTGGCAAAACATGTTTGTAGTCAATACACATGCAACATGATGCATGATAAGGTGAAGGAAAGGGTTAAAATGGGCATATATATAAATCCACATGTGAACCCTCCTTAAACCATAATACTAGGTTTCATATAAATAGAACTCTTTTAGTTCTTTTTCTTTTTCATGCTTCTGTTGTTGTCTTCTCTTTTTATCTTCTAATCCACCTCATAGCCCACACCAAGCAAATTGCATGATGACATCCCCACTACTAGGACAAGGCCAAGGATAATTTTTCACTTCTCTATCATGGCAAGACAAAGATATCCCTAATTTCACCCAATGAGATGACTCTAATAGCAACACAACCTCATCAACACCTGTGTCCTCCCCCCTGTCCCATCTAAAGGCTCGAACACCCCATCTCACCGCCTTGAAGTCTTTGAAAATAGCTTGCGAGCAAGAAGATTCTTCTGAAGAGGAAGACACAAGCAAGGATATGGAAGGTGACAATAATGATCTAGAGAAAAATGAGAGTGATGCCTCTATAGATGAGAAATGTGAAAACAATGATGATAAGGGTAATATTGATGACAATATCAATAGGCCCTAGGATAGCATAGAATGGCCAGAGGCTAGTGGAGATGCAACTGAGGGGCACTCAATAGGTGATGAGGGTCGCATGCAACACCCCAAGCTAAAAACAAAGCAAACCAAACAACTTTCTTGTCCTCCTTTATTACCCCTCTTCCCCACTCTAGAACCAAATGAGCAACCCCCACTTGAGCCCCAACCCCAAGTCCAACAAGCATAAGGACGGAAACCATGGCAAAGCCTAGCAAGATGAGTCCCAAGGCAAAGGCTAAAGAGGAGGAAGAACTTGTAAGGATAAAATTTTGGATAAGATAAGGATAATAAAATATGTCGAAAAAGGATCCCATAGATATCCACTTTGTAAATATCTCAAATATTTAGAGAAGAAGCTCACCTACGTCATTTAATGTACCATGTATATATACAACTACTGGCAATGAAATGATCAATTGTAGTTCACTCCATTTTCTATATGGTCTCTATCTCTTTCTCTTATTGTGCAGAGTGTCCTCTTACCTACAAATTACTGGGTTTTACTACATGGTATCAAAGCACCAGGTCCTAGTTCTCTAGCTTATCACATTATCCTCAAAATCACAAACTACTAGTCCTCCTTTACTCTTATTCTTCCAATGGATCTTATCATTCAATGCCAATATCTTCTACAACCGACACATCAAGATCGACAAACTCAATGGAAGCAACTATCAAGTATGGAAGCTAAGGATGGAACTTTACCTATCTCAAGCAAACCTATTGAATATTATCAATGGCAAGGAAGACTGCCTTGAACAAGGAGTAGACAAGGAATATTGGATGCAAAGAGATGCAATTGCGAGAATGGAAATACTTGTCCATTGTGGAGATCGACAAGTACAACTAGTAAGAACAATACCCACTACAAAAGGTGTTTGGGATTTATTCAACAATACCTATGAACACATAGATATTGTTTCTCAAATGGCCATGTTTAGAAAACTATCTACTGCCATGATGCATGAAGATCAGTCTGCCACCCACTAAGTTCTTAGAACAGTGGGAATCCTTACTAGATGAAACCAAAATATCTAGTTTAGTCATCTCAGAGGAATTACAAGCCATGTTTCTCATCTCCTCCTTGCCTCTATCTTGGAGAGGTTTTATTACTACTCAAACCTCCACTTATAAACTCAAGCTTCAGCCCTAGTGATTAATAGAATCAAGCAAGAGCAAGTTATGAGAGATACTCTTTCTACTTCTTCTAATCAATAATCCAAGGCCCTAGCCGTAACTTCCTACAACCCAAAACATCTTCACAAAAGAACTCAACCCCTGAATCATCAAAATCCCAAGTTTTCTCCTCAGTCTAACTTCAAAGGAATTCTTGGTAATCCTCAACATAAGTCCAACTCTTACCAGTCATTTCAATCCCTATCCTTAACAAGAAACCCTCATTATAATCTCATATGTGATGTTTGCAAACAACAAGGTCATATTGAAAAGAATTGTCGTCAAAAAATAGATTCAACAAAAATTTCTCAAAAGGTCAAGCTCTCTTTGTTAGCATCGGCAATTATGACATGGAAGAGCAACCAAAAACTATCATCAGCCTAGCCACAAGTATTTGGGCACTTTCTTCAAACTCCAAAGAAGAATATACATGGTTTCTAGACTCTGGAGCTACTCATCATATGACTTTTCATAAGGAATGGTTAGTCGACTTCAAAGAAATGTCCACTCCACTCAATGTTGCCATGGGGGACAACAACATTCAACAAGCTTAGGGTAACGGCACCATTCAAGTGGAGCTTGCCTTCAATCACATAATCAAGGTACATAAAGTTTCTTATGTTCCCAATCTTAAGAAAAATTTGTTGAGTATCAGTGAGCTCACTTCTCAATCCTCTCTCACTGCTCACTTCTACAAAGACCACTACATCTTACAGCTACTCTCACCTTCTCTCAAACTCACCTACCCCAAACTAGGTTGACTTTACACACTTGGCTATTCACTTCTACAACCTTCTTCAAATGCTTCAGCTAACTCCACTTCACTCATAAATACACCACAACACACCCTCTTAGGGCACTCTAGACTTAGTCACGCCTCTCAAAATGGTCTCTAAGAACTTATTCATAAGAAACTTGTTCACAGAATTCCACCTTCCCTCTCTCAACTTCCATTTTGTCAAGCTGGTGCTCTCAGTAAAGCCACAAATCTTCCTTACCCCAAATCCTACTCCATTATGACTCAACCTATTCAATTAGTACACTCTAACATTTGTGGTCCTATCAATCCTGTATCTCTCACTGGAGAAAAATATTTTATGGTGCTTATTGATGATTATTCAAGATATATTGTTGTATATTTTCTCACAAGGAAGTTAGAAGTCTTCTCCAAGTTCCAAGAATATAAGGAAGTAGTTGAAAATAAGCATGAGTTACTAATCAAAGCTCTTCGTATAGACAATGGAGGATATTATACATCAAATGAGTTCGAAGATTATTGCAAAGCCTTTGGCATTCAACATGAGTTTACCATACCACATCATCCACAACAAAATGGAGTTGTTGATGCAAGAATCATACTCTACTAAATGCCGCAAGAGCCATGCTATCACTAGCTTGTCTTGAAAAAGAATATTGGGAGGATGTAATTGCTACATCAACATATCATTAAAATAGGTTGTACTCAAACTCTCTACGACACTCCTTATGGATTGTGGTTTGGCCACCCTCTTGACCTATCACATCTAACGAAATTTGGATGCACTTTGTAATGAACGGGGATCACGGGAATATGGCATGGGAACATACCAGTCACACTGACGGTATATAAGGTGTAATAGGGTATTTTGAGGCATCATAGAAATTATCAAGAGACTCTCTTTTCACCTTCTCAAGCTTCCATGGCTTCCTCTTCTTCTTCCTCTCTCCCTCTTTCTCTCTCTTCTTCTTGCCTTTCTCTCTCCTCTCCCTCTTCTTCTACAATCCTCTCTCTCTTTCCCCTTAGTTAGGACAGTTAGGTCTTCTTCATTACAAGTGGTATCAGAGCTTTGTCCTTGATCCTTCTCTTTCCCCATAGATTTAGGGCTCTCACAGTTTCCCACAGTTAGAAAGCTCCAGTTACATCTCTTTCACAAGTACACAGGAGTACTCAGGCAGGCTGTCAGCCCTCTTGAAGACTGTGGCAGCCTTTCTTGGAGCTTTCCCAAGAACCATGGACAAATTTGGAGGCGGGCAGACAAATTTGACAGGTCGTCACTAGTTTTCATGCAAGTTTTTTAGGGTTTTGGGCAAAAAGGAGGGTAGCACAGTTAGAGAAGGCCAAAAACTCAGTTACTTTTCAAGAAGACCTTCTCTCTCCTCTTTTCCCAAGCTGCCATGGAAGCTCCAGCTCAAGAAATTTAGAAATTCTGCTCCCCCTCCTCTTCCTCAGCAAGATTGGCTGGTCCTAAGGTGTCCCCCTCAGTGGGAGGAGCACATTGAGCAGCAGCACCCCTGGTCTAACCCTGCTTGTGGCCCCCAGGAGCAGCCCAAAATTTGTGGCTCAAATAAATGGGCTGCTTCCTGGCCTGCAGGGCAGCCCTCCGAGCTCTCCCCCCCTCCTAGTTTCAGTCCTGACCCTTGGCTACTCTTTTGGGCAACATCAGGGACATTTTCCTCAGCCCTTGGACTCCCCTTTTGCACTCAAGAAACCCTGGTCTGGTGCAGTCCATGGCAGCCATGGAACCTTGGCATCAAGCTTAGAAATCTTGAAGATTTTGGTCTCTCCTTGGTCCCCGGGAGTCCCTCTTCAACATTGCTCAAGATTTCAGCCACCATCAAGAAGAACGGGAAGAAGATTACAAGCAAGATTTGAAGGCATGCACTTGTGGGCAGCCATGGCTATGGAGTAGGACCTCAATTTCAGCAAGAACTCTTCATGGGGAGGTCTTGAACCATCCTGCCCCAAGCTTGATTTCACCCTTTCTTGAGGAAACATACCCATTTTGGAGTCATGGAGCATTCGGGATCAAATATGGAGGACTGAGGTGGCATCAGTGGCTGCCTTCTTCTCCAAAAGACTCAAGGTAACTGATTCTTGGCTCTCATTCTCTCTGTTTAAGCCTCTTGTTGAATCCCATCCATTTGTTTGAGAGAATGTATGAGTCCAAGTAGATAATAGGAGACCCAGACGTTGAATGCATGCTGATTAATTGTCCCAGTCATTTCTCTTTGATCTTATAGTGCTGAAATGGATTTTACTCATGTTGAAGATTCATTGTGATTATATTTTGCTTACCCATAACCCGTTTGGCTTCTTGTGAATTGGTTGAGTCAAGAAGTGATTAAAAAATCCATTGTATAAGGGTGAGTAGGCAGTGAGTCACTGCTGGTAAGCTCCCTATCCCTATTTCCCATTCCAATTCCATGCACTTCATGAAAAGCCCAAAATTTTGATTTCAAAAATGCATCTCATGCTAGTTGTTTAATTAATAAATGTCTGCCATGTATATTTTTAGTGAGGAAAAGCCCGATGCCAGGCGAGGTGGCAAGACAAAAGAGGGGTGACCCCCCTTGCCATCAAAGACCTTGAAGGGGTGCACAACCCGGCCCGGGGGGAACTTTGCCCACCTCTCGATGATCCGAAGCCCAAAGAATTATTGCATGTGCAGGTACATTTTATGGAATAGCCCGAACCCTGATCACTTGAGCCTACAACCCCTACATGCATTGATAATGTCATAAACCACTTGGTAATGTATGGTGGATGCAATGCAAGAAGGGCAAGATCTGTTCTTCCTCTCTATGTTGTTGAATTTTTGCTTCAGTTGTATCTTCCTGGCACTCGTAGTTGTGCCATAGTATCTGACCAATATGTTCCATGCATCTGCTGGGGATTTACAGTTCATGATCTGCATCACCATAGCATCCGAGATACATAATGACAGCCAATGTAACACTCTGTGAGCTCTTGCTGTCTAGGCTCGATGCGCTCGTCTTTGATCAGCTGTAGGATTCCTATCAGGAACTTCAGGTTTAGCCTCAACACCTGTCACTAAGTCCCAGTATCCTTTGCCTATCAGAAAGTTCTCCATGCGGAACTTCCATATTGCATAATTGTTGCTATCAAGCTTTTCTCCCACAATCTAGGTTACATTATCAGTTCTGTCAGCATTTGCCATGTTGCAGACCTTGCCTAACTACCTGTAAACCAAGATCTTCTTAACAGTTCAACTTCAGCCCAGAACTGTTTATGACAGTTTTGTGCAATTAATTGCACTAAAAAACCAGGGTATTTCAGCCTACTAACAGTCCAAAATAGCTCACAACCAAGTGGCTTAACCTGTGAGTAAAACAATCAATGCAAATACTATGTATTCGCTTTGGTTTGAACTCCTGCAACCTCACTGCTAGGGTACATATATGCAGTCTGAAAACTGTAATTCTGTGAGTGACCAGCAGTGATTTCAAGCCCAAAACTGAGTAGTATACATGTCATACATGTCCCAAACTTCCATAGATTGCTGCTAGTGCATGTGTCAAGCCATGCATAGGCATAGAACCTCAAAACAGTATATAACCAGCATATATGAATATTGTAAATAAATTCCCAGATTTCAAACAGCCAATGCACTGGCAACATGGATTAATTTCAGTCCCAAAAACCCATAAACCATTTGCATTACTTCCGTTTCCAATGCTCAAGCATTCAACATTCATAGACCAAGTCTTCAAGTACCTGTGGAACAAACCCAACCAACTAGTTCTTCAGAAATAACCAATTTGTGCTTTATGTCTGCAAATTTTTTTCAGTTTTCAGCCTATCACAGGCTCTCAGATCAGGCCATTTCAAGCTCTAAGTTTATGTCAAAATACCCAAGAAATATGACATGTCTTCTACCAAGCATCAAGTGCTACATCCAAGTTCAATGTACATGCCAAAGAGCATCCAAAAATGTAGACTTCCCAAGTGTATAATGTCACTGTAAGTTCACTGACAGTTCAGCCCTATGTATTTAGATCTATACACCTCTATTACAGCTCCCACATGAGCTCCCACAAGAGCAATAGTAAGGTATACCCTTCAAGAACCTTCCTTGGTATGCATCCAAGCTCTATGCCACCTGACAAGTGCTATACTCCTTGAATCTCAACCAATGAGCAGCCGGTTCATAGGCACAGTCCACATAGACTGTTCAGAGTATATTCAAATCAGATTTGCCCACTAGTTGATGCTCAACGGAGCTTTGGTGAATCTCTAGACAAGCCACACTCCTGGTGATGATCAATAGAGCCTTGGCAAGCAGTCCATGTGCTGAATCTCAGCCATGGAGTTCAGCCTGAAAACAGGCGCAAACACGCTGGCTGGGCAGATCTGTGCTGATGCACATCTTGCTCATTACTGTAGTAATAATGCACTCACTGGTGCTCAATCAATCCTTGGAAGACTCCTCAGCAAGCCACAGCTCCTGCTTCAAGCAATGAGACTCCAATGCTTCACAGTACATACCTCTGTGTGACCATTGATGAAAATGACAGTCAGTCCTCTTCTTTTTCGAGCTCTTCAGTTCACTCTTCAAGTCTTCTTCTTGAGTGCATTCCACCAGTGAGCCCATTCATGGCTCTGATACCATGTTAGATTTCATGGAAGTAGGAAGGAGAGCAACACGGAGTGAAGCAACATGCTTACACTCTCTATTCTTCTTCTTATTCATTTTGCACACACCTAGTGCATATACAACCTAAGGTCATAAAGACCATTCACACTAGAAGTAACATCGACTTATTTAATACACCTAACTGATCTAGCCAGATTAGCTGTGTCCAGCTCATGTCAGTCAAACAGACATGTACGAGCTTGATATTCTAATAACCGTCGCTATTAGCGTCGCAAATTTTACTGCTCGTGTCGCTATTGACATCGTTATGCGCATCACAAACCGTCGCTATCAGCAACGCCAATAGCTGCCTTGCCACAAAAAAAAATTATCCCTATTACCGTCGCTATTAGCGTCGCAAATTTTACTGCTTGCGTCGCTATTGGCGTCGCTATCAACCTCGCTGATAGCGTCGCTTGGCGCTAATAGTGACACCAATAGCGACGCTAATAGTGATGCCAATACTGATGTTTTTATGGCGTCGTTAATAACGGCACTTTTTGCGATGATGGGGGAAAATTTTGTTGTTTGTATTTTCGTCGCTTTAAACATCGGTATAAGGCCTATATCTTGTAGTGAAGCTTGTCCAAGGGCAATGTTGGTTTGGAGATGAAGATCATGTAAGATTTTGTAGCAAGGAGTTGGTTGGGAGTGAGCATCATCAGTGTCAGAGTCGAAAGAGCTAAAGAGAGTAATGGGCATTGAAGGGGAAGTTGGAGATGGAGGTCTATGAGTGGTGACAATGAAAGCAATAGGGGAAGAATTACTTAAAGTGGGGGACATTGTAGCTATGCGAGTAGACCTTCAAAGTTTGGAGGATGCTCGATCAATGTGAGCTTCAATGGATAATTCTAGAGTCGATTTTTGAGAAGAGCAAGTATTTAGAAGGACTAACTTGGTTGTAGGATATTGGACCTGTGAGAGTGGAAGGACAATAATTTTTTGCTGCTTAAGTAGTTCTTTAGTTGTGGATAGTGACCTCAAAATTGCAGGAAGAGAAAGAGTATCATTCACATAGTGTTGATGACCTGGAGTAGCAGCAAGGTGGTTTTTGAATGGTGATTTCTACTGACGTGGCTGCTCTTTGTTCAGGCATGGTGACTTGATTGCAAGTGATTGCTAGTGTTGCTGCGTGGTAGGAGGAGCAGGTGCATTTTTAGTTGACGTGATCTTCAAAGCCTACGTGATTGACGCTACAGAAGAATGCACCAATTTTTCAACATTTGGCTTGAGTGATGAGTTGGATATTAAGTCATTAAGGTTAGATTTTACATTATTTGGGGCTTTTCCATATGTGGCATATGGTGTGGCCTACCTATATGGGATAAGGGAGATGACAATGGTGAAGAACGTGAATGGAGGGAAACAATGAGAGAAGGTTGTGTAGAAGATATAGTGGGCCACCCGGATTGAGTAGTGATAAATATTGAATCAGATAATGTGCTAGCATATGGGACAACATGATAAAGTGTCAGAGATTGAGGTTGTGTGGTGATAAAGCCTATGGGAAGGAGATTAATTTTATGAAATATAGTGCTTTTGCCATAAATTAAGAACTTGTTGTGTAGATCATGAAATCGATAGGCTTTGTGATCATGGGGTTCACCATATCCTGTAAAAACTAATTGTGTGGCTCTAGGAGATAATTTGGATTTGTGATCCTTGTTGATAAGAAAGGAAGTGTGTAATGAAGAAGACCTAACTGTCCTAACTAAGGGGAAAGAGAGAGAGAAGTATTGCAGAAGAAGAGGGAGAGGAGAGAGAAAGGCAAGAAGAAGAGAGAGAAAGAGGGAGAGAGGAAAAAGAAGAGGAAGCCATGGAAGCTTGAGAAGGTGAAAAGAGAGTCTCTTGATAATTTATGTGACGCCTCAAAATACCCTCTTACACCTTATACTGTCCGTGTGACTGGTATGTTCCCATGCCATATTCCCATGATCCCCGTTCATTACAAACCATCCCGTCTCATAAAGTTTTTGTCCTAAAAAACAAGGGATGTAGTCATGGACTGTAAGAGTGTGCTGTAGGAAATCAGCCATAACTTTGTGTGGGCAACTCCGAATGGGACAATTGAGGTGTCTTACAGAGCCCATGAGATGTACTTTCAGCCCATGTGGTTGGGGCGGGGCTGCAATCAAGTCAGAACCAAAACTGGTACAAAATAAAGGACTGTCTAGGAATTTCTAGTGTGCAGTCCCAGATGGTATGGCTGGAGAAAAATAGCCATAACTTCCACTAGGCAACTTCGATTGGGGCAAGTAAGGTGTCGGAACGGAGCCCTCGAGGTATACTTTCTAGCCATGTATTGAGGATGGGGCTGAGAGTGGATCAGGACCAAATCTGGTACAAAATAGGTGGCTGTCCAGATGCAAATTGCAGCCCAAAATAGGGGTCATGGTGAGGTGCCAGCCACCACAGCCTCCTTGAGGTGTAGAAATTCATCCAATATAGATGTTGGGCACCAAGTGGCTTCCTCTATTGGTAGGCCTTGCCATTTGATCAAGTATTCATGTATGGAACGGGTGAGGAGTTGCTTTTCACGTTGCCTAATGACAGTTTCTGGAATGTATTGAATAAGGCCCTCCTTATCTATGGGTGGGAGCTCCTCTACATGATCTTTGGGAGTGCCAATGAAAGGTTTCAATTGGCTCACGTGGAAGACGTCATGGATCTTAGTGGTGGAAGGGAGTTGGAGGCGGTAAGCCAAGTCCCCGACCTTCTTAATGATCTTGTAGGGCCCATAGTAACGGTGTGCCAACTTGTTGCAAGAGCCGTCCTTTAGTGTGGCATAACGGGATTTGGGGACCTTGAGGAGTACCATTTCACCCTCTTGAAAGTCAAGGGGTCTTTTTTTGGC
Organism: Lygodium microphyllum; assembly: GCF_053477565.2. Lineage (NCBI taxonomy): Eukaryota > Viridiplantae > Streptophyta > Polypodiopsida > Schizaeales > Lygodiaceae > Lygodium > Lygodium microphyllum. The sequence continues at coordinate 56,945,682 of NC_141163.1, forward strand.
ATCAGCATGGATTTTCATGTGCTCTTGAGCCCTTTTGAGGTTTACCTTGCATTGTTGAAGTAGAGCTTGCATGCGGTCTAGCTCTTCTTTTCCCAAGGGGTTGAGCTTTTCATTGAAGATCACGGTAGGAAGGGGCACCCGATAACCATACAATGCTTAGAAGGGAGAGACTCCAATGCTTGAATGAGTGGAGTTGTTGTAAGAAAATTCAACCAAGTGCAGCCATACATCCCAAGAATTCTGCACATCATGACAAAAAAGTTGCAAATAAGTTTCAAGCCACTTATTGACTCTTTCGATCTGCCCATCTGTTTGGGGATGATAGGCTGTAGACAGAGCCAATTTGGTCCCCATGGAGCTAAAAATGATATGCCAAAACTGACTCATAAATTTGGTGTCCCGGTCATGTACTATGACTTGGGGCAAGCCATGCAACTTAAAAACATGCTCTATAAACTGAGTGGCAACTTGGGATGTTGTAAAGTGGGATTTTGTAGGGATGAAATGGGCTGCTTTAGTGAGTCGATCAACTACCACGTAAATGCTATCCCAACCCTTCTTGGTTGTAGGTAAACCAGTGATGAAATCCATAGTAATGTGGGTCCATTTTCCTTCGGGGATAGGTAAAGGCTGCAACAAACCACCTGGTTTAAGAGAGCTATCTTTATTTTGTTGGCAAGGCACACATCTAGACACAAAGTCTTTTACATCCCGCCATAGGCCTTTCCAATGGAAGCTTTTTGAAACTCGATCATATGTTTTGAAGACCCCTAAGTGGCTAGCAATCAGGGAAGAATGCATCTCTTCAAGGATCCTTTGGGTGAAGGGAGAGGCATGGGGAATCACAATGCGGCCATGGATCCAAATGAGGCCATTATGGAGCTGATATTGGGAATTCTCATCCAATACACCTTGCTGTAATTTCTAGAAAAGAGGGTTGAATTCAGCATCAAGCAAGTATGCCTCTTGGAGCTCTTCAATCCAATCATGGTGGAGTTCAGTGATGGATGAGACCTTGCATGCCCACATGCAAGAGAGTGCATCGGCCACTACATTGTCCTTTCCACGGGTGTGGGTAATCTCAAAGTCATAGTTTTGTAGCGTTGCCACCCATCTACGTTGTTTGGGAGTGAGGTTGGGCTGAGTCAAGAAATATTTGAGCACACGGTGGTCACTTTTTACCTTAAATCTACTGCCATACAAGTAGTGATGCCACTTTTTGATAGCATGAATGACTGCCAACATCTCCTGATCATAGACATGCAACTCTCTCTCTTTATCATCCAATTTTCGGCTCTCAAATGCTATTACCCCATGTTCCTGCAGCAAAACTGCACCAATACCCCGTCCACTCGCATCACACTGGATGGTAAAATCCTTTGAAAAATCAGGGCATACGAGGATGGGGGCTGAAGTGAGCAACTCTTTTAGCTGTGCTGAAAACTACAGGCAACCAATTCATCCCATAGGAAATCCTCTTTTTTCAGTTGGTCTGTTAATGGGGTTGCAATTGTGGAATAATGGCGAATAAATCTCCTACAAAAGGAGGAGAGACCAAGAAAACCACACAAGGAGGTAGTGGTAGTGGGGGTGGGCCACTCCCAGACACATTGCACTTTTCTAGGATCAGCTTGGATGCCTTTTTCACTAAAGATGTGCCCTAAGTACTCAACCTCCGTTTGCAAAAAAACACACTTGCTTTCTTTGGCAAAGAGACGGTGTTCTCTCAGTACATCAAAAATCTGTCTAACATGCTTCAAGTGCTCATGCATTGACTTGCTGTAAATGAGTATATCATCAAAGAATACCAATACAAACTTGAAAAGCCATGGCTACAATATCTTATTCATTAAGCTCTGAAATGTGGTGGGGAAATTTGTGAGCCCAAATGGCATGACAAGGAAATGATACAAGCCACGGTTAGTCCGAAAGGCTGTTTTGACCTCATTACCCACCCGCATTCTAATTTGGTGGTAACCGGATCGCAAATCAATCTTAGTGAAGTAGCGTGCATCCTTGAGTTCATTAAAAAGCAAGTCATCAATTCGAAGGATGGGGTATCTATTTTTTACGGTGATCTTATTGAGATCACGGTAGTCAATGCACAACTGGAAAGATCCGTCCTTTTTCTTAACCAATAGGACCGGGGAGGCATAAGGGGAAGAGCTAGGCTCTATGAATCCCATCTCAGTGAGCTCCTTGACTTGCTTTGCTACTTCCTCTCTCTCACATTTAGAGAGTTTGTATGGGGGTTTATTGATGGGCTTGGCATGCGGCTCCAAGTCGATCGGGTGATCCACCAATCTTTTAGGAGGAAGGGTAGTGGGAGGCCGAAATAGGTCCTCATACTCAACCAAAAGTGCTTTTAGTGCTACATTTTGCTTCCCCAAGGTGTGTTGGTCATCATTATCCTTATGCAAATGCAAGACAAAGATTTGGGAGCGCTTCTTGAATTCCTTTTTGAGTTGTCTTGCTGTTATAAGCTGAAAATCTACATTTTCTTTGATTCCCTCCAAGTGTACAAGCTGCCAATGCATTACAAACTCCATGTACAGTTGAGAGAAGTCCATAGAGATTTTTCCCAACTGCTAAAGCCAATCACATCCCAATACAACATCCACGGGGCCCATATCAAGGGTAATCAAGTCCACCTTTGCTGTGTAATTTTCAACCAGCATGAGAGACACTTGTGTGCATACATGGGAGCTCACTTCCTCATTTCCATTGGCCACTTGAACCTGAAGGGGTTGCTGTGATTCAATGGGAACACATGCCAAACGGCCAAGAGTTGATTTATTTACAAAGCTGTGTGTGCTGCCACTATCTATTAGGATGTATACACTCTTGCCATCAATGTTACCATGCACCTGTAAGGTGTTCGGACTCCTAGAGCCGGTCCATGCATCCATGGAGATTGAGCAGGCTGATATAGCGGTGAATGAGGGGTGCCAAGGGTCATTCCAAAGCATGTTATCAACGGGGCAGCCACCGGGATCAAAAGGGAACCCGTCCGGTGAGTCATAAAACTGATCAGGATCAATATCCTGCTTATCTTCAGCATTTTCAGCAAGTGTCATTATTTGAGAGCTGTCATGCGTCCTCTTTCAGCTTGTCACTATCTTCCAGCACATACATGCTATTAAACTTGATAGTGGCGTTCTTAAAGGGGCATTTGGATGCATGATCAGTCGTGTACTTATTCCCACATTTGAAACACAAGCATTTGGCTTTTTTATCCCTGAAAGCCTCAGGAGGAATGAATTTTTGACCGTTGGGACCGAAGCCATTCCTGGCCTTATTTTCAACATACTTTGGGTCACTTTTGAAGGGTGGTGCTGTCCCAAAGCTGCCATATTTCCTTTCAGCATTAAAAGTGGGGTAAGTAGGATGGGGCTGCCATTCCTTGCATTATTGCTGCGATAATTAGTAGCATATGGGGTTTGCCTACTAGGTTATCTTTGCTGTCCGGCAATGGGCTGTGTGCTCTCATTGCGGCGGTACTTTCGACCATAGCGTTCGGTCAATTCTATGGCTGCAAACAAGGTGGCTGGCTTTTGAGCCATTACATCAGCTAAGAGATGCGCATCCAGCCCATAAATGTATTTATGCAATTTGCCTCATCACTGACTACCTCAACATACATGGATAAGTTCATAAACTAGTTGGTGTACTCCCTCACAGTGAGATTTCGCTAATCAAACTGATACCATTGCCTAGCCAAGCGTTCTTTTTCCACCGGGGAGACAAAAACTTGGATCATATGCATCTTGAACTCTTCCCAATCACGAAACTGCTGGTTTTCTCTTTGAACAAATCTCCACCATGTGTGGGCAAAACCTTCTAAGTGAAGGGAGGCAAAAATGATCTTTGCTTCATCGGTACGGGGGTAGATGAGAAAATAGGCTTCCAATTTAGAGTTCCATTTCTCTAGTTCAGCTGTGGGGATGAGGATTGCCCATTGAATTTTGTAAACACAATCTTGTCACACAGCTCATTTGGGCCTGGTTGCCCATGAATGCCATGAGCTACATGCTGCCCATACATGCCTTGCTGTCCAAAATTTCCATGGGGGCCATGCTGCCTGTGCATTACATGAGGACCAAATTGCCCATTAGGACCTTGCTGTCCAAAATGTCCATGCTGCCCATTACCATATACATGCTGCCCATTGCCATATGCATGCTGCCCATTGCCATATGCATGCTTCCCATGCACTCTGTGCAATCCATGCTGCCCAAGGTTTGCATTGGGGTCATTCCCTTGAGTGTGCAAGTAGCTTCCATTACGGGGGAGTTGGGGTGCCAATGATGGGCTGGAAGGATTTGTAACAGGTGAGGGAAGGAGGGGCTCATCATGCTGAGCGGAGGGCTCACCCATCTCATAAGTGCTATGGGGGATGCCATGGGTACCACCAAGACCTTGTGGGCTGCGCCCGGACTCCAAGGGGGAGGGCGGTTAGCCTCATGGAGAGGGACATACTCCTTGGGTCGATCCGAGGGGGGGGGGGCAATGGCGGGAATGAGGGCGCCCATGCGCTCTATGAGTAAATCCATCTTAGCCATCATCTCGGAATGACTTGGCTCACAGGTAGAAGATGAGGATATGGTTGCAGTGACCTTAAATGGCTTGGGTCCAGAGTACAAGTCTTTTGACACTTCAATATCTGTGCGGGCTGAGATGCCTGATTTTAATGAGCTGGTTGCATTATTGATTCATGAAGAGGTGAAGCTTGGCTTAGCTACAGGGTCAAGCAGCTCAAAGAATAAGAATGTAGTTTTTTATTTGAATCAGCGTGGTCGTGGTAGCCGTGGTAGAGGCTATGGATCTGGCAGAGGAGGCTAGCAGAATGCATCCTATAGTAATAGCAATCAGCAGTCATCAAATGCAAGAGGTAGTGGCAACTTTCGAGGCAGGGGGAGATCTAACTCCTGTGGCAGAGGCTCATGATAGCAGCAGCGTCAGTCAGACAATCCAAATAAAGATAAGGATTGTCACTACTGCAGAAAGTATGGGCATATTGCAAAGGATTGTTGGAAGAAGCAGGGAAATTAGAAGGGCAAGCAGCATGGACATTATGCTACGTCCAGTCAGGCAGATGACTCTGGTGATAGACTATTTGCCATACAGTATGTCAAAGATAAGGCTGCTGAAAAATCATCTGATGATGTAGTATGGTATATTGATTCAGGGGCATCAAACCATATGACCCCACATGGTGACTGGTTCACTAAGATGGTTGCAGATAAGCATGGCTATGTTTGCACAGGAGATGATACGCAGCATAGCATAGAGCACAAGGGGAAAGTGCCTCTGGTTGTACATGATGGCAGGAAGAAGAATCTTCATGATGTTTTGCATGTCCCTTCAATTACGAAGAACTTGTTATCTATCGGAGCAGAACTTGCAGGTTAGATTCAATAAGCATGGCTGCTTTATTGAAGAAATTGGCAATGGCTGCAAGTTGATAGCTCGTGGTCACATGAATGGCAGAATGTTTACTCTTGATGCTTCTTTGCCAGAGCTGAATTTAGCTATGTTTGCTCATGGTTCTGGCACTGTTAGGGATTTGGAAATATGGCACAAGAGAGTGGGGCATGTAAATTTGCAAAGGCTGCAAATTATGCAAAAGAAAGAGCTGGTTACAGGGTTACCGAAGTTCCAATATTCAGATATTGGTCATGAATGCGAGGCTTGCCAGTTCGGTAAGCAGTCACGATTGCCACTTATCAGGAATGTACGACAAAGTACATGTCCATTGCAGTTAGTGCATTCTGATGTTTGGGGGCCAGCTCATAATGTATCTATGGGAGGTTCTAGATATTATGTACCCTTCATTGACGACTACAGTCGATATACCTGGCTTTACATATTGAAAACAAAAGATGAGGTCTTTGCTGTTTTTCAGCAATTTAAAGCACATGTTGAGAAAGAGTTTGAATGCTACATCTCTTGCTTGAGATCTGATAGTGGTGGGGAGTATGTATCAAATGAATTTGACGGGTTCTTGGCTGAAAATGGCATTCGTAGGCAGCTCACCTGCAGCTACACTCCACAGCAAAACGGAGTAGCTGAAAGGAAGAATAGAATTCTGATGGAAGCTGCTCTAGGGCTATGATGAATGAAAAGCATATGCCGCTTTACTATTGGGCAGAGGCTGTTATGACAGCCGTATACATTTTGAATAGGACTCCCACTGCAGGCATTCATGATATGACACCGTTTGAGAAGTTGTATGGCTATAAGCCAGATGTAAGTCACATGAAAGTCTTTGGCTGTCTTGCTTATGTGCATATTCCAGATGAGAAAAGGAAGAAGTTGGATCCCAAAGCACATAAGTGTGTTTTCATTGGATATTCGCAGGAGAAGAAGGCATACAAATGCTATGATCCCTCTACCAGGGAGACTTTGGTAAGCAGGGATGTTATCTTTGATGAGATGGGTTCTTGGTATGTATCACTAGTTGCAGTGCCATCCGATATGCCTTCCACTCATGTCTCTACAGTTGATCTGTAGCAGAGCACTGCTATGACAGGACCTATCAGTCAGACAGTATCCCCATGGACAGGGAGATTGAGGAGCTCACCGTCCACTGATAGGGGTATGTCAGTGAGGGGGAGACATGATGTCTTGGACAACAAAGGAAAAGAGAAAGTTATTGAGGATGCATCTGGTATGATGACACCTGGCAGAATGACTTCGGGCTATGAGTCTAGTGATACTTTAGACAGTGAACTTGGCATTCCGACTGTCTATACGCCTGGTACGAGGCAGAATAGGTATATTCCGCCTCATGAGAGAGGGGAATTGAGCAGTGCACCACAGCCTAGATGATCGCAGAGGGTCAGATACCCTGTTGACAAGTTGACGTACTCTAGTTATTCTGCAAAGCATTATGCCTACATGACAAAAGTGATGGAGATCAAGAACCAGGTACTTATGCTGAAGCAGCAAAGGATGAAAATTGGTGCATGGCTATGGACGAAGAGATGAAAGCCTTGGCTGAAAATCAGACTTGGGATTTGGTACCACTACCTGAAGGGAAAAAGCCTGTTGGCTGAAAATGGGTTTGTAAAATCAAATGTAAGTATGATGGCAGTGTGGAAAGGTACAAAGCAAGGCTGGTCGCTAAAGGATATGCTCAGCAATATGGCTTGGATTATGATGAAACATTCAGCCCGGTTGCAAACATGGCAACCATACAAACTGTTATTGCCTTGGCTGCTGCAAAAGGCTGGAAATTGCAGTGGATGGATGTTAAGAATGCATTCCTCAACAGTGATTTAGCAGAGGATGTATACATGGTTCAGCCGAAAGGGTATGAGCACCCTGATTTTCAGCATTATGTGTGTAGGCTGAAAAAGGCTTTGTACGGGCTGAAACAGGCTCCGAGAGCTTGGCATGCTAGGATCAGTAACTACTTGCAGAGATTGGGTTTTGCTGTTGGTAGGGCTGATCATAGCCTATTTACAAAGAAGACTGACAGTGGTTTAGTAGTGCTGGTCATATATGTTGATGATTTGATAATCATTGGTGATGATGACTTGGGCATATACCATGCAATGAAGATGCTGAAATTTGAATTTGACATGAAAGACCTGGGAGAACTGAAGTATTTCTTAGGCATTGAGGTAATTCTAGCTGACAATGGGTTATGGCTGATGCAGAAGCACTATGCCATAGAGATGCTGAAGAAGTATGGCATGGCTAAATGCAAACCGCTGGATACACCTCTTGATCAGAATGTCAAGCTAGACATGAACACTGGGGCTGAAGTAGAGGATGTGACTATGTACAGGCAGATGGTTAGTAGCTTGATTTACTTGACCATCACTAGGCTTGACTTGAGCTATGTTGTAGGGCTCATTAGTCAGTTTATGCAGAAGCCTAGAAATCCGCATTTGGATGCAATTAGACGCATTATGAGATATGTTAAGTCCACTGTAGAGTATGGGCTGTTCTATGTCAGAGATAAGCCCTTGATATTGACTGGATACACGGATGCAGATTGGGCAGGTTGCTCATATGATCGTAGATCTACGAGTGGATATGCATTTGGATTTGGTAGCGGCATGATTAGTTGGAGCAGCAAGAAGCAGCCTACGGTTGCTTTGTCAAGTACTGAGGCAGAGTACAGGGGTGCTGCATTGGCAGCATGCGAGATTTCATGGCTGCTCAAGCTTATGGCTGATTTGGACATACAGGTAGATGCTCTAGTGAAGTTACTATGTGACAATCTGAGTAGTGTACTCCTAGCTATGAATCCAGTCTATCATGCCAGGACGAAACACATAGAGGTACACTACCATTTCATCAGAGAGATGGTTCTTGCAGGACGAGTTGATCTTATACATGTGAAGACTGATGAACAGGTAGCGGATATCTTTACCAAGTCCTTGGGTAAAGATAAGTTTTGTGGTTTTAGACAGCTGCTTGGAGTATATATGATGTCTTGAGCTTGAGGGGGAGTGTTAGAATATCAAGCTCGTACATGTGTGTTTGACCGACATGAGCTGGACACAGCTAGTCTGGCTAGATCAGTTAGGTGTATCAAATAAGTCGGTGTTACTTCTAGTGTGAATGGTCTTTATGACTTTAGGTTGTATATGCACTAGGTGTGTGCAAAATGAATAAGAAGAAGAATAGAGAGTGTAAGCATGTTGCTTCACTCCGTGTTGCTCTCCTTCCTGCTTCCATGAAATCTAACAACGATAATAGGGATAATTTTTTTTTTTGACTACTATGTATAAAGCGCTTGCAAACAAAAAGAATGTATACTGAAATCATAAAACTGATACATGAAATAAATACGTGATTGCATAAAAAGTGATTGGTATAGTCATGACAGGATATCACTTATACATAGAACATGTCTATATAGATCATGCGACTCAAAAATAAAGGTATGTGAGCTCCAGGGATCCAAGGGCGAGCTACACATCCTCGTCCCCTGAAAGCTCGTCCTGCCGCAAAGGAGCATCAAACGGACTCTGCAAAAAAAGAAACAACACATCAGTCCACCATACAATAATGCATTCAAATATCTCATGGTAACTACGAACAAGAAAGATGAGTGACTTACAAGGCCGCCGCGTCTATACAATCAATCGATCAATGCATTGAGACCGTGCTTCTCTACATATCGAGTTTCAAAGCTAGACGGATCGCGATTTGTAATGGAGTGTTGCAAAGAAAACAAAATGCTAACTATTAGAAACATGATTGTCAGTACAAAGAATATTTCAAAAAAACAAACAAGCAAAACAAAAGAAAAACTTACAAAGTCCTCCAAATATGTCTTGTGGCTGCCACTCCCAAGATGATGGACCACTCCGGCCTCGAGTCGTGCCCTCGCCACCTCACGCTGCTGACTCCAACGTCCTGGAGAATCTATAGCCTCCTCCCTCAGTCGGTGCCAGTGCGTCGGATCGTCTATGTGGCATGCATGCATGCATGCAATCCATCATCCATCCCATAGAGAACCTATCTATTGTAGCTGGCACCGGAAACTCCTCATGCAAGGATGCTACTATGTAGTCCTTGCTCCCCTCTGGTATGTTCTTCCAATGATCCAAGACGTTGTGCCGAAAAACTTATTGGCACAGCTCTCTCATGCAAGCCATCACCCTCCTCCCCTCATCATTCATGATGATGGCTCTTGACCTACTATCGACCAGATATCCATAACCCCTAGGAGTTTGCCTAAGATGGGTCCTCTCCCATCTGCGTCCATGCTCCTGGGCATATCCAGGAGACCCCTCTGCATCCAGTGTACCGACAGGGGTAATCTCTCTCGGAGTGGCACCCAAAGGGATGCCACCTTGCTGACGGCTGCGCAAAAGCTAGAGTAACTGGAGTAGACGTCCCCACAGGTGTGACAAATCCTGGAGGTGACACAGCTCCAGATGAACGACGAGATGGAGACACCACATCCGTGTCTCCACAATAGCATCCCCCTAATCCCGATGCACTCCCTCCCTCTGGCCCAAGTCGTGAGCATCGAGATCGTCTGCTCGAAGCCGAAGCATCCGATCGCACTGAAGCAAATCTAGTAGAGTGCCCTGACGAAGAACAAGACAGCTCTTAGTCTGCCATCTCTCTGAATCTGACGATCTGGTCTGGAGACATGCATGCGAAGATGTCTTGTAACTCCTCATCGCTCATCCCTCGACTCATCCTGAAAATGTCACCTGCACAGACAAAAAATGATGTTAGAATAATCAATTTAAATCATATAAAGCACAATAATATAAATCATTTTTTTAAAAATCTCACTTAAAATGCATATCTTATGTACCCTTATAAGAGATTGGTCAACGAATTGAGTAAGTGGATGCTCCAAGTATGAAGTATCCTATGGTCCCATGTTAATCTCCTGACACAATTCCGCATACATTGGAAGGTCGATAGACATGTTACCACAAAAGAATGAGTTTGCCTCGTTCTCAAAGAATTCTTGGACTCCTATATTTTCATCATTGTTAGCCGATGCTGGCTCCAAGCTTTCGACTGCCTCCACCCCTTGCAATATCAACCCCTCTATTTGCATATTATCTTTATCTATGCTCGAAACATCGCTTTGATCATATACTCTCGCACTTCGGGGAGTTGAAGGTATAACATACCACCATCGAGGTTGTCGGGGGTTTGGATAGAAGATTACCTGTTCACAAATATGTAAAAGAGAGTTCAAACCATTGTGACATAAACCATATCGTAATACAATTAGCAAGCAAATGACTCCATGCACCTGTTCACAATGGGCCGGCAACACAAAGGTGTCGCGCAAATCCGTCCATTTTTTTTCGGAATCTATTTCGAGAAATCCAGATGGACCTCGTTGAACTGTTGCTCCAGCTCCTCCAAGTACCACTTTGAACCACTGTGCATCGAATAGTATCATGGAGAAGCTAAGGTAATCCACCATAATAATACTTTGTAAGTTCCCAAAATACTCCATCTCATCCACAACCGTGTTTGGATCCGTTGCTCGTCACCGTCTCTTTTGCTCGAACCTTGCCATGACACCACAGTCCATTGTGGAGCGCATTTTGTCAATACACTCCACGCAAAAATGCCGTCCGCACGACCATGCTGCACTATATATTTTGTACTGTACATTGAAACACTCAAATTAGATGTCACATATAAAATTTAGATATGACAGATTCTAAACCCCTCATCACCTTTGGACTACATCCCCTTGAGAATTCCCACTCCTCCATTGAGACCTCTGTCCCTTTGCGAGATGCTGCGGGGGTCAAGGCTCCATGCAACCATCACGTTGACATAAACCACGGCATCTCCTCCATGCCTTCGGGATATCGAATCAGTCGATGATGCGTACTACATCGGAATTTAGCTCGTGCTTCCTCTCGATCTTGCCTTGCAATCTGGTACTTGGTGAGCCACGTCTCCATGGAGGTATGGTGCAACATACAAAAGCGATTCACCTTCTCTTCCATTGAGGCATCCATTATTTTTTCTATCCCATTTCCAACTACCACATCTCTAGTTAGTCTATCATCGTCCTTCAACGGCCATAGCATTTCATTGTCTGGTTCCACCGTTGGTAGCCATTGTGAAATATGCACTAGTGCCTCAGACACCAACCAACCTTCGGCCATGCTACCTTCTGGCCAAGCTCGTTGTCGCACAAAGCCTTTCAGGGTTTTCATGAAGCACTCCAGGAAGAACATCCATCGCGTATGGACAGGTCCAACAATCTCCACTTCATCCACAAGATGCACAAGAAGGTGGATTTGTATCGTGAGCATGCTGGTAGGCAGGTATTTCTCAAAGAGATAGACCGTCTCCACTTCTCCCCACCTCACGGATTCAATATAGGACGTCTTAATCTCTTTTTGTGAGATCCATTGCACCAAAGTCAACAACTTGTAAATGGCCCCGCGAATTTCTGGAGTAAGACATCCTGCGATCGCGATCGGTAGTACAAACTGCCACAAATGAGAAAGCATTATGAATAATGGCACATTCCAAATAGCAAAATGCCCATGCTAATTACAATCCATTCATAGTACAAACCTGACATATCTTATGCCAATCATGGGATTTTAGTCCTGATAATTGGTCATCTTTAGAAAATGCGGACCTGAGAGAACGCATCATACCCGTCAGAGTGTGGATAGAATTGATTACTTGCTTCACAATGCGCTCTTCTTTAGTGGAAAAAACCCAAGGAGCACGAGGAAGCTGCACATGACCATCAGCACTCGACTGCGGCCAAAGCGCCTCCATCTTACCTACCTCCTTCAAATCCATTCGTGCCCCTATAGTGTCTCTCTTTCCTGTGATGTGGTCCCATAGCAAGCTGCCCACATTCTTGAAAATATGCATGGGATCCAACAAGTGGTTGACCTATAAGTGGGTCCAATATGGCAACTCGTAGAAAATTGAGAACCGCCGCATTCCATTTGGATGTGATTCCCCGTGGACCATTTTCAACTCGTACTAGCTTGCGGCGTTCATACGTGTTGGAGGTCGTCTAAGGAAACCTTCATTGAGTTCATGATCCTCCAGCAAGAAAGCATTGTGTCCTTGATATACCATCTTCTTCATGTTTCGTGACCTTCGGGAGTCTAACTATGGCCCGCACAATGGACATGCATGATAACCTGAGGTAACCAAACCTGTTCCAATACCACGACCTAGTGAATACTTAATTTTATGAGATAAAATATAGATATTACTAGCAAGAACGGAGGCCTACTCACTTGAGCACTCTCCCAATCCCAAAAAATCATGCATTGTCCACATGAGAATGGCTTGAATATTGGCTGACCACCGACCATTTCGCCTGCTCATATCTTGCACAGTGACCCCCTCCTCCCACAAAATCTTAAGCTCATCGACTAATGGACAAAGATAGATGTCTATATTTTTTACTTTGTAGCGGCTTGGGACGAGCAAGCTAAGGATGAGATGTCATTTCTTCGTAGAAAGCCATGGAGGGATATTGTAGTTGACAAGGACTATAGGCCACACATTGTAAGAAGTTGAGGGCAGACCGAATGGGTTCACGCCATCCATTGTGAGACCGAGCTGAAGATTCCTTGGCTCTCGCACAAAGCCTGGGAAGGTAGAGTTAATGTGGCTCCATGTGCGCGAATCCGCTGATATTCATTGAACTCCATCTGTGGACCTATTCTACGCATGCCACGTTGTTAAGTTCGCCATGCCAGACGTACGAAACATGTGGTTTATGCGGGGGATGAGCGGAAAGTGTCTGAGAACTTTTTGAGGGATGGTTTGTCCTTGCAAGTCCTATCGATACCTGTGAGCACCACACTTTGGACATGTCTCCATAGTCTCGTATTCTCCTCGAAATAGATAACAATCGTTGATACATGCATGGATGTTATTATAGTCCATGCCAAGCTTTCGTAAAACATGTCGTGCATCATCACGAGACCTAGACCTGGTATTTATAGGTGGTAATATATGATATTTCAATAACCTGAAAAAAATCATAAAACACCTTGAAAAAGCACAAATGTTTGTAATAATAGTGTCAAAAAAAAATTCAATGAAGCCTATGTACAAGGTACCTGAACAACTCGGTCACACTTGTATCGCTCCACCCATATTTTGCTTGCACACTTAAGAGTGCAAGTAGTGTCTTCAATCGAGATACTCAGCACCCATCATATAATGGTATGGATGCTTCCTCTCTAAGTGGATCACAAGTCTCAACATCCATGGGAATCAATGCGTCGATCATTGCCTCCATCTTAGGCTCCAAAATTGTAGGTAGGTCTGGAAGGTTGCATGTCTCCTCTGGCATTGACGGTATAGATTGGCCTTGCGAGTGGTGGATTGGCTCCTGCACTCCATCCATCGCACGCCCACAAACTCTTCTAATTGGCCGCAAAGGGTGCACTCCCCCTTGGGATGAGACATCACCTCCCTGGATAGAAAATTTGCCAGCAAGACCCAATCGTATTGTATATGGTATTCACTTAGCTTGCAAGTACAATGCATAATTGATATTAACTTCAAATTACCATTTACTGAAAATCTGCAATTGCCTGATCAATGATCTCAGATTGAAACTCACCAAATCATCGTACGTGTTCCATAGACAATCGGCGTTTTCGTCTAATTGCCAACTTGCATTGAGAACAAGGACATGGGACACACTGATTAAGATACGCCTCGCAATCTTGAACAAGAGGACCTTCTTCATTTTCCATCTTGTCTACGTTACAACAAACAATTTAATGACTTGCAATATAATTTGGAAAAATGAGGCTCAAATGGATAGCTTTATGAAGATGTATGTCAAGTTGCAAGTTCTTCACGAGGTGAATATAGAGTTGAAGGGGATGGAACATGATTCTTCTTTGGGATTCAGTGGTGATCAGTCAATTATTGAGGTGTCTTCTTGTATGGCCATTATACGTTATATACCTAGCTACGGTCTCTAGGTTATGTACTTTGAGTATTTTAGAGGGGCTCTACTAGAAGGATTACTTATACAACTGCACTAGAGGGCTTTGAGTATAAGTATTTCTAGTCAACAAAATTTATGAGTATCATTGAGGATCTCTTAGTCTAAGAATAAATCAATCTCAACAAAAAGCATCTTAGTAATGTGGTTTTTTTGTCCTAGGTCAATGTATAAAAATTAATGCCATCTATGAAATTTATCAACTTTTATTGTAATGATTGGAAGACATCAAATGCAACAATGTAATACAAGGTTACCATGTCAAAGACAATATCAAATAGTAAAAATGTTTGTGCCTATGTGGGGGTGTGTGTGTGTGTACCATAGTTATAAAATTTGTTCCAATCAATTATACTCATAGTCATAACCTTTGAAGAAAATATCCTATGCTCAATTTAAGGGATTCTTCTTCTATGGCAATACTTTTGGGTTCATTTTGATGAAGTACCATAATGACCATTAGCTAGGCAATCATTTTCTTTTAGTCCTTCCTTTGACTAGTTGGCATGATTACTAATTTGTTATGCCTATAAAGTTAATACAAAAACAAGGAATTATGCATATCACAATTAGATCCCCTACTTGGACATTATGAAGGATATGACCAATTTTAAGCCATCTTAAAGAGTCACCAATGTACGTGGCCCATGGTAAAGCACATTGCATTCTGGTAAAGCACATCCTCCCCCTCCGTCTCCATCTCCCTCTCTTTCTCTTTCTCTTTCTCTTTCTCTCCCTCTCTCTCTCTCTTTCTCTCCCTCCCTCTCCCTCTCCCTCTCTTTCTCTCTCTCTCCCTCTCTTTCTCTCTCATTTCCTCTCCCTATCATAATATATCCTAACACTCTCCAAAAGCAAAAGCGAGAGGGAGAGAGAGAATGCACTCTCCCTCCCTCTCGCTCTCCCTCTCCCTCTCCCTCTCTTTCTCTTTCTCTCCCTCTCTCATTTCCTCCCCCTCCCTCTCCCTCTCCCTCTCTTTCTCTTTCTCTTTCTCTTTCTCTTTCTCTTTCTCTTTCTCTCTCATTTCCTCTCCCTCTTACAATATATCCTAACACTCTCCAAAAGCAAAAGCGAGAGGGAGAGAGAGGATGCACTCTCCCTCCCTCTCCCTCTCCCTCTCCCTCTCTTTCTCTTTCTCTCTCCCTCCCTCTCCCTCTCCCTCTCTTTCTCTCCCTCTCCCCCTCTTTCTCTCTCCTCTCCTTCTCACAATATATCCTAACACTCTCCAAAAGCAAAAGCGAGAGGGAGAGAGAGAATGCACTCTCCCTCCCTCTCCCTCTCCCTCTCTTTCTCTTTCTCTCCCTCTCTCATTTCCTCCCCCTCCCTCTCCCTCTCCCTCTCTTTCTCTTTCTCTTTCTCTTTCTCTTTCTCTTTCTCTCTCTCTTTCTCTCCCTCTCTTTCTCTCTCATTTTCTCTCCTAAACAAGCAAAAGAGAAAGTGATTTAAACCTTAAACAAGTAAAAGAAGGAGAGAGGGAGACTCACCGATGAGATATGGTGACTGTGGGGCGGCTCCTCTTCACGATGAAGGCTCCTCCTCTCCTTCACGAACAACGGTAGTGGCGGCGGTGGGCGGCAAGTCTTCTTCCTCTCCTTCTCTCACGATGGTCGCTTTCTCTCTCGCTCTCACTCTCAAAACACAAAGTGCAAAAACGCGAAATAAAGATGCGCTCGGTTTCACCTTGTTTTTTCTCCCTGTGGAGCGTCACTATTTGCATCACAAAAGCGACGCAAATAGCGATGCCAATAGCAACGCCGCTACCCGTATCGCTACCCGTGGTCGCTATAGGCTTAAATCCTTGTAGTGCTTGAGAGTCACCCTCATGTTGATGTCAAAACTACCTTCTTACATGGTCACTTAGAAGAGAAAATCTATATGTCTCAACCCCCAAACTTTGTGGATTCAAAGTTTCCAACTCATGTCTGTTTATTGCATAAGGCTCTTTTTGGCCTAAAACAAGCACCAAGGCAATGTCACACTTGCATTCATTCTCATTTAATACACCATGGATTTAGGTGGCTAGACACTGATCATAACATTTATATTCTTCTTCATAGGGCAACACTATCATTATCCTAGGCCTCTATGTTGATGCCATTCCCATTCTTACCAGCTCTCCTCATGCCATGTCCAAAGCTAAATCTATTATATCTTTACAATTTGCTATCACAAATTATGGTCCTATACATTATTGTATTGGCATTGAAATTGAGCAGTCACCCACATCTATCAAAATGCATCAACATACCTATATTATGTCTATTCTCTCACATTACTCTATGCTCCACTGTAATCCTATGGTCACTCCACTTGCCCAGAATCTCCAAGTGAATCCATCCTCATTTCATTCTCTTTCAATTGAGCAGGCCCGTGAAATGGAGACTATCCCTTATATGGAAGGACTTGGATATCTTTGGCATCTAATTATTTGTACCCATCCAGATTTGTCTTATGCATGACATATACTTTCCAAAGCCATTCATCAGCCCACTTATGAACATTGGAAGTATCTCAAACGGGTCTTACAAGATCTCAAGGCAACATCTAATGTGGGGGTATGTTTTGCAAAAGACAGCAATAATTTTCTTTTAAGAGCATATTCAGATGCAGATTGGGGTGGTGATCTTGCTACCTGAAGATCTCTCACTAGTTTTATCATTACTCTAGCAAGAGGTCCCATATCATGGAACACTAAACAACACTTCGTAGCACTTTCTACTATGGAAGCCGATGTGGCATGCAACATAGTTACCCAAGAATTTATTTACCTTAAGAAACTCTTGGAAGATATCAACTTTGAATATCAAGCTCAGCAAATTCCCATCTTCACCGACAACAAGGCATCCATCTCTGTCATTCAAGGCCCTAAATTAATTCTGAAACTCTGCCATATTGATATGAAATACCATTTTGTATGTGAATTAGTTGAAAATTCCCATATCATCCTTTAATATGTACCATCATGTGATAATGGTGTTGATTTCCTCACCAAATCAGTTCCCCACTTGAAGCATAAAATTGCCATGAAAATACTTTGCATGCTCTGATGGGGAGGGAAAAATATTCTTGTTGAATTGTTGAATTGAATATAATCCTTTATTTCTCTACAGATTTCCTATGGAATCCTTTTGAGGGGGGATGTAAGGATACAAGTTTGGATAAGATAAGGATAATAAAATATGTGGACAAAAGGATCCCATAGATATCCACTTTGTAAATATCTCAGATATTTAGAGAAGAAGCTCACCTACCACATTTAATGTACCATGTATATATACAGGTACTAGCAATAAAATGATTAGTTGCACTTCACTCCATTTTCGATATTGTCTCTATCTCTTTCTCTTATTGTAAATAGTATCCCCTTATCTACAAAATCTTGGGGTTTCACTACAAAACTATCACCTACCGGCTCTTAAGGAGATCCATAAGTACTAGAAGAGCATAGAACTACTAATTACGAAAGTCCTCTTTGCATGCTTAGTGAAGAAAATCCTTCACTCTTATGGATATCGATTTTGCATGCAAGGGATTGTAGTGGAGTCTATCACAAAGTTGTAGAAGCATACCTTGTCGCCCTTTTTGAGGACATATATCTCTACGCAATTCATGCCAAGTGGGTGACCATCATGCAGAGAGATATGTAGTTAGCTAGAAGGATAAGAGGGGAGAGAGATTAGAGCTACCAAGGACCTACAGTTTTTTTCACATACTGCAATGCAATGTACTTTGTGAATATCGACATGTAATGAAAAACATTTTCTTTTTATTGTGCCTCAAATGTCTCATATTGTATTTGTGCATAACGATGCAATGATTAAATTTTCAATATCAATTGAGAACTTGACAATTAAGTAGAACAAAAAATTGATTATGGAGCCAATAGTCTAGTCAACCTTTTTTCTTTGCTGAATGATAAAATAGCATGCATCATATAAGCAACAAAGTACAATGATTTTTATTTAAATTATTGATAAAAATTGTGTATTTCAACAAACCAATTGGCTTAATTTTGGCCCAAAATGATAAAAAATGACATTAGAAATTTGGTTTTGGTTGTCTAGGAAGCCTTGAATGCTATGACACACCAATTGGCCTATCAAACTACAAATTTTTTATTAACAAAATTTTAATTGTATTTTTGTGCATGTGCCATACTCTCAAATTATACATAGTGGTATTACATAACATTGGTTCATAAAATCCTTCAATCTTATCACAATTGAAAGCTTTAAAAAAGATAATATGCTTGAGTGATAGATTGTAATAAAAAATGTATTTGTATTATAGTGCAAACTACAAAGGGATTTTCCTTTAGAGAACTAAGCTTAGAATCCTAGAGCTCAATACAAGTTTTAGGCCATCTTTAGGCGCTTGATTTTCTCATGGGTTTGTTTATGTCTCTTCTTGGCCTCTGGTATCAACCCTACCTTGATGCTCTCTTGCATGGTGGCCTGGTTGGTTCCCATGGCTTTGCCAATCCCCAGAATATGTAGTATCCTTCTATGTAAGTATGTACCAAATACTGCTTCACCAACTCCTTTTTAATAAGAATAATCTTGTGCGCATTTGAGGTGATAATGGTTGCACATAACACTTTTGATAGGGCCTTCAGGATAGAGACCTAAGCTCGTCCTTCTAAATGAAATGTGGCATGGACAATGGCTATGCCAATAATGGGGAACCTACCAATGTAGTTCCCTATGAAGGAATCCTTATCAAATACTCCCCAACCCTTTTAGCAACTTACAAAATTGTTGGTGTCGACATAAACTACATTGATATGAATTTAGCTCAAAATAGTGTACATAGTAAAATAAAATGTCTAGATAGATTATTGATACACTTACTTCCTTCTTGATATTGAAAGCAACCTCCAAGGGTTTTATTCAAGTCCACACTTGACTTAGACTCATCAATTAGAGGGGCTTGCTGCTCTTTCAAGGGCACCTATCTTGCTACCAAGCTAGCCTGTACTCTCTCAAACTCTTGGGTGCTAATCACGGTGTGCTTTGCTAAGTCTAGGGCATCTCCAAGAGCTATAAGTGCACTATTTATGTCTTCTAGCTTCGGGTTGTTGTATTCCATAGGTAGATCATCAAACAAGTGGGAGAAGTCATTGGCGATTGCTAGCATCGGCAATACCTCATCCTCTCTCACTCAAAAAACTTTCTCCACATTATGAATAAACACAAATTCTTTGTCATATAAAGACCTCTCTCATGCTATTTATGTGACAATCTTCATTGATAGTAGAGAGGGCAGCCTCATACTTACCTAAGCCACCTCCTAAGGTGATATCCATAGCAATTATAGCTCTATCAACCATAAGGTCTAGAGCTTTTTCCTCTTTTTTAGCCTCTCCTTCCTCTTTAGTATTGTCTATTGGTGAAGACTTTGGATTAGGAACATCCTTATATGTAAGCCTTCCACATGGTCTTCAGTACCACTATACATTAGGGCAAAAAATGCTTCAAAAAATGCATTTTTGTTAATCACGAAATTAAGGAAAGGGACAAAGAGATTTTACCACATGTACAAGAATATGGTATTCTTGTCTCCTCCTTTTTGGAGATAGTAGAGTCTACTTCGTGATTCTCTCCTCCCTTTTAGCCAAAATCTCTAAAGTTTGACATGTTTTGGTAGTCCTGAAGTCCTTATTTACTTATAAAATCTGACAAAGGACATGATAATTATGTTATGAAGTTAATAATGATTTTTTTGAAAGTTAGGAGCTTTTGTCACCCAATATATTTTCATTAGTCTTCTTAATATTTCTTTTTAGTTCATTCACCTTTCTTGGTGAGCTTCTTTCTCTATTAATTCAATCTAAGTAGTAGGGCATCCAGAAGACACCCTTCTCATTTAGTAAACTCCTACACCATATATAGCAAAGGAGCTGACTAAAATTGGAAACCCAAAACCTTTTGCATAAACAATTGGGTTACCATGTTAACCTCTTGCAAGGAATCTCACAAGGTGGAAAGAAGAAAATGAGAGGATACAAAACATTACTAGAAGGGACGTATGATTGCTTTCAAAATTATGCATAAAGGGTGGTTTGCCGAAGTACAACATGTTTACATGGCTGAGGATATGCACTTGCCTCCAAAAAAATGTGTTTGCCAGTAGACACATTGTAAGTCTTAAGTTGATAACATATGTGATATTTTTTCATTTAAGCAAGTACTAAGATCAAATTCTTGGTTGTAGATATATTTCTATCAACAAGTGCTAAATGGCAACCCATGAAGAGCTTGAGTGGAACTTTCAATGTGATTCATAAGGTGTTTGCAAACATTATCTATGCTGATGAGATTATCAGTTCTTTTAGTGAGAGAAGGGTTTTTACATATTATGCACAGTATGTCGTTCCCACTAAAGAAGGTACATATAGACATATCAAGGATCTACCATTGCTAAGTCTCTCATCTCTAAATTAGGAGATTCTTGGATAAGGAAACGATGCATAATTTTAAATTCAAAATATGTCAAGATATTCAAAAGTCCATGACAACTGGAAGCATCTTAAGAAAAATATGCTCGTAATGGTTTGTATCCTTGCATATCTTTGTGGCTTGCGTTAAAACAGCAAGTGTACAAAGGACAAAGGTATCTTGTCTAAGTAGAAATTTTACAAAAGTAGAACTAGACAACATTATAGGAAGACTTTGGAAATCTAGAGAGTATGACCATAAGGGTGATACTATGAGGTATATTGTATGCCCCCAATCCTTGTCTTTGTGCTATAACATTGCATGACAAACTCTTACTTTGGGCTTCGATTATAGGAGATACAAACTTAAACTAGGCATTTGGATTTCCTTGGATTTTATAACATGCCTCGGTTTTCCAGGCACGTCTTTTAGCCATCCATCGAGAGATGAATCTAAGCGATGCTGCCCGCCGGTACTCCCATGGAATGTTATGGGGTTTGTCACCTAGGGCTTCTCGAGTCTTTCACCTCGCAACGGAACATTTGCGGTTGAACCCATTAGGATCGACTTGAAACTTGGGTTCCTATTGGTCAAGGTCTCCTGACAATGTTCTAGCATCGGGTCCTTGAGATCCTACTTCACGCAGGGATACCCAAGCCGAAGCCGACCCATGCTACACTTGGTTCAAAGAGAATGGGAAACGAGAGGGATACGCTGCTCAACCTCTCTAACCATAGGGCATAGGGTTCCGGTCCCCTAAAACGGCATGAATCAGAGTAACAATTCCTAAGGTTGGTCATCAATAAAACCTGGTGAGAAACCTCCCAGTTCTCTGGGACCACCCTAGCATAGGAGGGACCCATAGAGGGTTCTATCGACCCACTTTCCTCAATCGGCATTGTTTAGTTATCTAATTAGGTCCTATCACATTTATGTGTGACATTTAAAATCAGCTTCCTTAGTTAAGCCTTTTAGGGAACAGGGTTCATTTGCGTAATTTACGACACCAACACGAATACAAAGTAAGCAATTTTTTGACAAACAAGTTCAATCAAATTCATTAACTTACCTTCACATTAATCTTAGTCTCCTTGCCCATACAAGAGAAATTATATATCCCTTTTGCCCTTGCGGAAGTACTTGGTCCAAATCACATGGCACCACAAATTCCATCATTTATCTAAAATAGGATCTTCCAATGCCATAGACATTGGGCTCACGACGTCTTCAACTCCATTTTAGATTGGCAAGGGGTGTCCAGAGCTCCAGTTGACCCATAAGTGGCCTAGGAGAGACAATTTGCATGGTCGACCTTTTCACCACTTGACCTTTGGCCCATAAATCGAGTAGTGCCCCCAAGGATTCCACCTTAGGTTAACCCTCTATATAATGTGCATTCAAATGGTATTTTTCAAACCCCTTTTTAAAAAACATGCACCATTTTATATACCCCTTTTGTGAATTTCGAAGGTAATATTTATATTCATTTTGTAAATCTAAATTTTGAGATGAGGTTCATTTTTATAACCGCTTCTATACAATTCAAATAAAAACACAATGCCACACTACTCTACCTCAAATTTTTTCATGATAATCCGAGTTGAATATCCAAACATCATATCAATATTTTAAATGTTGTTAGAAGTTGATAGAGATGAACAGCTAAACATTTACAACTACCTACCTACCTAAGGAAACAAAAAACCCTGAAAACCAAAGCTCATAATATAATAGAAACTCAAGAATTTTCACAAAGGATCATGAGACCCTTGTTAGATATGATCAATGCCCCACCCTCATTAGGTGCTACCAATGATCCATGGTGCTCAAAGTTGTAAGGCCCCCATCATGAGGAGAAGCCAAATGTGAGCCCAGACATTGGTTGAGTCTTGACTTGTATATCAGATGAGGTCTACGTGATCGGATGGAAAAAAGGTGACCATTGTGGGTCTAATCTTTGGGTTAGACGGAGTGGTTGAGCTGGTAGCAACTCGAGGCACATTGCATCGAGTTGCAGTGTAAGGGAGTTAAAAGGGGCCTCGATTGTGGGGTCTGGGGGCCGCGGAAGCAGCCCCTGGCTGGGGGGTCCCAGGGGGGCTAGTGGCCCCTTGGTGGGGGTCCGAGGGCAGCGCCCCTGGCCCAATTGTAAAGGGAATATTCCTTGGAATATTCCCTGGTCAACTAGTGGAGGCTCATATAGTAGGTCGGTCAGCAGGGCGGTCAGCAGGCCGACCTAACGACCTTCGCGGGCTATAAAAGCTAAACCCCTTCACAGCCATCGATCACTCATCTTTCACCCAGTCAGAGTTGTTGTTCTAGCTAGCCTTAAGCTCTTCACCTATCTTCTGTCTAGATCGCCATCTAAGCTTCACACAGTGGAAGTGCACGGGTGGACAGAGCCATCTTTGTATCAGTTAATTGAAGTTAAAGAGTTTACTGATTCTCCTCTTATCTATTGTGTACTCTCTATCTCTTTCTCAGATTCTGTTCGCTGTGCGGTGTAATATTTTACATGGTATCAGAGCCCAGGGGGCTCTAGAGATCTGAGAGTGTGCAAGAGGCAAAGGCTTCAATAGCAAAGAGAAACTATGTCGACTTCCGGAAGCGGTTCTGGCGCATCAGGAAGCAGTGCAGGAGGTGGTGTTGCTGTACCGACTATTCAAACACTGAGGATTTGTCCACCAACCTTCAGCGAAGGAAAGTTAGATGGTATAAACTACACCTTGTGGAAGTTCAAAATTACAACTATCCTTGATTCTTATGAGCTTCTGGAGACTGTGTTGGGGACTGACACAGAACCACAGCCTACCCCCGACCCATCAAATCCTAGTGTGATGATTCCTCCGAATGTAGATCTTCTAGGAGCTTGGAAACGAAGGAATGCAGATGCATTGTGTGCCTTAGTTACAAGCTGTTCTGACAGTGTTCTGACTTTGATTCAGCATACAACCAAAGTGTCAAAGGCTTGGAATGTACTAAGGAGTCAATATGAAACACGAAACCAAACAAGGATTCAAAACTTGGAGAATCAACTAGCAGCGGAGAAGTTTCATGAAGGAGAGACGGTTGAAGCATTCATCACTCAGATTAAGAATCTGCGCGACCAAATGGCTGGCGCTGGGATACAAAAGACTGCCGAAGAGCTAGCTCGGAGATGTCTTCGGATTTTTCCACAAAAGTTTGATGGACTAGTAATTGCCCTTAATACTCAGGTGAGGCCTCAAGCTTTGACTTTTTAGGAGTTTTGTGCATTATTAATTAAGAAGGAGTTGAGGCTGAAAGCCTGAGAAGGAAGAAACAATGGAGATGCTACATTCTCTGCCAATGCAAAAGGCAAAGGTGGTTCCTCCACCAAAAATGATGGTGACAAAAAGAAGAAGGGTAGCAAGAAGAAGTTTCAAGGAGAGTGCTTCTACTGCAAGAAGAAAGGACATGCAATTGCAGATTGTCATGTCAAGAAGGCAGATGAAAAGAATGGTACCCTTAAAAGTAAAGGGAAATAGATAGCCAATACGGCTGAAGGAGAGTTGGAATTATTCATGGCGACCATTGAGGAAGTGTGCTCCTCGGCGCAAGAAGAATCTACCACTGACTCATGGGTGTTGGATAGTGGGGCCTCCCGTCACATGACCAACAAGAAAGGTCTATACAGTTCTATGCAGCCTCTACAAGAATCCATCACTGTGATGGTTAGAAATGATGCTAAATGCCCTGCTCCAGGCACATGTACTATTTCTTTTGTTGCTGCAAATGGTGAAGTCAAAAAGCTTTCAAATGTGTTGTATGTTCCCGAAATCAGGAGAAATCTCTTATCAGTTGCTGCCATAACTAATCTTGGTCATGAAGTGAGGTTCAAGAAGATAGGTGCAGAAATTATTGATAGTGCTGGCACAATTTTTGGCAAAGGAGAAAGAAGGAACAACCTGTATGAGCTAAGTGCTCTTACAGCCACTGCTGGAGTGGGCACAAGTAAGCTTTGGCATTAAAGGTTTGGACACATCGGATTTGTAGTGTTGAAGGAGATGCAAAAGCAAGGTATGGTTGCTCATCTACCTACAATAACTGAATTGAAGGAACCGTATGAAGCTTGTATGATGGGCAAGCAATAGAGAAAGGCATTTTCACAAGAAAGCAAGAATAGAGCACAGGCTCCTCTAGAGTTAGTGCATGCTGACTTGTGTGGTAAGATGCCTACACAGGCCTTGGGGGGATCTTCTTATTTTATGTTGATTGTCGATGACTACAGTAGGAAGATGTGGGTGTACTTCCTTCATGATAAGGCTCAAGATTTTGGTAAGTTTAAAGAATGGCTCAAACTTGTTGAGAATGAAACAGGGAAAAGTGTGAAGAAATTTAGAACAGATGGTGGTGGTGAGTTCAACTGAAAGGAGTTTGAAGGATTTTGCAAGAGCAAAGGGATCAAGCGTCAATTGACGACGCCCCACACACCTCAGCAGAATGGTGTTGTGGAACGCAGGAATTGAACCATTGTGGAGATGGCAAGATGCATGCTAAAGGGCAAGGGATTGCCTAACCATTTTTGGGCTGAAGCTGTTAATACTGCAGTCTACATTCTAAATCGGAGCTACACAAAGGCTCTCAAGGGAAAAACACCTCATGAGGCTTACACTGGTAAGAAACCATCTGTCTCACATTTCAGAATTTTTGGATGTGAATGTTATGCACATGTTCCAGATGAGAAGAGAAACAAGTTACAACCAAAAAGCAGAAAATGTATCTCCTTGGGTTATAGTGATGAGCAGAAGGCTTACAAATTATATGACCAAGAGGCAAAGAAGATCATCGCGAGCCGTGATGTGGTTTTCAGGGAGGAGAAGGCAAGTTCTTCCACTTTATCATCAAGTGAAGAAGTAGTCCACTATGAACCTGTCCCAAGAGCTATCCCTATCCTTAAGGAGGAGGAAGCATCATCTTCAGATGATGAGGAAAAAGTTCACCAACCTGACATCACCCCACCGGAAAAGCCATTGCCGCGCTGGGTGAAGCAGCTCTATGACCACAATAATCCTATGCCTGCATCTGTTGAGGAGAAGGCAGACGGACCAAGGAGGTCTCAGAGAATAGAGGAGCAAAGGAGGGCTTCTGCTCACATAGTCAATATGGTCTTGATGGTTGAGATTATGAGAGAAGTAAAGGAGCCAACTGACTTAGAAGAAGCACTTGCAGATCCATCATGGAAGGCTGCTATGTAGGCGGAGTTTGACAGCATAATGAAGAATGACACTTGGGAGCTAGTGGATCGACCAGCAAAGCGGAAGGTTATTGGCACCAAGTGGATCTGGAAGGTAAAGTACAAGGCTTATGGTACCTTAGAAAAGTACAAAGATAGACTGGTTGCCCAAGGATTTTCACAAGTTGAAGGGTTTGATTTTCAAGAGTCATTTGCCCCAACTACGAGAATGACCACTATTCACACGGTACTTGTAGTGGCTGCCCACAAGAAGTGGCGAGTGTACCAAATGGATATTAAGTCAGCATTCTTAAATGGTGACCTCAAGGAGGAGGTATACATGGCTCAGCCACCATGGTTTGAGGCCCCCCATTCTGAGAACAAAGTGTGTAAGCTGAAGAAGGCATTATATGGGCTGAAACAAGCCCCCAGAGCATGGTACCAGCGGATAGATAAGTTCTTTTTAAATCTAAACTTCAAAAGATGTGCCTCAAATGCTAACTTGTATGTTTACAGGGATGGTAAAAAGTCTGTAGTGATTGTCCTATATGTGGACGACCTTCTTATTACAGGTGACTATGAAGATATGATCAACCAAACTCGAAAGGCTTTGAGTTTTGAGTTTGAAATGACAGACTTGGGCTTGCTGCACTATTGTTTGGGGATTGAAGTCTGGCAAGAGCCAAGAAAGATCTTCATCTCTCAGAAGAAGTATGCATGGGAGATCTTGAAGGCATTTGGCATGACCGAGTGCAAGGAGATAGCTACACCTATGGAGGTGAATGCAAAGTTATCCGTCGAGGATACATTAGCACTAGCAGACATTGGGAGGTATAGGAGGTTGGTCGGCAGTCTGATCTACTTGTGTAACACCAGACCAGATATCAGTTTTGATGTTGGTGTTTTGAGCAGGTTCTCAAACAAACCTCATGAGAGTCATTGGAAGGCTGGGATGCGGGTGCTCATATACTTGAAGAAAACTCTTGACTATGGTATCACATACAGTTTCGGAACTTCTCTTGTGGGGAATTGTGACTCAGATTGGGTAGGAGACATTGATTCCAGGAAGTCAGTTTCTGGTTATTGTTTCTCTTTGGGTTCATGAATTTTCTATTGGATTAGTAAGAAGCAGCCAACAGTGGCATTGTCTTCTACCAAAGCAGAGTACAAGGCAGCTTGTTTTGCTGCATGTGAAGTCGTATGGTTGAGAAAGACTCTATGGCATATGGGAGTGCAGGATGAAGAACCAACTGTGCTGAGATGTGACAATCAGAGTTGCATCGCCATTGCCAAAAATCCAGTGTTTCATGCACGCACCAAACATATAGAGATCCATTATCACTATGTGCATGATTTGATGGAGGATGGGATAGTGGAACTGGTCTACTATCCAACAAAGGAGAATGGAGCAGATATCTTCACCAAAGCACTTACGAAGGATCTGCTTCAAGTTCATCTTCAGAGACTCGGCATTGGGCCAAGGAGATAGTTCACCTATGGGTGGACATTGAGGGGGGGTGTTAGATATGATCAATGCCCCACCCTCATTAGGTGCTACCAATGATCCATGGTGCTCAAAGTTGTAAGGCCCCCATTATGAGGAGAAGCCAAATGTGAGCCCGGACATTGGTTGAGTACTGACTTGTATATCAGATGAGGTCTATGTGACCGGATGGCAAAAAGGTGACCATTGTGGGTCTAATCTTTGGGTTAGACAGAGTGGTTAAGCTGGTAGCAACTCGAGACGCATTGTATCGAGTTGCGGTGTCAGGGAGTTAAAAGGGGCCCCTATTGTGGGGTCCGGGGGCAGTGGAAGCGGCCCTTGGCTGGGGGGTCCCAAGGGCGCCAACGGCCCCCCTGGCAGGGGTCCAAGGGTAGCACCCCTGGCTTGATGGTAAAGGGAATATTCCCTGGCCGACTAGTGGAGGATCATATGGTAGGTCGGGGTCAGCAGGCCAACCTAACGACCTTTGCGGGCTATAAAAGCTAAACCCCTTCACAGCCATCGATCACTCATCTTTCACCCAGTCAGAGTTGTTGTTCTACCTAGCCTTAAGCTCTTCACCTATCTTCTGTCTAGATCGCCATCTAAGCTTCACACAGTGGAAGCGCACGGGTGGATAGAGCCATCTTTGTATCAATTAATTGAAGTTGAAGAATTTACTGATTCTCCTCTTATCTGTTGTGTACTCTCTATCTCTTTCTCAGATTCTATTCGCTGCGCGGTGTAATATTTTACAACCCTCGTTACAATTTCCTTATTCTTCCATTGATACATACATAAACACTAGAGTGCACAATCTTGTACACTTTTACAACCCTATACAAGAGCCATCTACTAGAAGGCAAACTCATCTTTGGGAACCATGCACAGCAACCATAGATAATCATGGCCTAAATCATGGATGCAAGAGCCAATATAAGATACAAGGTAATGACCTTGAGTAGTAGATACAATAAAATATACAAGGGACATATTTTAGACTAGCTCAAGACAATAAATGATATTAATTATACCTCTAGGGAGATTTGGAGGGGCTCTCATGTGAGTAAAAGTTTCTATATTTGAAAAGGTGAATACATCCCATATAAGAAACACCCATTACATGGATTTTCTAGACCCATGGATCTAGTTACACAACAAAAAACATGGATTTTTCTTTCAAGATTAAGACCATGGCTCAAATTTTAAAGAATTTTGTGATGATGTGAAAGCCTCCCCTTTATGAAAGGGTCTCTAAAAACCAACAGATTTTCCAATTTTAGGTGTAGCGTCATCTCGACCTTCACCATAAAAACAAGTGATAAACCAAAACATAAATAATCCATATGAATTTTCAAGATAGCCCCAATAAAAGCTTGTGATTGTAACCTCCAATCCATACTTGTAGTTCTTCCATGTGGTTGAAGACCCCATCTCTAGTGCACCTACCCATGTCAAAGGGCCCAAAAATATCTAATTTTTCAAAGGTTTCATAAGAAGCTTAATAGATATGAAAGAGAGGAGGTCAAGTCTAATGATCAAAAAAGGAGGATAGAAATGCATCACATCATGATGGTGGCCTATTAGCATACCCCACTGTCAATCAAATGATGCATTTCTACATATTTGATCATTGTTTGGCCATAGAAGTCCTTCACATGGCAACACGATGCTACATTCATGCAAGAAACCCATATCACCATTAAGCTATCAATTCTCCTCATACTCATCTCATCCAACTTAGCTAGTAAGCCAAAGGGATAATCTCACTATTTACATGCAAAGTATGATTTGATTCATCTCAAATCCCTATCTCCATCTCACATAGCTAAATAAATCATTTTCCCCCGCATACATCCCTTATCAAGGATTAAACTTAAAATTGTTTAAATTTCCACACTCCCATTCACGCCACTTGTACAAGTAGAAGGTGTTTCCAAATCTGTTGGTGTTGCACTTTTTTTGGGTTGACTGGAGAAAGCAAGCCAATGAGCTTTGTCATGGATCCACCTCAAAAATCTTTATTGGTCTTCCTCGAGCATTTTCAGAAAATACTTGGTTGGTGGATGATGTTTTGGATACATCCATGATGTGAGACTTTGACTTTATATGCTTTGTAAGGAGTGTTTGCAAGTTTGGTCTTTGAGGACACAAGTGTAGCCACTTTTTATCATACTTACATACAACTCTTACTCTTCCTTTGTCTTTATAGTCATGCAAGGTTGCCTCAACAAGCTCAAAATTAGATCCTACATGATTTCAAGCTAAAAGTCACAAAGCTAATATCCAAAGGGATTAGGGATTAGCTATAAAATGATTGCACATGTGATAATTAAGTGAAACTAAATTATAGTTCTTTCCTAAACTAGCAACTACTACATATAAAAAAAATGGTTTACTCAAGGTCTCAATTTTTCAAAAAAAGTGACTTTCCTCCATGAGTGCTATTGAAAATATTCATCTCCTCTATAGTAGCTAAAATCATTGTCATGTCATCTTCATTGCTTTCTTCTATGTCCTTTGAGTTAGATATCACTCCAACCTTCAACCCCTAGTTCAGCAGATGCCTTCTCTAATGTGCTTGATTCTCCAATACATGGGTTCTGTAACGTGTCCGCTTGTCCACTTGTGGGACACGTCTTAGCAGCCCATCGAGAAGAGAGTCTAGAAAGTGCCACCTAGCACTCGCAAGGAATGTCACAAGTTTTGCAATCTAGGTCTTCTCAAGTCTGCCCCAAAGCGGAAGTATCCGACCGTTCCCACTTAGGACCAACCTGAAGTCGAGGTTTCTTTCCTAATAGCCAAGTCTCTAAGAAGTAGCTAGCGTCAAGCTCCAGATGAACCACTTTGCGTAGGAACAACAGAGTCAAAGCGAATTTATGCTGCACTTGGTTCATGGAGAATGGGAAACGAGAGGGATGGGAAGCTCAACCTTTCTGCCCATAAGGCATAGTCCCATTCCACTCCCCTAAAATAGCATAAATCGGGATTCTAACTCTATTGACTATAGGTCTTCACAGCATCGTTATCACGTCTTTTGAGAAAAGTTCCCAGCTAACCGGGACCTCTTTTCCGTAGGACGGACCCAAGTCACATCCCCACTGCACTTTCCTCGGGTTTCTTAGTTATCTAATTACCTACCACATTATGTTTGACATGAAAAGGCAGCTTTCTTAATTAATCAATTTAGACATGGGTTCCTTCACGTAACTTAGGCAATGACACAAAAACAATGTCAAGCAAGTTCCTTTTTCAACTATTTGATCTTTATTTATCATAGTCCTGGAATACATCAAGTATCATGCCCCAAGGCTATCCCCACAATCAACAGGATTGCTACTCCAAGTTTCGCCCGTAGACTAGTATACGGGCCTCGAGATCCCATCTCGAGTCATGTCGGCCTCTTGTGTGGGATTCGGAGGCAATGAATTTATCCAGAGCCTCCCCTAGCACCCAAGCGTCCTCCCGCTCCAAGCAGCACCCACGGAGAGACCTCTCACGGCGGGTTCAGTCCATGTACCCACGGAGAGATCTCTCGCGGTGGGTTCAGTCCGTGTACCCAGCGCGGCTAACAACCCCCTTGGATAGGGCCAGGCGGGCAGTCGAAGGCAACTGAACATGTCTCTCCCTCTAGGCTATTAACGTGAAACATTAAGTATTTGGTCTTGAATTAGTTCCTTGAGCAAAGAAGTTTAAACAATGTACCTAAGTGTACAATCATGATCATTTCTCTGGTCGCTCATACGACCAACTGCTAAGGTATGATTCCTTCTTCCCGAATGCTCCCAGCATTTGGGCCTGGAACGTTCGCAACTTGGCGAGATTCCAGGGGCTTGGCAAGATAGGTTGCTTGTTTCCCTTTTTTCTTTGGATTAGGGTTTGTACCCTACCAACCCTACTTATCCTTACCTTACGTCTCCTTGTAAAATAGATCATGGACGACCCCGTCATCCTCGATTCATCAATTTGCTGGTTATCTCCTAGATCCCTTGGAGTACCTATGTACCTTTATCTTTGATCTTAATTGATCAAGATTTTCTATCCCCTTGACCATGGTTGGTCAAGATGGTTCTGTTTAGAACAGTTCCTACTCCATCTTAAGCATAATCTTCTTAAGCCCTCTTAATAATTCTCACATACACTAAGCTTTTACCTATCCCTCTTGAAGTCACCAATGACTTTGACATGGGACTCATGGATCTCATTCCCATTTGGTTAATTAAACAATGTTGAATTTTTCCAACAACTTTAATGCACCCAACATAATGCCATGCCTTCATTTCAATGCTTACAATTTTGATATAATCCATATGATATTTTATGAAGGTATTTTCTATGCATGCAATCTTAACATTATCCTCTATGTAATTATTTACACGATCTATGATCTAATCTTTATAACTTTAGATTGTATGAGTCTAGCTGCACTTTAATCTTTTCTGCACTTTATTACATGTACCTTAGAATCCATCTTGCAATATGGAGATGCACTTTGCTTCTTTCGATGTCCTCTGAAGTGTATCTTGCAAGAACTTGTGCAAGGAGCAATGCACTATATGCAAGAATTGATGCAAGACATTTTTGGTAATTTACGATGCAATTATCTAATCAATTTTACCTATTATGATATCATCTTACAAGGAAAATTATCTTATTTGTTACATACATCACAACTAAGTTTATACCTAGGAAATTATCAATCACGCAATTAATGTGATGCATGTGAATATGATTTTTCACCATGATAATTATAATCTATGATTTAATAATATAGCAACCTCGGTTTGGAGTGATGTCTTGATTTCAATGGCATTTATGCCTGATAAACCGTTCGCGGTTGCAGTGCCATCTTGATTCGAACCGCCATCCACACTTGCAGGGTTTCTGACCATCCTTGTGGAACTACACTTTGGGTTCATACTCGAAGACGCGTGTATGAGAGATAGAATTCTTGCACTCTCCTATGCAACTACAAATAAATTCTTGCAACCTCTCCTTGAGTGGAGAAAAGATAATGAAAGGGGGGTGTATTTTCAAAAATAATAGAGGGGGTGTTTGACCTCTCTTTAAGGGGGGAAAGAAGAACTCTCTCTCTCTCTCTCTCTCTCTCTCTCTCTCTCTCTCTCTCTCTCTCTCTCTCTCTCTCTCTCTCTCTCTCTCTCTCTCTCTCTCTCTCTCTCTCTCTCTCTCTCTATGTCAGAGCATCAGGGTGACGTTCTTTGATCATGGGGGGGTGGAGGGCACTGAAATCACAGCCAGGGCGGGGGTGGCGCCTGCTCAACATGGAGGGGGGGCTGCTTAAGGTGACGAGGGGGGGCACTATGCCTGGCCACGCGGGAGAGGGCTGCCTCCCCTTATATGGTGGGGGGTGGTAAGGGAGGGGGATGGCCGTCTAACGGCTGCCACCCCTCCACCTGGGGGGTTGCATGGCCCCCCTCTCACTCTCTTAACTCCCTCTCTCTCTCTCTCTCTCTCTCTCTCTCTCTCTCTCTCTCTCTCTCTCTCTCTCTCTCTCTCTCTCTCTCCCCGACATGCTGTCGGCGGGGAGAGAGAGGGAGAGTAAAAAAAATTTAAGTTAATTTTTAAAAATTTTATGAATGGGGGGTTATCATGGGGGGGCACGAGGGAGGGGGAGATGTAACATCCTCTCCCCCTTAGAGGAATCGAGATATCCTCATCCCGAGGAGACCTGGGGGTATTGTTGGTTGAGAGTATTTTCATCCATCCAGGTGGCATCCTCTTTGGGATAATCTTTCCACTGAATGAGGTATTCTCTCACGGTCCTTGATCTCAAATGCCTCTCCCTAATATTTAGGATTCTATCAAGCTGTAGCTCAAGGACTCCTTGGCTAGGCATTACAATTTGCTGATCATCAAGTACATGATTCATATTAGGTAGATACTTTTTCAATAGGCTAGTGTGGAATACATTATGAATCTTTAGAGTTGCGGGTAGCTGTAGTGTGTAAGCATTAGGCCCTAGGCACTTGATGATCTTATAAGGCACACAATACCTTGGACTTAGCTTCTTGTACTCTCCCAAGTATAGTGAACTCTTTTTAGGGCGTACACGGATAAAGACCATATCACCTTTGACGAAGGATCTATCAAGCCATTTCAAGTCAACGTAGGCATTCTGTCTATCCTTGGCAGCTTGAATGTCATGTCTTATTGATTTGATTTTATCATCCAGGTCTTCCAGCATTTGTCTTAAAGCTTCTACCCTCAAAGTTTGATCTGAGAAGTTCAAAGGGGTACGACAATCATGCCTATACAATGCTTGGAAGGGGGTCATCTGAAAACTATGTTGGTAAGAAGCATTGTAGCAAACTCAACTAGTGGTAAGTATTGAATCCACTTTTTGGGTTCGTGACAACAGTATGCCCTAAGCATATCTTCAATGACTTGATTGACTCAGTTTGACCATCAGTTTGGGGATAAAAAGCTATACTGAAATAGAGTTGAGTTCCAATAGCCTCAAAGATAGTCCTCCAGAAATGTGATGTGAAATTTGAGTCATGATCCCTAATGATTCTTCTGGGTAACCCATGAAGTTTGAATATTTTCTTGATGAATAATCTTGCCATGTCTGAAGCTTTATAGTTCGTCTTGACAGGGATGAGATGCTCGACCTTGGTGAGCATATCTACTACAACCATATAATAGAGTTATATCCTCCCTGAACTTGGGGTAAGACAATAATTAAGTCCATACTAATGAACTCCCATTTCATTTGGGAAATGTCAAGGGGCTGCAATTTCCCATGCATTTTAATATGTTCTGCCTTAATGCGTTGACAAGACAAACATTCCGTGACATATTTGAGTACGTCTCCCTTGAGCCTTTCTCAAAGATAGCTCTTCCCAACCATGTTAAGGGTCTTGGCATAACTAGGATGTCCTGAGAAAGGGGAGTCATGGGCTTCCCAAAGTATCTTCTACTTGAGAGTTTGGCTTGCAGGGATACATAATCTTGTCCTAAAGTAGACAAGCCCACTACTGATGGAGAATTCTTGATACTTCGTCTTTAGCTTCGGGTCTTGATCCTTGATGGGGATCTCCCTTAGCATTTTCTAATAGACTGGGTCATGATATGCCCCTTCTTTTGCTAGCTCAAGAATCGGGTTGTTTGGCATTGATACCTTTGTGGCTAGAGATCTTACTGTTGATGGATCTTGCAAAATGAGAGAATTTAGAAATGCCTTGCGACTGAGTGCATTGGCAACTACATTCTCTTTTCCAGGCCTATATTTGATTTCAAAATCATATTATTCCAGTACTTCGATCCATCGACATTGCCTCATATTGAGCTCATTCTGGGTGAAAATCCATTTAAGACTCTTGTGGTTTGTTACTAAGGAAAGTTTGTTACCTAGCAAGTAATGTCTCTAAAGTTTGAGAGTATGGACAACAGCCAACAGATCCAGGTTGTGGGTAGCATAATTCCTTTCATGGCTCTTCAATTTCATTGAAGAATATGCTACGAGATTACCTTATTGCATAAGTACACATCCTAAAGCAGGTGCGCTAGCATTAGTTACCACTTCAAACTCCTTACTAAGATCAGGAAGTTTCAGGATGGGTGCTAATACTAAGCTTTGCTTTAGTTTGTCAAAGCTGGTCTATTTAGCAGGTGACCATACAATTGCTATTTGCTTCTTTAGTAGATCAGTCAAAGGTGCGGCAATCAAAGCATAATCTTTGATGAAAAGCCTGTACCACCATGTTAACCCAAGAAAACTATGTATTTCTTTGATAGAAGTTGGTGTTGGCCATTCCAGAACATCTCTGACCTTAGCTGGATCTACTGAAATTCCTTCAGCTAATACAATGAATCCCAGATATTCAATCTGTCGCTTGAAAAATGCGCACTTCTTCTTCTTGGCATAAAGCTTGTGTGCTCTCATTGTTTCAAGAACAATGCAAAGTTGGGGTTCATGGTCCTTTCCCTGTTTTGAGTAGACTAGGGTATTGTCAAAAAAGATGAGTATGAAGTCATCAAGATAGGGCCTAAATATATCCTGCATTAACCTGTTGAAGGTAGCAGGAGCATTCGTCAGCCCGAATGACATCACTAGGAATTTGAAGTGTACTCCATACCTTGTACTGAATGCAATTTTCGAAATATCTTCTTCCTTGATCCTTATCTTATAATACCCAGATCTGAGATCTATCTTTGAGAAGATCTTCGCCCCTTGAAGATGGTCAAGTAATTCATCTATTCTCGGAATGGGGTATTTATTCTTTATGGTTGCTTGATTCAACCCTCTGTAGTCAATGCATAGGCGAAGCATTCCATCTTTCTTCTTTTGGAACAACATTGGAGCTCCCCATGGTGAACTGCTAGGATGGATGTAGCCCTGATCTAACAGTTGCTTGAGTAGCTTCTGGAATGGACATCTTATAAGGCCTCTTTGCGATTGGTGCAGCTCCTGGCACAAGTTTGATTTCGTGGTCAAATTCCCTTTGGGGAGGAAGTTTTGTCAGATCTTCAGGGAATACGTCTGTGTATTCCTTTGACCATGAAGGTTCTTCTACAGATTCCTGATTCTGATCTAGCTTATTCAGTTTAATCAGATAGACAGGTAGACCCTTTTGAACACCTTTTATTATTCGTGTTGCTTTTGCCAACTGTATTTTTGGCTTACCAGTCTCACCTTGAGTCGTGACTAGTTTCCGTTCAAAATTTCAAAAGAAGACTTGGCCCTTCCCACAGTGGACGTGGGCATCATTGGGTATTACCCAATCCATTCTGAGTAAACATTTGTGGACACCTAGGTTCATTACCTTGAATCTCACAGAAGTTGGCTTCCCACCCAGTAGGAATTTCACCTTCGCAGTTTGTCTAGTACAAGTGACCTCACGACCATTTGCTAATTCCACAAGTAAAGTAGGTGTATCTATTATGGCTATCCCTAATCTCTTTGCACAGATTGGTGAGATGAAGGAATGTGTATTGCCACAGTCAATCAGGGTTTTGAAGCTTTTACCTTGATATTCTGAAGGAGTTTGAATCACTGTGAATTGGCGATTTGGACCCTTCTTGTGAAGAGTGGCGTGAACCGTCGCCCTCTCAATGTCAGCATCTATGGATGGGTCTTCTTCAATGTCGAGCTCCTTGTTGGAAACACTAGAGGTTCTCCCTCTGGCCATAACGGTGGTTCCTTGGCCATGAGTGGCTCTATTTTGACCTTGGAATTGCCCTTGGCGATGCCTTGTGCCAAGCTTGGGACACTTCCTCTTGAAGTGTCCGGGCTCGTTGCAATGGAAACAACCTGGGTTGCGATCATTGCTTTGTGTTGGAACAAAGTTCTTGACAGCATTGACCCTAGCTTTCTTTCTTTGGCCCTGATTTTGACCTTGCACTCTCTTAGTCTGAGCCTTAGACATACCCTTATTCTAATCTTTGTAAGGCCAAATCTTGTTGCCCCTTGGTTTGATTTACATCTCCTGTATTATTGGAGCAGCTTGAATGAGTGTGTCTTGTAGGTCCATTGGGCGCATTGATTTCAATCAAGTGTTTATGGGTGGGTTCAACCCAATGCAGAATTTTGACACATGTTGTGTCATATCCATTGGAGGTGCACACTTTAGGAGTGAAATAAACTTCGAATAATATGCTTCAAGGGATAGTCCTAGCTACTTCAAGTCATAGAATTCATTCATCTTTTGTGTGTGGTAGGTAGGTAGCAGATACCTCCCTTGCATAGCTTCCTTAAGCTTATCCCAAGTGATTGTCCCCTCCGAGATTGCTTGGTCTCTGCACCATTGTTTCCACCAAAGTCTTGCTTCGCCTGTAAGCTTAAGTTTGGCGAGCATGGCTTGGTTAGCAGGTGCAGTTCCTACTGCCTCAAAATAGTCCTCCATGGACTCCATCCAGATCTCGGTGTCGGCTTGAACAGTCCTTCCCTTGCCATCAAACTCGGGTGGATTAATTTGTTTGAGAAGGAATTTCTTCTCTTGAGCCACAATTGGACTTAGTGCACGAGTCGGATTTGGAACCTGCGCTTGGGGTTGCGTCTGAACAATAAGATTCTTTACGTTAACAATAAGATTAATTTGTTTGAGAAGGAATTTATTCTCTTGAGCCACAGTTGGACTTAGTGCAGGAGTCGGATTTGGAACCTACGCTTGGGGTTGCATCTGAACAATAAGATTCTTTATGTTAACATCTTATCATACGTTTCCATATTATGTTAATATGACTAGCACATCTTTTTAGCTAAGTGATTTAATCACTTAACACCTTAGTTAACATTTATGATCAAGATAGATAATTGTAAAAAGTCTTAATTTATTTATAAGGGCATAACCCTTTGAGCACATTTATTTGGATAAGTAGGACAGGCTCATTGATACATCAGTTTGGGGAAAATAGGATTGTGTTACAATCGGCTACAGGGATGAATAATAATATGGAGTGGGGTCATGGATTTTCAGGAAACTGTAAGTCATAGGAAGCTTGGGGTATTCCTTCCTTTGATACCCGTTCTTCTCATAGCGCCCTAACACTTTGATTCTGTCCAGCAGAGATCACCCGGGTTACTTCTTTATAGACATACTTGTTCTGCTTGACTTTCTGCCACTAACGTGCAGAGTTGCATTTACGCGAGCTTTGACAAAGATGAACAGCTTCACGATCTTTAAATCCTCCATCCACTTGATTCTCTTCAAGTTGGTCTGAAGGTACGCAAGTCGGTGGGCTGCTATGTGGTATATTCCTTAGTCTCCTGTCCATGCCCGCTCCACATACAGGGGCGAAGGATTATAGATCAAGTCCAAAATATTCATCATGCCAAGCCTCTGATGATACTTCGAAGCATGCATTGCAATCAGGTACATGGCCTAGAATACCAAGAATTTGCTTCATGCTTCGTGACTCTGCAGCCCAGCATCCATAAGTGAGTAAAGAAATGTTTTCAACAAAAAACACTGTCCTGTTCTACTCACCTTCCCCTGTTTATCCTGTTATTCCCTTTATTTTCCTCCATTACCTACCCTTATAATCTTTAGATCTTGTTGGTTTGCTCTGATACCAATTGTAACGTGTCCGATTATCCACTTGTGGAACACGTCTTAGTAGCCCATTGGGAAGAGAGTCTAGAAAGCGCCACTTGACACTCGCAAGGAATGTCACAAGTTTTGTGATCTAGGTCTTCCCAGTTCTACCCTGAAGGAGAAGTATTCGGCCGTTCCCAATTAGGACTAACCTTAAGTCAGGGTTTCTTTCCTAACAGCCAAGTCTCTAGGAAGTAGCTAGTGTCGAGCTCCAGATGAACCACTTTGGGTAGAAACAATAGAGTCAAAGTGAATTTATGCTACACTTGGTTCATGGAGAATGGGAAACGAGAGGGATGCAAAGCTCAATCTTTCTGCCCATAAGACATAGTCCCATTCTGCTCCCCTAAAACAGCATAAATCAGAATTCTAACTCTGCTGACTCTAGATCTTCACAGCATCGTTATCACATCTGTTGAGAAAAGTTCCCAGCTAACCAAGACCGCCCTTCTATAGGATGGACCCAAGTCGCGTCCACCACGCTTTCCTCAGGTTACTTAGTTATCTAATTACCTACCACATTATGTTTGACATGCAAAGGCAGATTCCTTAATTAATAAATTCAAACACGGGTTCCTTCACGTAACTTAAGCGTTGACATAAAAACAATGTTAAGCAAGTTCATTTTTCAAATATCTGATCTTTATTTATTATAGTCTTTGAATACATCAAGTATCATGCCCGAAGGCTATCCCAGAAATCAACGAGATTGCTACTCCAAGTTTCGCCCGTAGACTAGTATACGGGTCTCGAGATCCCATCTCGAGTCACATCAGTCTCTTGTGTGGGATCCGGAGGCAAGGAATTTATGGCCAGAGCCTCCTCTGGCACCCAAGCGTCCTCCCACTCCAAGCAGCACCCACGGAGAGACCTCTCACGGTGGGTTCGGTCCATGTACCCAACGCGGCTAACAACCCCCTTGGATAGGGCCAGGCAGGTAATCGGAGGTAACTGAACCTGCCTCTTCCTCCAAGCTATTAACTTGAAGCATTAAATGTTTGGTCTTGAATTAGTTCCTTGAGCAAAGAAGTTCAAAAAATGTATCTAAGTGTACAATCACGATCATTTCTGTGTTTGTTCGTACGACCAACTGCTAAGGCGTGATTCCTTCTTCCCGAATGCTCCCAGCATTCGGTCCTGGATCATTCGCAGATTTCAGGGGCTTGGCAAGCTAGGTTGCTTATTTCCCATTATTCTTTGGGTTAGGGTTTGTACCCTACTGACCCTAATTATCCTTACCTTAGGTCTCCTTGTAAAATAGATCATGGACAACCCCGTCGTCCTCGGTTGGTCAACTTGTTGGTTAACTCCTAGATCCCTTGGAGTACCTATGTACCTTTATCTTTGATCTTAATTGATCAAGATTTTCTATCCCCTTGACCATGGTTGGTCAAGATGGTTCTGTTTAGAACAATTTCTACTCCGTCTTAAGCATAATCTTCTTAAGCCCTCTTAATAATGCTCACATGCACTAAGCTTTTACCTATCCCTCTTGAAGTCACCAATGACTTTGACATGGGACTCATGGATCTCAGTCCCATTTGGTTAATTACAAACAATGTTGAATTTTCCCAACAACTTTAATGCACGCAATGTAATGCCATGCCTTCATTTCAATGGTTACAATTTTGATATAATCCATATGATATTTTATGCCACACATGCGAATGTATTTTCTATGCATGCAATCTTAACATTATCTTCTATGTAATTATTTACATGATCTACGACCCAATCTTTATAACTTTATGTGATTATTGTATGAGTCTAGTTGCACTTTAATCTTTTCTATAGTTTATTACATGTACCTTAGAATCCATCTTGCGATATGGAGATGCACTTTGCTTCTTTCGATGTCCTCTGAAGTGTATCTTGCAAGAACTTGTGCAAGGAGCAATGCACTTTATGTAGGAATTCATGTTAGAAATTTTTGGTAATTTACGATGCAATTATCTAATCAATTTTACCTATGGTGATGTTATCTTACAACGAAAATTATCTTGTTTGTTACGTACATCACAACTAAGCTCATACCTAGGAAATTATCAATCATGCAATTAATGTAATGCATGTGAATATGGTTTTTCACCATGATAATTATAATCTATGATTTAATAATAGAGCAACTTGGTTTTGGAGTGATTTCTTGATTCCAGTGGCATTTATGCCTGATAAACCGTTCCCGGTTGCGGTGCCATCTTGATTCGAACTGCCATTCACACTTGTGGGGTTTTCGACTATCCTTGTGGAACCACGCTTTGGGGCCATACTCAAAGACACGTGTATGAGAGATAAAATTCTCACACTCTCCTATACAACTATAAGTAAAATCTTGTAGCCTCTCCTTGAGTGGAGAAAAGATAATGAAAGGGGGGTGTATTTTTAGAAATAATAGAGGGGGTGTATGACCTCTCTTTAAGGGGGGAAGAAGAACTCTCTCTCTCTCTCTCTCTCTCTCTCACAGAGCAGCGGGGCGGCGTTTTTTGATCACTGGGGGGGGGGGGGGGGGGGGGGGGGGGTGGGGTCACTGAGATCACGACTAGGGGTGGCACTTGCTGAACACGGAGGGGG
This sequence comes from Lygodium microphyllum, assembly GCF_053477565.2. Taxonomy (NCBI): domain Eukaryota; kingdom Viridiplantae; phylum Streptophyta; class Polypodiopsida; order Schizaeales; family Lygodiaceae; genus Lygodium; species Lygodium microphyllum. The sequence continues at coordinate 56,986,885 of NC_141163.1, forward strand.
GGCTACTGAGGGCGATGGGGGGGGGGGGGGGGGGGGGGGGCTGTGCCTAGACATGAGGGAGAGGGCTGCTTCCCCTTATATGGTGGAGGGGGGGTGGTAAGGGGTGGGGGGAAGACGGTCGTCTAACGGTCCCCCGCCCCTCCACCTTGGGGGCTGCATGGCCCCCCTCTCACTCTCTTAACTCCCTTTCTCTCTCTCTCTCTCCCCGACATGCTATCAGCGGGGAGAGAGAGGGAGAGTAAAAAAATTTAAGTTAATTTTTAAAAATTTTATGAAGGGGGGGTTCTCATGGGGGGCATGGGGGGGGAGGGGGGGGGGGGGAGATATTACAGGTTCTCATGAAATTGGAAAGGCATGAGTAGGAGGATTGCTTGATGCTTATTTCTGATCTATAAGGAGATCCACATTCATGGCACCATACTTGAATCAGGGATCCTCCATCTAGATCTTCCATGGTAAGCTCAAACTTATCATCTCTTGGTGGATTGAGCTCCCTCAACTTCTTGGGAGTAATCTCACATTGGGCTAGCCAACTTTCAAGTGTAGACTTTGAAAGTAACGTGCTCTTAAGCGTATTTATAGCTTGCTTTGGGTTATCAACTAGATTGTGCATAGCTTTATCGCTTGCTTTGAAGCTTGTAACTTCTATAGGATCACTCAAGTCCTTGCATATTCACTTTATGGGCCGAACCTCACCCCTAATCTCATCTACTATGATTGAATCCCTCCTTATTCTACATGCCAACGTTCTTCTTGTATTGGGTTTAGTGTGCAACATCCATTGTTTTCATCATCATCTTCAATGATAAATTTAAACAAACCACAAATAAGCCCATCTTGTATTATCTCTTGTCGTATTGCACTATATATAGAATCAGCTACAACTCGAACATACCCCAAAAGCACTTTCTCACTAGATTTTTGCTCAAAAACCTTCATGCAAGTCTTTGAAGCCATGAGTTGTTGGCCGCCTTGTATCTAGGTACATGATAGAAAAAGAGATGATATTAATCAATAGCTTCTTAGGGGTAGGAAACATGCACCCCATCAAGGAAAAAAATAACGAATGATTGTATTATACACGAGTACATGCATAACAAGTAATTGTACCATGTAACAAGATATGATTTGTGGTTCCACTACTTGGTACAAGCACTACTTCTTGCTTGCTATAACAAATATACTTTACTTTTTTATTTTACATTTACAATAGACATCTAATGATAAATTCATAGGATATCTAGAAACAAGATATAATTCACCATATTAAAGCCATGTCAAAATGATGCATGCCTCTATGAAAGGCATTCCATTGTTCAACAAAAAAAGAACAATAGAAAAGAGATGCCCTATGATAGTGTGAAGTGAAGTCAGTAACCAGTATTGTATCATGATTTACATGGTGCCACAAATTATTTATGTGAAAGTTGGCTCTATTTTCTCAAAGGGACCCATGGCCAACTCCCTGTTCATGCCAGGATGCCTGCAAATAAGCTTGTTCATCTCTTCAAAGCAAACCCTGCTTGTTAGATTTTTATTCATCATTTTTTCTTTAAAATTTTGAGACAGGTGTCTTATCATTTGAAAGGAGGGAGTGATAGCTTTTGTTAGGTCAAAGTAGTCTAAGGCATCCTCATAGAATTGACAAATCTCCCTTAGTACCCATCCCAATGAATAAACATTTGACATGGGTGTATAACAGCCCTTCAATGCTATATCTTCTAACTCAAGGGCTAGCCATTTCCTTCATGTGTGATCTACTTTGCATTGATTCAATTTTCTTGCATATGTTTCATCATCATCGTGACACTCTCTAGGTGGCTTTGCAAATTCCCTTTGTTGCTCTAAGAAATCCAAAGCCCCACCCCATTCTATTATTCCCACAACGCATCCACCTCCCTTTATGTAGCTGACACATTGCCAAAATTAAGGCATGCATAACAGATAAGACACATTTGCAAAACATAGTGATTCGTCGTACTTGAACACTTGCTAATTGACTATCTTCATCATGTATTCTCTTGCCCCTACATGGATGAAAAAATCTTATGAATCATCCATGCGATGAAGGGAGTTGGGTCATGAAGTCCCAAGGCTATCTCCATTAAAGTACAGTGTAATTGTCAATAAGGGCTCTTCAATAGTGGCTACAATGACATGCACAAATACTTGGTGTCTAATTTGCATTATGATCTCCCTATGTTACTCTGCTTGTCTTCTATAATTCTTCCCTTTATAACACTTTCCAGCATAGATTCTACTGGGATCAAACCCAACTACACCTATAATTTTCACTTTGAATATTGTACCATATGTACCTCTTCCCAATTCTTCTCCTTGGACTATCTCTTTTCACTTAGATATGTCATTGTATATACATTGGGTATACAAGCACAAAGACTATGGAGATCTTGTGCTTCAGATCCTGTCTTTGGAGTGGATGCAAGACTTTGCACGTACACAGAGCGCATCTTTTTCTGCCAAAAAATTGCTCAATTGACACTTCTATCAAATTTGCTTTCGACAACTTGTACTTCAGCATAAAAGCAATCTCATTTGTGTACTTTCTCACCATTAAACTCTTCCCTAAAACTAGATTTACTCTTATTTCGAGTTTCCATGAGGTTTCCAATCATGCTAGAAATCCATCTAGTCATGGTAATATCTAAGTCTATCTTTCCCAACAAGTGGCCTTCATTTTCAATATGTTTTCTAGTTCCAGAAATCACATTGTACCTTAACACATCCCTTTTTCCAAGGTTCCAACAAGCCTCCCTCATCTCATCATCGTCCATAGCTCAAATGGCACTAAATAACTTGTATTTACATATTTCAACAAGCAGCTTCTTATCTAATTTACATAGATTTTCATGTTGCATTACTTTTGCAATGGTATATACACTTGCTAAGTTTAGTAGGTACATATAAGATAACTCTCGCCTCTCTCTCTCTCTCTCTCTCTCTCTCTCTCTCTCTCTCTCTCTCTCTCTCAAATGAGAAAGCTAAAATTCGCTTAGGTTAGGTGCACAACTACACTAATCATGGTGCCCTTTAGTGCCAAGCCACAAGAAAACGTGACCCAAACACCATGTACAGTGCAGGCATAAGGAGAGCCTTGTGTCTTTGCGTGCCAAGTGAGACCTGGGACACTGATACAAAGCAAGAAGTGCAAGCCTCAAATTGTTTAGGTCAGGTTAATGACTACACTAATCATGGTGCCTCATTGGTGCCAAGCCATGAGGACATGGGACCCAAACACCATGCACAGTGTAGGCATAAGGAAAGCCTTGTGTCTTTGTGTGCCATGAAATGTTGAGATATCGAGCTCCACTCGTGATATTCCAGGGTGACCGTCATGCATTTATGTCACCGACTTGTCAGTTTTGCAGATGCGGTTGGTACACCGCCCATGAATAATAGCTAGATGACATCTATCCTTATCTACTCTAGTTCGTGGCTCAGTTAGTATGCCACCTTAGTTAGTTGAGCTTGGTTTGAGACCCATATATAGGGTTCTTCTATTTCTATGTACTTGAGTTCTTTTGGTTTACACAACTAAGAAGAGGAAAACTGTTTTCAGCCTCCACCTGTGTGTGTATTTCCCCATTGTGCAAGCAAGAAAGCTACAAGTGAGACTCCTTCCTTCTCTCCCACAATCTTGACATGCGAGGCATGGGACACCGATACAAAGCAAAAAATTCAATCCTCAAAATTTTTAGGTTAGGTTAATGACTGCAATAATCATGGTGTCCCGTTAGTGCCAAGCCATAAGGATGTGGGACACAAACACCATGCACCTTGTAGGCATAAGGAAAGCCTTGTGTCTTTATGTGCCAAGCGATACCTAGGACACCGATACAAAGCAAAAAGTGCAAACCTCAAAATTTTTAGGTCAGGGTAATGACTACACTAATCATGGTGCCCCGTTTTGGTGCCAAGCCTCAAGGACGTGGGAGCCAAACACCATGCACACTGCAAGAATAAGGAAAGCCTTGTGTCTTTGTGTGCCAAGCGAATCCTAGGACACCAATACAAAGCAAAAAGTGCAAGCCTCAAATTTTTTAGGTCAGGGTAATGACTGCACTAATCATGGTGCCCCGTTGGTGCCAAGCCTCAAGGACGTGGAAGCCAAACACCATGCATAGTGCAAGCATAAGGAAAGCCTTGTGTCTTTGTGTGCCAAGCTAGTCCTAGGACACCAATACAAAGTAAAAAGTACAAGCCTCAAATTGTTTAGGTCAGGTTAATGACTCCACTAATCATGGTGCCCCGTTGGTGCCAAGCCATGAGGACGTGGGACCTGAAAACCATGCGTAGTGCATGCATAAGGAAAGCCTCGTATCTTTGTGTGCCAACAAGCAGGGCCTAGGACACTGACATAAAGCAAAAAGTCCAAGCCTCAAATTTTTTAGGTTAGGTGAATGACTACACTAATAATGGTGCCCCTTTGGTGCCAAGCCACGAGGGCCAGGGGATCCAAACACCATGCACGGTGCAGGTGTCTTTCTGTGCCAAAGCTAGGATAGTGATACAAAGCGGAAAGTGCAAGCCTTAGATTGTTTAGGTCACAGTAAGAGAAAACCACACACATAATTGCTAGATTGAGCTCACCAATATAATTCTTGTTGCTAAAATGCTTGCCAATGTAATGCTTTTAAAATGTTCTTGCTTTGTTTCACATGGGCTTCAATGCATTATGTAATATTTTAGTGCTCTTTGTTTTGTCTCACATGGTCTTCAATGATTTTTCCCAAACCAAGAGTGTTTAACATGAAATGTCATGTGCTACCAACTCACAATCGTTTTCTACCAATCATTTTCTGCCAATGCTGGCACTAAAAACTATTTTCTATGGTCAAGCCACCGACTTTACAAGATAAAAAGAAATACAATGTACATTTCTTTGGAATGAATACATGGCACACTTAATGATACTACAAAGACATAGCCCACTACAAACACACGATCATTTACATTGTTTATTATCCACTTACATTGCCCATCCTAAACACATAGCCACACATTTCTTGTTATTATCTCACAAGGTGTTAACCAACCCTACAAGGCAGTTACCCACAATCGCATGTAACCTTGCTACTCACTTTGCACTGCTAGTGACAATCATTCTCTATCAAGCAACCAACCCTACAAGGTAAAAAGAGGTCCATTATACATTGCTTTAGAATGAGAACATGGCCCACTTAGTGCTACTACAAACACATCACATTCTACTATAAACACACAAGCACTTACGTTTTTTCTTACCCACTTACATTGCCAACTCAAAATATATAGCGGTCGCATTTTCTTAACTCCAACTAACAAGGTGCTAACCTATCAAGAATCGCGTGGTGGGGGGAGTTGCTCAAGATGCTACACTGAACACACACAGAATGCACAAGGAGAAGCTCACTCAAGAGACAAGAAGAGAGATGGAGGCCAAAACGTTTTCTTGCTGGTTTTTTCTTCTTCTTCCACCCTCTTTACAATGTACACAAAGTATAGATAAGATGCAACATAAAGGAAAGTGGCCTACTAAGTCAAACAATGCATAACCGACTACACTAGTCGACTGGTGCTATAACTATGCCAGTTGTAAATAGGTGTAACAACTTGGATATAATAAGTAATGAGTCATTGGCCATGTGTGAGTCATAATGACCACCGACGTGCTAAGTGTAGACGTGTGGACCCATCTAACCATGCGGTCCATCATCAATGTCCGCATGTGTTGAGCTTGTCATCTCAACACTCCCCCTCAAGCTCAACTACATCTCTGCAACTCCAAGTAAGCTTCGAAACTTTTGAAGCTTCTCTGTACCCAATGCCTTCGTGAAGATGTCAGCTATCTGATCATGTGTGCTCACATACACCAAGTCAATCTCACCTGCTAGTACCTTCTCTCTCACAAAGTGGTAGTGTACCTCAATATGTTTTGTCCTGGCATGGAACACAGGGTTTCTAGCCAACTGTATACTGCTCATGTTGTTACAATAAATGACAATTGGACCTTCCACTTGCACATCCAAATCAGCCAATAATTTTTGCAGCCATACTACCTCACATGCTGCAACAGTAACACCTCTATACTCAGCCTCTGTACTCGACAAAGCAACTGTAGATTGCTTTTTGCTGCTCCAAGAAACTGCTGCACTACCAAGAGAGAACATCTATCCGCTAATAGATCTTCTATCAGACATACTACCAGCCCAATCTACATTTGTGTATCCAAACACCTGTACATATGTACATGCCTCATAGAAAAGTCCATAATGTAATGTGGACTTCACATATCTCAATATGCGTCTGACTGCATCTAAATGTGGCTTTCTAGGTACTTGCATAAACCGACTCACAAGACCAACAGCGTAGCTCAAGTCTGGCCTTGTAATGGTCATGTAGATCAAACTCCCCACTATCCTCCTGAACATAGTAGGGTCTTCTATCTCATCCCCAACATCAGCACTTAACTTTACATTCTGCTCCAATGGGACTGAAAGTGGTTTGCATGCTGTCATACCATACTTGGACAACATATCCAAGCCATACTATCTTTGGGACAGCCATATACCATCATCACATCTTATCACCTCAATGACAAGGAAGTATCTTAGCTCACCTAAATCCTTCATCTCAAACTTCTTCTTCAAAGAATCCTTGACTTCAGCAATCCCACTATCACTATCACCTGTAATAATCAAGTTATCCACATAGATGACTATGATGACCAAACCTGCATCTAGCTTTCTCACATAAAGTGAGTGATCAGCATCAAAAACATAAAAGCCAATATTGACAAGATACTCTCTGATCTTGTCAGACCATGCTCTAGGTTCTTGCTTGAGCCCATAGAGCGCCTTCTTCAACTTGCACACATATGTGGGATGCTCTAAATCATTATAACCTGCTGGCTGATCCATATACACTTCTTCCTACAAATCACCATGCAAGAAGGTATTCTTCACATCCATTTGCTGCAAGCTCCAACCTTTGGCTGCTGTCAAAGAAATCACACATATGACAGTTGCCATCCTAGCAACTAGACTGAAGGTTTCATCATAATCTATGCCATATGTCTGGGCATAGCCTTTTGCAACCAGTCTAGCTTTGTACCTGCTAATAGAACCATCTGCATTGTGCTTAATCTTATAAACCCATTTAACAACATATTGGGGAATATGGGAATTTCCCATAAGTTTGGGACATGTAGTCAAATATTTGGATTTGTCATAACTTGAACACTATAACTGCAAATCGAGTGCTCTATAGCTCAATAGATTCCATTTTTCAAGTGCTTTCCAATGATAGGTCACATCATATGGTTTTGAGAAACTTATGGGCATGTTATCTGGGTGCCACCTTTTTAGTATTCAAAATGGGAATTGGGAGATTTACATCCAATGGCTTTCTTGCCCTTCGGCAATGATACTAGATCCCAAGTCTTATTGGCCTCTAATGCAGCCATCTCCTCATCCATTGCTGCATCCCAATGAGCATGACCAATAGCCTCCTCAAACATGTGGGCTCAACATCCTCAACTAGTTTCACCATATAAGCATAATAGTGAGTTGCATAACCTTCAAAACCAAATATTTTAACAGGGTATCTGACCTTGCTAGATATGCATGTCACTGGATCACTCAATGGAGTCTTTGCATTAACGCGTGCTCTTTGCACACCTGGAGTCCTCACTGAAGGAATGCCAAGCTCATCATCCAAGCTCTCTGAGCTACTGGAATCTCCATCAAGAACTGCATCAATGCTTTCTGACACTTTATTCTTTCCTTTGTCTTTACCTGTAGTGCTATTAGATGCACCCGAAGATGTAGAGGTACTCCTTAGTCTCCCAGACCAAGGACTACTAGATGATGTCTCTGGTCCACTAAGAGTCCGTGATTCTTGCTTTTCAGCCTGCACATGAGTGTCATGATCATCATCATCATCCAATGCATCACCACTAGATGCATACCAACTGCTCATTTCATCAAAGATGACATCCCTGCTCACTCTGAACTTACATGTGGCAGGGTTATAACAGCGATACCCTTTCTGCTCTAAAGAGTATCCAATAAAGACACACTTTTCAGCCTTTGATCCGGTTTCTTTCGCAACTCATTTGGCACATGAACATACGCAATGCAGCCAAACGCTTTCAAGTGTGAAACATCAGGCTTCTTACCTGTAAAACATTCTTCGGGGGTCATACCATGAACTGCAGCTATGGGAGTTCTGTTCATAATATAAACAGTAGTATGAAAAGCCTCAGACCAAAAATGCTTAGGCATATTCTTTTCAACCATCAAGGCACGTGCAACTTCTACAATATACCTGTTTTTCCTTTCTGCAACCCCATTTTGCTGTGGGGTATACCTGCATGTGAACTGTCTCTTTATCCCATGAGACCTTAGAAAATCACTGAACTCATTTGAGAGGTACTCTCCCCCTCCATTTGACCTCAAGCACTTTACTTTCAAGCATGTTTCTCTTTCAACTGCAGCCTTGAAGGTTCTAAAGTGCTCAAACGCTTTACTCTTTTCCTTCGTAAAATATACCCACAGCTTTCTAGAACAATCATCAATGAATGTGACAAAGTATGAACTACCTCCAAGAGATACATTTTGTGTAGGCCCCCAAATGTCCGTATGCACAACGTCAAGGATATTTCTACTTACATCTCTGTCATGTGAAAAGGGTTGTCTTGCCTGCTTACCAAACTGACATGCTTCGCATACCTTATGAAATTCCGCAACTTTAAATGTAGGCAAACCTGTAACCAACCCTTTGGACTGCATTAATTTCAGCCTTTGTACATTTGCATGTCCAATGCGTTTGTGCCAAATTTCAATGTCTGCAACAACACCTTTTCCTTTGGCATACATAGCAGCATTCATAGTAGGAATTCCAGCATTCAGAGTAAACATACGTCCAACTCTACTTCCCTTTGCTACCAGCCTGCACTTGTCATTGAAGTCTTCTACAAAGAAGCCCTTTGCATTAAATCTAACTTGCATCCCTTGCTCTACCATTTGACCAAATGACACCAAGTTCTTTGTAATAGATGGCACATGTAATACATCTGAAAGACTCTTTGTCTTACCATCATGCAAGGACAAGGGAACTTTTCCAATGTGTGAAATTGGGTGGCATGAGTCATCACCCATCTGCACATAACCTACATTCTGCAAATCCTGCATCTCTCCAAACCATTCTGCATGGCTGGTCATATGATTGGATGCACCTGAATCAACATACCAAACATCTTCATGTGTTCCCTTTCCTATAACAGCATTCAGCATATGCTACATAATGAACAAACGTTCATTTTTATCTTCATTCTGTCGTGAAGACGATGCATAGTTTCCTTGCTGCAACTTACCACCGCGGATATCATCTTTCTTAGCATAATATTGGGTTGCAATATGACCTATTTTGCCACAGTAGTGGCACACAATACCAAAGTTGTTAGAACCTCTGTTCTGTCATCCACCTCTTCCTCTAAAGCTCCCCCTGCCTCTAAAGTTACCACGACCTCCTGAAACCTGCATATCGCCAAATTGCTTATTCAATCTGTTTTGCTGGTTGTCACTACCACGTCCTGTACCATGGCCTCTTAAAGAGAACCTGCCACGTCCCCTTCATGAACTGGAGTAGAAAGCCTGGACCTATTCACCACTTCTTTCAGATGTCTCACTCTGCATGTTGATTTCTTCAGTGATCATTAGAGAGACCAACTCATCGAAATCTGGGAATGGCTTTCTAACATATACGGAAGTTACAAAAGACTTCCAAGCCTTTTCATTGTTAAGTTCACCCAAGGTTGATGACACCAAATCATCATCATCAGGCATTGCATCAATCGCTGTCAATGCATCTGCAATGCTCCTTACCTTCAATGTATACTCATTGATAGACATCTTCCCTTTCTTCAATGTATTCAACTCTTCCTTGAGTTGAATCTTTCGTGCCTTTGTATTTACAGAAAACATACTTTCAAGTATGGTCCAAGCTGCATATACATTCTCTTCATTTCTAATGTGTCCCAGCATATTATTGTCAATTACTGCAGATAACCAATACATGACCTTCTTGTCTTTTGCATTCCATTCCTTTCGTGCCTTTGTCTCTTCTGCAGTTGGAGGATCACTCACCTCCGGCTCCTTTTCTTCACCTGAAACAAACTCGTAGAGGCCTTTTCCAATAAGGAAGTTCGTGACACGAAACTTCCATGATGGGTAGTTGTTCTTGTCAAGCTTCTCAATGATGGGGCTTCCACTGTTCTCTCCCATTATCACAAAATTAATACCAATAGCAAGCAAATCTTCTGCAACCCTCGACCTGTAGTGCACAGCAATACACCAGACAGCCTTTTTCACTGTCTGCTCAACAATACATGCAATCTGCAACGTGTTTGCAGATAAACCTTGTGTTTACTCATAGGTAAACACCTTTGAACTTACAGATTTGAAATCTATAACCTGCACACCCACGTTCGGTCAATATAGTCGAAGTCATAGTGTACCCTGAAACTGCTGCCCGCAACCTTGCGGCTCTCAAACAGGCCCTGAAACGGCTCTAAAATGGGCTCTAAAACGGGCCCTGAAACGGCCTTAGATGCCCTGAAACGGCCTCAGATACACAAGGAAAAGCTCACTCAAGAGACAAGAAGAGAGATGGAGGCCAAAACGTTTTCTTGCTGGTTTTTTCTTCTTCTTCCACCCTCTTTACAATGTATACAAAGTATAGATAAGATGCAACATAAAGGAAAGTGGCCTACTAAGTCAAAAAATGCATAACCGACTACACTAGTCGACTGGCGCTATAACTATGCCAGTTGTAAATAGGTGTAACAACCTGAATATAATAAGTAATGAGTCAATGGCCATGTGTGAGTCATAATGACCACCGACGTGCTAAGTGTAGACGTGTGGACCCATCTAACCAGGAGGTCCATCATCAATGTCCGCATGTGTTGAGCTTGTCATCTCAACATAACCAACCCTTCAAGGCACTAACCCACAATTGCATGGCATGGCATGGTCAAAAGCATTGTAGCTAGCTAATGCAAGGGAGGGTGTGGTGTGATCAAATGAAGTCTAAAGTGTAGGTGAATAGTGCAAGTAACTTTGATTACCTAAATTCTCACCTCAAATTCAATTGCAACAAACCCATCGTTGTGACACCTATCCTACAACCCCCCAAAATAGCAAACATTTAGAGCAAGAATGAAAAATTATTTATTGTCCTACTCACATACATAGAGAGTGTAAACAAGTAGTCCAACAATGTTTTGGACCAGTCAATCATCATTACTAAGAAACTAGTCTTATCATGTATATTCAAGCTCTCGTAAGGAAACTAGATGCATACTTGAAGTAATTTCAACAAGCATTAATATAGAAGGGTCTCCCTATGTACATTTTTTTATCCTCCTTCAATTTGGGTACTCCTTATGATATAAATACACTTCTTAGCATATAGAGGACACATAAATTTCAATTGTCTTACAAATTAACATATGTGATAGGATAACTTTCCAAAAATTGACCACCTACTAGGAAGAATCCCATGTGAACAAGAGCTATGATCTATACATTGTATCAAAGTAGAAGTACTACATAAGTGAAAAAGGGAGAACTAGCCATGAACATTGAATAAAAAAGGAGGTGAATAAGAAGACAAAATAGTACATTTATATCTAAATCTATCTACCTCTATGCCTTTTTCACTCATTATTAGTTACAAGTCGTGCTTTGATTTCAAAGCATGTCTTTAAAAAATAGGCTTTTGTATGTAAGAGTATTGCAATCATCTTGGCCAGTGAAATAAGGTCTCTAAAGTAAAAGTATGAAATGATTCAGACCTTTACATATAATACTAACATGGATTCAACATCCATTTGAGGTCTACATAGGTATTATACATAGAAACACACACACACACACACACACACACACACCCACACCCACACACACCTACCTGTGCAAAACCAACAAGAGAGAGTGAGAGAAAGTGAGTGAGACAAACCTTAGTCCACACAAAGGTTCCCAGGAGGTTGTCAGCAGGTCCATGAGCAACTTGGTGAGCAAGGAGCCATCATCCACAAACATCGGGAGTAGGGAGTCCACAAATAGCTAGAGTAGGGAGCCATCATCCATGAATAGTCATCCACCAACAGCAAGAGCAAGGAGCCATCATCCACGAGTAGCAGCCATAATCCATGAGCAGCAGGAGCAGGGGCCGATGCATTAGTAGATGACCTGTTAGTCAGGATATGCGCCATGATTCCTACAAGAGATGCACAGTTTACCAGCACGGGACCAGCACACGCACTATATCAAAGGTGCGCCGTTAGTTACAAGACTCGCTATTTAAGTCAAAGGATGTGTCGTTTTAACCAGAGGATGTGCCATTAAATTAGGAAACGTGCCATTTTAACCAGGGAATATGCCATTAACTAGGGGATGTGCTGTTTTATTTAGGGATGTCCCATTTTTTAATTAGACGTAGATGCCGCTATGCCACTATGACACCAGATGCACAAGACAAGAGACTCTTGCACTGTTTCTGCTTAGCAGATGTCGCCATAACACCATCACAAAACCTGTTGCATGAGAAAAGGATGAGAGATAGAGAGATAGAGAGATAGAGAGATAGAGAGATAGAGAGATAGAGAGATAGAGAGAGGGAGAGAGAGAGAGGAAGAGTGGGTGAGTTATTGTGGAGAGAGAGTTGGGACCACCAATAAAGCATTCTCATGCATAGTATTTCTCCCCAGCCACCTAAGTCTAGGGTAAAGGGGCTCGTTTAATGATAGCTACCAGTCCCATGTTGTTTCATTGCTTCTTTGCCTTTCCCATGTTGTGCATATCTTTCAATAAGTGTGTTCCAAGTTGCAACATCTTGGATGGGGAGCTCATTCAACACTCCTTGTGCTTTTCCTAATGTGCCACGCTAGCACACATTCACATTCTCCAACAACATTAATCTAGCAATCTCATCGTGAATTCGTTTGCCCTTATCGAGTGCTGCTATGCTATTATAGGTTTTCAATGCACATGTAAAGGGTGACTGAATCAAGAAAATTGCATTTGTGCCTCATCTCATCAAATCATTTTAGAGCTTTATTTTCATGGCCATTTTGTGCATATCTTCCAATCAATGTAGTCCAAGAGAATATATCATGAATAGTACCTTTGTCAAGCACTTGTTGTGTGTAATGTGTCCCCCAGTTCACTTGTAGAACACGTCTTAGAAGCCCATCGGAAAGAGAGTCTAGAAAGTGCCGCCCGACACTCACAAGGAATGTCATAGGGTTTGCGATCAAGGTCTTCCTGAGTCTGCCACGAAGCGGAAGTATCTAGCCATTCCCACTTAGGACCGACATGAATCAGGATTTTCCTAATAGTCAAGTTTCTAGGAAGTAGCTAGCATCAAACCCTAAACGAACCACTTTGTGCAAAAACATCAGGGTCAAAGCGGATTTATGCTGCACTTGGTTCAAGGAGAATGGGAAATGAGAGGGATGCCAAACTCGACCTGTCTGCTCATAAGGCATAGTCCCATTCCGTTCCCCTAAAACAGCATAAATCAGGACTCTAACTCTATTGACTCTAGGTCATCGCTTCTTCGCTATCAATTCCTTTGAGAAAAGTTCCCGGCTAACTAGGACCATCCTTCCGTAGGACGATCCCGGAGTCACATCCACCGCAATTTCCTCGAGTTGCTTAGATATATAATTACCTACCACATTAAGTTTGACATGGAAAAATAGCTTCCTTAATTAACCAATTAAACACTGGTTCCTTCATGTAACTTAGGAACTAACCTAGAAAAACAATGTCAAGCAAGTTCATTTTTCAACATTTGATCTTTATTAATTATAGTCTTTGGAATACATCAAGTATCCTTCCCGAAGGCTATCCCAGTAATCCTCAGGGATCCCTACTCCAAATTCTGCCCGTTGACTAGTATACGGGCCTTGAGATCCCATCTCGAGTCATGTCGACCTCTTGTGCAAGATCCAGAGGCAAGGAATTTATGGCGAGAGCCTCCCCTGGCACCCAAGCATCCTCCTGCTCCAAGTAGCACCCACGAAGAGACCTCTTGCGGTGGGTTCGGTCCATGTACCCGACACGGCTAACAACCTCTTGGATAGGGTCAGGCAGACAGTCGGAGGTAATTGAAACTACCTCTCCCTCCAGGATTTTAACCTGAAGCATTAGTTGTTTTTCTTGAATTAGTTCCTTGAGCAAAGAAGTAGAAACAGTGCACCTAAGTGTAAATCACGAGCATTCCAATGGTCCTTCATACGGCCAACTACTAAGTTGTGATTCCTTCTCCCCAAATACTCCCAGCATTCGATCCTGGATCATTCGTGACTTGACAAGATCCGAAAGGTTTAGCAAGCTAGGTTGCTTGTTTACCCTTTTTTGTTAGGTTAGGGTTTATACTGTGTTGACCCCAAATTGTCACTACCTTAGGTTTCCTTATATTATAGTCGAATAGATCCAGGACAACCCTGTCATCCTAACTTTGTTGGTCAATTTGCTTCTTGGCAATTTACCACTGCCATAAGCTTGATAAATCAGCTCCCAAGAGAGAGTGTTGTAGTACTAGGGCAACTACTCATTTCTTAGAGAATCTAATTTGTAATTAGAACTCACCAATATTGGTCTAAGGTGTAGCAATACTATCTTGTGGTTTAGATGCAAGAGCATATATCCTTGCAGGCTTGTTGCATGAGATAGGTGTCAGTACCTAACTTGAGGGATTATATCTCTCATCGTATAGCATTTCTTGATCAAGATATAGGGGTTGGGAGTCCCATTGACCCAATCAAAAACCCTAATCCTACTAGGCTGATAAATGATTTGACCCTAGTGTCCCTAAATTCCTTGCGGAAGTCTAGCATTTGGTCATCTGATCCTTAGGGTGAGAACCCTAGATCATTCTTGCACAGTTGTTTTGATAACCCTAACATTTCGTGAATGTGGGTAGAACTTTTAAGATTGAAGAGGCAACCCAAGTGTGATACTAAGCGGAATTTTATCATACCTTAACCCAACCTAGCACATTGAGGTGATCGTCGTACGCTAACTATTCACGCCTTTATGAATCTCATGTGAGTTTCTCAATTATGTGCGATTTACTTAATTGATTTAACTATCTTATGATTAAAGATGATCCTTCCTTTAGAGATGCAAATACTTCCCTCTAAAATTTGCAAGAACTTTCCTTAAAAGATGAAAGTAACTGTAAGAAGTATGAGATGTATCATTCCATGCGAATATGCTATTTTAAGACCATAGGCATTTCACCTTTTGCAACTATAGGATATACAATGATCTTTCTTTTCCTTGCCCTATACGCCTTTGATTGACATTTATGCATCGAATTCAAAGCTTTTGTATTTTAATGAAGATGCATCCTTTCCCCAATTGTGAACTTTGATAAAAGAACTCTATGCATGGATGCATCATTCCTTCATGACCGGATGCCAATGAATACACCATTGATTTAATCGTTCCTTTACCACTTCACTTAGCCCAAAATATATCTATCATTTCATGCGAGTTGCATACTATATGCTTTTTGTCAAAGTTTATAAATCTTTTCCTTTCATTGCAACTATTTATTCATCATTGGATGACCTTCTATAATTTAACATATATACGAGTCATGACCAGGAAATTATTACATGAGTGCATCATGTGCTATATGCCCATCCCTTGCGTGATGCAACAAGGATGTCTTTGCACAATTGCATCTTTTAACTCATGCATCCTATGTTCAAAAATGCGACTACCCTTGACCATGGAAGTGCAAGCAATGCTAGTACCTTGTCATGCAACTGAGCAAAATATATAAATTTTCTAATGCATTTAAGTATTTCTATGTGAATTAAAACATGATTTATGCATTCTTTCCATGCGAAGTTATTTTTCGGAACCTGGGCATTTAATATGGGGCGTTGTCCACTCTCGTGCTTTGGGTAGAAGCTCCCGTGTGCGCTCCTCTCGAATTTTTCTGAGGAGCCATTGACAAATTAAATATTGACTCAGTAAAATCTCCCTTGGCTCCCTTACGAGTTCCAAAGTTACTACTTCCCGAGATCTATTGACATATTTGTAATCACACCTACTTTAGTCCCTTTGTGAGAAGTAGTGAGGGCTCAAGACTAGAATCCCATATGCACAACACTCAATTCCTATATAGCATTGTACTTGCACTCTTTTTCTAATGCAATGATAGTACTCTTTTCTTTCCAGTAAAGTGTCATATCACTGTCAATACACAAGATTGTGTTTATGAGGCCAAGTATCAATCTTGGAACCTAGTTCACTTGTGTAACAATTTTTCCTTGTCAGGGTCAATGTCTTCATGAGTTTCTTTTTCCTCTTTCAATCTCCATAGATTCCGCATCTGCCATGCTCTAGATCCTGGGTATTTCACATGGTATCAGAGCTCAATTGAGCATGGCCCAACTCTCCTTTCACTCCTCTCATCTCCTTTCCATCTCTTCTTAGCTAAGTTTGAGTACTGGACCCTATCTCCAACTTTATTTGCATTCTTACCTTCAATGAAGCTTCCATGGCAGCCAAGATAGCAGCACCTTATCAGATTGAAGCTTTCATATCTCTCGCCACAAGCCAAATCTCTCTGAACTTCCTTCTAGAGAAGTGTTTCTCTACTTTCAAAGCTCCTTCTTGGCACCTCAAT
Organism: Lygodium microphyllum; assembly: GCF_053477565.2. Lineage (NCBI taxonomy): Eukaryota > Viridiplantae > Streptophyta > Polypodiopsida > Schizaeales > Lygodiaceae > Lygodium > Lygodium microphyllum. The sequence continues at coordinate 57,003,604 of NC_141163.1, forward strand.
CATTGATATTGGGCAACTATAGCTTCAGCATCGCCTCTTTTTAGAGTTGTTTCCATAACTATGTCTATGTATAGCACCTACCTACCTCTATTGGAGTAGCCATATCTCATCAACACAGGCCATATCTCTTCAATATTTCTTCTCGAGATTTGTTCTTCAGGTCAAGGCATAACTTCTTGGCACAATAATCAAGGAGATTGATGCACACCATGCCCGGCATTTGCATTTTCCCAAATCTAGGTGGAGTTTTGACATTGACCACTTTCAAGGCTCAGATCTCTCAACTCGAGTGAGTACAAATACTCTTAGGGGGAGTTAGAGCCATTAGTGAGGGTCCTCCATATCAAAGGGTTTGAGCAGATTTAACCTATGGAGTGCGTGGGAATTCATTTATTAGTTGGTCCCTGTTTTGACAGGACAGCCATAGACACTTACCTTTAAGCTCATTTTTCCTTCATTTTCTCTCTCCTACCACTTAAACCAAGACAAGGCCACTCTAATATTAAGTTTTAAGCAAGTATTCAACCATCAAATCAGCAAGGAGGGAAAGCTATGAAGAGTTTTTGAAGATTATCAAGTCAAACTCAAGCAACAAAAATCAAATTTCAAACTAATATCTTTTGATACTTCACTGCCATTGCTTGTGTCTTTTGACACATACAAAGATCGACTCATTCATGGTTATTCTTAGTCATTTGAAGCTAATTTTTTGTTGATCTCTCAAGTCGAACATGGGCAAAGATTCTCCAACTGCCCGTTTCAAAGGAGTCAGGTTTCATACCTGGTAGACCCGCATCAAATTGATCCTGATGAAGAAGGGCCTCTGGGCCATTATCATTGGAAAAGAAAAGAAGCCTCGTGATGCAGATCTTGCTGTCACTTGGCAAAAGAATGATGATAAGGCTCAAGAAAAGAAGCCTCATGATGCGGATCTTGCTGTCACTTGGCAAAAGAATGATGATAAGGCTCAAGCCATTATCAAACTAGAGCTACACACAGCTATATCCACCATGTGGATAATTGTGAGACCTCACAGGATACATGGAAGAGACTTGACACCTTGTTCGGTGCACAGTCTAAATCATCAAAGTATGGTCTCCTAATTGAGTTTTTCAAGCTTAAAATGAAGTCCAGCACATCACTTGCCACACATCTAAATTACATGGAAGGACTTTAGTCCCTTTGTGAGAAGCAGTGAGGGCTCAGGACCAGAATCCCATATGCATAGTAGGAGAAAGTACCACCACTCAATTCCTATAAAGCATTGTACTTGCACTCTTTTTCTAATGCAATGATAGTACTCTTTTCTTTCCAGTAAAGTGTCATGTCACTATCAATACACAAGTTTGTGTTTATGAGTCCAAGTCTCAATCTTGGAACCTAATTCACTTGTGTAACAATTTGTCCTAGTCAGGGTCAATGTCTTCATGAGTTTCTTTTTCCTCTTTCAACCTCCATAGCTTCCGCATCTACCATGCTCTAGATCCCACATATTTCACAAGATCTCCTTCGCAGCACAGGCAAAAGGCCTTACAGGAAACGGTCTAAAAATCTCGGGAGCCACCGGTGAACTTGGTCTAGAGGAGTTTCAATAGAAGCTTCTCAAGCTTCTGACTTATCAGAGAAGACGTGACGGTGATGAGGAATGGGATGATGATGGTGAGGATGATGATGAAGAATTGCGTGAGGTTGATGAGGACGATGGTGATGGCGGCAACAGCCTGACGGCGTGGGCAGCAAAGCAATGAAATGTTGTGCATATCTTGCAATAAGTGTGTTCCAAGTTACTACATCTTGGATGGGGAGCTCATTCAACACAACTTGTGCTTTTCCTAATGTGCCACACTAGCACACATTCACATTCTCCAACAACATTAATCTAGCAATCTCATCGTGAATTTGTTTGCCCTTATCAAGTGCTGCTATGCTATTATAGGTTTTCAATGCACATGTAAAGGGTGACTGAATCAAGAAAATGGCATTTGTGCCTCATCTCATCAAAGCATTTTAGAGCTTTATTTTTGTGGCCATTTTGTGCATATCTTCCAATCAATGTAGTCCAAGTGAATATATCATGAATAGTACCTTTGTCAAGCACTTATTGTGTGTAATGTGTCTCCCTGTTCACTTGTAGGACACTTCTTAGCAGCCCATTGAAAAGAGAGTCTAGAAAGTGCCGCCCGACACTCACAAGGAATGTCACAGGGTTTGTGATCAAGGTCTTCCCAAGTCTGCCACAAAGTGGAAGCATCTAGCCATTCCCACTTAGGACCGACATGAATCAGGGTTTTCTTAATAGTCAAGTTTCTAGGAAGTAGCTAGCGTCAAACCCCAAACGAACCACTTTGCGCAAAACATCAGGGTCAAAGCGGATTTATGCTACACTTGGTTCAAGGAGAATGGGAAATGAGAGGGATGCAAAGCTCGACCTGTCTGCTCATAAGGCATAGTCCCATTTCGTTCCCCTAAAACAACATAAATCCGGACTCTAACTCTATTGACTCTAGGTCATCGCTTCTTCATTATCAATTCCTTTGAGAAAAGTTCCCGGCTAACCAGGACCATCCTTCCGTAGGACGATCCCGGAGTCACATCCACCGCAATTTCCTCGGGTTGCTTAGATATATAATTACCTACCACATTAAGTTTGACATGGAAAAATAGCTTCCTTAATTAACCAATTAAACACTGGTTCCTTCACGTAACTTAGGCACTAACCTAGAAAAACAATGTCAAGCAAGTTCATTTTTCAACATTTGATCTTTTCCTTTCATTGCAACTATTTATTCATCATTGGATGACCTTCTATAATTTAACATATATAGGAGTCATGACCAAGAAATTATTACATGAGTGCATCATGTGCTATATGCCCATCCCTTGGTGATGCAACAAGGATGTCTTTGCACAATTTCATCTTTTAACTCATGCATCCTATGTTCAAAAATGCGACTACCCTTGACCATGGAAGTGCAAGCAATGCTAATACCTTGTCATGTAACTAAGCAAAATATATAAATTTTCTAATGCATTTAAGTATTTCTATGTGAATTAAAATATGATTTATGCATTCTTTCCATGCGAAGTTATTTTTCGAAACCTGGGCATTTAATATCGGGGCATTGTCCACTTTCGTGCTTTGGGTAGAAGCTCCCGTGTGTGCTCCTCTCGACTTTTTCTTAGGAGCCATTGACAAAGTAAATTTCGACTCAGTAAAATCTCCCTTGGCTCCCTTACGAGTTCCAAAGTTACTACTTCCCGAGATCTATTGACATATTTGTAATCACACCTACTTTAGTCCCTTTGTGAGAAGTAGTGAGGGCTCAAGACTAGAATCCCATATGCACAACACTCAATTCCTATAAAGCATTATACTTGCACTCTTTTTCTAATGCAATGATAGTACTCTTTTCTTTCCAATAAAGTGTCATGTCACTGTCAATACACAAGATTGTGTTTATGAGGCCAAGTATCAATCTTGGAACCTAATTCACTTGTGTAACAATTCGTCCTAGTTAGGGTCAATGTCTTCATGAGTTTCTTTTTTCTCTTTCAACCTCCATAGATTCCGCATCTGCCATGCTCTAGATCCTGAGTATTTCACATGGTATCAGAGCTCAATTGAGCATGGCCCAACTCTCCTTTCACTCCTCTCAGCTCCTTTCCATTTATTCTTAGCTCAGTTTGAGTACTGGACTCTATCTCCAACTTTATTTGCATTCTTACCTTCAATGAAGCTTCCATGGCAGCCAAGATAGCAGCACCCTATCAAATTGAAGCTTTCATATCTCTCTCCACATGCCAAATCTCTCTAAACTTCCTTCTAGAGAAGTGTTTCTCTACTTCCAAATCTCCTTCTTGGCACCTCAACCATTGATATTGGGCAACTATAGCTTCAGCATCACCTCTTTTCAGAGCTGTTGCCATAACTGTCTATGGACAGCACCTACCTACCTCTGTTGGAGCAGCCATATCTTATCAAAAAATGCCATATCTCTTCAATATTTCTTCTCAAGAGTTATTATTCAGGTCAAGGCATAACTTATTGGCACAATAATCAAGGAGATTGATGCACACCATGCCCGACATTTGCATTTTCCCAAATCTAGGTGCAATTTTGACAGCGACCACTTTGAGGGCTTAGATCTCTCAACTCGAGCATAATGAGTACAAATACTCTTAGGGGGAGTTAGAGACATTAGTGAGGGTCCTCCATATCAAAGGGTTTGAGCAGATTTAACCTATGGAGTGTGTGGGAATTCATTTATTAGTTGGTCCCTGTTTTGACAGGACAGCCATAGACACTTACCTTTAAGCTCATTTTTCCTTCATTTTCTCTCTCCTACCACTTAAACCAAGACAAGGCCACTCTAATATTAAGTTTTAAGCAAGTATTCAACCATCAAATCAGCAAGGAGGGAAAGCTATGAAGAGTTTTTGAAGATTATCAAGTCAAACTCAAGCAACAAAAATCAAATTTCAAACTAATATCTTTTGATACTTCACTGCCATTGCTTGTGTCTTTTGACACATACAAAGATCGACTCATTCATGGTTATTCTTAGTCATTTGAAGCTAATTTTTTGTTGATCTCTCAAGTCGAACATGGGCAAAGATTCTCCAACTGCCCGTTTCAAAGGAGTCAGGTTTCATACCTGGTAGACCCGCATCAAATTGATCCTGATGAAGAAGGGCCTCTGGGCCATTATCATTGGAAAAGAAAAGAAGCCTCGTGATGCAGATCTTGCTGTCACTTGGAAAAAGAACGATGATAAGGCTCAAGCCATTATCAAAGTAGAGCTAGACACAGCTATATCCACCATGTGGATAATTGTGAGACCTCACAGGATACATGGAAGAGACTTGACACTTTGTTTGGTGCACAGTCTAAATCATCAAAGTATAGTCTCCTAATTGAGTTTTTCAGGCTTGAAATGAAGTCCAGCACATCACTTGCCACACATCTAAATTACATGGAAGGACTTCTAACCCAACTTTCAGGAATCAACATTAAAATGGAAGAAGATGTTTGCGTCGATGTTCTACTTAAGAGTTTGCCTCCTGAATATAATAATGTATCAACAACTTTAATCAACATGCCAAATCCTGAACTTGTTGATATCCAGGCATCACTATTAGAGGAGAAAAAGAAGCTAAAAACTAAGGAAGAACCAAGTATCTCTAGAGATGAGCATGCATTATATGTTGGCAATAGGTACAAAGGCAAGAAGGATCAGCTCTTCTGTGCCTTCTACAAAAGGACCGAACACACCGAGAAGTTTTGCCATGCTAGAAAGAGGTCCCAAAAGGCCTATCTAGTTGCAGTCAAAGAAGAATAAGAAAATGGAGCAAAGGAAGAAGAAGAAGAAGAAGAAGACCACCAGGAGAAGGACAAATCTCATTAGTCCTTCTATTCAGATAGACTTTTTTAGTTTTGTATTTTCTAGCCCTAATGCCTCAAACATAAACTTGTAAACTCCTCACTTATCCCTGTACTATAGCCTTTGTACACTTTGTGAGGTCCCTGCTACAACCTCTAGATGTCCATCATGTTTGTGGTATCCAAGTTCCTCTAGACCAAGTTCACTTTGTTTGTGGTATCCAAGTACTATCATTGCATTAGAAAAAGAGTGCAAGTACAATGCTTTATAGGAATTGAGTGGTGGTACTTTCTCCTACTATGCATATGGGATTCTGATCGTGAGCCCTTACTGCTTCTCACAAAGGGACTAAAGTAGGTGTGATTGCAAATATCTCAACACCCCTCCTCAATCACAACCAAAAGTACAAAGTGTGTAGAGGCTTTAGTGAAAGCAAGACCTGCAAAGTGTGGGCACACCATAAACATGGCAAAAACACTAGAGGCTGTAGCAAGGACCTCACAACGTGTACAAAGGATATTTGCAATCACGCCTACTTTAGTCCCTTTGTGAGAAGCAGTGAGGGCTCAGGACCAAAATCCCATATGCATATTAGGAGAAAGTACAACCACTCAATTCCTATAAAGCATTGTACTTGCACTCTTTTTCTAATGCAATGATAGTACTCTTTTCTTTCCAGTAAAGTGTCATGTCACTGTCAATACATAGGATTGTGTTTATGAGTCCAAGTATCAATCTTGGAACATAATTCACTTGTGTAACAATTTTTCCTAGTCAGGGTCAATGTCTTCATGAGTTTCTTTTTCCTCTTTCAACCTCCAGAGCTTCCGCATCTACCATGCTCTAGATCTCGTTTGTTTCACAAGATCTCCTTTGCAGCACAGGGAAAAGGCCTTGGAGGACACGGTCTAAAAATCCCAGGAGCCACGGGTGAAATTGGTCTAGAGGAGCTTCAATAGAAGCTTCTCAAGCTTCTGACTTATTAGAGAAGACGTGATGGTGATGACGAATGGCATGATGATGGTGAGGATGATGATGAAGAATTGCGTGAGGTTGATGAGGACGATGGTGATGGCGGAAGCAACGTGACAGTGTGGGCAGCAATATGGCAGCGCAGGCAGCAGTTGACAGTGGTGGCAGTTTGATGGCAGGCGTCAACTCTAGACGATGCCCCCCCTTGAAGTTTGGGAGGGGGGTCATATAAGGTGGAGGTGGGGGGGGTGTGGGGTGTGGGGTGTGGGTGTGGCCACACATGTGGTAGTCGCATGCTCTCCTCCCCATGCCCCTCCATCAACTCATGCACACTCTTTCTCTTCCCGCCATGCAACCAGTGAAGGAGAGGAAGTTTATTTAAAAAATTGCAATTATTCATTATCCTTTTTCTTTGGGGGGGGGGGGGGGGGGGGTTCCTACAGTGGTTTGTGGTTTTATGTGCCATGGTTTCATATGCACAATGTGGGGGATGGTATTGTTAATACACAAAGATGGAGCACTTAGGCTAGAGTTTCTTATTGCGGGAGATTACTTCAAATTGCTTTTGCACAAGATCCAAGGTCTTATAATATTTTGTTGTAGAAATATTACATTGTGCTTTTGTAAAAGCCCTAACTCAGATCCTTTCTGCCACGCTAGCTCAAGGAAATATAGACCTACTAGGATTGTGCTGACCCTCTCTCTATGCCATGCTTGCCATATATTCATGCTCTCTCTCTCTCTCTCTCTCTCTCTCTCTCTCTCTCTCTCTCTCTCTCTCTCTCTCTCTCTCTCTCTCTCTCTCTCTCTCTCTCTCTCTCTAACTCTACTTTCACAAAATTACATACACACGCACTCTGCCTCTCTTCCCTTTGCAAAAAAATTAACCTCTACAAAATTAAAGTGGGCTTCTAATCTAATCCATTCAAAGAGTTTGGAACACATGATAGAGTGAAGATTATTCTCTTTTTTCATTATTAGGGGTGAGAGGAGTGCTTTAAGATAAAATCAATCAATGAACCCCATGTCTTGTGTACCATTCATAGCACTCATGACGTGCACCATCAAGCTAGCCAATTTTTTTCATTGCATCCATATTTGGTGGCCTGACATAAGAGTGTTTGATGAATTCTTTTCTTTTAGAATATTATATTCTTCTAAAAAATTTGGTTGAGCATAAATTTCATATCTCAAGCATACTTTTGATATTCCACATCTGCGTAAGATCAAAAGATAAAGCAAGGACCCAAAGACTTGAGGGGGGCATGAGATACAATTGTACCCCTCCCAAGTCTAGCTATGAGGAGGATATTGGGTCTCAATCTTCAATTTTATCCTTGTAGAGAGATCACGGAGGATGATGTATCCTCATAGGTTGAAGCAAGTGGTCTTAGGATGTGGAGGATAATAAGGTGATCAAAGAAGAAAGCACCCACCCATTGGTAAAAGTGAGGTACAACAAAACCATATCATAGGATTTTGTCAGCATAGCTTTTTCTTTTGTCTTTTTGTGGAGGGAAGGTGCAATGCTATTTGAGGGTTATCATTGAGGAGTTTACAAAGAGAAAGCATTAGTTTTTTCTTCTAGACCATATGCTTTTCATTTAAATGAGAAAGGTATAAACTAATAGCTAATATTGGATGTTGAAAGAGGCATAGGTTCCTTATGAATGATGAAGATCCCAAGCAAATATGCTTTGTATACCAACACTTTGTATACCAAGAGAGAAAGTGGTGGTAAATTAGACATGTCTTTTAGTCAGGGCTCTCAAATAGACACATCTTAGGCACATCCCTCCCTCCACCCTCTGCTCCCCCACTATGCATTTGAGAATTTTCAAATAAAAACACCCATAATGTGAATTTACATTTAGCATATTTATAACACCCTTTTGTTTTTAGAAAACTATAAGTCAACATAATAAATATACCCTTTCTTTTGAACTCACGTGGTATCTTACATGTTCTATAAGGTGGACTCCTTGGGACAGTGCCCTTCTCGGGTTGAAGTGCGGTGTGACCTTAGAGATGATCCACCCATGCAAAATATCATTTCCTTAGTTAATCCAATTAAGAATCAAGCACAATCAAGGTAGTAAACCCTAATATTATCTTCCAAGAAAACATCCCTTTATCATCATGGCAATTTGTCATCATAGACCCCTTCCATGAATTTACCATCAATCACAAGCACTTTGAATAATCATCCAAATAACAATCCAACAATCAATTGAATGTGAAAGCATTTTTGAACAACCAACAAACCAATTGTATTTTTCCAAACAATGCAAGAATAGACACAATAACATTTCCATTGTATATTCGCTCTCCCCCTTGGGATCCAAGAGCGATTCTATGTAAATTTTACTTAACACTTACTTCCTTCGGCTAAGGCATATGTTAAGGTTTCAAACACTGTACAAGATGTAAGTTCTATAGAGCACTTACGTTGATCGATAACCCAACATTATTTCCAACAAGTATAACTGTATGGGCCTTTCCTTTGGTTTAGGGTTTCCTATTCCTTGAGCTCTCTTACTTGCCTTTGAGGCCTAGAGATGTTGTTTCCATCTAGTAACCCTGAATAGGATTGATAAACATAGTAGCTATCAGGTGGATCTCAAGGCTTCTTAGTTTTAATCCTTATGATTGTTGTTTGCACTAATTACGCTGTCAAAGAGTTTACTGTTCATGATATAAATCATGGGATTCTTATGAACTCAGAAGAGTTTAACTGGGAATTATATGAGATATTTGCATACAAAATTCATGCATTGTTATCCAATATCTACCTTAGTTATACAAGTTCTTTTGTATTTAGCATATAATTTGCAGTTATACCATGTACATTTATGAAAAATAAGTCTATGGAAACCTATAACTTGGACATCTGGAAGTAATTGACAGTCTACTGGATAAATCACATTAATTCAAGTAAAAAAATATGGACAAAACCCAAAAATGTTGCCAAAAACTGTCAAAAGTCCACTAGGTCCACATGGGACCAAAACTAACTAACTTACATGACCAGTAAGTGACCTAGGCTGGTCAAAAAGTGACCAGGGATAGAGCAAAGAGCAGCCCGTGTGTTTCGGCGCAAAATGCGGGCTGCACTGATTGAGGGAGACTGGAAGAAAGCTGGAGCTGAGATGCATGAAATGGAGCATGCAAACTGAAGATCAACAGGCCCAACTACTGAAGATGTAAACATGGTGAGAGCTCCACTTGTCTGCCTCTTTGGTCTGACAAAAATGCATGCGGAAACTGTCTACAAAAGTGGGGAAATCTGAGAGAAGAGGATTCAGCCTGCTCTTATGCACGACTTCTCTCATCTTCTCTACCTTATTCTTGGTCCAATGAAGCCTGACTTGTGCCCAAGTACTTGAGTGACTTTGGGGCAAGCAAAGGGTGAGGATATTGAAGACTTATGGATTGTTATGGGCTGTAATAACCAGCCATAAACAGGGCAGCCAACTGTTATGATTTATTTTTATGAGCAAGCATGGGTTTTTTATGGTTGTAATAGAGGAAAATGGCCTCTTTTCTTCATGACATTGTTCATAGATGATCAAGAGTGCTTCTTCTTGAGTTTATGCACTCAATTTGAACTTGATTATGGGCTGGAATTTTCTATTTTAAAACAGGGCTGAAGCTAAAATTATTCTTTTTCAATCCATTTCATGCATCTTTGGCCCAAATCTTGGATGCATTTGATTCTAGCATCAATATACTTGACCCAAAGGATTGAAATCCATCTTTGTACATGAAATAAATGCCATGAGAGCTTGCATTTGACATTCATAAATGAATTGGAAATCTGAAAATATCCTTTATGAAATGATGTATGTATCCTGAAGCATTTGATGTATTCAAGTTAGTCTTAATCCTCTGTTCAAGTATGCTAAGGACAAAGTGAGACGGCTTGTATTCCCCTTCCGTACCTAAATCATTTCTAAACCCCGAATCTTATTAAAACCCAATCCATTTTTCCTTTCTGAATCTTGAATCCTAAACTCTTCTTCTGCACTAAAAGCCCCGGTGGTAGACCTTCAACTCTTAACATGACGACAACGCGCATCATCAAGATCCCAATCCATTAAATATGAGTTATCGGTTCATGTTATTAGCAAGAGCTTGGGCAAAGATCTAGAGTTTCTAGGATGAATTTCCTTAGGCTAGATCACTTATCATGCCATTCGTCAAGCGTGCAAGCTACAACATACTTTCAGTGTGGTGGAAAAACATATCTATTATTTACAAGAAAAGGAGAGTCAACAATATCTTGGAATCTTATATGCTACTTATGCTATGTACAAATTTGTCACATAGCAACTAAATGCAATTTACTTCTCTTGATACTTGCGCTTTGCAAACTCCATCTTCCGAATACATGAGATGAAACCCATTCCTTTCCATGACCTATTCTCGCATAGCATAGTAGAGGGCCTAAGATATCTCATATGGGAATCAAAGAAAACATCTATTTGTTTGGAAATACATTATTTACGGCTAGTACCACAGTTGGATTGAGACTGATGCTAATTGAGGGATTTCTATCCACATGCGACATTTTCCACTTAGGGGCCATTCTCAATCTTCCTCGTTCCTAGGCCAACTTGCACAAGACTTCCGTGCCTTTTACTCAATTGGCGGAGGCCAATTGGGGAGAGAATTAAGCTTGCAGTTGGAGGATAATCTCGCAGGAAAGGGTATAGGTTCACATCCAATGGGAAAAGGAATAATGCGTGTGGAAACCCTTTAAGGAGAGGAAAAAAATGAGAATCTTCTGGAGGGTTCTCTCTCTCTCTCTCTCTCTCTCTCTCTCTCTCTCTCTCTCTCTCTCTCTCTCTCTCTCTCTCTCTCTCTCTCTCTCTCTCTCTCTCTCTCTCTCTCTCTTTCTCTCTCTCTATGCAGCAAGGGGGAGGGGAAAGGAAGTAGTATCCTTCTTTTTTCTATGATGGGGGGGAGGGGGTTATAGAGGAAGGGGTGGGGTATTATTGGGGGGGCGCTGCAGTGGACTGACCGACATCATCATCCACTTCAACTACCTTTTATTATTTGGCATCGTCATCATCATCTATCTTTCTATGCAGAGCGGGTGAGAGATATTACATATTCTAATATAGATTGCATGCCCTTCAAACTTAAGATGCAAGTTATAGCACATGAAGAAGAAAAGGAGATAAATGTCACTTCCAATCGAAGTCTTAAGGATGTAAGGGATACCTTGGAGAGCTGCTAGACAGTACATCCCTTGAATATAAGTTCAAATTAAATGGTAAAAATTTTGGAAAAATAGCTAAATGCTCTTTCTCTTGTATGAGTTGCTTGCCTCCCACCACGATTGTAAGCTTCGAGTCATAAATATGAAAACATTGATTATATTTACATAAGATAAAAAGATTTTCATTGAATTGATGGAACCTAAAATGGGCTGGCACTAGCTATAGCACTAGCTGGACCTCTAACATGCACAAGACAACCCCACGGCCTTGTGGCCATGAGCGTCTACAAGACACACTGCCCTGCCATCGTACGTACATTTTGCATTTGTATCGTGTTTGTAATCCAACCCTTAACCTTCTCAGACTCCTTAGAGGGAGACCCTATACATTTTGGTGTAATTCACCATGTAGAACAACATAGGAGGCACCCCTTAGCTAATTGTCGTGGCCCCACTGTGACCCTCCTACACCTTGTGGATTGGCCCCTCAATGCGTCACTAATACATATAACACATACAAAATAGACTCCACTCTTGGTACCAATATTATATCATTCCAGGAATGTACCAGTCCTCACTTGTCCCCTTAGACCCACCGTCTAGACCTATAGCTTGGGTGCCTTACTCTCTCCAGCGTGGGCCATTTATAATTCAACCAATTGCTATGCATGTCAAGAATAGATACCATGTGTATGATTCATGCAATAGTGTATGCCTTATTGTGCACAAACAATGATGGTCTGAAATTAGCCTATATGTCGTGCAAAAGCAGCCAATAACGTATCCCCTTGTCTACTTGTAGGACACGTCTTGGCAGCCCATCGGGAAGAGAGTCTAGAAAGTGCCACCCGGCACTCCCATGGAATGTCATGATTTTTGCAATCTAGGTCTTCCCAAATCTGCCATGAAGTGGAAGCATTCCGGCCGTTCCCACTTAGGATCCCTAAATCGGGGTTTCCCTAATGGTCAAGCTCCTAGAAAGTAACTAGCGTTGAGCCCTGGACTAACTACTTGCGTAGAAATGTTAGGGTCGAAGCAGATTTATATTGCACTTGGTTCAAGGAGAATGGAAAACGAGAGGGATGCGAAGCTCGACCCCTCTGCCCGTAAGGCATAGTCTCATTTTGTTCCCCTAAAATAGTATAAATTGGGGCTCTAGCTTTCTAGATTCTAGGTCATCGTTACCTTGCTGTCAATTCCTTTGAGAAAAGTTCCCGACCAACCAAGATTACCCTTTCGTAGGATGGACCCATGGTCATATCCACCGCACTTTCCTCAGGTTGCTTTAGTTATCTAATTACCTACCACATTTAGTTTGACAAGCAAAGACAGCTTCCTTAATTAGCCAACTATTCATTGGTTCCTTCACATAACTTAGGCACTGACATAGAAAAACAATGTCAAACAAGTTCCTTTTCAACATTTGATCTTTATTTATCAGTCTTTGTAATACATCATATAATCCAGCCCGAAGGCTATTCCAACAATCCTCAGGGATCGCTATTCCAAGTTTCCACCTGTAGACTAGTATGCGGGCCTCGAGATCCAATCTCGAGTCACGTCAGCCTCTTGTGCAAGACTCGGAGGCAAGGGATTTATGGCCAGAGCCCCCTGGCACCCAAGCGTCCTCCTACTCTAAGTAGCACCCACGGAGAGACCTCTCGCGACAGGTTCGGTCCACGTACCCGGTGCGGCTAACAACCCCCTTGGATAGGGTCAGGCAGACAGCCGGGGGTAACTGATCCCGCCTCTCCCTCCATGCTTTCAACCTGAAGTATTAGTTATTTTCGAGCATTAGTTCCTTTAGCAAACAAGAATAAACAGTGCTTCTAAGTGTACAAACACAAACACTCTAGTGGTCGTTTATACAGCCAACTACTAAGGTATAATTCCTTCTCTCCGAATACATCCAACATTCGATCCAAGATCAATTTCGACTTGGCGAGATCCCAAGGGTTTTGTAAGCTGAGTTGTTTGTTTACCCTCTTTCCTTGGGTTAGGGTTTATACCATGTTAACCCAAATTAACAAATACCGTAGGTTTCCTTACATTAAGGTCAATAAATCCTAGACAACCTCATTGCCCCAACTTGTCTGGTCAATTGCTTGCTAGAAAATTCATAATTTCCCTAACTTGGTAAATCATCCCCAAGGAAGGGTGATGTAGCAGGATGACTACTCATCCTCTTGCAAATTAGACTTGTACTCAGAACCTGCCAACTCTTATTATAAGGAGTGGAAATACTATTTTGTGGTTTAGACACAAAACCATGCGATGTTGCAACTTGTTGCATGAGATAAGTGTCGCACCTATCTTGAGGGATTATTTCTCCTGTCACATGGTATTCCTTGGTCAAGAATACCTTTGGTCCAGATGTAGGGTTTGGGAGTCCTCTTGACCCAATCCAACCCTAACCCTACTAGGCCGATAACGTTTGGCCCTAGGGTTTCTAAATTCGAATGAAAGTCTAGTATTCGGCCAATTGATCCTTAGGGTGAGGACCCTAGATCGTTCTTGCATGGGCATTTAGCTAACCCTAACATTCCGTGAATGTGGGTAGGATCTTTGGGATTGAAAGTCTTAACTCGACATCCCAAGTGCGATACTATGCAGAATTTTAGTGTAACTTAACCCTACCTAACACTAGAGATGATCGTCATAAGCAATCTAATCATACCTTTTTTATCCCCATGTGAGTTACAACAAATTACAAGCGATTTAATTGTCTAACGACAAGAGGTGATATTTCCTTAGAGATGCAAATACCTTTCCTAAAAGATGTAAATAATTGCAAGATATAACATTCCATGCAAATATGCGATTCATAGACTTTTTCCTTCATTGAGCTATTAGTTCTACAATGATCGTTACTTTTCCTTGCCTAAACTACAATGATTGACAATTTAGAGCTAACTCATATAAACCCTACGTTGATTTACATCAAGAACTATGCCTATAAGTCCTTCATTTAATGCATTGAATTCAAGCTTTAATATGAAAATGCATCCTTTCCTAAATACAAACTTCGATAAAAGAACTTCATGCATGAGCGAATGCCATGAGACCATTAATGATTTAATTTAACCCATCCTTTAGCACTTAACCGACCTAAAATGTAACCATCCTTGAATGCAATTTGCAAGTTCATAAATCTTTTCCATGCATTGCGAGGATTTGGACAACATTCAATTGGGTGTCTAAGATTATCCTTTATATGAACCACGTCCATGAATTTACTTCATAAGTGCATCATGCGACATAAGCTCTATCCTTCTTAGCACGATATCATCTTCTAAGTTATGCATTATATGTTCAAGACGATTGCAACTTGACCATGGAGTGCAACAATTTCAAATGCATGACATGCAGCTAAATCTTGTAAGTCGGGCAAGGAAATAAATTTCCCAATGTATTTTAACTTGACTACATGAATTAAAGACACGCTGAAATTCATTCTTTTCATGCAAGACTATTAACGAAACCTAGGCATTAGGACTCAGAGTGCTGTCCACACCTGAACTCGGGTTGGAAGCTCCCGCCTGTGCTCCTCTCGCCATTTTCTTGGGAGCCATTGACGTAGTAATTTCATTTAGCAAGTCTCCTTTGGATCACTTCACATATCGAATCCTCTTTGTCCAAGATCTTCCCTTCTGCGCAAGACACGGCCCTTACAGATACAGTTTTAAGGGAAACCGCGGAAACATGGGAGAACAAGGCTTATAAAAGCCTTATTTAGAAGCTTCTAATTAGAAGCTTTCTAATTAGAAGCTTCTATGCTTCTACCCAGGACTGAATGACGTGGGGGGGGGGGGAAGAATGATTGGAAAGGAGGAAGATGATGATGAATACGAAGATGATGATAATAATGATGCTGATGATGATGATGATGAAGGAGGCGTGGCAGTATGGCGACATGGCCTAGCAACATGGTAGCTCGATGGCAGTAGCAGGCGACGGGCAGCATGTTTTTGTCTCCCTCCTCCCTCAAGCTTCAAGGGGGAGCTTCTTATAGGCTAAGGTGGGGGGGATAGCCACACACATGGCTTACTTGCATGTCTCCTCCCCCCATGCTCTTCCAACACCACACAAGGTCCTCTCACACTCCCTCTCCCCGCCATGTATCGGCTGGGGAAGAGGGGATTAATTTTAAAAAAGTCACAATTTTAACCATTATCCCCTTTTTTTCCCTTGAAGAGGTGTTCTCGTGCAGCCTATGGGTTTTTAGCCTCGGCCTCTTTTGCACAACACGGCTAGAGTTCATTAATGCGCGAGGGTGGAGCATTTAGCCCAGGGTTCTTCTATGTGGGGACCACTCAAAATTCCTCTTGCATGGGATGTGCGGGTCTAGGGTTATTGATATTTTGTGTGAAAATATTACATTCTCTCCCCTTAGAGGAATCGAGATGTCCTCATCTCGAGAAGAATTGGGGGTATTGTTGGTTGAGAGTACTTTCATCCATCCAAGTGGCATCCTCTTCGAGATAATCTTTCCACTGGACGAGGTATTTTCTCAAAGTCCTAGATCTCAAATGCCTCTCCCTAACATCTAAGATCCTCTCAGGCCATAGCTCAAGGACTTCTTGGCTAGGCATTACAACTTGTTGATCATCAAGCACGTGACTAGGGTTGGGCACATACTTTTTCACTAGGCTGATATGGAATACATTATGAACTTTTAAGTTCTCAGGGAGTTGTAATCTATAAGCATTAGGCCCTAGGCACTTGAGAATCTTGTAGGGTCCACAATACCTTGGACTTAGCTTTTTGTATTCACCCAAGGATAGGGAACTCTTCTTTGGATGTACGCGAATGAAGACCATATCACCTTCAACGAAGGATGTATCTTGCCGTTTCAGTCTGCATAAGCCTTTTGTTTGTCCTTGGCGGCTTGGATGTCCTATCTTATTGACTTGATTTGGTCATCCATGTCTTCCAGCATCTGCTTTGAGGCTTCAACCCTCAAGGTTGGATCTGAAAAGTTTAAAGGACTACGACAGTCGTGCCCACACAATGCTTGGAAAGGGGTCATCTAAATGCTTTGTTGGTAGGAAGCATTGTAAGCAAACTCAACCAGTGGCAAATATTGAATCCACTTTTTGGGTTCATGACAGTAGTGTGCCCTTAGCATATCCTCAATGACTTGGTTGACTCGCTCCGTTTGACCATCGGTTTGGGGATGGTAAGCTGTACTGAAATAGAGTTGAGTCCTAATGGCCTCGAAGATAGCCCTTGAGGAATGTGATGTGAAGAGAGAGTCACGGTCACTAATGATTCTTTTGGGTAACCCATGTAGTTTGAATATTTTCTTAATGAATAACCTTGCAATGTCTGAGGCTTTATAGTTTGTCTTAACAGGGATAAGGTGTGCAACCTTGGTGAGCATATCTACCACAACCATAATAGAGTTGTATCCTCCCTCCCTGGCATTTTGACATGTTTGGCCTTAATGCATTGACAAGACAAACATTCCATGACATATTTGAGAACGTCACCTTTAAGCTTCTCCCAATAATAGCTCTTTCTGACCGCATTGAGGGTCTTGGCATAGCCAAGATGTCCTGAGAAAGGGGAGTCATGGGCTTCCCAAAGTATCTTCTGCTTGATAACTGGCTTGCCAGTATACATAATCTCGTCCTATAGTAGGCAAGTCCACTATTGATAGAGAATTTTTGATACTTTGTTTGTAGTTTCGGGTCTTGATCCTTGATGGGGATCTCCCTTAGCAATTTCTAATAGGTTGGGTCATGGCATGCCTCTTCTTTAGCTAGTTCAAGAATTAGGTTGTTTGGCATGGATACTTTTGTGGCTAGAGATCTGGCTATTGATGGATCTTGCAAAATTAGAGAATGCAAAAATTCCTTGCGACTGAGTGCATCGAAAACTACATTCTCCTTTCCAGGCCGGTATTTGATTTCAAAATCATATTCCTCCAGCACTTCAATCCATCGACGTTGCCTCATATTGAGCTCATTCTGGGTAAAAATCCATTTAAGACTTTTATGATCCGTCACTAGGGTAAACTTGTTACCCAACAAGTAGTGTCTCCAAAGCTTGAGAGCGTGGATGACAGCTAACAGCTCCAGATCGTGGGGTAGCATAGTTCCTTTCATTGCTCTTCAATTTCCTTGAAGAGTATGCTACGGGATGACCTTCTTGTGTGAGCACACATCCTAAAGCAAGTGTGTTAGCATCAGTTATTACTTCAAACTTCTTACTAAGATCCGAAAGTTTCACGATGGGTGCTGATACCAAGCTTTGCTTTAGTTTGTTAAAGATGGACTATTCAGTAGGTGACCATACAATTGATGCTTGCTTCTTCAGTAGATCAGTCCTCAACGGTGTTGCAATCAAAGCATAGTTTTTGATAAAGACTCTGTACCATCCTGTCAATCCAAGAAAACTACGTATTTCTTTGACAGAAGTTGGTGTTGGCCATTCTAGAACGTCCCTGACCTTGGCTGGATCCACTGAAATTTCTTCCACTGATACAATGAGTCCCGTATATTCAATTTGTCGCTTGAAAAATGCACACTTCTTCTTCTTGGCATAAAGCTTGTGTGCCCTCATTGTTTCAAGAACAATGCAAAGCTGGGGTTCATGATCTTCTTCTTGTTTGGAGTAGACTAGGGTATCGTCAAAGAAGATGAGTACGAAGTCATCAAGATAGGGCCTAAAGATATCTTGCATTAACCTATTGAAGGTGGAAGGTACATTTTTCAGCCCGAATGACATGACCAGGAACTCAAAGTGTCCATATCTTGTGCTGAATGCCATCATTGGGATATCCTCTTCCTTGATCCTTATATGATAGTATCCAAATCTGAGATCAATCTTGGAGAAGATCTTCGCACCTTGAAGACAGTCAAGAAGTTCATCTATTTTTGGAATGGGATATTTGTTCTTAATGGTTGATTGATTCAACCCTGTGTAATCAATACATAGCCGAAGCATTTTGTATTTCTTCTTCTGGAACAACACTGGAGCTCCCCATGGTGAATTGCTAGGATGAATGTAGCCTTGGTCTAACAGTTGTTTGAGTTGCTCCTTCAGCTCAATCACTTCTGGGATAGACATTCTATATGGCCTCTTTGCAATGGGTGCAGCTCCTGGCGCTAGCTTGATTTTGTGATCGACTTCCCTTTGAGGAGGAAGTTCAGTCACCTCTTTAGGAAATACGTCTACGTACTCCTTTAACCATGAAGGTTCTTCCCTAGACTCTTGATTCTGATCTAGCTTATTAATCTTAATCAAATAGACAGGTACCCCCTTTCTAACTCCTTTTATTATTCGAGATGCTTTGGCCAGTTAATTTTTTGGCTTCCCAGCCTCTCCTTGAGTTGTGACCACATCATTAGGTTTAAGCCAATCCATTCCGAGCAAACACTCGTGGACACCTAGGTTCATAACCCTAAATTTGACTGAAGTCAACTTTCCACTGAGTAGGAATTCCACCTTAGTAGTTTGCCTGGTACAAGTGACCTCACGACCATTTGCTAATTCCACAAGTAAGGTAGGTGCATCTTTTGTGGCTATTCCTAATCTTCTTGCATAGACTAGTGAAATGAAGGAATGTGTACTACCACAATCAATCAAGGTTTTGAAGCTTTTACCTTGGTAATCTGAAGGGATTTGAATCACCGAGAATTGGCGATTTGGGCCTTTCTTGTGAAGAGCGGCATGAACAATTGCCCTCTCAAAGTCAGCTTCCATGGTTGGGTCTTCTTCATCACACAGCTCCTTGTTGGAAACACTGGAGGTTCTCCCTCTGGCCCTAGCGGTGGCTCCTTGTCCATGGGCGGCTCCTTGGGATGGCCTTTGACGTTGTCCTCCACTAATCTTTGGACACTGCCTTTTAAAGTGATTGGGCTCGTTGCAATGGAAGCAACAGAGATTGCGGCCATTACCTTGGGTAGGAACGAAGTTGTTAGTAGCGTTCTCCCTAGATTTAGACTTCCTTTATGCCTGATTTTGGCCATGCGCTCTCTTGGCCTGAGAACTATACACTCCCTTGTTCTGATCCTTGTAAGACCAAGTCCTATTAATTATTGTCTTGGTTTTCACCTCATGCATTATTGGTGCAGCTCGCATGAGCGCGTCCTGAAGGTCTGTTGGGCGCATTGATTCTAGGCAGGTGTTTATGGGTGGGTTTAATCTAGCACAAAACTTTGACACCTATTGTGTCATATCCATTTGTGGCACGTACTTCAAAAGAGAGACGAATAGTATGCATCAAGAGATAGACCAAGCTGCTTCAGTTCATAGAACTCATTCATCTTCTGCGTGCGGTAGGCAGGTGGTAGATATCTCCCTTGCACAGCTCTTTTTAGCTTTTCCCAAGTAACTAACACTTTCGAGATCCCTTGGTCTCTGCACCATTGCTTCCACCAAAGTCTTGCTTCGTCGATAAGCTTCAGCTTGGCAAGCATAGCTTGGTTAGCAAGTGCAGTACCTACTGCTTTGAAATAATCCTCCTTGGATTTGATCCAGATCTCAGCATGAGTTTGGACAGTCCTTCCCTTACCATCAAATTCTGGTGGCTTGATTTGTTTGAGAAAAAACTTCTTCTCTTGAATTACAGCCGTACTTGGTATAGGGGTCAGAGTAGGAATCTGCACTTAAGGTTGTGCCTGGGCAATAAGATTCTTTACGTTAAAAACTTGCTAAGCATTTCTCACATTACATTAACATGTTGAGTTCAGCTTTAAACCAAGTGACCTAATCACTTGACTCCTTTATCAACACTTACAGCCAAGACAGTCACTGATTTTAAAAAAGTCAATTTCATTCATATGGGCATAGCCCTTTCTGAGTACCATTATTTTTGGAAAGATGAAACAAGATGATTGGCATATCGATTCGGTGAGGATAAGATTGTGTTACATTTAGCTATGGGAATTGAGTAATAATATGGATTGGGGTCATAGATTTTTAGGAATCGATAGGTCATAGGAAGATTAGGGTATCCTTTCCTTTGATACCCGTTCTTCTCATAACATCCCAACACCTTGATTCTATCGGCAAGGATTATTCGAGTCACTTCCTTGTATAGATACTTGTTCTGCTTAACCTTTTGATTTGCCGACATGTAGGGTTGCGTTTGCATGAGCCTCAACAAAGATGAACAGCTTCACGATCTTTAGGTCCTCCATCGACTTAATCCTCTTCAAGTTGGTTCGAAGGTATGCAAGTCGGTGGGCAGCCATGTAGTAAATTCCTGAATCACCCGTCCATCTCCGTTCTACATATAGGGGTGAAGGATTGTAGATGCGGTCTAGGATATTCATCATATCTAGCCTCAATCGAATCTGAAGCACGCATCACAATCATAAACATAACCTGGAACACTAAGAATTTGTTCCATGCTTCATGACTCTACATGCCAGCATCGATAAGTAAGTAAGAAAATATTCTTAACAGCAACATTTGCTATACTCCTCCTCATTAAGTTTCCTTGTAAATATTAAACCCTCTTTGGTTTGCTCTGATACCAACTGTAACGTGTCCCCCTGTCTACTTGTAGGACACCTCTTAGCAGCCCATCGAGAAGAGAGTCTAAAAAGCGTTGTCCGACACTCCCATGGAATGTCACAGGGTTTGCAATCTAGGTCTTCCCGAGTCTGCCATGAAGCGGAAGCATTCCGGCCATTCCCACTTAGGATCGACCTAAATCAGGGTTTCCCTAATGGTCAAGCTCCTAGAAAGTAACTAGCGTCAAGCCCTGGATGAACTACTTGCATAGAAACATCAGGGTCGAAGCGAATTTATACTGCACTTGGTTCAAGGAGAATGGGAAACGAGAGGGATGTGAAGCTCGACCTCTTTGCCCGTAAGGCATAGTCCCATTCGGTTTCCCTAAAATAGTATAAATTGGGACTCTAGCTTTCTAGATTCTAGGTCATCATTACCTTGCTATCAATTTCTTTGAGAAAAGTTCTCGGCCAACTGGGACCACTCTTCCATAGGACGGACCCATGGTCACATCCACCGCACTTTTCTCAGGTTGCTTTCGCTATAAATAGCTTCCTTAATTAGCCAACTATTCACTGGTTCCTTCATGTAACTTAGGCACTAGCATAGAAAAACAATGTCAAACAAGTTCCTTTTCAAAATTTGATCTTTATTTATGAATCTTTGGAATACATCATATAATCCAACCCGAAGGCTATTCCATAATCCGCCCGAAGGCTATTCCAACAATCCTCAGGGATCGCTATTCCAAGTTTCCGCCCGTAGACTAGTATGCGGGCCTCAAAATCCAATCTCGAGTCATGAGAGGATTGTTGGAATAGCCTTCGGACGATATGGAATAGCCTTCGGGTTCAATTATGTGATCTATTTCAAAGATTCATAAATAAAGATCAAATTTTGAAAAGGAACTTGTTTGACATTGTTTTTCTATGCTAGTGCCTAAGTAAATAGTTGGCTAATTAAGGAAGCTATTTATAGCGAAAGCAACCTGAGAAAAGTGCGGTGGAATAGTTTGAAGCATTAGTTATTTTCCAGCATTAGTTCCTTCAGCAAACAAGAATAAACAGTGCTCCTAAGTATACAAACACAAACACTCTAGTGGTCGTTTATACAACCAACTACTAAGGTATAATTCCTTCTCTCCGAATACATCCAGCATTTGATCCAAGATCAATTTCGACTTGGCGAGATCCCAAGGGTTTCATAAGCTGAGTTGTTTGTTTACCCTCTTTCCTTGGGTTAGGGTTTATACCATGTTAACCCAAATTAACAAATACCGTAGGTTTCCTTACATTAAGGTCAATAAATCCTGGACAACCTCGTTGCCCCAACTTGTTTGGTCAATTGCTTGCTAGAAAATTCATAATTTCCCTAACTTGACAAATCAGCCCCAAGGAAGGGTGATGTAGCAGGATGACTATTTCATCCTCTTGCAAATTAGACTTGTACTCAGAACCTGCCAACTCTTGTTATAAGGAGTGGAAATACTATTTTGTGGTTTAGACACAAAACCATGCGACGTTGCAACTTGTTGCATGAGATAAGTGTCGCACCTATCTTGAGGGATTATTTCTCCTGTCACATGGTATTCCTTGGTCAAGAATACCTTTGGTCCAGATGTAGGGTTTGGGAGTCCTCTTGACCCAATCCAACCCTAACCCTACTAGGCCGATAACATTTGGCCCTAGGGTTTCTAAATTCAAACAGAAGACTAGTATTTGGCCAATTGATCCTTAGGGTGAGGACCCTAGATCATTCTTGCATGGGCGTTTAGCTAAACCTAACATTCTTTGAATGTGGGTAGGATCTTTGGGATTGAAAGTCTTGATTCAACATCCCAAGTGTGATACTAGGCAGAATTTTAGTGTAACTTAACCCTACCTAGCACTAGAGGTGATCGTCATAAGCAATCTAATTGTACCTTTTTAATCCCCATGTGAGTTACAAAAAATTACAAGTGATTTAATTGTCTAATGACAAGAGGTGATCTTTTCTTAGAGATGCAAATACCTTTCCTAAAAGATGTAAATAATTGCAAGATATAACATTCCATGCAAATATGCAATTCATAGACTTTTTCCTTCTATGGAGCTATTAGTTCTACAATGATTGTTACTTTTCCTTGCCTAAACTATAATGATTGACAATTTAGAGCTAACTCATATAAACCCTACATTGATTTACATCAAGTACTATGCCTATAAATCCTTCGTTTAATGCATTGAATTCAAGCTTTAATATGAAAATGCATCCTTTCCTAAATACAAACTTCGATAAAAGAACTTCATGCATGAGCGAATGCCATGAGACCATTAATGATTTTAATTTAACCCATCCTTTAGCACTTAACCGACCTAAAATGTAACCATCCTTGCATGCAATTTGCAAGTTCATAATTCCTTTCCATGCATTGCAAGGATTTGGACAACATTCAATTGGGTGTCTAAGATTATCCTTTATATGAACCACGACCATGAATTTACTTCATAAGTGCATCATTCGACATAAGCTCTATCCTTCTTAGCACGATATCATCTTCTAAGTTATGCATTATATGTTCAAGACGATTGCAACTTGACCATGGAGTGCAACAATTTCAAATGCACGACATGCAGCTAAATCTTGTAAATCGGGCAAGGAAATAAATTTCCCAATGTACTTTAACTTGATTACGTGAATGAAAGACATGCTTAAATGCATTATTTTCATGCGAGACTATTAACAGAACCTGGGCATTAGGACTTGGAGCGTTATCCACTCATGAACTCGGGTTGGAAGCTCTCGCCTGTGCTCCTCTCACCATTTTCTTGGGAACCATTGATGCAGTAATTTTGTGTAATATTTTCGCTCAAAAATATTGTTGAACTTGACTCCCCACACGCCGCGTAAAACTTGTGCAAGATTATCTCCCACATCGAATTTATCGACAGCTTAATCTGTACCCCGCACGCGCAAAAATGAGGCCTCCGCATTGAGCAATCGAGGCCAGGGGTTCAAGACCGCATAGCTGTAGGGAAACATCCTTTTTGAAGGGGCAAAATGGATAATGGTAAGGTTAAGTCAAATTTTTTTATAATTATCCCTTCCCCCAGCCAATGCATGGCTAGAGGAGAGGGAGTAAGAGAGAAAGAAGGTGAGGAGTATGGGGAGCTTGTAGAGGTGGAGATGCATGGGAGGAGAGGGAAGCACTATTAAACGTACCTGCACCAAATAGACATATAGCCCTCTTGGCCTAATGAAATAGAAAGTTTCACTACAACCTAATTGGGCCTCTTGGCCTAACAAAATTAAGCATTAAAACCTAAAAAGAATCGGCCCTCTGAGCTTAATGAAATAAAACAAAACAGCTTGTATACAACCCCCTTTTTAAAATATCACTAATATACGACAAGATGCTCCATCCCAAGGAGGAAATAGGGTTCTTGCCCTAAACAAAATGCATCAGATTGTGACCCATGCCTCCTGTATAAATAGCAAGAGGTGTACACATAACGTGTCATCTGACCAACCTATGGGTCCAAGATAACAAAGGCAAGGCTACTCTTTGCATCACCGATACTAATCATTGCTTGCCATATAGACCTCAAAAACAACAAAAATCAATCAAAAATTCAATCTTTTTCCACTCTCAACATATCCCCACACTTAGAAAGGAATCCTCATCACGGCCTAAGGAAAAAGAAGAATATAAGCTCACTAAAGAGCTCAATTTTATCTTTTGTCAGATCTTCAATAATCTTGCCAAAACACGATCCCAACTTATCACCTGTATCTGATAGAAAAAACTACTAAAGGAAAACTTCCATTATTCATTAACTCTTCTGATTAATCATTTAAAAGCCATAACAAATTTGAAAAGGATATAAGAGGTTCTCTTCAGATTTCCACCATAGGCTTGTCATCAACCAGCAATCTTTTGAAAAGAGCTCTCGAACAAGTTATTCGCAATCAACACGAACTCAACACATACAATTAAGACAACACATACACTAACACTAACACAAACATCTAAATGACACCTCCAAAAAGAGATATATCATTAAGAATCATCCAAGATACATTGCAAAGGCATCAATGAAGATGATCCCTTTTAAAGGCTTGGTGGTTTCGAAAGTGATCCATGGAGAAGGATTCGTCTACAAATGTCTTTGGAGGATTTTGAAAGAACTGCAAGCAGCACATCCTTTCTAGCAAGACAAGGTATTTGCTAGGGAGACATAGGGCATGAAAATACAGGACATCTAACTGATGGGAGTCAATGTTCACATTGACATTCATACAAAGTTTTGGAATGGCCTTTTGATCATTATGGGAATGCCTATGCATGTATGCTAGATACCAAGCAAAATGAGCTGTCAATCTCACCGAAGGATCTAGAAATTGTGAATATTGGTGAGCAAAATGAAGGTAGTTCTGGTATGCTTGACTGGCAGTTGTCCAATCTCCTGGAATTATTGGCCACTTTATCTGAGGTCCTGTAAGAGAATCACTCGAGCTCCATCCTTGTCTTCTGGGAACCTACTGATCAAACCCGTCATATTCACTAACCAACTGAGGGGTTTGAGAGATAGAAGTGGTAGGAGATGGAAGTGGAATAAGTAAAAGTGGATGAAGAAATGGGTAGGCAAAATCATAAAAGGAGGAATAGGTTAAAGAAGGAGTGGCTGAATATTTTAGGGAATCAGTTAGGAAGGGTGTTAATTGATAAATAGGAAAGGTAGAAGGTACATGGATGGATGGAGAAGGGCATGGTGGAGAAGGGGAAAATACTCTATCTTCGATAAAAGAGCAATATGGGAATATGGGAATTTGAGGAAAAGATTGAGGTTGGAAAAGAAGGGGTAAGATTGCTATGGAATTGGTTTGATAAAGGGAAAGATAAGTATCATAATGGTGAGCCATTTGTTGGTAATACAGTAGGTTAGGAAAACAGAGGGACCTAAGATAGATCGTCTCTGATAGGCATCAAAAAAGGTGGAATCAAATGGATTATTTTTTGAAAGGTGAGCTAAGAGATCCACCCTCAGTTGGTTAGTGCTCCGTACATAGGTAGAAGCTGTGTTCTGTCGTCATTGATTCAGGACCACGAAATCAATGATGGAGTGCCAGGAATTATCAGGGCAAGTAGCCACTTTTGAGGAGTAACTCTAGAACATGTCATCTATTCGCAACTCCAAATAGTTGACATACAAAATATCTTGTAAAACCACATCTCCCACATACCAAACCATATCCACTTCATCTGGAATCAACAAATCACCCCGTAGATACGTATATGATAGCAATATGGTATCTGTCATGACAGAATCTTCAAACACCATATGGACCACTTCTGTCAGCAACTCAGGAGACCAAGCCCCACTCCAACCATCCTCTGGAAGAGGAAGATCCATCGTTGAAAGCTTCATGTAAAGGGCCAACTTTTGTAATTGATAGTGGACAAAGAAAGAATGGTCCGGAGGAACATATTCCTGGAAATGCTCAAATGTAGACCATAACAGATCCATCTTGGATTTGCAATCGTTTCACTTTATCTTGGAAGAGAGGACACAAGGTAGCCTGTCTCTGGAGAACTGCCAAGTCCTGCTCTATGAGAGAGAAGGAATCAAGGGAATATTAGGGCTTGGAGGAACAGACCGTGACTGTGCCAGCTGGTCTTGCAACTGTTTGATTTGGGAAGCTTGTGATTCCACTGTGTCATTAGCAGTCTATAAGGCTGAAAGTTTTACATCTAAGAGAGTTTGAAACTCTTGCCCTTCTTTGGACATCCTCTCCTTCTCCTCTGAGATTCTAGTGACCTCTGATTGAGCCTCTATTAACTAAATCATCAAAGAAGATATCTCATCTCTTTGGGTTTCAATCAGTTGGGTTTGTTGGTCCATCTGCTTAAACAGATCTGCTAGGGTATCTTTAGTAGAGGCTAACTCAATTATCCTTATGCAACTGGTCTTTAGACTACATCAATTCCTCATAAAAGGAAGCATACAGCTGTTGAACACAGGCCGTCACTAACATTTCAATTGAACTCTGAATGTCTTTACATAGGAATGGAATGGCATCTCCCGATACTAAACTGTTCAGTGAAGGGACTGATATGTCCAAGGAACCCTCACGATGTGCTCTGAACAGGTTGTTACAGGTGAGATAAGCAGGGAGATCACTGCCAGATATAGCAGGAATTGTAACGGAAGGAAGAACTGAAGGAGCTTTATCTACTACCCCCTTCAAGCGTTTGCGCTATATGACTAGGGGAGGAGGAGAATCCAAATCCTCTATATCCATTGGTTCGGACTCATCTGAAGGTGGAGGGGGAGGTACTGGATCAAATGGAGGAGGTGGAGGCACACTCTTCTTTAAACCTGAGTAGGTCAAGAAGGCAGACAGGTAGGATCCATAGGTGGCATTGGTAACATTGCCCCTAGTTACTTTAACGAAATGTTGATCCATCTTGGTGAGTAGGTAAGTGCTCCAATCAATAGCTACTCCTTTTAACACCATCCTTGAAGCTATAAAGAGCTCTTTGGACAAGTAATGGGATGGTGTCTTGGTAGACATAAACCTATCTTGGAGGAACTCGCAGACCATCTTCCACACAGGATCAATGATTATGGAAAAGGAAACTCCTGAAGTGTTGATCACCTTCTTGACATCCAGAATTTCCTTGGTCTGTTTTTGTAACAGCTTCAAAATCTCATCGTTAGAGAATAGCTGGCGAGCTATAACAAAGGGTTCTCCTTTGTAGGGAAGAGACAGAGCCTTCCCTAATCCTCGAGGTGTCAAAGTCATGGAAGTACCATGGACCAGTCCTGACTTCTTGATGTATGAAGCCTGGAAGTAATGGAAAGGAGGCAGCCACGAAAGTCGCAAGTCCCGCCTTCGTGAGAGGCTCAAAAGTGAGTAGGGAAGAGTAATCCTTACTAACTAGTGGGACATACTAGATAGGGGAAGGAGCGTGAGGCGCCATTCAGATGGTAAACACACACACACCACAACACAGACAGTCACAAAGAATGCCTGCAAAACAATCAAAGGGCTATCAAAAAGGAATCAATCCAAAAATAAGAACACTCATACAGACATAGACGTAACTAACCTAGTTACCACCCAAGACAATACACAGCCTAGAAAAATTTCAGCATGACCTCTACACATATGCAACCGAAAGCTTCATGCGATACAACATGCAAGCACCCAAATCCCCATATCAAGCAATAAAGAAAAAACTACACACCGTACCCGTAATCATAACACATAGACAAATCAGACTACCATTAAAACGTACATCAAGACTGGACCATAACTTGACCATCAGTATCAACTAAGAGACTTGTACGTGCCCATCCCACAAAGCAAGTTTATTAAAAAGGGAAAAAAGTGCAGTGAGGGGGAATTACTTTAATGAAGGGTTCATTTTAATAAATTATTAACAATGGATGACATTTTATTAAGTTATAAACCTTAATAAGAAAATGGTGATTCCTTCTTAAAATTTTAATTAAAATTTATTAAGGTGAAACGGTGCGTTAACACAACCCAGACTACAATGCCCAGACTGGGTCTCTAAATGCAAATTTCTTAATTAAAAATTAAGAGTGATGTGGATCGCTTTTTTTACCAGCGCGTGCTTTAGTGACGGCTGGTTCATTTTTATTACAAATTAAGGTACCTCTTAAGCGCACGTAGCGCATGCAAAGTGAACGGCTTGTTGATTTGTAAAATTATGAAATTGTGTGTTTAGTGCGAATGCGCATGGAAAATGTGAGTGAATAAATAGTTCATTTTAATAATTAATTTGTGATTAAGGGAATAATGAAAATAAATAAAGCTCAAAACATAAATACCTGGTAGGGGTGTGTATGCAATGGCCGGAAGGCACACAGAAGAGTCCCCCAAAAGCAATGAATCCCGTCAAACAAAAGCAAAGACCACTAACTGAACAACAAAGACAACACCTTTTTGGGTTTGATAATTTGTAATGGATTTGTATGTGTATTTGTAAATTTTTTTATAATTTTTGTGTTAAAATTGTTTAGGTAAGTTTTAAAGGTGTAGTTGTGGTTTTATAGTGTGGTTTGGTTGATTGATTTTATTATGTGTGGGTGTTTGGGTTATGTGTGTTTTTTTGGATTTATTTTTTAATACATTGTATGTGGTTGTGGGTTTTTTTTTTCAAAAGAAATTAAATATGGATATGTGATGAAGGAAAAATAAAATTTCAGTTATTTAGGAAATATCCACAATTTATGTTATGAAAATAAGATGTGGAGTTGTATGTTTAATATGTTATCTTTGTTGGTTTTTTTTATAAAAAATATTGGTACCTTGAATGAAAATATTTTAAAGTGAAAAGTGGATGGAAAAAGGTCAGGGGGTAGGTGGAATTTTTTAGAAATTTTTTAAATTTTTCTATATATTTTTACTAATGTTAAATGAATTTTTTGTACTTTTTTAGATAAGTGTGAATAAATTATCAAATATTTAATTTTTTGTAATTTTAGTGGTGGAAATCTTCACCTAACAAATTTCCAAAAATTTATAGAAATATAAGGAAATTTTTAGAAAAAAATTTTGAGTTAAAATGAATTTATAAATTAACTAAATTAATTAAATTAGGGCAATCATGTTAGTTGGGTAAGTATGGTCAAATCAAGTCAGCTAAGTCCTGTTAGTCTGCGTAAATCAAGTAAGTCAGACTAAGTCAAGTCAGGTTAGGGGACTAGGTAAGTCTGCATCAGTTAGGTAGGCTAAGTCAAGGCAAGTCAGGTTAGTCTGAGTTAGTCTAGGTAGGCTAAGTCAAGTCTAACTAACCTAGATTAGGCTAACTAACCTAGGGTTAGTTAGTAGGGTGGGGAATAACCTAAGGGGGGTTAGTTAGATTAAGGTTAGGTTAAGGAGACTAGGGTTAATTGACTAAACTAAGGTTAGTTTAACTAACTTAGGGTTAACTAACTAAACTAGGGTTAGTTTAACCTAATGAAAGTTACATTAACCTAAGGAAGATTAGTTAACCTAATGAAGGTTAGTGTAGCTTAATTAAGGTTAGTGTAACTAACTTAAACTAACTTAAGGTTAGTTTGACTAACTTAAGGTTAGTGTACTAACCGTGGAGGGCAGTTAGGAGGAGGAGGAGGAGGAGGAGGAGGAGGCACCGAGGGTGGGACACTAGAGCAGCAGGAGACAGCGCGGGTGGCGCACTAGAGTGGCAAGAGACAACGCGTGCGGCGCGGGAGGAGACAGCGAGGGTGGCTGCCACAAACAGGCCGTGTGTCAGTCAGGGCCACCTCAGGTGCCTTGATCATGGAATCACATTCAGCCGCCAGTCGTAGCGACTGCGTGCTCCTGAGCAGGCCCCGCCCTCGTCGCCAAGTCAGCCCTTGCAGGCCCTGCGGCGCAAGGAGGACTACCTCGGGATGAAGGTGGTCGAGGCGAGCGACCTGGACACCGCCGACAACCAGTTGATACTGCCGGAGCAGGTGCAGTGGTTTCTGGACACGGGTGGGTTCGTGCCCCCGCAAATGGTGTTAGTGCTGGATGAAGAGATGGCTGGCCCGAGCGGCTGGTTCATGAAGTATAGCAAGTGGGATGGCGGCCACTACGTCCTCCATGGCATGGAGCTCCTCCCCTTCTTGCAGCATCTCACAGTCCTCCCTAGCCAAGACTGCCTCAGCTTCTGCTACATCCCCCGCATGCACACCCTTCACTTGCTAAAGAGCCCTATACACACCCTCCATTAAGGCAGTCGTTGCATCTCTTTCTTTGCTATTGTAACACATACACATCTTCTTCTCAAGGTGCGAGGAGGGCCGCTGCAGGAGGCGCGGGCGGCACAGGGAAGGGCGAGGCGAGCAGGGAGGAGCGTGAGTCGCTGGAGGGCGAAGCGGTGCAGGAGGAGAGGAGAGTCGCTAGGGGGCCGAGGAGAAAGGGAGGTTGAGGAAGAAGGAGGGTGGAGGGAGTGGAGAGAGAAGAGGGGGAGGGAAAGAGAGGGAAAGGAGGAGATGGGGTAGGGAAGGGGACGGTTGAAGGAGCGAGGGTGGGAAGGAGGGGACAGGGCGGGGGGACACATGGGAGGGGGAGTAAAGAAGGAGAAGAAGAAGAAAGAGAAAGAAGAGGGAGGGGAGAAGGAAGAGCTGGCGGGAGGGAGAAGTGGAGGGAGAAGGAGAGAGAAGAGGTGAAAGGGAGGAGGAGCGGGAGGAAAAGTTGCAGGGAAGAGAAACGAAGAAGGGAAGAAGGAAGGGGAGGAAAGAAGAGGAGGAAGGAGGAGAGAGGAAGAACGAATAGGTACGTAAGGGTTTTGTTTTTTTTCTTTTTTTTTTTTGGTCGTTTTTTTTGTTTGTTTGCAGCATTTTTGTTTATTGTTTATTGTTTTCGTTTGTGTGTGTGTGTGTGTGTATATATATATATATATGTTTGATTTGCCTTGGGATGTGTATATGTGTGTTTGTGGTTCACTTTTTTTTTTCTCTCTTCCTTTTTTTCCCCTTTTTTTTGTTGTTGAAGTTAGATTTTTTATGTATTGATTGATTGATTGATTGATTTATTTATTTATTTATTTAGCTTAATAGTTGGTTTTTTTTATATTGTGTGTATAGTGTATTTGTTTTTTTTTTGTTTAAATTTTTTTTTTCCCTTGTGAGATTAAATAATGAAAAAAATAAGAAAAGAACACATCCCCGGCCCGTGCGCATGCGCGGGTAGGGGTTTAAAAATTTACAATGACGGGTTCAAACGGACAGGGATAGGGATTCGCGAGCCACGGGCACCATGGAGGCGTCTTGGGGCATGTAAAATCAAAAAACATGCGCACTCAAGCGCGAAGTGAGAAACACGGTTAACGGGAAAAATAAAGAAAATTTAATAAAAACCAAACCATGTGTTGGATCAAAAATCCGTAAAAAGAAAAAATGGGCTGAAAGATGAGGGAAAAATGTTGGAAACATGCAACACCCGTTCCGGGGCAAAAGCAGGGTGTTCACATGGGAAAAACGCAAAAAATAAACCCGAAAACACATACAGGCATTAATATTAGAAAATCCGCACATCAGAACGAAGTGTGGAAAGAAGGAAAGTGTGCAAAACAATGTGTCCAACAACTTTATCACGTCAAAACACAGTTCTGATTGAGACAGGATGTATTCACATGGAAAAAACCCCAAAAATGGGCCCGAAAATGGACTCGAAAATTCATACGGGAAAAATTGTGTGTCGAAATAGTAGGTGTTAAAAAGGAAAAATGTCCAAGAAAAAGGAATTCACAGGACTGGCACATCAAAGCTCTGTTTGGGGAAATTAGAAAGGGTTCACATGGAAAAAACACAAAAAATACATTCGAAAACACTCGGAAAAATTAATAACTAAAAATCCAAAAATTGGAAGAGGGGGGAGGAAAATGGAAAAAGTGGGGGAAAGGCTGGCAGGACATGGCTGTCAAATCAAACTGGAATTCCGGTGAAAATAGGGTAGGTTCACATGGAAAATTGTGAAAAATAAGCACAAAATAAACTCTGAAAACCTTTAAAAATTAATAACGGATGAACCGTGCATCAAAATGACATGAAAGAAAATGGAAAAATGTCAGGGGGAAGGGGTAGGATAGGTTTGACATATCAGATCAGGGTTCCAAAGCAATAAAGACACATTCATATGGAAAACTGTCCATTTTACGAGAATTACTTCAAAAAGTAATAACTTGAGAATCGTCTGTCGGAACAGGGGTCAGTAAAAAGGAAAAATAGGTAGTTTGAAGGGATGAACAAGGTTGTAAGGTTGGATGCAGTTTCTGGTAAGCATAAGGTCCGTGCGTATGAAAGAAGCACAAAACCAAGAATAAGGGCAAACAGTCACGAAACAACCCCTAGGACAGGGTGAAATAGAAAGTAAGGGTGGGGAAGGGACCCCATCAGGGTAGCATAAAATCACAGCATAGATGCATGATTAGAACAGGGTGTATGCATGGGGGTATCCAACATAGACACACAAGGATGCATCCCCACACTTAAGACCTTAATAGGAAGGGTAAACCAAACTTCAAGGACATGATACATCACATCAAACCAACCACGACATCCCCACACTTAAAACATGACTAGCACTGAGAAACAGAAGGTGTAGGGTTAGAAAAACTTAGCCCATATTGCCGAGGAGGAATGTCGACTATCGATGTTGCGTCTAGTGTCGCCGTCGACTACAAGAGGTAACAAAGTGTCTTCACAGCACATGTCCTTTGTCCTTTTTGGCAGGGATCACGCGACAGCACCTAGGGAGATAGCTGGTTGAAAGAATCATAGGAAATTCATCGATGACGAGGGATATTGCACTCAACTCACGATCACTCAAACAGATTGAAAGAGCAGACACTCGCCCCATTACTAATGTCATTCGAGGAAATCAAGATGAAACCCATAGCTCACACCCGATTTAGAAATTGACAAAGGAATGGTGCAGAGGGAGTATGCCAGCGTGCACAATGGATGTTGTATCAGTGTATCCAACCCATCTGGCATAGATGCAAGGAGAAAAGCCAGGGAGCCTTGTAGTGCAGTGTATAGAACAGAGTGATGTGTCCTATGCTTATGGCAGAAACCTAGCCCATGGGTGCATAGGGAAACGGGAAACGTACCTGACTCCAAAGGTCGTAACGTCCCTCAATCCTCACCTTTCGGTAATTGATTAAAGAAACTCCAGTCACACTCAGCCCACCCTCTGTCTCACGCTCTGTTGAAAGATACAGAGGGCAGCCATGTCCTAAAACCCATTGATGTAATCCTCACGGTCACTTGTGCAAATGTTGTATGCCTTGTGCGCATTTGATGGTGCAACTGTGCATCCCGCCCTG
Organism: Lygodium microphyllum; assembly: GCF_053477565.2. Taxonomy (NCBI): domain Eukaryota; kingdom Viridiplantae; phylum Streptophyta; class Polypodiopsida; order Schizaeales; family Lygodiaceae; genus Lygodium; species Lygodium microphyllum. The sequence goes on from NC_141163.1 coordinate 57,037,481, forward strand.
TGCCGGCATACAGTGCAAGAAGGAAGGCCAGGGAGCCTTATAGTGCAATGCACAAAAATAGATTGTGCCTTGTGCATTGAGAGGCCCTTCCCATGCTTGCAACACTCCATTCACACATCTCACCTCTCATTTGATTTGAAAGGAAAGACCGATCACTCCCCCCACCCTCTGTCTCACGCTCTGATAGATACAGAGGGCAGCCTATACTCACATCCCCATCCTGTTAGGATGAAAGCTCACATCACTTAAGGGGTTGGTGATGAAGATCATGTCGACTGTTGGTGTCATCGGGATCTTGAGGAGGAGGTATACCCAGGGAGGCAGCCTACAAATCTCGTACTTCAATGATTGGTAGGAAGAGTCGTCTGTTAAGAAGGGCAGGCGGATTGATATTGTAGAGACAGCGCACCAAGGGAGGTAGCTTCAAATTGCTTGCTAAAAAGGTTTTGCTGGTGAGTCAGCTATCCTGAATTGCGGGGTGTTACCACCTTTTTCACAGTTAGCTTCTCACCCAAGGGTGTTTCCACCTTTTCTTGGAACGAGGCCTGTTATGACAGGGAATTTCTTCCTTTTCTCCCATAATAGTTTGTTTGTTTCTTTCTTTCTTTTCTTTTTCTTTTTTTTGTTTTTCTTTTATTTATTTATTTTTTTCATTAAGAAAGTGAATGGTAGAAATACCATATGTCAAGACCAACCTCGCCACCATTGTTGGATCAGACGGGAAGAGAACAATGTCGGATTGGAAGGTTTCTGCGAGGGGGTAGCAAAACGAGACCGCCTCATGAGGAGAATCATCATGGCTATCAGAAGCACAACAAGAAGGACAATGCGACGCCCAAAAGGGAAAGGGTAGGTCAACTGTGATCGTCAAGATCCCCAGGGAGGAAAGTACTTCTTCAGGCAATATCCATTAATCAAGAAAGGATCATCAGAGGCATCAATGGTCTGCACCTGAACAGAGCCGTTAGGATTGACACCTAGTACCTGGTATGGGCCCATCCACCGTTGTTGGAGCTTGCCAGGAAACTTGCCAAATCCCGAATCATAGGCTAGAACAAGATCACCTTCTTTGAACTCCTTGTGCTTGATGAAACTGTCATGATAGGCCTTGCATCGCGCTTGAGTGGTTTCCATGCACTGTAGGGCCATCCGTCGAATCTCATCCAAGCATTCCAAGTGCAGGAGACGACGTTCTAGTGACTCACTATCTCCCAAGCGTTCTTTAACTACCACTCACAAGGAGGGAAATTCCAGCTCAACAGGGAAGATAGCTTCTGTACCATACACCAGTTGGAAAGGGGTCTGTCCTGTAGCTGCCTTATGGGAGGTTTTGTACACCCAGAGGGCTTCTGTAAGTCGATCGCCCCAGTCGTGACGATGTGTGGCAATTGTTCTTGTCAGAATTGAGCAAAGAATGCGATTGGTGACTTCAATTTGGCCATTGGCTCTGGTAATAGGGAGTGGACTTACGATGGCGGATCTTATACAGTTCTGTCAGCTCCTCCATGATTTTGTTAAGGAAATGAGTACCTTTGTAACTTACCAGCTCGAGGGGACTGCCAAAACGGGTGATAATATTCTCATACATGAAGAGGGCGACACTATTACCATTGTCCCGCTTTAGGGCTTTAGCTTCACACCACTTTGTGACATAATCCGTACATACTAAGATGTATCTGTTCTGCTTCCGTCTGTTAGGTGGATCAATGGGACCCACAAAATCAATCCCCCACTTCTCGAACAGCTTTAGGGGAAGAATGGGTTGAAGTGGCATAGCACTTGTTTGGGTGGGTTTCTCCATTTGCTGACAAGCATCACATCTCTTACAGTAATCATATGTATCCTTGTGGAGGATCGGCTACCAGTATCCTACACACAGAGCTTTCCTAGCTATGGCTTCTCCTGCAAAGTGTCCACCACATGGTTCGTCATGGCATGCTTTCAATACCGTGCCGATTTCATCTCCTGCAACACATCTTCGCAGCACTTCATCTTTGCCTTTCTTGTACATTGCACCACCTAACAAAGTGTAGGGGGCTGATTCTAAGAGAAGCTTCTTCCTCTCATGACTTGAGATGCCATGAGGATATTGTTGAGTTGCTAGGAGATTAGCTATGTCTGCATACCAGGGAGTAACTGTTTCAACTAGAAACAAGGAAGCGTCAGGAAGGTTCGGATCATCCTGTTCCTCTTCTTCTATTTGAGGGATCCATGATAGATGATCGGCTAGGACATGGGAGTGGCCAGGCTTAGTGACTACTTCAAAGTCAAACTCCTGGAATAGGAGCAACCATCTCATCAGTCGTCCTTTAACATCTGCTTTGTTCATCAAGATTGACAGGGCCTCATGATCCACATAGAACTTGAAATGTGTGGACAATAGATAGTATCGAAACTTCTCTAGTGCAAACACCATTGCCAAGCACTCAAGCTCTATCACTGTGTAGTTCCATTCCCTATCAGTGACCTTTTGGCTTGCATAATATATCAGTTGATCTAATTTGGAGGGGTCCTTTTGACATAGGACAGCATCTACCCCTTCAACTGATACATCTGTGTGCACATGGAACTTCTTTGTCCAGTCAGGAGGCTGTAAAATAGGTGCTTGGATCAAGCACTATTTTAGGGTATTAAAGGCCTCTTCATAGTCATTAGTCCAAAGGAAATCAGCTTCTTTCCTTAGGAGCTTGTGCAGAGGGGCTGCCTTGGTTGCAAAATGTGCAATAAATATTCTGTAATAGCCCACATGGCCAAGAAATCCTCTCAATTGCTTGAGGTTTGTTGGTGCTATTAAGGCGGGAATCTTTTCAATCTTTGCCGGGTCTATTGCAATTCCTTGTGCAAAGACAATATGGCCCAAAAGCACTCCCGAGGAGATACCAAAGACACATTTTTCAGGGTTGAGAGAAATCCCATACTCTCAGCATCTGTCAAAACATTGCTCTAGGTGTCCCCAGTGCTCTCGGATCAAACTATAGACATAGAAGTCATCAAGATACACCTCAATGAAATCATGCAGATGATTCTGAAAGGCAGCCATCATTACTCGTTGGAAGGTGGCAGGAGCATTACAGAGTTCGAATGGCATCACTCTGTAGGCATAGGTCCCCCATTCTATGGTGAAGGTTATTTTGGATTGGTCCTCTTCTGTGATTTGGACTTGGTTATATCCACTAAATCCATCCAAGAGGGAATACAGCTCATGGCATGCCACTGTGTCCAACAGTTGGTCTGTAAAAGGGATAGGGAAATGATCCTTCTTCGTCTTTGAATTGAGTTTTCAAAAGTCAACACATATTCAAAGTTTCCCGTTCTTCTTGGGTACTACCACAATGGGCGAAACCCATTCACTATTAGCCACAGGATAGACGAACTCAGCTTCAAGCAGTTTCAATAATTCTGCCTTCACCAGAGCGGAATAATTAGGATTCATCCATCTTTGTCTTTGCCTTACAGGTTTGGCATCGGGCTCTAGGTCAATGTGATGTTGACATACTGTGGGGTCAATCCCCTTTAGGTCTTTATATGACCAAGCAAATACATCTAAGTTCTCTTTGAGTAGGTCTCACAAGACCACTAGTTCTTCTTCTGGAAGATTGAGACCCACTTTCAGGTGACGTTTAGTACCCTCAACATCCAGGAACGTTACTTTTCTTTGACCTTCCACTTCGCGGATAAATGTCCCACGGATTGCTTCTGGGTAGAGGTCTAACTCTTTCAAGAGAGTAGTATCCTCGTCTGATGTTCCACTAAAACCAATGATCTCCTTCTGAACAGATGACTCATTTGTCTGTTTAAGTTACTGGAAGGGTATTAGAGCTTTGTTTGCTCTTGTTTAAGTGGTGATTTCTTCAGGACTTAGGGGTTCATCTTCAGAGGATGCGTCCAGGAATATCACATAGCACGGATTTGCTAGAGGACGTGGCTTTGAGGGCTTGGACTTCTATTGGCAGGGGGCATCATCATCATCTTTTCTTTGGACTGAGCAGTCAGGGCGAGAGGAGCCACTGGTGAACTTAATTTTTATGTTTTTAATCCATTTCTTATACAGATTCTACATACTTTGTGGTCCATTGACCAACCCAAATGGAACCATGGTCATTCCATCCAGTCCCCTGAGATATTCGACCTCTGAGGTCTCTGTAGGAACATCAACCAGATCATCCTCTATCAGAGGGAATTCTTCATCTACACTTTCATAGCCTACTTCATTTTCTTTCTCATCAGTTTCATCCTCATCCTCTAGAGTCTCTGACTCTGCTTCTGTAAAGACTCTGTAGGAGAAGAACAGATATTCTGCCTCTGCATGCACTTCTTCTTTTGTCACCAGTTTTGACTCTGCTTCTACCTCTGGCTCTGGCTCTATATCTGTTACTGTCTCTGTAACTGTCTCTATATCCGCTCTGTCTCTGTTCTATAGCTGCTCTGTATCTGTTATGCCTCTGTACTGTCTCTCCTTTGTAACTGTACTGTCTCCGTACTGTCTCTGCTCTGTCTCTACGACTGTCATGTAATAGGGAGAACAGTACATCCATGCTTCTATTTCACTGTCAGAGGTGATTTCAGAAGTTAATTCTAGTTAAGGCAAGAGGTATTCTCCCATGGACAAGGATTTTACTTCCTTTGGCAGTTGGCTTAAAGTGCACATTGTTAGGGACTGTGTCTCTGTTTTCTTAGGAAAGATTTGCTTAACAGCTTCTTCATCTCCTGATGTACCATCTGTTGCCTTGTTAGAGGAGTCAGTTATGACTTTAATGGATGTGGATACATTGCCTTTTTACAATCCATACAGCTTTAACACCGCTTTGTTGGGCCCTCTGCCTAGGGTTAGGGTTCCTTTGAACCAATCTGTCCTGGCTCTTGCTTCAAAAAGCTAAGGTCTTCCCAAGAACAGAGTGTATGAAGTCCCATAAGAATTTGGTTTGACCACCAAATATGCCAGCCAATAATCTCTTCCTACAAGGGTTGTTTTTACGTATGGGAGGATGCCCAACGGTTTGACTCTGCTTTGGTCTGCCAATCTGATAAGCCACTGTGTAGGTTGAATTCCTTGAAACCCTAAGTCCTTCATTGTGACATCATCATTATGTTTACTAATGATCCTCCATCAATCAATGCATCTAAAATGAAGCATCCTTCTATCCATACACTAATCTCTGGGGTTCTAGGATCTAGGAAGGCATTAGCCACATCTACTTCCTTTACAGGCTCCAGGGCCTTATTAGTCTTGGTTGTTGTTGAAGGAGCGATCCTTAGTCCACGCCTTCGTATCAAGATGCTTTTGAATCTCTTTTGACAGCTGGGACACAGCATCAACACAACTGTCGAAATGTTAAGTTTGGTTTAAAAGTGTCTAGGTCCTTGACCAAGTCATAAGATCCATAGGCTTCTCCAATCGGCTAGGGAATGGGGCTACACTCATCTTCATCTTTTCTTTTTCTTCTAACAACTATTGCATTGGCACTTCTTCTATTTTTGGAAGTACTTCTGTATCATCCATCTCCTGGGTCTCTGGTCCTGTCTCCGGGACTGTCTCTGTAGCCTTCTGTGGCACTGTAGTACTCTGTACTGTACTATTCTGTTCTGTACTGCTCTGTCCCTCTGTAGGTAGGTTGAACTTCACAGTCTTGGTAGGAGAATCATTTTCATTCTGAACCACTGGTTCCTTCTTCTTGGTGCGCGTAATAGCGGCAACTTCCAACTCGACCAATTTGGAAGTAGGTTCTTGTACCTTCTGTTGGCTATCAGTGGCATTGGCCTTTACAGGGGCTGGACTGGGATAGTCCTTTGCAGTGTGGCCTTCTCCTTTGCATCGGCTGCATAAGGGCTTGTAATCCACAGATTGTCTAGGGTTTGGACAATTTGGGGAGATATGTCTCTTTTCTCCACACCTATAACATTCCACCTCTGATCTTTGACCACTGCCAGACTGTCTCCTCTGTAACTTTGAGAGGGAAACCTCCTTGGACCGAAATTAGGACCAAATTCCCTAGGCTTTGGTCCAATATCCTATGTTATCATTTTGGATTCTAGCAAGTTGAATCTTGCATTTTCATCCTTCAGTCTTCGTTCATGCATCTCTTTCATAGAGCAAATATCCTTTGTATGGTTCTTCCGCAAATAGTAAGAACAAAAGGCTCCAAGAATGGTTGGTTTTCGGGGACATTCAGTGGCTAAATGTCCCACTTGATGACACTTCCCACACCATGTATTAGAGCACATCACATCTCTTCCAGCTCCCACAGGAGTGGATATATTGGCAGTATTCACTTTCAGCGTCTATAGCTGCTCTGTAATCACATCCAGAAGCTCTTTCTTGATACTTGCAACAACTTAGTTGGATAAATAGTCCTTTAGATTTTCACCTCCTGAAGTGCTTGTTGTGGGATTTTGGGAAGTGTCTGTAATTATTGCATACACTAGTTGGGCTGATCCAGAAGGTCCTCTGATCTGGCTTTGATTCAGAGCTCCTGTTGAGATTTGGGGTTGTTGATTCCAGTTGGTAGGATTCCACTGTTGTTGATTCGCCATTGGAGGAATTGTTTGAGGCCACTGTTGTTGTGGTTGAACCATCATCTGAGGCATTGTCATCTGCAGTGACCACACTGGATTAGGTGCACTATATTGCGGCACTATTTGCATCTAGGGATAGGGGTAGGGAACTGTCCCTGGGTCTGCATTCGGTGGGTATACCATTCCAGGCATTGGAGGAGGTAAGATTCCTCTTCCTAGAGTCATTGACAGCCTTGCTTCAACTTCGTCATACAATCTTGTACCTTCCACTGCAGCTTGCAGATTGACTGGTCTTCTCAATTCCACGAACTTGCAAACTTCTAGTTGTAGGCCCCTGAGAAACACTCCTTTTTGTATTCCTTCGTCCAAATGATGGTTAGTCCATCTCTTCAGGATGGATTCCATTCGCGAGACACAAGCTTTTACTCTTTCTCCAGAGGACTGACTTAAATTCATGAACTCCTCCCGCATCCGCTCTTCAAAACCTTCATGCGAATTTAGTGAGGAAGGCCAACTTTAGGTCGTCCCATGTGCCAAAAGTTCCTATTGCTTGTCTCTCATACCATTGAAACGCCGTGCCCTTGAAAGTGGTGGGGAATATTGATAACCAATGCTCAGGGGTTCTGGCATTATTAGCCACACATACTACCATGAATTCTACTACATGAAGATCAGGGTCTTCATTGTACTCTCCCTTAAAAATTGGCAATGGGACTACATTTGCTGGCCTATCATCAATATTTCTAGGACAAATCTGACTAGGAAGGGGACCTTGAGTCGCCATGGGGACTTCTGTAAAGAGTGCTTTTAAGGCGTCAAATGAGGCTTCTGCTCTATGAGTTCACTCTCAGCTTTGATTTTTGCCTTCTCTCTTCTCATGTACCTCTGGACTCGTTCTAACGCTTGCCTCTTTATTGCATCATTCATCAGGGGGTTGGCTCCAACCAGTTGGTCTGGACTCAACAAGATAGTATTAGAGAGGGCTTCAGTCTCTGAGGGATTCTTTGGCCAACATCTCCTCTACTTCCTTCTTTTCAACATCTCTAAATTCAGCTTTCAAACCACTACAGAGGGGGAGATATTCCGTTCTGAAAGTATCAAAACTCGTTCTTCTTAGGATCGTTGTTGTGTCATTATAATAATGCTAGCTTCTGAGGGTTTCAACAGTGTATGTTGTGAAAAACACTCTGTCTACCAACTTCCAGTGGATTGCTAATTAAACAAACAGGAGATTATCAGTGCACCAAGCATCCCATGTATCTTGCTGTTGAGCATCCACGAACAAATTCCAACTATTTTCCTTCTTGTCTTCATAAACCTCTACAAACCAAGACTCCTGAAGCTTCTTCACAATCTCCCACTTGATGATGTCTGGAAACTTCTCAATGAATGCCAAATCTTCCATGGATGGTCATTCTCTCTGTTTCTGCTCTTCAGTTTATTCCCAAACAGTTTGCCACCAAGATGCAAGTTTATGTTGCTTCAACAGGAAGAGAAAACGGTCCACCACATAGAGCATGCATCATGATGGTGATATGTTTCCGCCATTGTGGGACGAACTTCTTGTGAAAAGTTGCTTTAATAATAAGAAATTCCAACTCTTCAGTGGAAGAAGGAACTTTACAAACATCCATTGAATTCTCCTTTTCTTGGCAATGCCATTTCCTTCATTTTCAGCCTCTTCTGGTGCTTGTTGATGGCAAGTTTCCCCAGCCACGCACCAAAAACATGGAGCCCCAAGAGGAACACCAAGGAAAAGGGAATTATCTTACAAGAAAATCTATCTTGTAACATCAACAAGCTTTTATTTCATTCTTTTGATCATCAAAACAAAGAAAACAGCAATTCTTCACGTAGTATCATAGTAGATTTCTCCCACAGATTTGATAGAATCAACCATAATCTTCAACATCTTCATAAAATTATTCAATAGAACAAAGAACACAAAGAAATACATCATCTTTGAATGGAAATCAATCACATATTATTCATCTTCAATGTCTTCATAGTTCTCTCTCTCAATCTCTCATATACATTTACCCTGTTTTGATAGAATTGACTATCTCTGACTCTCTCTCTCTCTCTCTCCATCAATAGTACATCATATCCTCACTAAAATACTCTCATAATAACCCTCAATAATCCTTCTTAGGCTGTGGATGCACCTCCCAAGAGTTATGTCTGATATGAAGAGTCACCAGAGCCACTACAATGTCTTTTCACAACTTACTACTGTCACTGTCACTTAGTCTTCTCTTCAGCCTTCAGCAGCTATTCCTTCCACTTGTTTTAGCTCTTTTGAACTTAGATTCATCCTTTCCAAAGGTTAGAAAACTTTCCCAAATTCACTCATACATTCTACAGAACACTTACAGAATGTCTACAGAACAGTCACAGTACAGCACCGGAACAGCTACAGTACAAAGACAGAGCAGAGATAGAGGATTACAGAAGGTCATTAAAACCTCATAACTCATACTCAAACCATTCCAAACTATCAAAAACTATTCAATAAGCTTTCAAAATATCTCAATCTTCATCAATCATCAATCCATGCTTCATAAGAAGACAATCAGAACAAAACAGAAGCTATACAGAAGGTATACAAAACCAATTAGAACCTATCAGAACATTAGAGAACCTTATATCTCCACTGAGAATCATCATGAACTTCCAAAACATAATTAATATCATACAAAATGCTCTCAAATACTTCCATTAACAACCATACATCACTCTAAATCCATCAAAAATCAATCATTCAGACCTCAAAAACAACAAAAATCAGTCAAAATTTCAATCTTTTTCCACAGGGGGGAGAGAAAAGAGAAGGTACCTTTCTTGAGATACTACTAAAGGCCCTGGCCTATAGGTAGAGGGCCTCCAACAAGAATCTAAGGGTATCAAGCTTTCTCTTGTGGTCATCAATCAGGTTTGTTAGCTGATACTTCTTGTTGGTAATGGGGCCAAAGAGGGATTCCATGGGTGAGGTGGGTCTTGTTCACTATGGGTAGGTAGATTGAGCATCCACTATAGTATTTTGATAGAGTGCCTATATATGTTGCCTTGGATCTGCACGATGGAGCCAACTCCATGGGAGGTTGGCAAATTATGAGAGTTATAGGGAATTGATCCATGCTTGGTCATCAACCAGCATTATAGGGTTTATTGGTGTAACCTCCTTGGTATTTAAATGGAAGGGCACTACAACAAAGAGAAGAAAATAATGTAAGAGACAAAGAGTGCACAAGTGTTGGGTGCAAAATGAGGATGTTGAGGAAGAGGTTCTTTCTTAAGTGATGGTGTAGTTAAGGTGGAGGGACATTGGCCAATGTATGTGCCCCATGTCAGCAAAACAAACCATAAGAAGACATGATGAGGATGGGTATTTCGAGATACCAAGGTGCTGTGAGCCACATTTGTTAATGAACGGGTATCATAAATGAGCACCACATCAGCATTGGTGGGGACTTTTAAGAGCCATTCGATTTGAAGACAGGCAACCAATGGGCATAGAATGCCAAATTTTGATGGTGAAGTGGAAAAAAGAAAATCCAATGTTATAAAAAATGGGCACTAGAGGTCGTTATTAGCATGATAGTGGTGGATTTGAAATCTATTGATAGGCTTAATAAAAGTGACTCCTCCAAAATGAGCTAGTCTTTCACTACAAGTCAAAAACTTAGGACTACAAATTCTAGGGGGATAATGGCTTCCAAGCCAAATGGTAGCTTGTATGGAGTCGTACCAATGGTGACTTTGAAGGATATCCAAAAATCCCATAGTGCTACAGAAAGATTAGTATCCCAATCTTTTGTAATCTAATCTACCAACTTAGTTAAGATCTTGCATAAGACCTTGGTTGATTTAGCTAAGCTACTAGCTTATGGGTACTAAGGAGAAGTTTTCTTATATATAATAAAAAAGAATTATGTGATCTCCCTGATTATCTTATTTACAAAATGTGTACCTCTATCATTGATAAGTTTTATTGGAGTGCCATATCTTGTGAGGCTATCCTTAAAGAGACATTTGGCTGATTGACTTTATAATGTTGTCCTAGCAAGGGCCCATGCTTCAACCCATTTGGTGCAATAATATGTTGCCATCTTGATATACTTGTTTCTTGTGTATGCCACAACTAGAGAGACTAGACTAATGAAGTCCAATCCCCACTTTTGGTGAAAGGTTCTAAAGGAAGGATTGGCCAAAGGAGTGGCAAGTGGCAATCTTTGATAGGAATAATAGTGTTGGACCTAGAATACCATATAGAGAATTTGGAAATCTCTCAAGTTTCACTTTCAAATAAGGAGTAAAGAATTGATGAAGTGGCTAAATCTTAACCCTATATTTGAGAGTGGGACTTAGGAGGATTGCTTATATACTATCTAGGGAAAATTTCACCTTCAAGTAAAGGGATTAGTTTTGACCAGATGTCCAAATATTAATCACATTAGAAATTTCCAAACTTTATGAAAATTCCCAAATTCTTCAATATGTGGTTCTAGTTGTAGACATCATCATGTATGGTCGGCCACCATAATCCAACTTGTTGGATTCTTCAAGTTGTAACTTCAAGAGCAAAGTGGCTGTCGACGACAATTCCTTGATGGGATTCCTCCAAGACACGATTGATTTCTCCTATTGAGATTTATGCAATCACACTCCTAAGATAACCTCTTTGTATGGAGCACTAGGGCAAGGGACATGCAACAACCTAGGAGAAGTTGCATGAATCCCATAGGCATAGTGAGAAAAGGAGAACCATCCTACAACTATAAAAGCATGTACTTGACATTGAGTTAAATTATGAATGCTATTATACTTGGTACTTTTATTCTTGTCTATTTACTCAAGATTGTGTTTGTGAGTCCAAGATAATCTATCATTGAACCTAATTCACTTGAGTAACAATTCGTGTGTCTAGTCTCAATCATCATGCTTTTTGTCATTGATTTCCATCCTCCATAGCTAGACCTTGCTCAAGGATGTATGTTTCTCAACATGGTGTCAGAGCCATGATGAGCTCAATTTAGCTCAGCTCATTTCTCCTCTAGGTCCTGACAACCTTTCGTTAGCTCAGCTCCACAAGAATATTTCATCTCTCACGTCATTTTCACTCTACATTTCTCGACCTCTATAGCCAACAACACCTACCTCTGTTGAAGCAACCGTATCTCTTCAACCAGGCCATATCTCTTCAATATTTATTCTTGAAATTTTTTCTTCAAGCCACAGTGCAACTTCTTGGCACAAAAATCAACGAGATTGATGTGCATTATGCCTGACATTTACATTTTTCTAAATCTGGATATGCAGTTTTGATAGTGACCACTTTGAAGGCTTAGATCTCTCAAATCAGGTAAAATGAGTATGAACCCTCTTAGAGGGACTTAGATCCATTAGTAAAGGCCCTTTATCGCAAAGGTTTTGAGCAAATTTGACATGTGGAGCTCGTGGGAGCTGATTTATGAGTTGCACTGGTCCCTGTTTTGACAGGATAGCCATAGCCATTATAATCTCAAGCTCAAAAATTACTTCATTTTCTCACTCCCTTGGCTCAAACGATCCACTACAACTCTGATCCATTGTACACTAAAGCTCCAATAAGTACAACCCTCAAACTCAGTGAGAAGAAGGTTCAAGAAGATCAAGCATCAACATCTGACATTAAGCTTCAAGATGGTATCTCTTAATACTAAATAGTGTTGTTTAAACACTAATAAATATTGTGTATTTTAGCACAATTTTTTCTTTTTCAACTCTCTTGCTAGATTTATCTCAATTGTTCAAGCTGATTTGATGCTGCTCCTACCATCTAGTATGGGGAAAGATTCATTATCATGCCGCTTCAAAGGAACATGCTTCCACACTTCGTAAACAAGGGTCAAGTTGATCATGATGAAGAAGGGCCTTTGATCAATAACCAGTGACCAAGAAAAGAAACCCAGAGATGTTTCTCTTACAATAGTATAGCAAAAGAATGATTACAAAGCCCAAGCCATCCTCAAGCTTGAGCTTGATGATAGTTATATCCACCATGTAGACACATGTGATGCATACCATGCCACTTGGGAATAGTTGGACACACTATTTAGTCCCAATCTAAATCTTCAAAATATGGATTGTTGATTGAATTTTTCCAATTGGATATGAAGGCTTATACATCCCTTGCAATGAAAATTCTGTTAACTCAACTTGTAGGGATTAATTTAAAAATGGATGAAGATGTATGCATTGGAGTTCTATTGAAGAGTCTTCCTCCAGAATTTGGTAATGTCTCCACTACAATAATTAATATTGCAAGTTCAAAGTTGGTAGACATTAAAGCATCACTCCTATAGGAAGAGAAAAAACTCAAAGGAAAAGAAGAAACAAGTACTTTAAAGGAAGAACAGGTTCTCTTAGTCAATAACAAGTGTACAAAGGGAAGAAAGACATTGTCTATGACTTCTACAAAAGAATGAGACATATTGAAAAATTATGTTATGCTAGGAAAAGATCACAAAAGGCCTACCTAGCAACTACCAAAGAAGAAGAAGACCATGAAGAATAAAAAGAAGAAGATACTCAAGAATAGAAGGACAAGCCTCATCAGTCCTTCTATTTCTACTATTCAAATCGACTTTTTTAAAGCCTTTTATGTACTTGGATGCTCCAATCATAAGCTATGTAATCCTCATCTAACCTATGCACTACAACCTCTACACAACTAGTGCCTTGTGACAGTCTCTAGCTTTATATGGTTGATTTTTTCCATGTCTACACTTAGCAAGGTTCTACTCATGACAGCCTCTATATAATCAGTACTTTTTATGGTTGTGATTTAGGAGGGGTGTTGATATTTATACAATCACGCTCCTAAGATAGCCTCTTTGTAAGGAGTAGTAGGGCAAGGGACATGCAACAACCTAGGAGAAGCTACCTGAATCCCATAAGCACAATGAGAAAAGGGGAACCATACCACAACTATAAAATCATGTACTTGACAATGAGTTAAATTATGAATGCTATTGTACTTTGTACTTTCAGGCTTGTCTCTCTACTCAAGACTGTGTTTATGAGTCCAAGCTAATCTATCTTGGAACCTAATTCACTTGAGCAATAGTTAGCATGTCTAGTCTCAGTCTCATCATGCTTCTTGTCATTGACTTTTTTCCTTCATAGCTAGACCTTATTGAAGGATCCGTGTTTCTCAACAACTCCATAGGAAGAATCACTCTTTAGCACTCTAGAAAGCATGCAGTAGTGTAACTATCCCATGACAATTTCAAAATGTTGTCTTTGGAAAGCCAATTGTTTTTGTTGTTCCTTCTAGAAATGAGGTGGAGATACTCCAGTTTCTAGGAAAATCATCATTTCTTCATACCACAACCACGAAGGGTTGGGTGGCTTCAATTCTGGTGCATTCACTTCTAGAGCAAACACTTGTGGGCATCCGAGAAGTCATCTTTTACTCCAGTTCTTAAGGTTTCTCTAAAGTCAAGGTAGAATAGGAAATATCTAAAGATGTGTTGGGTTTTGAGACGATGGATGACTATGCATTTAAATTCTTACCACATGAGAACCCATCAGGCAAGTAGCCCAAGGACATTTTGCTATTTGACCAGGTAGACTAGCATTGAATGATCCATATGGAAAATGAAGGCATGTCCTAGAAAATAATGTCAAAATTTCTTAACGGATTATATCATGACAAGATACTCTTTCAGTTATTACTAAATATTTTTATCAGCATTAGAATCTTTTGCTAGCATAGAATACAGGTTTGAAGCAACCATTGGCATCCTATTGCATAAGCACACTTCCAATAGTAATGTCACATGCACCTACAAATACATGGAAGATCTTTGCCAAATTTTGTTGAATCACAATAGAAGTTTTTAAGAGTAAGAGCTAAAGGTGTTGGAATGCCAAGTTGGCTTCTTCATTCCATTGATAGGTTGATTTAGCCATATGCGCCAATTTGTTTAATGGAATAGCCAAATGTGCCAAAAGACGCAAGTTGGATGGCAAATCCTGCACTGAAGCTCACATAATTATTGCCACCTTGGTGGGGCCAACACCTATGTCATTTTGCAAAATGATGTGGCCTAGCAAAATATCACCTTGAATAGTAAATACACATTTGAGTGGATTCAAACTTAAACTTACCTCTTGGCATCTAGTGAAGCAAAGCCAAAGGTACGCCAGGTAAAGCATGGCCTTTCCAAAGACACTGAAATCATCCAAGAAGACCCTCATGAAATCTATGAGGTAGGGCCCAAAGATCTTATGTATGTCTCTCTAAAAGGAGGCCAAAGCATTCTTGAGACTGAACCACATTACTATGCATACATATAACTCCCATGCACTAATGAAAGCAATTTTAGCTTGGTCTTCTAGAGTAAGGTACACTTGATTGTATCCACTGAAACTATCGAGAAAGAAGTATATCTCATGGCCCGCAACTTCATCCAATATGGTGTCCATGTAAGGTATAGGGAGGGGATCTAAGATTATGGTAGTGTTAAGCTTCCGATAATCTACACATATTTGAAGCTTCTTGTTCTTCTTCAGAACAATGATAATTGGGCATATCCAATTTGCATGATCTAAAGGAGTGATGAAACCTACTCTCATTAGTCTCTTTGACATGCTTAGCCATGTGAGAGTTCATTCTCTAGTGTTGCATCTAGATTGAAATAGAATTTGGTTCCGATGCTGATACAAGGATCCAAACCGTTCATATCTGAATATGTCCATGCAAATACAACCTTGAATTAAAACAGTAAACCGATCAACTACTGTTGAAAAAAGGGTGGCTACAATTTAGCACTGATCTTGACAAATTTGGTGCTTTTCTAACCTAAATAGACTGTATCCTACTCATTTTTCTTTACTCTTGTTACTTCTTGCATCTGCACTTCAAATTCACACTCTTGATTTAGGATTTCTTTGATGTTGACATCAGCAATCCGGTTGGTATTGGTGATGCTTTCTCTATAGTCCAGCCTTTGAGTTTTGGAACTATTTGGACTATTGTCTTTTTTTTCTCTTCTTAGGCTTGAGGTTGCAGACTCTAGGGTTGCATGTATTGTTCACTAATTTGGAAAACATTGATGAGATGCTAGGGTTGCAAGTGGGCATTAGCCTTCAATAACTCCTCCTCTTCATCATCACTTAGGCCCTTGACCATATTAACTATTTTACTTACAGTTGGTCGATAGTGTGGCGTGGGTACATCAACATTAGTGAAGAAGACCATGACCTTGTACTGATTTCTTTGGATATTTAGTTTATCCTTATCCTAGTTATGATTGCCAAGGCCTTCCTAATAGCACGTGATAATCTTTGCCACTACTTAAGATTACTAAGAAAACTAGAAATATGGTTGTTGCAATTTCTAGAAGTATTGACCTGATAATGCCTAGAGGTCATACTCATTGCTGATTGGCCATCCTCACTAGGAGGGGGTTGGTTTCCATCCATCAATCCTAGTTGTTAGCAACTTGCCAATGTGATGATATTTACCCCTAATCTATTGTCGACCAAGATGTTCTGGATTATCTGGTCCTTACACCAAATAGGAATAACTAGAATGGTCGAATCAAATAGGGGGCCGCTAAAACTAGCTATTGTTGGATCTTAGAGATGGTTTCCTTCAAAGTATGGGCCATCATGGCTATTACTTTTAGTTCTGACAAATATCGAGCACTTGGGTTGAATCATCTTTAGGAGATGATCTTTGAAAACCAAGACTAGGTCTAATAAATCACCTAGTGGAATAGTAATATTGGCAAGTCCCCATCCAGTTGATGCTTCAAATGAGTTCAAAATAGTCGAAGTGCTTGGCATGTTCCCTTCTTTTGTTGTCAGTTTAAGGTCCTTCTTTTTTGACTTCCACTACCTTTAAGGTTACCATCCAAGGTTTACTCTGCGTCTATTCGGGTTGATCCTTTGGATTATTCTTGTGAGCTTTTTTGGAGTGTGTATCCAGAATGTGACTTTTTTCTTGCCGAGACGAGAGCTTCTAATAGCTTCCCTTGTTGACTTCCAAGGCTATTGCATGGATTCTTCTCTCCACTAGGTTGCATGTATTCTAGTGCAACTTGTTTACTTTTCTCCTATGGTAGGTTTTTTGTTATTTTTGCTAAATCTAGTGTCGCAAACTCTAAATTGATCATCAAGTTGGGGCTTGGGTTTTTCCATGTTGGATGTAAGTGAGTCCTTATTACAAGCTACTACAATCCTTGAGTGAGTGGAACATGCTGAGTAGTCTATGACTACTTGGAGCTACCAGGCTGACTTAGCCTCAAGACTCAACCTTGGGGCCAAATGTTTCATGGGAAACACATCACCTACAATCGATCCTACTAGGTTGATGGCGGACTTTCTCCTTATAACCGAATGTTTTATGGCCGCCGGTTTTCTTGTTCTCTATCATGCCACTTTGTGGTGGACTTTCTCTTGCTCGGCCCATGAAGGGCTTGTGAAGTGCAACGCGACATCCTTGTAGGTCTTGCTAGACTAGGTAATCACATGCACCTCCACTTCAGACAATTCCTTGATCTCCACTATATTGGTACCGGGTATATGTGCTAGGCCTTGTGCTAGTCTTTTGATAGCATCGTATGCTTGGGAATTCAGACACTTAGCTTGTTAGTATTCATACTATATGCAAAAGAAGTAATATTTAGTAAAGGTTCAAAAATTTCCTCAACCTCTTTGGCCTCAATCATACCCACTGTGGCCATGGCCCACGGGGGGTTCACTCATAGTAAAGAAGACATGTCACTTGCGTGCAAGGACTTCTAAAAAAACCCCTATTTATGAATCTTGTAAGAATAATATATCCCCCTATTGAATCTTATAAGATATATACATGTATGACTTTTTATGTATCCCTTTTCTTAAAAATAAGTCTTCATAGAACATATACTAGCTTTCTTTTTAAAAGTTGGGATTATCCTAAGCAATTAAAATCATCAAAATGGTCATATCACAAAGTGATTTATGTAGTGGAACTTGGATACCATCGAAGTATGTGTTGCAATGTTTATGAGTGTGCATGCCCCCTTACCACATGAGGAGAGAGAGTAGGGGAATCGAACCCCTTTATACTTAAAGTGACTACACCAAGTGGACACCAAGCTCTCTTTGGAAGAAGGGGAGTTGAATCTCTCTACCAAAAAACCATGGGAGAGTGCCAACTTACCACATGAGGAGAGAGACTAGGGGAATCGAACCACTTTATACTTAAAGTGACTACACCAAGCAGACACCAAGCCCTCTTTGGAAGAAGGGGAGTTGAATCTCTCTACCAAAACCATGGGAGAGTGCCAACTCCCCCCTCCCACACTATGATTAATTAAATAACCCTACTATGTGAGGGTTTAGGGTTTTGACCTTACTTGTCAAGGTCTCTTGTATGCCATGGAGAAACCAATCTACGGAGAGAGGTGATCAAATACATCCCCCCTTCTTTTTTCCCTCTATCCCCTCCTTAAATTTAAGTTCAATATAGGAAATTAAGAGGGGTCTACCTCTAATGTATATGCTTAAGTGTCCCCTTCCAAAAAACCCCATCCCTTACACTCACGTGATACCATACAACATCTATAGTGAACCCCTTGGGCCATGGCCGAGTTGTGGTGGTGCCGTCTTGATTGATATACACCATGGTCATGGGGTAGAAACTGGATTGGCCTAGAGGGCCATCCATTAGCTAGACTTGTTTGCTCTGGTCCCTTGCCATCCTCTAGGATGGGCCATCTAGTACCTCCCATTGTATTGGCAGCACACTCAATGTTGTATGTGGCCATATTGTAAATGTGGCACCATCTTTGGTTTAGACCACATTCATCTTGGAATGTTCAAGATTGTTAAAATGTGTGCGCCAGAGGTTTTTGACCTCATTCTTATTTAGTGTTTTCCACCATTTCCTTTTCTTTGTCCTTCTTCTTACTCTTATGTTGCTTTGTTTCTTCCTTCTCCTTGGAATCAAACTCTGTACTATTGGATTTCGCTTCTAGGTCAGAACTAGAAGTTGATTCACTGTTATCATTATTTCGGTGGACTTGTTAGATTTCTTCCCTTTTCTTGACTTTTCTTTTGACAGGAACTACTCTAACCTAAGAGCTTTCTTATAAAACCAGTCAATGTTATTATCGGATAGATCACCAAAAGCAAATGCTTTCTAAATAGTTTTATTAAAACCTTAAATAGGTAGGGTATTCAACATTTCATCTTTTGGCTATGAATGTGGATCAATTTGACTATTTAGTATTGTGAACTTTGCGATGTACACTTGGACTAATCTGTCACCTTACTTCGAATGTCAAAGTCTTTCAATTTTTTGTGCATTCATTTGGTCTAGTTGGATTTGGATACGCAAGTTATTTAATACTTCATTCCATGATGGGCATCCATGTTCTACTACTAGCCAAGTTGCAACCTTCTTTCTCATTGACTCATTCGAATACAGGGACTTTGTGGGATTCATTGACATGATTAGGATAATTGATTGTGCATATCTAATAGAAGCATTTGAATCTTCATTGGAAGATCCGAAGAACTTTGGGAGGGATATGCTAGGTTGGTGTGCCATTAGGATTGGAAGGATAGGTGGAGTTGTGACTATTGATGGAACACCTATTGGTTTGAGTGAATCTAGGAAATTATTTTTTAAATTTAATGGTTTAATGGATGAAAAGATAGAAATACCAAGTTTTCTCCCAATTAGAGGATTGGAATGCAAACAACACTTTTGGAATTTCAGAGAAGCTTTCTGCGCTTCGAATATGGCCTCACTGAGGAACTAAATAGCCTCAGAAGGTGGTACTGCTTGGCATTGTCTAGATCGAGACCACTATGTATGGCCTAACACCGACGAATTGTGCAAACATGTATGCATTTAGGTCAATGCACAGATGAACAGTAATTTGGTCACCACAGGGGGGATTCACTAGTAGTAATAAGGAGACGTCACCTGCGTGCAAGAAATATATGAAAATACCCCTTATCTACCCCCTATTTATGTGACCTTACCTTATAAAATGTACCTTCCTTCCCTTAAATAACCCCCCTCCCTTACACTCACATGGTACCATATGGTAAACCCTAGTGGACCCCCCAGGGGTCGCCATGTGTAACCAGTGTCCAAGCATAGCTGCCATAGGAATGACGATGGGCACACTAAGAACCAACACTAATGATGGCAAACACTAACATCACTTTTAACATTCACTACTGCCTAAGTTACAAAGGAATACATATTCATAGCACAATGATCAAATAGAAAATTACTCAAGACTCAATCAAAAATGTATATTGCTGAAGTCAAAATCAATACATCAATCAAGGACCAAATGGTCTCAACATAGTTCTTTGGAAACAAAACGAAACTAAATGAATGTAAGATACAATGACCAAGATGGTGCTGCTCTACTGAACATAAGGATTGGGAATAGTATAATATAGGCTCTATTGTTAGAGAGCACCCAAGATGCTAGTCAAAAAAGACTTGGGAGAAAGACTCGAGAGGGGGAGTAAGAGGGCCCTTTGTTGCTTGACCTCTATAGCTACGTGTATGCTCTAACAACAATTATTTTCTCCCTTCCTTTATATAGGTTGATGCCTACAATAGGACATTCTCTCTGCCCATGTGCTATGCTAGGTATCCTTTACTACATCTACACATGACAGCTCCTTCACGCAGCATTGGTGACATTGGCTTTAAATGCCATTAGCTGTCACTTCCTTTAATAGTAAATAGGATGAGAAATCCTAACTATAAATGGTGGGTCAAATGAACAAGTGAGAATTTTTCCCCAATGTGATTATAGTTTAGGTCTCCAAGTCCAAGGGGAAATCATTGGTATAGACCTTTGTAAGGTGTACTAAAGGATATATGTTGCTAAGTGTCTAAACATTTTGTTTAAGGATTGAGTCTAAGAGACTATAGGTCGCAAAGCACACTCTGCTAGATTTGGATGGATGCACACATATCAATCATGTGCTCTCAATCTACCAATGTCTTATGGCCTCTCACACTACTAATTATCATCACCATAGTTTTTTTGCAAGCTTAGCCTAATCATATATCTATTCTATGATTGAACATAACACTCGAAACTATTAAAAGAAAATAGACAGAGATAAAGAAAACTATTGAGTTGTGCTCTAGGTGTTTTTGCCAATGAGCTTTGAAGCTCTCATTGTTTTTAATGGTTTTATCTCTTCATAGATCTATGCTCTCCTTGATCTCCAAGAGCTCCATGTGCAAGATATAAAACTCCATCACTTATTTCTTCAAGTTGAGATGATCTCTCTCTCTCTCTCTCTCTCTCTCTCTCTCTCTCTCTCTCTCTCTCTCTCTCTCTCTCTCTCTCTCTCTCTCTCTCTCTCTCTCTCTCTCTCTCTCTCTCTCTCTCTCTCTCTCTCTCTCTCTCTCTCTCTCTCTCTCTCTCTCTCTCTCTCTCTCTCTCTCTCTCTCTCTCTCTCTCTCTCTCTCTCTCCCCACACAAATTTATCTGTGGAAAATAAGCAAAAGCATGGCAAAAATTCAAGCAATTTAGTAGATGAAAGGAAACCCTCCTTCTGCAATAGCCCTCTAAAAAATGATGGCATCCCCTTCACCCAAATCATGTCCTCAAAGTATGCTCATAGGAGGAAAAATAGAGATGGTAGTAAGTATAGAAAAGATAAGATACATTTGATTTTGTAGCCCATTAGAATGATTTCTTAGAGTAAATTTCCACCTTAAATATAAAATAAAACTTTTGTGTGTGGGGAAGGCCTTTCACTTGGATACATGTGGTCAAGCACTTTATTGCATACTGCTATAGGGTTACTGACCTATCTGGCACATCTAGATTAAATCTTACTAACTCATACACATGTGGTGCTTTCTTAT
Source organism: Lygodium microphyllum (assembly GCF_053477565.2). Lineage (NCBI taxonomy): Eukaryota > Viridiplantae > Streptophyta > Polypodiopsida > Schizaeales > Lygodiaceae > Lygodium > Lygodium microphyllum. Next base: position 57,058,890 of record NC_141163.1, read on the forward strand.
GCCTGCAATTTTCATTTTACAAATTACATGGGAGTGAGCTCAGTAATTGAAAATGACATCATAATGAATGTTTTGGAGTCCTAGACATTAAATTTAATCTTTGAAAGTATCGTATAGTGTGTGATAACTTCAAGATTTTTTAATATTTATGTAGCATGATGCACTTTTTCACTTATGGATTCATTTATTATCACCTTGCTATGATCAATGTACTTCTAGTGCATGCATATTCTATTTCGACATTACCTTTTTTTCTACTAATTTTAACACTAGTCACTTTAGTTATCAAACTTGCTTTTCTGCTACATCTCACTTTTGGGGTGTCCTAGGCACTTTTGGAGTTTGTATGCACCTCCACTTTTTTTCTAGTTGTTTTTGGCATGATGTAACTCTTTGCTTTCTTGAGATGCAATTGAAAATATGAAGGTACGGCCGCATACCTCTTGATGTCTAGTCCTTGCTATACCTTTTCTTTCTAATTCCAAGCCTTGCTTTTCCACAGCTTTTTTCTTTTTGTTTTGTAGCAAACCTTAAAAGGGTTAATGTTACCTCCTCAATGTTGAATGTTAGGTCCATGTCACTTAATGGAATGCCTAGAACTTGTGTAAAATTATGGAAAAGGATACCAAGTTGTGTTGGCAAATGAGTTTGGAAGTGAAGCTCGATGCTCCATGATAGCATGATGTGTACCTACAAGGGAGAGTTTGTGCTTCTATAGGAGACATGAAACTTTAAGATCAAGGACATCTACAATGCAATAAATTTTTCCAAATGCACTTGGAATTTCTAGAGCTTGCAACTTGGGTACAAGAGAGAATAGTTACTAATACTCAACCCTGAGAGTCAAGTTTGAAAATTCATGACTTTAAGGCTTCTCTTGAGAGTTTTGAAGAGCTTTTGCATGAGGTACCAGTATAAAAGGTATCAATGTAATGTTAAACGTTAGAGTATGGTTTTTTTGGAACCTTGGATGCACTTCTTTACATTTAAAAATTGAGTACTTCATATCATGATAAACATATAACATGTTGGTATACTTGAAGGTTTATTATAATGCGGATATATTAATAAGGTAAAAGCAAATACATCACACTAGGTGTAGGTAGGTGCTAACCCAATTTCAAGAGCTTCTTACAAGAGATCTTTAAAATCCACATCTTGGTACTTTCAAACTTGAGGACGCAGATCGGATCAAGAGTCTCAATGCATTGATACATTCCATAGGAAGTTTACAATTCTTAGCAAAGGCCAAATCATTCCTCCTATACTAGAGGAACCTAAGAGTGACAACTGTAAATAAGGAGATTAGTTACCACCACAAATAGTGATCCAACATGCTAGAATCAACAAAGAAGGAAATAGCGAGACCCAAAGTTAAATCCCATGTTAGCTTCACTGTGACTTTTTTCCATATTACAGTAGTGTGCAAGTAGTCCCAAAAGAGATATTTTTTTGATTCCTCCGCTCTCTTGCACAGGGGGCATAGTGCACTGATTCGAATCTTCAAACTCAGATGGGTATGAAGGGGAAGGGACTTCAACATGAGCCTCCATCCGAATACATTGAGCCTACATGAATGGATCACCTTTCACACATTCTTGAGTCTTCTCTTCCATGTGGTAGTGGAAGCAAAGGGACAATCCTTTCTCCATTTAACATGAACTTTCATGGCTATGGCTGAAGATGAAACAACTAGATTTGAGGACATCGTTGCATCCCCTAGAGTCTTACCATCTGGGCCCATCAGTAATTGAAGTAGCCTAGGGTTAATTATTGTAGTTGTATGCTAAGTCATCCCTCTTGTTGTTCAGGACTTTGATTAGTCATTGAGATTCCACTCTGGTGAGGCTAACCTTGGTCGCATTATCCCCTACATCCTTCTAGCTATGGTGGGAACTATTCCACAAATCAGCCCATTTTGTTAGGCGCCTTAGTCTTAGGTAATATGACAACCTTGGGTTGTGATCAAGTGGAGCAATAGGGGGATCATATGCATAGGGCACAATCCATATGTTTAGGCTAAGCAAGGCATCTCCATTCCTAGTCTAGGAGGGAGAGGTCCACATGGCATCTTTCAAGGTAGACTGTGAGCTACACACAAGAGCCTACACTATAGCAGACATAGCGATCAATGTGGTAGCACAGCTAATCCTGCTAGCTCATGTTTTCTTGCCTCTAATGGGTGATTGAACCATGGCTGATTACCTTTCATCCTCCTAATTAGCATGAAGGCAAGGCTCCGAGCTTTAATAACAATAGATTCAACGCATGCATCTCCCAGCTCTCTGTTTGCAAGGTCAGCTTTCCTGCAAGCGAGAGGGGAAGACACATCCATTCGTTGATTCTGAGAGTAAATTTTCTGATGTACCAATCTGTTTGTTGGTGATCCAAATGCCAGTTGGGGCACATAGATACTGAATGGCCTCATCAGGGCTCTTGCCTCTCATGGATAACCAGAGCAAGGAGACATTTCTTTTGCACGGCTAGAGCTTTTGGCTACAACCTTGTAAGAGTGGTTTACCATAGTTAGGGTTCCCTAATTGGGGACACCATCTTGAGGGGGGATCTAGAAATAAGCTTCACCATTCCTTTTTTTGAAGGAGCTGAAAAGAGATCAAGATCTTCTAACATAGTTTACCATGATGGAGACAAGGTCATCACAGCACAAGTATCCAAAAGCTTTTGGAAAATTTCCACCAAGAGGCCATTAGGCCCCCAACAACTTCCCAAGCTTTCATCTTCATAGCTAGGTATGCCCGAGGGCTCTATGATGCCAACTATGGTTTTAAGTGTGACCCCTTCCTAAAAAGATTGAGGATTACCTCAGGTAAAACAAACAATCAATTGCATCAAGGATCACAATGGGGTGCTAATTTTAGATGAGCACTTGATATCAAGCTATCTTTGAGGCCCATCTTGCTCTACTTGAAGTTTTTTTGGTATCTTATTACAAACAAAAGAAACATAAGATTGGGTCTCACTATACCGAAATCAAACCATGTTACACTAAAAAGGAGCATAATCACCACCTGTAAATAGTGTATCTACGTTTGGATCCTTGTGACCAATTCATACTACTCTCATTTTTGAATTAGATAAAATTCGATCCTCTAATAATGTGTTTTACCACCTAATATGGGACTCAATTTAAATGGAAATGAGTCCTCTCATGCAACTCTAATCCCCATTTTAATATGATTCTCAACCTCTAGACATGAGGCTCAATTTTAATGTTAGGCCTTATCTTATGCAACATGTTATAAACAAATATAAGACGTAATTCTATTCAAAACAATCTAGTATAATTCCTAGACACAAGGTCCTCACATTCTACTAGAGTTGTTAGATGCTTTACACCACGAATTTTATAAGTGTGTAAACTTTCAACTACTAACAAGGTGATGTAATAAAGGTACATCAAGAAATATTATCGACTCAATATTAATGGGGGTGATGATGTAGGCTAATAGTTGAACCTTCACAATATAAATGACACAAGCTAGGTTGCAGATCTCCTCAAAAGAGACTTGCTTTTATTTGACATTGGTAAGATGCAAGAAAAGTTTATATTTGATCCAAGTGAGAATTCTATATGGGTTTGCAAGCAGTTGCTTTTATGGCACATAATTCTAACAAGTCACAAGCTCATCACAAGTTGTCATTGTTGTATGCAATCATCCTAGGTTGACTTTGCTGTGTAAGAAATGAAATAATATAGTTTCTACTATGAATATGAAGGCAAATGTTTATGTAGTTTCTTTTTTGTTCAAAAAATATATTTAGCAAGTGATCTAACCTATGAGTGAAGGATCTATTAAATTATATATGCGAATATGAAAGATTATACTAAACACGGTGTCCATGTCCCAAGCTGGGATGGCTTGGCACTATGAGATACTATGTTTAGTATTGTTATTTTGTCACCTAAAGAGATGTAAAGTGATTTACTATGTGAGTGAAGGATCTATTAAATATCCATGTGAATATGAAGAATTACACTAAATATGGTATCTATGGGTCCAAGTCTTCATGGCTGGGCACAAGAGGACACTAAAAACCATATTGGGGAATATGGGAATTTCCCATAAGTTTGGGACATGTGGTCAAATCTTTGGATTTGTCATAACTTGAACACTATAACTCCAAATCGAGTTCTCTATAGCTCAATAGCTTCTATTTTTTAAGTGCTTTCCAATGATAGGTCACATCATATGGTTTTGAGAAACTTATGGGCATGTTATCCATGTGCCACCTTTTTAGTATTCAAAAAATGGGAATTGGGAGATTCCTAAACTCACTAATATTGTGAGTCTACATTTAGTATCACTATTTTATCATATAAAGAGATGCAAAGGTTACCTCCTCTTGCTTTTGGGGGGCTTTTGGGATGTGTTGTCCAATCTAATAGGTATACTTAGATACTCATAATTTAATGGGAGTGGACATTATACCCTAAAAGCATACTACTTTCTTCTTTATGGAGCATAACCTCCTAAAATTTATGACAGAATCATGGCTCTCTTGGAGACCTAATCCATATAACTTGAAAGGAATATACTCTTCAATGTTCTCAATACAGAGAGCATTGCATACGCATTTCTCTCCACAATTGGTTTCGATATTCTCAATACTCTTCAATATTTTCAATACAAGAGAACATTGCATATGTATTTCTCTCCACAACTAGTTTCATAGCTAGCTTATTGAAACTCTATTAATCACCTACAACAAACTTCTTGATACTACATTATTCATATACATGTTTAAAAGCAAACAGTTGATCATCCATATTACTTTGTACAATAATGTTGTACTTGACAATCTGAAAATTTGAGAGAGTAAATTTTGATCTATATGAGATATATCTATGTATATATATAAAATCAATATGTTCTATTAGTTCAACTTGTCAAGTATGGATGCTAAGGGAAAAACAAATGCCTAAGATAATATAAGTAAATTGGATTTTAAAATGCCTTTGGAAAAAATGTAAATATGAGCTATTTAGAGAAATATGCTCTATGGAAGAGGAGAAGATGAGAGATGCTTATTGGAACTTTTTAACAAAAAAAAGAGACATAGTAAGTTGTAAAGTGACGTCACAAATAAAAAGATATGTAGAAAACAAAGGGATTGCATGTTTAGTTGAATAAATGTGTTTGGATGCTATTCTCACCAAATGATTCTTCAAAATGATTGGAAATCTTTTGAAAAGTTGAAACATTGGTAAATGTAGCTTCCAACAAGATTTTGATGTTTAAAAAATATATTCATGGGGTGCATTGTATACAAAAGCATGAGTGGCAAAATTTAAATATGGTAGAAGCATCAACAATTCAATATCATGGGATAAAAAGGTATGATCTACATATGTCTTTCTTGCACAAAATTTTACCACTTCAATGACGGGATTTGAAGTACAAGTCCAAAGTAATTATGCACATATGTCTCATGTATACTCTATGAGATACTTAAGTTAAGATGAGATAATTCTAGGAGAACAACTAAGAAAAGGCACTTGTGGCATTATTTTCAAAGTGAAGGTTGTAGGACTAGTAGGATTTGATCACAATAAGATTTATGTAGGAAAGTCTTATTGTTTTCAAAGTGAAGGTTGTAGGAGTATTAGGATTTGATTGCAATAAGATTTATAGAGAGAAGTGTTATAGAGCTTGAAAGACGACACAAGGCAAGTAGAGCAATGGAGAGAGATAGTGATGTAGATAAGGCATCCAGTATTAGTACATGTGATTGTAGCTATTGTAGAAGAGATTATGTGGACCATCACACCATACTTTAATGGTGGAAATGTTTTAAGTTTCACACCTCAACTTACTCCTCATGGGAGATTCACAAGGCTATTTCATCCCTGTGACACATGCAAAAGAAGATGTGATGAAGAGAGTTTGTTAAAAAATGATAAAATAGAGCAAATAAATATATTTTACAAATTTTCACATCAATTATGGATGTACTAATTCTAGAAGTATGTCTTTTGCATAAAGCAAAAAAGGTGGTTAGACACTAATCTACAGCCTAGTAATATTTTAGATTTTTTTGGTAATGCTTGTCATGTGGGGATTATAGATTGGGGCAAAGATTTGGATTTTTCAAAAAAGAGAAATGTAATCTCCAAGCCACATCAAGAATATAATGATGCTAACAAGATGTATGCAAAAAAAACTAGAGCAATGCAAAGCGAACCATGCACAAATGGTTAGCCCCTAAATTGCAAGAGGGCCACATTGAAGGATTGTTATAGCCCAAAGATCGATATTTATACCCTCGGATGGATATTGAGACAGCTTTCCTACTTCTATGAGGAGGCATCTAATTATTTTGATGTGCCTAAAGTTGTCTCTCAATCATTGGCAATGATTAAACATTTGTTTGATATTTTTAGATATCAAATTATGAATGTAGATTCATTAAAAAGGGTCCCACTTGACAAGATAAATGAGCATATTTGTATGTAACATGTCCACTAGAATCATCCCGGACACGTCTTAGCAGTCCATCGGGAAGGATGTCTAGAAAGCTCCGCCCGGCACTCCCATGGAATGTTACGGAACTTGCGATCTAGGTCTTCCCGCGTCTGCCACGTAGCGGAAGTATCCTGGCCGTTCCCACTTAGGATCGACCTGAATTTGGGTTTTCCTGTTTGGTCATTAGCTAGCAACAACTAGCGTCAGACCCGAGCGAACTACTTTACGCAGAAACGCCAGATCCGAAGCGGATTCACACTGCACTTGGTTCAAGGAGAATGGGAAACGAGAGGGATGCAAGGCTTGACCTCTCTGCCACAAGGCATAGTCCCATTCCGTTCCCCTAAAACAGCGTGAATCGGGTAATAGTTAATTCTAAGTCATTGTTCTCGTTATTTGTTTCGGTGGCGATGATCATCCTTCTGTTCGTCGAAGACTTTGAGAAAAGTTCCCGGCTAACCGGGACCACCCATTCGTAGGACGGACCCATGGTCCATCCTCCACACTTTCCTCGGTTGGTTTTAGTTATGTAATTACCTACCACATTAGTTTGACATATACAAACTGCTTCTTTGAATTAACCCTCTTATGCACTGGTTCCTTCACGTAATCTTATCACAGGACATAAAGAAAACAATCCCAAACAACTTCTTTATTGTCATTTTATCCTTTTATCTTTGAAATACAAGGAGTTCCCGCCTGTAGGCGTATTCATAATCCGCCCGAAGGCTATCCAGTAATCCACCAGGGATCACTAATCCAAGTTTCTGCCCGTAGACTAGTATGCGGGCCTCGAGATCCAATCCCGAGTCACGTTAGCCTCTTTTGCAGGGCCCGGAAGGCGAGGGATTTACGGCCAGAGCCCCCTCTGGCACCCAAGCGTCCTCCTGCTCCAAGTAGAACTCAACGGAGAGACCTCTCACGGCGGGTTCGGTCCACGTTCCCGGCGCGGCTAACAACCCCCTTGGTTAGGGTCAGGCAGGCAGTCGGGGGTAACTGAAGCTGCCTCTCCCTTCAGGCTTCAACCTGAAGCTTTAGATATCTTTTCATCCTTTAGTTCCTTGAGCAAACAATGCAAACAGTGCTTTCTAAACTATTACAAGCACAATCAATTCCAGTGGTCATTTTATTTGGCCAACTGTTAAAAAGTGAATCATTCTCTCCGAATGCATCCAGCATTCGACCTGGGATCAAATTGCGACTTGGCAAGATCCCCCAAGAAAAGTGAGTAACAGGATGATTACTCATCCTCTTGTAAGTTAAATTCTTTCAATAACTTGCCAACCTCATTTCGAGAGATGATAAAACTCTCTTGTGGGCAAATCTCAAGTCTATACAAAGTTGCAGCTTTTTGCACATGTATTGCATCTATTTTCCGGGATCATTCCACCCATTGCTTAGCATTTTCCGGTCACGGAATTTACCTCCAGCCGAGTAGCAGGGTTTTAGGGTATCCTCCAAACCATTCCTAATTATGTTGCCCCATGGTCCTAGAAATAGGCAACTCCGTCGGAGTTTCATCATTAGAACGAATGATCCTTAGGATGAAACCTTAGATCATTTCATGCATGAGCATCCAATTGACTCAACATTTAGTGAATGTGTGTAAGATCTTTGGGTTTGCGGTTTTGACTTGGCAACAAGTGTAAAACTAGGTCGAATTCTTACCGCACTAAACCCTAGTTAGCACTTGGGATACTTATCATATCGACTGAACCATGCCCAAATGAATCCCTTGTGGTTTATGTGATTTAGACAACACAATATACTTGTCTTGCGACAAGGATGAACCTTTCCCAAAGGTAATAAACTAGATCAATAGTTTCCAACTACACCAATACGTGTAAACATGCGATTCACTGCTTCTACGCATCACATAGTTCACAATAACCCTATCCTTCCTGGGTAAGATAAAAATGCCTGATAATCTGGACACTAACTTTCCTAGGTCCTACTAGGACTTACATCAAATAATCATGCCACTTGCAAGTCCATAGATCATTTTCGTGCCCCTCTATTCCTTTTCGAATAACGTCTTATGGGTGTTAGCTTTCCCTCATGAATCATTACAAGGAAGATCTATCTAAAAATGGGACATGCCATTAATCTTTCCATGCCTAGTAAAAAGGTGTACCTCAATAATTTCAACCTTGTAATGAGGTATCAGTCGTCCTAGGCCCGTCACTTTTGAATGCACAAAAGGAAACTTACTAATAAGGTCCTGCAAATGCATAGACACCTTATGCTCTTTTCATTAACTCCATTGAACGTACCAATGATCAATTTTCATATCTTAAGCTATCTCTAATAAATGTTCAAATAGCCAATTCATTTTCCAATTGCATTTAACTTGACTAGTTGAATTCGAACATGCATGAGTGCTTCCTAATTCGTGAAGTTATCGTAAATAATTTCAATACTTTTGTGTGGAATCCAAATAGATAAAACCTGGACTTGCGGACTCCGGGAAATATCCACGTATGCTCGGGGTGAACCTCCCGCATCGCACCTTGTGATCTTTCTAGAGGCCATCGCGAATTCGATCTCCAGTTAGCCTTTGTGGATTTCAACTTTTTGCCTTGGCTTGCAGTTTTTATGACCTTGGTCCGTCTCCCTTGTATGCGCAATTTCCTTTGAGATATGGCTTCCTTGACCGAAGTTCTGACTTGCGGAATTTGACTTGGGAAGGCCTTAGGGTTCTTATGAGGTCCTTTGGACAATGGAGATTTGAGAGCTTTTAATCCACCTTGAAATTCCGGGTTTAGGAAGGATTGTGTGGCCCTTGTGGAAAAGGGAAACTCTGAATCCCAAGCCTAGGGCCTTATGGGTGATTAGTGGGAAGGGCCTTTATGGGCTTCATCTCTTATTCTTCAAAATCCCGGCCCAGGGATGACTGGCGTGAAGGGGTTTTGTAGCCTCCTCTTCTTCAAGTCCCGGGTTGGACTAATTGGGTGATTGGTGAGAAGGCTCGTCGCCTCCTTCTCTTCAAAGCCCCGGGGGTGTGGACAGACTTATGGGGGGAAAAGGTAGCGGGAAGGGGGGCTTAAGAAGCCCCCTTAGAAGCTTCTTAAGAAGCTTCTATTAAGAAGCTTCTAAGAAGCTTCCCAGCTTCGGCCTGCGACGTCGAGGGGGGGAAAGGGAAGTCGAAATCCAGCGGCGGCGGCCTGAGATGGCCTGGCGGACCGTGGCGGAACGTGGTGGCGGCTGGCGGACTGGCGGCTGGGCGGCAACGTTGTGCTTGATGACGGCGGCCTCCTCCCTCTCACGCTTGTCCAGCACGTCTTCCTCCCTTCCACACGGCAGCCCTCCTTCACGCCGCCTTCTCCTTCACGACCTCCCTCTGCCGCCTTGTCCTCCTCCACCTCCTTTGGTACGGCGACATGGCGACCCTTCCCTCACACGGCCGGCCTCTCCCTTCTCAACAGCCTTCTGCCGCCCATTGTTCCTCCACACGGTTCACACGGCCGTTCAGCACGTCCTCCCTCTCACCCTTCTTTCCCCCCCCCCCCCAAGAGGGGGTTCTTATAGTCCAAGGGGGGAGAGGGGACCTCCCCACGTGGCCCTTTGCATGGCTCTCTCCCTCTCACCTCCCTCATGCTAGCCCATCCCTTTCCCCCAGCCACACATCGGCTGGGAAAGATAATAAAAAAATTTGTAATTATCTTATCCTCTTGACCTCTTCCCAAGAGGCTGTTTTCCCGCAGCTATGCGGTTTGAATCCCCGGCCTTATTTTCCTAAGGTGGAGTGTCTCCATTTCCCGCGTATGGCTGCTGGCACTGGTGATAATCTTTGCACGAGTTTACGATGAGAGCGGGGAGTTAATATTTACGGTAGGCAGTACGCGGAAATATTACATTGTAAGTGACATGGTATCAAGAACGGTGAATTGACTATGCCTCCCTTGAAAGAAATGGAGCCAAACTTTATCATCAATACCATATTATATTACTATAACCCATTTTGTTTGATTATTTAGCATACACATCCTTTTGGAAGCTTTCAAATGTTAGAAAATGTGCTCTTGAATTTATTTGTATTCCTCTTAAATGATGGTACTAGCTTTCTTGTAAGCTTAGCTTTTATTTTAATAGGATAATATTTATTTGAAGTTCTATAAGCTAACTTGGATTTTATTATCTTGCTTTGATCCTCGTGTGTTATTTGATCAATAATCATCTAACTTAATACTCAAGCACACTTTTAATACTTCAAGGCTACATTAATTACGTGGTTATATAGTTTTTAGGACAAATCCCTCCAAGATTCCATGTTCTAGTGTGACTCAAAAAAAATTGCATACTTAATAGTTTTTCTAAAGATATTAACATTCACTATATGGAGTATGTCATATTTTATATCATGGTATCGATTTGTCAAGAATTGTGCGGTGGGGAGACTTGCTTGAGCTTCTACATCAAACATGCACACCATACACACAAGATGAAGCTCACTCAAGAATGCAAGAAGAGAGATGGAGGCCAAAATGTTTTCTTGCTAGTTTCTTCTTCTTCTTCCACACACAATACAATATACACAAAGTATAGATAAGTTACAACATAAAGGAAAGTGGCCTACTATTAAGAATAGCAAATGATACTTAACATGAATGCTTGTAGAGGCTTGATGTGTGCCCTAAAGAAGCTAGGAGATATGACAAAGATGTATGCTCTAGAAGCTCTAGGAAGAGATGTCCGAAATCCCATATGCACAATGAGTATAATGGTACTATCCAAAAGCTATAAAGGCATGTACTTGTTGACACTCATTTCAATGTAATAGTACTATCATTCTATGTCACTCAAGATTGTATTTATGAGTCCAAGTTAATCTATCTTGGAACCTAATTCATTTGAGTGATAATTCTTTATCTCAATCATGTTTTATGTTTATAACCTCCATCCACCATAGCTATCATAGCTCTAGATCTGTGTTTGTCAACACCTACTAAGTCAAACAATGCATAACTGACTATACTAATCGACTAGCGCTATATTTATGCTAGTTGTAGGTAAGTGTAACAAACTAAATATAATAAGTGATAAGTGGCCATGTGAGGATCATAATGACCACTAACATTCTAAGTGTAGATGTGTGTATCCATCTAGTCAGGTGGTCCATCATCAATGCCCACACGTGTTGAGCTTACATTCTTAATACTCCCCCTCAAGCTCAACCGTATCTCTGCAACTCCAAGTAAGCTTTGAAACTTTTGAAGCTTCTATGCACCCAATGCCATTGTAAAAATGTTAGCCATCGGATCTTGTGTGTTGACATATACTAAGTCAATCTCTCCTACAAGTACCATCTCTCTCACAAAGTGGTAGTGCACCTCAATGTGTTTTGTCCTAGCATGAAACACTAGGTTCCTAGCTAGCTATATGCTACTCATGTTGTCACATTGAATGACAAACTGGACCCATATCCCTATACATCCAAATCACCCAATAACTTTTGTAGCCATATCACCTCACATGTTCCCATAACAACACCTCTATACTGAGCCTCTATACTCGGTAAAGCAACTATAGGTTGCTTTTGGCTGCTCCATGGAATTGCTACACTACCAAGGGAAAACATGAATCCACTAATAGATCTTATGTCTGACAAGGTACCAGCCCAATCTCCATTTGTGTATCCAAATACATATGCATCCTTACATGCCTTATAAAAAAGTTCATAATGTAAAGTGGACTTCACATACCTCAATATGCATCTCATTGCATCCAAATGAGGCTTTCTAGGCATCTACATAAATTGACTGACAAGGCCAACAACATAGCTCAAGTTTGGCCTTCTATCTCATGCCCAACATTAGCACTCAAGTTCACATTTCTCTCCAATGATACTAAAAGAGGCTTACATGCTTTCATACCATACTTAAATAACATATCAAGTCATAGTGCCTTTGAGATAGCCATATACCATCATCACATCTGATCATCTCAATACCAAGAAAGAATCTCAACTCACCCAAATCCTTCATCTTAAACTTCTTCTTCAAAAAGTCCTTAACTTTACCAATCTCATTGTCATTGTCACCAATATAATAATCAAATCATCCACATAGATCACTATGATGATCAAACCTACATCTCCCTTTCTCATATAAAGTGAGTGACCAGCACAAAAAATATATAATCCAATATTGACAAGATACTCTCCAATATTGTCATACCATGCTCTAGGTGCTTGCTGTAGCCCATAGAGCACCTTCTGTAACCTGCACACATATGTGGGGTGCTCTAAATTCTCATAACTTGCTGGTTTCTCCATATACACATCTTCTTGCAATTCACCATGTAAGAAGGCATTTTTAATATCCAATTTTTGTAAACTCCAACCTTTGGCTGCTGCCAAAGCAATCACGTATCTAACAATTGTCATTCTAGTAATTAGATTGAACATCTCTGCATAATCTATGCTATATGTTTGAGCATAGCCTTTGCAACTATCCCAACTTTATACTTGCTAATTGAACCATTTGCATTATTCTTGATTTTGTAAACCCACTTATAGTATCCAATAGCTTTCTTGCCCTTAGGCAAGGGCACCAAATCTCAAGTCTTATTGGCATCTAATATAGCCATCTCCTTATCAATTGTTGCATCCCAATGAGCATGACTAACAACATCCTCAAAACAAATGGGCTCAACATCCTGAACTACTTTCACCATATAAGCATAATGGTGAGCTACATAATCTTCAAAATCAAATCTTTTAATAGGGTATTTGACCTTGCTAGACCTGCGTACCACTAGATCACTTAGTGGAGCTTTTACATTACTATGTGCTCTCTGTACACCTGGTGTCTTGACTAAAGGAATACCAAACTCATCATCCAAACTTTCTAAACCACTAGAATCTCCATCAAATCACAAATGACTAGTAGATGCATCATTACCATCCAACACTTTTCTCTTTTCTTTATCTTTACCTGCAATACTTGTAGATCCACCTGAAGATGTAGGGCTACTCCAGCTTTTCTTTTTGCACATAGCTATCATGATCATTATCATCATCTAGTACATCACAAATAGATGCATACCAACTGCTCATCTTATAAAAAATAACATCCCTACTCACTCTAAACTCACCTATAACAAGGTTACTATAATGATATCCTATTTTCTCTAAAGAGTATCCAATAAAAATACATTTTTAGCCTTCAAATCAAGCTTCTTTTATAGCTCATGTGGCACATGAACATGTGTGATACAACCAAACACTTTTAAGTGTGACATATCGGGATTCTTGCATGTAAAGCATCTTCAGGGTCATCCCATGAACTGCAGCTATGGGATTTCTGTTCATAATATAAACATCAGTATGAACAACTTCATACCAAAAATGTTTTGACATATTCTTTTCAGCCACCATCAATGCCCGTGCAACTTCTGCAATATGCCTATTTTTTCGTTCTGCAAGCCCATTTTGTTGTAGGGTATACCTACAACAAGTAAACTATCTCTTTATCCCATGAGACCTCAAGAAGCCATTAAACTCATTAGAGAGGTACTATCCCCTCCATCTGATCTCAAGCACTTAACTTTCAAACTTGTTTCTATTTCAATAATTGCCTTGAAAGACTTGAAGTGCTTAAATACATCAATCTTTTTCTTCATAAAGTATATCCATAGCTTCTTTGAACTATCATTAATGGCGTAACAAATTATTTGCTACCACTAAGAGATACATTCTATGTAGGCCCCCAAGCATCTATATGCACAACATCAAGTATATTTCTGCTCACATCTCTATCATATAAAATGGGTTGTCTTGCCTGCTTATCAAAGTGGCATGCTTCACACACTTTGTGAAATTCTGCAACTCTAAAAGCAAGCAACCTTGTAAACAATCCTTTGAATTGCATTAATTTCAACCTTTGCACATTTGCATATCCAATATGTTTATGCCTTATTTCAATGTCTACAAAACCACTCCATTTTCTTTAGCATATATAGTAGCATTCATTGTAAGAATTCCAACATCCAAAGTGAACATGTGACCAACTCTACTTCCTTTTGTGTAACGTTCCCACCTATTGGCTATCTAGGCACGTTTTCAGCAGTCCATCAAGAGATGAATTTGAGTGATGTTGCCTCGCACTCCCATGGAATGTTACGGGGTTTGTCGCCTAGGGTTTCTCAAGTCTGCATCTCACAATGGAACGTTTACAATCGATCCTACTAGGATCGTCCTGAAACTTGGGTTCCTAGTGGTCAAGGTCTCATGACAACATTCTAGTATCGAGTCCTAGACATCCTACTTTACACATAGATACCCAACCCAAAGCAAATCCATACCGCACTTGGTCCAAAGAGAATGGGAAACAAGAGGGATGCATCGCTCAACCTCTTTGCCCGTAGGGTATAGTCCCATTCCAATCCCCTAAAACGGCATGAGTTGAAATTCTAACCTAACAATTCCGAATCGTCAAATGTCAGTAAAACCTTGTAAGAAGCCTCTTAGTTCTCTGGGACCACCTTGCCATAGGACCTATCACAGGTTTTGCCCATTCGCTTCCCTTGATAGCTTTAGTTTTCTAATAAGTTCCTACCATAGTTATGTGTGACATTTAAAAATCAACTTCCTTAATTAAGCCTTTTAGGGAACAAGGTTCGTTTGCGTAATTTAAAGCACTAACATGAAAACAGAGAAAGCAATCCTTTTGACAAACAAGTTCCTTAACTTATCTTGAAGTTAATTTTTGTCTTCTATCCATACAAGAGAATTTGCATTTCCCTTCTGCCCTACAAAAGTAACTGATCCAAGTTATATGGCACCACAAATTCCATCCTTTATCTAGAATAGAATCTTCCAACGCCATAGATGTTGGGCTCATGGAAATCTTCAAATTTGTTCCTGGACTAGGCAAGGGATGTCTAGAGCTCCACCTAACCCACAAGTGACCTAGAAGTGAGACACAATTTTTGTGGTGGGCCTTTTAACCACTCAACCTTTAGCCCGTGAATCAAGCAGTGCCCTCTCAGCTTGTTGCAGTGCGATCTTGGAGATGATCCACCTACACAAAATATCATTTCCTTAATTAATCCAATTAAGAATCAAGCACAATCAAGGCAATCAACCCTTATATCGGTTTTGAAGAAAACATTCGTTTACCCTCATGGCAATTTTTCATCATAGACCCCTGCCATGAATTTAACATCAATCACAAGTACTTGGAATAATCATCCAAACAATAAACCAAGAAGTAGTTGAAAGTAGAAGCATTTAGGGCATTGCTTGATCAACCAACAAGACCAATTGCATTTCCAAACAATGAAAGTATAGACACGATAACATTTCCATCACATATTTGCTCTCCCCCTTAGGATCAAAGAG
Organism: Lygodium microphyllum; assembly: GCF_053477565.2. Lineage (NCBI taxonomy): Eukaryota > Viridiplantae > Streptophyta > Polypodiopsida > Schizaeales > Lygodiaceae > Lygodium > Lygodium microphyllum. Next base: position 57,074,718 of record NC_141163.1, read on the forward strand.
TGATTCTATACAAAATTTACTTAACACTCCCTTCCTTTGACTAAGGAAATGTTAGGGGTTCAAACACTGTACATGCCGTGAGTTCTATAGGTCACTTATATTGATCGATAACCCAACCTTGAATTGATTGGTGAAAGTCATAGTTATCCGATGGATCTCATGACATCTTAGTTTTAATCCTTATGATTAATTTTTGTACTAGCTCTTAGTCAAGCCATGAAGCAAATAGGCAATTATTCCCATATATCAAGCATGTTATAGGCAAAATGTGTAAATACTTGATAAGACAAGTGCTAGATGATCTCAAGTAATTAGACTCCAACATGCCTTACATTGAGCTAGAATCTAGGTTTTCTTACTATATGGGCTCTTAGGCTAAGTACTTTTGAAGTATCAAAACTTTAAACTAGGATTTCCTATCCTTGATTCTTGATGTGATATTTTTTTAGCAATTATGCTATTGGTAATATTTGTCTATGCTCTAACCTAGCACCTGTGTGCACAATTATTTAATGTCATTCTTTTAAGATTATGCCATTCATAACCCCTGACTGATTCTTCCTAGTAATTGCCCTATCAACAAATAAGCCATATGCAACTAGGTGCAATTAAGTTCCCTTAATACATGCACTTCACAAACTTCATCTTTCAAATATTTGCGATGAATTTTTCCTTTTTTCAATAACCCATTCTCGTGCGACATAGTACTAGTCTAATGCATCTCATGTAGGAATCAAAGCAAATATCCATTAATTTGGAAATGCATTACTTACTATTGGTATCACAGCTAGATTGGTAGTGATGCCCTCACCTGAGGCTTCGTTGCTTGTTGTGGGATTTCCATCTGTGCATGGCATGCTCTGCTTGGGGGCCATTCTTGATCTTTGTCTCTTTTAGATGCCATTCGCACAGACTCGAGCGCCTTTTAGTCAATTAACGGGGGCCAATTTGGGGAGAGAATTAAGCTTGTGAGGTGGAGATTAATCTTGCGGGGAAGGATATAACTCTGGAAAGAAGGAAAAGAAAAATGCTTGTGGCCATTCTCTAAGGAGGGGAAGAGAAGGACCTTGGAATATTTCTTCTCTCTCTCTCTCTCTCTCTCTCTCTCTCTCTCTCTCTCTCTCTCTCTCTCTCTCTCTCTCTCTCTCTCTCTCTCTCTCTTTGTGCAACAAGGGGGAGGGGAAAGGACATAGTATATCCTTCTTTTTTCTTTATGATGGGGGGGGGGTTTTATATAGGGAGAAGAATGTTATTATGGGGGGGAGAGGTGGCACACGTGTCGTTCACAATGCTATCTACATCAACAACTCCACTGTCGTCATCTCATGTTTCATCTTTCACTTCTTCTTTTCCTTCATAGTCATCATTATCCTCCTCTTCCTCTCCCTTGGTGATCATTGCCTCCTTCCCTTCCACATCATCGACTTCTTCCTCTCATTCGTTGTTATCTCCGCGTTCTCCCTCCCATGTTGTCCCTAATTTTCATTGTTTTTTTTTACTCCCCCTTGTCGACACCACCAACTGGTAGGAGGGGGGGAAGGAAGAAGACAACATGGAAGGGAGAATGCGGAGATGACAATGAAGGAGAGGAAGAATTTGATGATGTGGAAGGGAAGGAGGTGATGATCACCAAGGGGGAGGAGAAGGAGAATAACAATGACTACGAAGGAAAAGAAGAAGTGAAAGATGAAGCACGAGATGATGGCGGTGGAGTTGTTGATGTAGAGGACGTTGTGAACGACGATCAAGGCAAAGATGACGATGAAATTGATGGGGGGGTTTTATAGGGAGAAGAATGTTATTATTGGGGGGGAGAGAGAGAGAGAGGTGCCACATCTCCCCCCCCCCCCCATAATAACATTCTTCTCCCTATATAACCCCCCCATAATAACATTATTCTCCCTATATACTCCCCTCCCCATCAATCTCATCATCATCTTCGCCTTGATCATTGTTCACAATGCCGTCTACATCAACAACTCCACGTCGGCATCTCGTGCTTCATCTTCCACTTCTTATTTTCCTTCATAGTTATCATTATTCTCTTCCTCCTCCTCCCCCTTGGTGATCATCACCTCCTTCCCTTCCATGTCATCAACTTCTTCCTCTCCTTCGTTGTCATCTCCGTGTTCTCCCTCCCACATCGTCTTCTTCCTTCTCCCCTCTTGCCAACTAGCGGTGTCAACATGGGGGAGTAAAAAAAATTTCAATTAATTTCAATGAAAATTAGGGGGGGTTCCTATGGCCTACAGGGATATTACATCCTCTCCCCCTTAGAGAATTGGAGATGTCCTCATCTCAAAATAACTAAGGAAGACAAGTATTAATGGGGCTTAAGACCTGTGGGTTAGGACCCAACCACTGCACTACTCATAATGACTCAAGTAAAGCAATTAATATTATTGCAATTAACCATATGTACAAGAGTAGGATTTATTCCCAAAACAAGCATGTTGATAAAATTTTTAGTATTTCTAATCATCCTAAAGAGGTGTAGTGGGTTCTAAGTCTTCGTCTTCATTTGATTCCTCTATATATCCATAGACTGCACTTATGTAGCTTTGTTTTCTTGGAGGTTCACTATCACTATCTTCTGGACTTAAGTTAGGACAGTTTGCTTGGACAAGTCCTAGCTCATTGCAATGGAAGCATCAGTGGTGGTTGGGACATCTCCTACACGAATGTGCCCTATCTCTCCACATGTGTGGCATCTCTTGCCCTAATCTTGGAAATCCTCTTTGTCACAATTTCTTGGTCTAAGTTCTTGGTTGATTGGCTTTGCTCAAAGTATTTCTTGCAAGTCCATTGGATGTATTGCTTCAAGACGGTGGTTTAGAGGAGCATTCTCGCAATGGCAAAACTTGGATACTTATTGTGCAATATCCATAGGTGGCACATCTTTTAGTAGGGTTACAATCTTTGAGTAATAGGCTTCCAATGTTAATTCCAACTGCTTGAGCTTGAAGAATTCATTCATCCTCAAGGTCTGGTATTTTGGCGGAAGGTATCATCCGCGTACAACATCTTTTAGCTGAGCCCAAGTGACAACGGCTTCAGGAATACCTTGATCTTTTCACCATTGCTTCCACCATATCCAAGCATGGCAAACTAAATTAAGTTTGGCTATCATTGCTTGATTGGCAAAAGTAGTTCTTGCAATAGAGAAATAATCATTGGCATTGACTCAATCCATATCTCTGCCTTTGCTGTGATGTCTATTCCTTCTCCACCAAACTCGAGTACCTTAATTTACTTGAGAAGGAATTTCTTCTCTTACATGTCAGTATTCGTGGGTGCAGAAGGTGCCTAACAATTAACCAATACCACTTAAGTTATTTCTATTTATGATATGTTTGAAAACCATACATTAATCTATCACATATCATTATGAATTTTTTTCTCTAATACCAACTGTAAGGTGCCCTGTCTAGGCACGTTTTTAGTGGTCCATTGACAGAGGAATCTAAGCGATTCTATCTGGCACTCCCATGGAATGTTACGGGGTTTGTTGCCTAGAGTTTCTCAAGTCAGCGCCTCGCAATGGAATGTTTGCGGCTGAACCCACTAGGATCGCCCTGAAACTTGGGTACCTAGTGGTCAAGGTCTCCTGATAGCATTCTAGCATCGGATCTTGGACATCCTACTTTACGCAGAGACACCCAATCCAAAGCAGATCCATGCCGCACTTGGTTCAAAGAGAATGGGAAACAAGAGAGATGCGCTGCTCAACCTACCCATAGGGCATAGTTTCATTCCAATCCCCTAAAATGGCATGAATCAGGGTTCTAACCTAACAATTCCTAAGGGTCATCGATAAAACCTTGCGAGAAGCCTCCCAATTCTCTAGGACCACCCTGCTGTAGGATGGACTCATTGGGGGTTCTGCCCACCTGCTTCCATTTATAGATTTAGTTTTCTAATTAGGTCCTACCACAATTATGTGTGACATTTAAAAATCAACTTCCTTAATTAAGCCTTTTAGGGAGTAGGGTTCGTTCGCATAATTTAAAGCACTGACACAAAAACAAAGCAAGCTGTCCTTTTGACAAACAAGTTCCTTAACTTATCTTCAAGTTAGTCTTTGTCTCTTGCCCGTACAAGAGAATTTACATTTCCCTTCTGCCCCTACAGAAGTAACTGGTCCAAATCACATGGCACCACAAATTCCATCCTTTATCTAGAATAGAATCTTCCAACACCATATATGTTGGGCTCACGAAAATCTTCAACTCCATTTCGTACTAGGCAAGGGGTGTCCATTTGACCCACAAGCGACCTAGGAGTAAGACACAATTTCTGTGGTTGGCCTTTTAACCACTTGATCTTTGGCCCATGAATCAAGCAATTCCCTCTCAGGTTGAACCGTGGTGCAATCTTGGAGATGATCCACCTGCACAAAATATCATTTCCTTAATTAATCCAATTAAGAATCGAGCACAATCAAGGCAATTAATCCTAATATCATTTTCTAAGAAATCATTCCTTTACCCTCATGGAAATTTGTCATCACAAACCCCTGCTATGAATTTACCATCAATCACAAGTGCTTGGAATAATCATCCAAACGATAAACCAACAAGCACTTGAATGTAGAAGCATTTAGGATGTTTCTTGATGAACCAACAAGTCCAATTGCATTTCCAAACAATGAAAGAATAGATGCAATGCCAATTAGGAAAAAAATGAACTCACAAATGGGCCTTTTAGCCCCCCCCTCTCTTCTCCTTAAAACAAGGAAAAGAGGAGAGAAGAATAGTAAAATAAACTTCCTCTCTCTCCACTTTTGCAATCTCGTTTTGCCTTTTTTATATTATCTACAAATATATACTCATATTCCTTCTCTCTCCTCATTTAAGAAGTCTTTTTTAACTAAATTTTATATTCAAAAAGGAGTTAGTTACGAGAGTGTGGTGCCTTGTTTTCAATGCAAAATGATCAGTAGATGCAAAAAATTTGATTTTTTAATTGAGAATAAGGAAAATAAAATTTCAAAAGTTCATTTTAAGATATTTTGGGGATTTTTTATATCCTAGATTTTGGTCAAAAAACAAACCAACTAGTCAAATTTCGTATTTTTTGGAGATGTTTTTGGAGGCAAAATAGAAATATCTAAAATACAAAAAGTCTTGGACATCCCTACCATCTGAGCTATTTCCCCCCATATCTATATTCTCTCATGGCTCTATTGTGACCTCTTCTCTGTGTTTATGCAACCTTCATTAACAGAGTGAATTATTACACCCTCCTTTCCCTTAGCACATTTGTGTGCCTCTCTGTGCATCTCCACTCTACCTCTTGTGACAACCAAGTAGGCTCCCCATTTCTATTAATAGTAAAATAAATATAGGAAAGAAGGAGCTGCATATTGAGGTAGAGATTGAATATGCCCCATTATTCAAAAGAACCCAGCGTACCAATGTCAACCCTTAGGTTTTGCAGAGTTACAGGCAAATGGGATTGAAACATGTGGATCTGTGGGTTGATGGGGGAATCTACCCAAATGACCCCTTAAACAATAGACATCCAACTTTCTTAGGAATCACAAATTTGCTGAAGTATGTGTGCGAGGGTGAAAATGGGTTACTTGGTTATACTAGGCGGCTCAATGATCAGGCATTCAAAGTATTTACAACTTGCCAAACAACCATAAACAATTGCCATGATGTAATCGTTGCACATCAACTTCATATACAACAGCTCATAGGACAAGTGGTACAGCTAAATGACACTATAATTCAACAAAATAATCAAATTATTTCGATGCACAACACTATCCATGACATTAGTATCTCATATGAGGAGGCAAATGCACAGTTGGACGACTTGAGAAAGATCAACAGCAAGCTAACACAGGACTGCAAATGAAAGAAGAAGCCAATCAATGAGTTAAATGTGAATAGTGGCCAGTGGAAGCGACGTATCAAAGCATGTAATGTAGCTCAGAAAGGAAACCTAGGTGAGAGTGAGGTTGGATCGTGTATTAGTAGATTGCTGAAGATAAGTACATTGGAAAACGCTTTGAGCAATCCTAAGTTCAAGGCTGTGAAGGAAAAGGTGATTGAGTGCACATTAAAAGATGTGTCAAATGAGTTCTCAGCTGTGGATACACAATCTATTTATGACAGGGCCAACATTAGCACAATCACTTACTCAAATATATTCAAAGGTGTGAAGGTTGGATTTGGTCGTGTGTTGAAGAGAAATAGATTCGTGCCTCTTCCTCAACCCTCAAAGTTAATAGAGGCCTGACGGCAACTTAATACAAAGGTTTTGGAGTTGATAGGAGATCCCATGCATGTTCAATGTGTGAAAACACTAAAGGTTGGGACCAAAAATGCATGAGGTGAAGTTCACTGAACTCAACAATTACTATTTAGATTTTAACAAGGTGCAGTCGGCAATGGTAATGTGCTACAATATGTCTATTGAGAAATGTAATGGTAAATTGTAGTTTTGTTATAAAATTAGATGAAAGTGAGGTCGTCAAAGGAGTAAAGCTTGAAAGAGTTAGTGTAACTTTGATGAATAGAGCTTTACAATTCGACAAGAATAACCCAAGGAGCTTTAGTGTTCAATCTAAGCGCCATGTGTGCTGGCTCGCTGCATTTGAAGTTCTTAAGAAAACATTTGAGGTGCTGCAGCTATTCTTTATGCACCCAAGCATTCCAAGCATCATCGATCGTCAGGAACATGGTGAGATCCTCTTGGTTGAAGGGTATGGTCAATATTTGGTTGAATGGCATCTTGCAGGAGACTTGAAAACTTTAAAATGCATGTGTGGAATCTCCAATGGTGCAAATACAAAGAATCCATGCCTATATTGCTTGACAGAGAGGGTGGAAGGAAAGGACGGAAAGAAGAACTGGTGAAAGGTGACAAGTGATGCACCGACGCGCAATAGAGAAGATCCCACTTGGAAGCCCATCTTCAACATTCCCTTGGATCATATTCACATTTGTTCATTGCATGCTTTTGTTAGAATCATGGAGAAAATTATATATAAATACATTTTCTTTGCTTATAGGATGCAACCAGAAAAAGAAGCCATTGCAACGTGTAGGAATGTGGAGCGAGTGCTATCAGAAATTGGGTTACACAAGCATCAAGTGACAATTGAAAAAGATGAGAAGAGATCAGGAAAATCTAGTAACTTGCCAAAAAATCCTTGCTTTGGAGGAGCAAAGACTAGGAAGTTTCTCTCAGTACCCATCAATGAGGAAGGGAATGTCATGGTTCATACGCCGCAGGACTATGATGGGTGAAAAAAGTTACATTTTGCAATTTGTGATCGAAGTAATGGGGGAAAAACAAGATTGGCCAAAGCTAAGGTTCGGATAAGTCTTAACAAATTGGCTTCCTTACTTTGCAAGATGGTGTTTAACAATGAAGATAAGTAAGAATTTATCAATGTTATGCATAGCTTCTACGAAAACATGGTGGAAGCATGGAGCAAAAGCTCTATCACACATTACATGGTGCGTACTAAGTTAATACTTTAAAATTGTATGAATTGTATAAACTATTGAGCATAGTTTTACTCATATGTGATTTGTGTCTTTGTAGCATATCCTTGAGGTACATGGGCCATACATTCCAGAAAAGGAAAGCATCAAAATTTGGTCCACACAAGGGATGGAAAATTCACATTGGATAGCGCATGGTGCATACCAAAGAAAAATTGATCATGATGGAGGGGTGAATGGTAGGAATCCAATGATCCAATTGCTATCTTGGTGGTATAGGATTATAGTAGGAGATGAAGCTAAACTCTCGCAAAAGAGAGCAAATAAAAGTGCTGATGAATCGACTATAGACATGATGGAATCACGTCGTGTCACTAAAAGAGTGCGTTATGAAACCTCAAGTACCAAAGAAAACCATGCCAAGTGGCTAGAAACAAGGCTTCAACAAGGCAGCAAATGGGTTCGAAGAGAGCTAAGATAGTAAGATGAACAATGTGAGTCAGTGTGAATGCAATTCATAGTTTAAGAGAGAAAGAGAGACTGTGCATCAATGTGAATGAGTCTCATAGTTTAGGGTTATATAAAAGAGGGTTTCACTTTCTATCTTATTCATTGAGTTCTCACATCTCTTGTGCAAGAAAGATGGCTAGGTCTAAGGTAATTGCAAATAAGCTTCCACTCAAGGCCCCATATCGTATTCAACCCCTTGGAGCATCTACTAGCTCAAATGCACCCCCTTCTCAACCAAATCCACCTTCCTCAAGCCACCCTCACAAGGATCCTCCTCAGCATCCCCACAAAAAACGCAAGTGGAAGCCAGGTATAGTGGCCTTGAGAGCAATTAGAATGTATGAATGCTTTTTTAATCTCATCATTCTAAAGGCAAGCTTCTCATTGCGAGATTGTGCAAGACCTCTATCACACAGAAAGCAGGAGGTGGTTTTTGACACAAGGTTAGGATAGACCTGATCGCTTCAAAAAAGAATGTCTTCATGCTCTACAGTGTGCTGTAGAGGGCTTTTTAGTTGACTTGACGACTGATGCTCAACGTTGTGCAATACATGCGAAGCACATCACTGTAACTCCCAAGGACTTCCAACTTGTAAGAAATCTTTAAGGAGTGAAGGATGCATTCGTTCCAATGGAATGAACACAGTTTGTAATATTATCTTTTTTGGCATAGTGTTATCCTCATGCATTGGACATATGACTATGTCTCAGTGCAAAACTATTGTATGCGCCCTTAAAATATGAATTAAAATTTTACACTTGTCCTTCGCTCTCAACTTTGATTGTGCATCTTCACTATATTTTCAATTCTTGCTTACAGTTTTTGTTAGCACTGTCAATTTCAATAGGAATAACATGCAAAAATTTGCCATTTCTTGTTGTAGACTTTACTCCTAATGCCTCTGTACAGTCTATGTGGTGCGAAGTTTCTAAGGGCCAGTAGTAGTCACAATGTTGATTTCTCAATTATCAATCCATCCATAATTTTGGTGTGGAATAATTTTAAAAATACTAAACTATATTGGAATGCGACAAAACTTCACACACACACTTGTTAGGTGGCCAAGAGCCTTTTTTTTTAAGTGTCTGCAGACCCCTGGTCTGAAATCTGGCGTTTAGAGCCACTTTCTTCGGACCAGGGGTCTACATTCACCTTTTTTTTAAATAAATAATTTGGGCTCTTGGCCATCTAATGAGTGCGCGTGTGAAGTTTCGTCGCATTCTAATAAAAGGTTATGGATTTATGATCACACGATGGACAGTGCATATGAAGCTACATTAACCCGGTTGTGGGGTTTAAATGGGTTAAAAGTTCATTCTTCTTCTCATTTTCACATCTTGATTTCTTTGCTTCCTCCATTTTCACATCCCCAACCTCTACCTCTTCTCCATCTTGCCCTCCTTGATCTTGCATGGCACGCACCAAGCAAGCATGTCGTCATTTTGGCCCCGAGAAGACATCACACCAAGGCCCACCACCTAGAGCACAAGGTGGAGCCTCCTCTTATGCAGCAACATGTGCTCCCCGTAGAGCACAAGGACCACCATAGAAGAAGAGAAGATGGAAACCAGGCAATGTCGCCCTTCGAGGGATAAGGAGAATCCAACGCGGATACGAGCTTCTCATCCCAAAAAGTTCTTTTCATAAGGTTGTTCGAGAAGTCATGCAAGACTTGGAGCTGAAAGGGATGGGAAGATTTTGGGCACTAGTGCGGGATGGCCCATAGGTGGACTGTTGTAACTATGGAGGCCCTACAAACAGCTGCAAAGGGGTTTCTTATCGACTTGTTCAATTATACACAACTTGCAACCATCCATGCAAAGCATGTCACAATCACACAGATAAAGACATGAACTTTATCATTCGGCTTTGACATGGTAAGGGGACTCCACCATAGTTTACTAGATTAATGATGCAAGGTTTGTAATGAGTGTTATAGTGCCATAACATCTTGGAAGGCAAAAAAAATTTATATACTCTGCCACATTAGAATATTTATTTATATATACATAATATCTCATGTGATATGTACTAAATTCAAATAATTGAGTAAAGTTTTGTTTTGTTTCTGGAAAAGCATGACTTTTAATTTTTGTTTAACGTACGAACGCATCAAAAGTAGCAATACGTATGGATACAAGTTACGTTATTGCTTATGCACAATTGCAAGTGCAGTATTACGTGTTGAATTATGTTAATATATGTGGATGTGTCATTCACGTACCACACATTATCATCACACCTACATAATTGCAAGTGTAGTACTATGCGTTGAATTATGTTAACGTATGCGAATGCGTCATTCACGTACCACACATTATCATCACACTTATATGAACCACACATTTATTTAATAAATATTTATTTATAGGGACAAAGTAAAGTATCTTCTATTCATCAAGAAAAATGCATGTGATGGATGTTAGTGATGGTAGATACAAAAAGCCAATAGCCAACAAGAACTCTCAATTGTTCCTTGGCTTTTTCATCGGTGGAGAGGAGGGGCCAGCTACCGATGAAAATATAAGTTCCTTCTTTGCTTCAAAAATGATGTGCTTCCTGTTAGAAGTCAAGCTCTCCCGTCTATCTGTCTTTATGTATGACCGACATCTGTGACAGCTAGTGTGCAGCTGTCTGCATATGACTATATTGAATAAGTCGGTTTAGCTAGTCGGTGACCTGACTAGAGTTAGTCAGTGAGTTAGTCAATCTAGTTACACTTACACTAGGTTATCCTTTTGTAGTGTGAGTATTGCTTTATTATTGAATAATGGAAGAGATCAGTCTCTTGGTCTCTCTCTCTTCTCCTTCAACATGGTATTAGAGCCTCATCCATGAGGCTATGGGAGAATGGGCATGACTACTTGCAGTGCAAAGGAGATGAAGTAAGGAATGAAGAAGAAGCTAGACACTTGCAAATGAAGCCATAGTCAAAGGGAAGGTATGTATCAATGTCTGTATGCATACGACTGACAAGAGGTCATCAAGGCTTGAAGGAAGGGTTGAAGAGCTTGATTTGAATCATGCTATGCAGCAGTTTATGACCAGCATTTGAAGCATTAAATAGTGGAATATATATCAAAAAAATTAGCTCCTGGAAATTAGCGTGGACTGCCTGAAAATCTACGCCTCCTTGTCTGAAAATCTGTGCCTGTTCTTGTTGGTCAACGTGATGAAGTATACACTTATATGCTTGACATCAATGATGGCATTTCACTTGGTAGCTGAAGAATAGTGAGCATTGATGAGTTCTTGGCATCTCCCATACCGAGGTAGCAGTAAAAACGTGGGTACATTCAGCATGCAGTCCACACGATTCCCAAGAAAATGCGCCTGATGTATGGACAAATAGGTAGTACCATACCTCCTCAAGACAATACACAAGGGCATGTTAGTTAAAGGTTATTGAGATTATGCAATAAGTCAGTGCTATGGGCAGCATTAGCAGCTCCATGTTCAGCCTGCATACAGACATGGACTGTATGTAAGGTTGTGATAGATCTGTAATATAACAGTAGACAGTTCTTATCATTAGATAGTAGAGCTGGCATACACAAACTTCATGGGATGTCTTATATTCATCATGGCTGGAATGAAATGCCTTTGAAGAGTTAAACTCTCAGACTTGTAGAGAGTTAACTGGCTGAAAACAATTCTTTACTCTTATGACAGTTTACATTTCGAAGTTGAGAGCCTATAGATGCTTACTTGGTCACAGTAAATGCTAGGAGGGTCTTCATAAATGCAAAGTACTTGTGAAGTACAGAGAGCATTGGATGCTCAAATCTAGACTAATTTGAAGCTGAATAGAAACTGTCATTTGTGCTCATTGACTGTGGGGGCTGGTTACAAATAGTTGATGCAACTCTCGACTTGCCTCTCCCAGGATGGTTTTGACCCCTTGAAGACGGGTTGTCTTTGATTAACCGAATGCTCATGTATTAAGTTTGTCATCAAGCAGTGAATGGATGAAATGTATTTGCAGTTCCTGGACTGAAACACACTGTGATTGAATGTCTTTGGTGGCTGATTGAGATCTGTAGCCAGATTACTATGTTTTGATACTTGCAGTACATGCATAAAGTGTCAGATTGACTTGTTTGGGACCTCGTATGCAGAGGTCAACATCTGGACTGCTGTAGGTGCATTTTTGGATCATATACATTCATTTTTGGACTACAAAGAAGCTGCTGATCACTCAAGTTTTATGCCTACAGATTGCATGTCTGATCATAAACAGTTTGCTTGAATACATGCTGGCTTTGCATTGATTACAGTCCATACACAGGTTGAAATATCTTAGTGATTGCCAAGTGTCAGGGGGAGCATGTACCAATGTTTTTTTTAAGACTGAAATACTGCGTACCTGAGCAGAGAATAACCAGCAAACTGTCATAAACAGTCAAGGGCTAAAGCCAATCAAGTGACTTATTGACTTGCAAGGAGTCAGGCATTTGACATACAATCTGTTGCATCATGGCTAATGCACATGGGACTGATAATATCACTCAAATAGTTGGAGAAAAGCTAGACAACAAAAACTTTGCATTATGGAAATTCAGAATGAAAAATTTTCTGGTTGGCAGAGGATATTGGGACTTATGCACAAGAGATGAAGCAGCTCCTGAATTACCAGAAGTAAATGCAACAAATGAACAGAAGAGAGCTCACAGGTTATGGACTGAAAGAGCATGTAAGGTATTGCATTGGTTTTCACTATGTATATCAGATGCTATGGCTATTCAAATCACTGGTTGTGAGTCTCCAAAGGATGCTTGGGATATACTGATGAGAAATTATGGAACCATGACACATGCACGGAAGATTCAGTTGAAACAACAGTTCAATAATATGTCTAGAAATGCATTTGTGAGTTCCAAAGATTGATGTTGAATTATCGCATCCAAGATGAGGGACATCTTATGATGTTCTTCAATATGACGTTAAAAGGAAGGGCTGCAGTATGGTATCATAGCATAGAGTCTAGAACCATAACCACAATTGATCAATTTTATGCAGCTTTCCGAGGAGAATATGCCCCTGAAAGAGGTGGCTAATACTGGTTGCGTGTCTTGAATGTAACATGCCAAGACCCTCATGAGAATGTGAAAGCATATGCTAAGAAGCTGAAGGAAGTATTTCGTAAGTTACAAACTTACATTCCTATTCTGCCAGCTGCCCAATTGCAATACTTTTTGCATGGGTTGGATTTTAATATTCAAGTACAATTGAGCAGTGTGGCCTTGGCAAATATAGACACCGCTATTACGCGAGCAGAAGGAGTAGAAGCACGATTACAAACAGCCTACTTCTCTCGAATGAATGTTAATGTGGGTTTAGTACTTGGAGGCAATCCATCATTGACGAATGGAAGTCAAGGGATGCATATGACTAACCCTAATGGGAGAGGGAGCGTGGTTTAGAATGTACCTTTGCTACCAGCTTCTCCTAGTGTGACTATGCCTATGGCAAGTCAGTTGGCTCCACCAAATGTTGGAGGCCAAGTTTCGAATTCTAATCTTGTTCCTGTGGGTCAACATCCAATGCCAAATCAGATTGTTAGGCCATTGGGTCAATGATCGAGGCTATGAGTCGAGTGCATCTAATGTCCTTGGTGAAGTTAAGGATATGATGAAGCATTATACTGACATGATTTTTCGAACAATATCGACAAATAGCTGTCGATGTTAATTTCTTGAAGAAGCAGCAGAATTTGATAGGGAGTCGATGCCTTGAAGAGGGTGGACCCTCAAGATTCAGCTGTAAGTGGTGTGGTGGATAGCATTTCCTTAGAAACTGTCCAAATATTAAATGCGATATTTGTGGGAAGTCGGGCCATTTAGCTACTACCTGTTGGAGTAAGATTAGTTCCCTCCAACAAGGGAGTAAACCACCATGCCCTGTTAATCATAGAGCGCAAGAAAATAACTTGCAGCAAAATGATGTACCAAGATAAATATTGCAAAGGGGAAAAACAGCTGTAGAAGAGTTGCCACAAGGCAATGGAGTCAGCCTTATTGAGGCTGTATGAGTTAATGATGCTGAAACCTCTAACTTAAAAATCGTGACAAGAGGCCAAAAGGCTAAAGAGGTTGACAAAGATAATGTAAAACCGGTCGAGGGGAACCCTAAACAAGGGTATAAGGGGACGCAAGTCCAGAATCTTAGCATGAAAGGGGGACCGCTAAGGCCAATTGACAGAAAAGGCGACCCTAAGAAGGATGAAGAAGTGCCAAGAAAGAAGGCAAGAGCCAAGAAAGAAGCACCCAAACCAGTCCAAAGACCAAAAGAGAGGATGGTTTGGCAGGAAAAGAGAGCTTTGGCTACTTATCATGATTTTGATTTAGCAAGTTTTCTTTGTGAAGTTAAACCAGATGTAAACCTTCTACAGTTGATCAAATTATCTCCAGGAGTACGCAAGGAATTTAAGAAGATCCTGCGTATTGGGTATATTGTAGAACCTTTGGGCATAGCACGAGTAGAGGAAGATTGGTTTGATCATGCTGAAAAGAACTGTCCTAGGGTTCCAGTTTATGTGGATGGAATATTGGTAGAGCATGCCATTGTAGACACTGGATCCTCCGTCAATATCATGAGTTCAGAATTGATGGAGAGGCTGGGTCTAGGCATTCAAAAAGATAGCTCCACCCTTCTTAGAATGGCTGATGATAGTCTGAGACAACTAGAAGGTTGCGTTACTAAGGTCCATGTTACAGTGGCAAGTATAGAATGCTTCTTGGACTTTAGGGTGATAAGATTTGCAGGACAACCTAGCTATCGCGTCTTGTTAGGTAGGCCTTGGATCTTACAAACAGATTGTCAAGTCGATATACTCGCCGGTCGAGTGGTTCTAGGTAGAGGTGCTAATCGAGTGATAGTCAATGCTTACCCTGAGTCTCCTCAGAGTGAGAGAGCTCCTTTATCTTCTACTGAATTAGAGACAGCAGATGATCCATCTGGTAGTGAGACATCATCTAGTGATGAATCTAAAGAGGGTTCCACTACAGAGGTTATCTATCAGATAACTCTAAATGAGCCGATAGAGCCACAAGATAGGATAAGAGACGCGGATGTGATTGAGTTGGACCTTGCCACGCCGAATGATTTGCGGCCAATTAAATTAGGTTCCATGCTTAGTTCAGTAGAAAGGGAGGACTATGTGTCCTTGATTCAAGAATTCCGTGACATCTTTGCTTGGAGTTATGATGAGCTGAGAGGCATTCCTCCCAGCCTGGCTGTTCATACTATTCCTGTAAAAGATGGTAGTCGTCCTATGCATCAGAAGGTAAGGCGTATGCCTTTTGAATTGAGGGACGGGCTGTTGAAGAGTTACAGAAGTTATGAAAAGCTGGTTTAATCTTCCCTGTTCAACACACAGAATGGTGTTCACCAGTTGTTATCAGGAAGAAGAAAAACAACCAGATCCGACTATGTGTAGATTTTAGAGAGCTGAATAAGCAGACAGTTAAGGATTACTACCCGTTGTCATTTATTGATCAGATTTTGGATCAATTAGTGGGTAGGGAAATATATTCATTCATGGATTGCTTTGCAGGATATATCCAGATGGCAATTGCAGAAGAGGACAAGTTGAAAACGACTTTTATTACTATCTTTGGTACTTTTGCGTACCATGTGATGGCCTTTGGTTTATGCAATGCACCTGGATCATGGCAACAAACAACATACAAGACCTTTGGTGACATCTCCCTAGATGAGTTGAAAGTATTTATTGATGACCTGGGGGCAGTCACTGTAAGGGAAAGGATGTTGATTATTTTAAGAAAGTGCTTTGAGTGCTGCAGACAATTTTGTATCTCTCTTAATCCACGGAAGTGTGTCTTTGGAGTGCCTTATGGGCTATTGCTAAGTCATGTGGCCAGTTCAGTGGGAATTGCAACTCACCCTGAAAAGATCAAGGTCATAGTCGCTATGAGTCCACCACGCACTCCGAAAGAGGTTCATAGCTTTCTGTCATCGACAGGGTACTATCGAAGGTTTATAAATGCCTTGGCAGAATGGACGTTGCCATTAACAAACTTATTATCCTTTAATTGTCTATTTGAATGGAGCGACCCTTGTAAGGTAGCTTTCGAGGATGTGAAACAGGATCTAGTAAAAGCGCCCATCCTAAAAGCACCTAAAAGATGTGAGGTGTTCTATATATTTTCAGCAGCCACCATGCATAGTATCAGCTGTTGTTTAGCCCAAATCTAGGAGGAAAAGTGGTATCATCTGATAGCTTTTGGTAGTCGAAAATTGGGCATTTCAGAGATCGACTATACCTACATGGAGAAGTTGTGTCTTGAGATGGTCTTTGGGACTAAGAAATTCAGGCACTACATTCTCTATGAAAAGGTAGTGTTCTATATGAAGGCGGAAGGGCTGAGATTGCTTATGAACAAGCTACAGCCGCCTGATCGTTTGGCAAAGTGGTTAATCACTTTGTAGGAGTTCGATTATGAGATTAAGAGTAAGCCACCAAGGCTATAGGGTATTGTGGAATGCCTTGTGGATTTCGGGGAGCTGAAAGAGACTTTGGCTGAAGGAAGTGATATTGAGGAAATGTTTAAAATTGATACAGTTTCTATCCCATCTTGGTATGCTGCTATTACACATTATCTATCAACAGGAGAGACGGGAGCTGGCCTATCAAAAGCTGAAAAGAGGAAAATCAAACAACAGGCTTTGAAGTTTTCCTTGATCGCAGGGACACTATATCGGCAGGGTGTTGATGATATCTACCATCGATGTGTGATGCGTGACGAGGTTCCTTTCATCTTGGAAGAGTGCCATGACTCTGCATGTGGAGGGCACTTCGCTGGACGGTTGAGGCGCAGAAAGCTTTACGAGCTGGATATTGGTGGCCGTCCATCTTCCAAGATTCCTTTGAGTATGTAAAGAAATGTGATACCTATCAAAGACATGATAGTAGAGAGAATAGGAAACGCCCACTTACGCCTATCATGGCTATCCTTCCATTCGAGAAGTGGGCCATTGACTTTGTGGGTCTTATTACTCCATCGTCTACTACTCAGAAGAGGTATATTATAGTAGCAACTCATTATTTTACAAAAATGGTCAAAAGTGCGGGCAAGGAGGCATGACAATGCAAAGGAGACTGCAAGTTTCCTTTTAGAGCAGATTATCTGCCATTTCGGTCCATTGAAAGAATTAGTATCGGACCGTGGAACGCATTTTTTGAATAAAGTGATCAAAAGCTTGACTGAAGCTTGGCAAATCAAGCACAATAAAACGACTCCTTATAATCCACAAGGAAATGGGCAGGTGGAAAGCACTAATAAGCAGCTTGTGGATATCTTGTCTAAAATAGTCTCTGAGAAGAAACGGGACTAGGATAGGAAGTTGTATGTAGCAGTATGGGCATACAATACCACGTTCAAGCGAGCCACCGGCCATACTCCATTCAAATTGGTTTATGGAGAAGAGTGTGTGTTACCCCTCGAAATCAAGTTGCCAACCATATGGTTTGCAATTAACCACTCTTTGGGAGACGAGGATTCTCTCTTTGAATGTTTTACGACCATAGCCCATTTGGATGAGCTGAAATTGCAGAGCTTATTACACCAGGAGGTAGCTAAACGTCGGATGAAGCAGTTGCATGACCTTAGAGCGAAGAAGTATACCTTTAACAAAGGGGAATTAGTTCTATACTACGATGCGCATAGGGAGCTGTTCCCAGGGAAGCTGGAACCTAAATGGGATGGCCCCTACAAGATTGTTAGGATAGGGAAAAATAGGTCTATAGTTCTATTAGCCGATCTGGAGCAGGGAGTAGAGTTTAAAAATAAGATTAATCTTAATAAGATTAAACCTTATTATTTCTAAGTATTCTAATACAAAGAAAATGCATTGTAGGTCCATGCTGGGGATGATTTGAGACTTGCAAAAGAGCTTTAAAGCCTGTTGATGGGGTGGTTAATTCCTTATTTGGAGCACCCATATCTAGAGCAGAGATACCATCAGGGGAAACTCATCTCGTGGAGCAAAGGATACAAAGTGATTGAGCAAGAAGACAGAACCTTTGTGTGGGAGATTAAAGTCTTCTGCCATCACTGCTTACGACTGTTGACAAGTATCCCTGTTGAGTTCAATGAAGAAGGTGGGATGGAGCCGTCAGTCCACCCGCTAAACATGCTAAACTTTGGCTATCACAATTATGAATAGAGGAGTTTGTGATGGCAGGTTGTGTAAACCCATTGTGGACGTATACATTATATTTTGACGGAGCGTCCAGGGGCCCTAATAAGAAAGGGAGTGTTGGAGTGGTAATACGAGATCCCTAACGTAGAGTTACGATGAAGCTAGCTGCTTATCTCTGGGTAGGATTCACTAATAATATGGCGGAGTATAAAGCCTTGATTATGGGATTGCATATTGCCAAACAAGGTGGTATTCATCGGTTGTTAGTAAAAGGGGATTCTCAGTTGATTCTAAATCAGCTAGATGGGACGTACACAATGCGAAATCCCATTCTTTGTATGTATCATCGAACTGCGATGACCCTACTTGAGGAGTTTGAGAGAGTGTCTTTTCAGCTGATTCCATGTTATTGGAATCAGTTTGCGGATTCATTGGCAAATCTTGCTTATGAAGAAGACCTTTTCTTTAATTGTGGTCCTAGTTTGGATATTGCCATCAATGAAACAGGACCCGGTTGCTTGTGGGGAATGTTATCAGAGCATGCAATATATGGCAGACGATGGTTAATATGGGTGATGCAAAGAGTTGCCGAGATCAATCTACCGTTATTATCTTGGACCCATAGGTTGATTAGACAACATGTTATGCGTACCCCTCTTGCTATATATGCAGGAGGGATGGGTCATAACCTTATGCATTTAGTTTAGGGCTGCAAGCCTGTTTTTCCTCCTTGGGAAGGAGCCTATTATTGTATATTTGTACTATTTCAAGGAGGGATGTGTAGGTGCTATTCTGTTTGATTTCATTAGGCCAAGAGGGCCCGTTTTGCAAGGTTTTGAATGTGTTATTTCATTAGGCCAAGTGGGCCAATCAGTTTTTGTAGTAAAGTGTGTTATTTCATTAGGCCAAGAGGGCCAGTTGTCTGTTTAGTACAGGTGCGGTTAATGGTTTCTTGTTTTAGTTCTGTGCTAGACAAGTTTGGAAGAAGATCTTAGAAGGAGCCTTTGTTGCGGGGAAGCTTCTTGTGGCCCTATCCAGGTGATATTCCTCCTTTATGAATACCGTGTTTTATGCTATTTGTGTCTGTGTACTTGTAGGGGATTTTCTTTTCTTGTTGGGGACCGGCAACCAAGGCATGAAGTCCCAGGTTTAGGTTAGGTATGTTTGAGGGAGGTTTGAGTAGTCTTTGCCTCCTATAAAGACTTTGCCAGGCATCAAAAGACCTGTTTTAGCAGGTAGTCCTAGTGACCCTATTCTGCTAGCCTGCTAGGCAGCCGTTCTAGGAGTTCTTGTTAGTTGTGAGGTAGTTAGAGAAGCCTGCCAGAAGAAAAATAATGATGATATAAGAGAAAAGAAACCCTAAATATATAAAGGCAATAAATATATACAAAGGTGTGTAAAAAGGGGTTCTAACCCCCTATACAAATAGAAAAGAAAAGAAAGGAAATTTATAAGCAGTTGATCATCACCTTGCGAATGCCTGGTAGGTTCCTGGGCCGAGTCAGACCCAGGGCCGATGCCTTGTCTTCCTAGGGGTGGCTTCTTGCTAGAAAAAAAACAATAAGGACGGTTGGAGTGAAAATAAAAGTGAGCGTCAGAAAAGGATTAAGTGTCACCTTGCGAGGGCTTGGTAGGTTATTGGGTACCGAGACATGAGCTGAGGCCGATGCCCTGTTCTCCTTGGGTCACTACGCTCAACTCCCTCCTTTTTACATGCCCGAGTATGGGAAAATAAAAACCCTAAAAGAAGAAATGTGTTGAAAGAAAATACTTCTTGATCAGGCTATAGGAGTCCTCGCCTAGTAGGAGCTCCTGGTTGTGTTGTCCTTAGTTAGGTAGGTAGTTCAGACCACCACTTAGGGCAACCTCTTTGATAGTTCTTTTTAGTTTGGCCGTGTTAGAGCAGTTGGTTAGTGACTAGCTTCGGACCTTTTATCAGATTATGCTAGGCCTACTCCTTGTGGATGTCATGCCTTGGTTTTGTCAAGGGGTAGGGTGAGCATTGTGCTGTGTTTTAGTGTGTATTTATTTTGTATCAGTTTGATGCTTCCTTTGGTTGTTTCGTGCAGATTTGTTGTGGGATTCGACGGGTTGAGTCGCCCTATCCCGTGGTCACCAATGAGAGTGGATTTTTCAGCCTGAGATGTGCCCAAAATTTGCCAAAAAATCTGGAATTGAGGGGAAAAATATTCAACGTCGAAGGCGGCAGCTCCAACTACGACGATTTTAGGCACCAAGTGAAATACGACTCTTAAAAGGTGCCCGAGTGACACTTGTTGATTTTTGATAATTTTTTAGACTACCATGCGGGTTGTCAGGATTTTCCAGCCAATGCGGGATGTCAAGTCAGACGCCTAGGATTTTTCAGAGCTCGATTTGGAGCCCGGACTGGGAAATGGCTAAGAAACCGATTAAGATGCGAAGGGGTGGACAAAATTTGGGCAAAATCGGCTAGTGACCTTTGGGAGCCCTAATTTTAAATGTCACATGAAAGTGTGGAGGAGAGAGATGCAACAAATCGTGGCATGGAAGGAGGCGCCATCAGGCGCCGAAATTTGCACTCAAAGTGTGGATCATCAATCTCCTGCCTGTGAGCAACCCCCCAAAGTGATCATGGGGCTTGACTACCTTCTCCCTGCTGATCATATCGCCACCTCTCACTCGCGCAATGATGTCCTGGATGAAGATTTCTAATTTTAGTCTTTCTCTCTCCTCCCTTTCTCTCCCTTAAGGGGCTGTTCTTGTGTGGAAGAAGACAATGAAGAATGGTGGATGAAAGCTGCCCCAGATGAGACCGGATTGCTTCTGGATGGATGAAGACATGAAGAGTGTTGATCTTGAAGATGCTGAGCATCAAATGCATCCTGGAAATCAGTCCTGTAATCAAGACCAAGAAACTGAGACCTAAAAAGAAGCGGTAATGCTATTTTTACAAAGAAAAATGTTCTTTTTATGCTATTTGCTTTATGAAACCTTGTTCATATGGGATGAAAGTTCATTATGATATTGTTTGCCATGAGTTTCAATTATTTGCAACCTGAAAATCAGAGAATATAAGGGTACATGGCTAGAATTAGTGTTAAAATACATGAAAAACACGTATTTTAAGGGTAAAATTGGGGGTTTTGCTATATAAATGAGAAATATGATATGTCACACCAACTAAATCTGAGTTTTTTCTGTCAATGAACTTAAGAGACATAGCCCACAATCAAATTTCATTTTCAGTCATTATTTATTAAAGAAAAATAGGGAAAAATACCCAAAAATGAAAAAAATAGAGTTAAAATTAGGGAAAAATAGAAAACGGGCTGAGGAAAATTAGGAAAAATTATATATATATTTGTGCAATGGATAACGATGGCAAAGCACGAGTTTGGCCTCAGTTTGTTCCCGTTTCTATGTTTTGTGTGTATTTATTGTTCTTTTAAAAGTGAAAAATACATAGAAACCCTATCTAACCGATCAATGATACAAAATACTAAGAGTTGGATGAAGAGGGGTTGAAACACTGAAAGATAAAGAAAAGATTTGATTTATGCATTGCACTTGGCATATAGGAAATGGTTTAAATGAAGAGGATGGTAGCATGAGCATATGGCTTGGTGCCTCCTTTCAACGCATCACGCGCTAGTAAAATTCATGGAAAGAATGCTTTATGCATGATTCACAATGCTGATTTTCTTATGTTTGTGCACTAAACCATTCACATTTTACACTATGCATGGTTCATGGTATCAAAGGAAAATCTCCTGGACTGCATAGCAATTGTTTTCTTAGGACTTTGACCCATGTTTGGGAGTGTGAGGTTATCCCTTGCCATAGGATAGAGGGTCGGTTTCCTAAGGGACTGTTAAGTGAGGAAGCATGGTATATCTCTTGGAAATATGAGAAATATAAAAGAGAGGAGTTTGTGTTCATTTGTATTATATGTTTAGTAGTGCATCAAAGGGCCAATCCCTGCGATGTAGGAGAGCTGCAGTGGGGCTCCACAGACTATTAGTCGGTGAAGTGCCTCCTATGTGCGTGTGACGAGGCATTATGCCCATGTACTTTGGGTTCTCCCTTTGAGGAGTTTTAGGGAAACGTTGGACTATAAACTATAAACACAGGAATTAAGCTTTAGGGCAGTTTGTCCTTTAGTATTAGATTGACGCTCCTGGTTCCGAGGCCATGAGGGTGTTTGTGTGTCATGAGCATGAGGTCCGACTAGTGCCATAGCCAGTGCCAGCCCATTTTATGTCCCATGATTGAGAGACCTTATTTTGGACTTAGGGGAGGTGGATACAATAAAACAATGCTTTTATAGTGTGTAGGACTATTCTATACATCAATTAAAAAATATTTTAAAAATATTCTATTTTGATTCTGCAATTGAGTGCTATAGTGCATCTTGAAGAGCTATTCATTGGATTTATTTTTCATTGAAAAGTTCTTGATTCTGATATTGATTTGAAAAGTTATAGCCATTTTTTAATCAAGAGGTCTACAAGACTTGTGCTGTGAAAGTGAGTAAGAATAGCTAGAAATAAGGGAAAGAACAAGCCTAATGATGATATTCAGCAAACAAATTAAAGAAGCACATGAGACAATACATAAGGCATGTCATGATAATGAAGATTCTCAATAATATGATGTATATAGTACTCTTAATGCCACTCTTTATAACCATGAGACTAAACATTCCATGAGACACATGGAATTAGTTTCTAAATTGGATTGTGATTGAATAGTTGGTTTAATCCAATATGCAAACAAAGGAAGTCATGGACCACATGGCTTAATCTACTAAGGATTCCTTTGAGAAGTTTTTTTCTTCCATTAAAGATTATTTGGATAAACTTAGCGCTCAAATCTCTATACTTGTGGTAGCACAAATTGTAGACAAAAAGAATAGAAATAAATAGTACTTTTAGTTATTAATTAATAATCCTTAGCCACGTATCATTGGAAATAAATGGTTATCACACAACACTCATGAGATTGGACACACTTCTTCTAGGGTGTAACGTGCCCACCTGAGCTTTCCTTGATAGTATGTTCTTAATAGCCCATTAAGGGATGTCCTAGAAAGTGTCGTCTAGGATTTTGATGAAAACCCTCAAAGTTTGCTAACTAGGCTTTCTTGAGTCTACCCTATAGTGGAAGTTTTGGCTATTCCCACGAGGATCGACTTGAGTATTTTTGGCCAAATCAACTACCAATAGTTGACTAGTATTAGTGGTTCAAAATTCCATCCCTTCTGGAAATCGATGGCCTAAACGGGCTTATACTGTGCTAGGATCAAGGATAATGGGAATCGAAGGGAAGTATGACACTTTAATCCCTTTTTCCTAGGGTTCTAAAGTGATGTGAGTCGGGCTTTCTGATCTCTAATGGTCCATCAAAGATGTGATTTTTATTCCTTCTTAGGAAAGCTCTCGGCTTACCAAGACCACCCAGCCATAGGTATGGATGTCCATCCTCCCGCTTCCCTTGAGAGAGTATTTTTAATTACCTAATTACCTACCACTTTAGGTTCAACATCTTCTTTGGATTATCTCCTGATACAAGTTCGTTACACGTCTTTAATTCACGACACAAAAACAAAGTAAATCAATTCCTTCTCAATAGTTCCTTTCAGAAAAGTGACTTTTTATAATGTTTTCTATTCAAATGTATTATTTTCTCCAAATTCCGTTCCCCAACTAGTATTGGAACTTCTAGGACACTGTCTCAAAATCAAAGGGTAGTTGGCAATTCATAAGAGCGTAACGAGTTTATGACTAGAGTCCCCTGGTATCCTCATCTCCTCCTACCGACTAGAGTTTCCTCCTTTGACAAGACCTTTCATGTCATCATTGGTCTATACTCACTAACACAAAACAAAAAGAGAAAACCTCTTGAGTAGATTTTATTCACACTCGCCTTGGGGAGGTCTAGCGCCATCAAGAACACTACCTTAGTCAACATTCTGTGCTCATCAGAATACTATCTCAGTCCGGCGATTTGTACTCAGTTATCCATCTTTTTGCCAGATGATTTTAGAAAAGATCAGTACCTAACTTACAATCACAAACATCTTATTTTGAATGCATTATGCATAGAAGTTTAACAAATTTATTTTCAAGACAAATCTTTTCTTTCCAAAAATAATAACATCAAGGCAAAACTTAGCGTAAGTGGCAATACCTTCCAATAGTCCTTTTGGATTTCCCCTTCCTCGAGATCTAGTTTGGACTAAACAAAAATTCTATTCTTGTGAATAGCTCACTGGAGTTTTTGTGGGTTCTTGTCCGCGATAAAAGAAAATCTTAGTTTAATTACTAATAGTATTCTTCGTCGACAATTCCATCTCAAGGTCTTTTATATATTGAAGCATCCGTGATGATCTATTTGAGGTTTTAATATATCATTTAAAAATATGAAGTCTCTTGGGGATGCAGTACCTTCCTTACTTACTTAGGTTCATCTTTTACAAACCCAAGTTACCCCTTGGAATTTGTGGTTAAGAATTCCTTTAAAAGATGAATAAAATATTGATGGCCTACTAGCTATCTTTATTTTTAAAAATATATATAGTACATGGAGATCCATGATAAGTGCTTGGTTGATGGTATTCACAGCTTCGTTTGTAATCCCAGTACTCGCCATTCCTTTTGTAGTAATTGTGTCCACATCGTTATTGTCAGCTCCTACCTCTGCGACCTTCATAACTTTCTTCTTCGGGTCGATGGTCTTTAATTGGACAATGGATTTTAGAAAGGGAGCTTGGGGGTTGTTGTAATTTTATTGACACAAATTTGATTGATAGGGGATGGCGACCACTAAGAATTTAGAGAAATTGAGAAGAGTCTTGATTCCACAGGGAAGTAAGGTAGAAGGGATGGAGGATTTGATTCGAAGAGTTTGCAGAATATCCTCCTTGTCTTCGTGATGAGAATTCCCATCCTCGCGCTTCTCTTGTCCCACTCCCTCTTGCTCTATACTCTTAAGAAGGGTCTCTCCTCTCTTACTTAGACTGGTCTTCAATGGCTCCTCATGCCTCGTATTTATAGCTAAATTGAAGAAGAAGGGTTGTGGCCAAGAAGAAGAGCTCTTTATGGACGATATCTTGGCAAATTAGAAATCTAGAAGCTTTTAAGATGCTATCTAATGCTAGAGATTTGATCTTTGAGGTCTAGAGAGATTGCCAGAGATGCCATGACTGATTCGCCTGGCTCTTAGATGATCTTGCTTCAATCCAAGCCTCTTGTCAAACTAAGAAGAGGGGGAGACTGCTGGAGTTAACTGCTAAATTACAAAAGGAGAATTGAGGTTTTTTCATGAGTAAACAAGAACTCCAAATTTGGGGTTTAAGGCACTGTTTTTTAATTTAAAAAAGGTGGGGGGAAGGGGGCGCTTGTCGTCGTCGTTTTTCTCTTGTTTTTCTTTTTCTTCATGTCTTTTCTAAGCGTTAATGCTTAAAGCTTTGTGACTTGTCTTGATTTACCAAGTTTTAAATGCATTTGATCAATTTTGGCTTATGACCCATGACCCACATTCACATGGTAACTTCTGTGACAGATGGCTAAAGTCTCTATCGATCTAGGAAAATGTTGGGTTACGATCCTCATACTATTTTGCTCGCATTCATCTATTTAATGGTTTAGAATTCTTTAAGTCCAATTTGCAAGAAGTTGGGAAGATTGAAAATAAAGTCGAGATATCACATCCTCTTCCCCTTAGAGGAATCAAGATGTCCTCATCTCGAATGAAACTGGGGATATTGGTTACATAGTGATTTTTGGTCACATATTTATAGCTTAGGGTATCCGCAATCACATTCTCCTTGCCTGGTCTATATTTGATTTCAAAGTCAAATTCTTGCAAGGTCTCAATCCATCAGCATTGTGTCATATTGAGATTTGGTTGAGTAAAAATCCACTTTAGGCTTTTGTCATCAGTGACTAGAGAAAACCTATTACCAACCAGGTGATGTCTCCATATTTTAAAACGATGAATTATAGCAAGTAATTATGGATCATGTGTGGCATAGTTTCTTTCTTGGATCTTTAATTTTCTTGAAGCATAGGCTATTGGATGTCCTTCTTGCATAAGCATGCAACCCAAAGCAAGAGAGCTTGCATCAGTTATGACTTTGAGTTCTTTGCTTAGGTCGAGTAGCCTTAAGTTAGGGGTGGTTACCATACTCTGTTTAATAAGCTTCTCAAAGCTAGATTGTTTGATGGACGTCCATGTAATGGAGACCTACTTTTTGAGAAGGTCGGTGAGAGGCATGATGATCGAGGCATAGTCTTTAATGAAGACTCTATACTAGCGGTTAGCCCTAGAAAGCTTTGCACTTCCTTGACCGTTGTTGGGGGTGGCCAATCTTGTACATCTTGGACCTTGGAAGGATCCACTAAAATGCCATCTATCGATACTACGAATCCTAGATATTCAATATACTTCTTGAAGAAGGCACATTTCTTCTTTGTAGCATACAATTTGTGGGCTCTCATTGTTTCAAGAACTATGCGTAGCTGTGGTCCATGGTCTTCTTCATTCTTGGAATATGTTAAGATATCATCAAAGAAGATGAGGATGAAATCATCAAGGTAGGGTCAGAAAATGTCTTGCATCAACTTGTTGAAGGTGGCAGGAGAATTTTTTAACCCAAACAACATCACAATACACTCATAATGATCGTACCTTGTGTTAAAAGCAGTTTTAGGGATATCTTCCTCCCTAATTCTTATTTGATAATAGCATGATCCGAGATCAATCTTTGAAAAGACCTTTGCTCTCACTGGAGTCGGTTAAGCAACTCGTCTATTGGATATTTGTTTTTCACTATCACCTAGTTTAATCCACAGTAATCAATACAAAGATCCTTGGTTTCACTATCCTGCTCGGCCTTGTTGACTTTAATTAGGTAGGCGTGTAATCCTTTCTTTAGTCCTTTTACTATTCGGAAAGCTTTAGCCAGCTGAACCTTAAGGTTTCGTGCTTCTCCCTAAGTGGTTACTTGTTCTTCCTTTGAGTTTTGATATGTGATTTGGCCCTTTCCACAATGGATATGGGCATTATTTGGAATTAGCCAATCCATCCCTAACAAACATTCATAAGTCCCCCAGGTTCATAATTCGGAAGTTCATTTTGGAAGAATTCCCACCCAAGATAAATTCTACCTTGCTAGTTTGTTGTGTTGATAGAACTTCTTTGTCTTTTGCTAACTCCACGAGAAAATTAGGTGCAAGAGTAGTGTTTATGCCTTGCCTTTTCGCACATTTTGTTGATACGAAAGAGTGGGTACTTCCACAGTCGATTAAAATTCGAAAGGGTTTACCTTGATAATTTGTTGGTGTTTGAATTACTGAGAATTTGTGATTTGGACCCTTTTTATTGAGAGTGGCGTGTACTCTGGCTCTTTCCATATCAGATTCCATTATGGGATCTTTATCATTATACTGACCTCCTTTAGATTCATTCCAGTAACCTTTCCCTTGGCATCTTGGCTTTGGCTATGAAATTGACCTTGGCCAAGCTTCGAGCACTGCCTCTTGAAATGTCCTAGTTCCTTGTAGTAGAAGCACTTGGAGCCTCATTGCTCTTTCCTATGGGTATAAAGCTTCCAACTGTATTTGATTTGGCTTTCTTTGTCATGTTTGTTTGGAACTCCCCTTGGGCTCTTTTTGCATAACCTTGGAAGTTGCTCTTACCTTGACTATTTCTATTCCAAATTTTTTCATTTCTTGGCCTTTGTTTGATCTCCTGAACTATTGGAGCTGCTCGAATCAATGCATCCTATAAATCTAATGGTCTCATTGATTCAAGGTGCGCATTCAGGGGGGCAAATTTAGACCATTGCAAAATTTGGATACTTGCTGTGAAACATCCATCACAGGTGCATATTTTAGAAGTGTTATGAATTTGGAGTAGTAAGCTTCTAGGCTTAGGCTTAACTGCTTTAGGTTGAAGAACTCATTCATCTTCTGGACTTGATACATGGATGGAAGATATCTCCCATATACAATGTCCTTAATCTTGTCCCAAGTGATAGCACTTTTGGACATTCTTTGGTCCTTGCACCACTATTTCCACCAAAGACATGCATCTCCCGTGAGTTTTAATTTGGCAATCATGGCTTGATTTGACAGTATAGTCCTTGCATCAGCAAAATAGTCTTCCGTAGATTCTATCCATGTTTCTACTTCAGTTGGAATGTTCCTCCCTTTACCATCAAACTCCGATGGCTTGTACTGCTCGAGAAGAAATTTATTCTCTTGAGCCTCTGTAATATTGAGATTCGGGGTGACATTTTGACCGGAGAATTATGCAATTTTATGATCAATTTTCTCTCCAACCATATTAAAAAAAAGGATGCTTACTTGCTTAATCTACCTCATTAATTTAGAAAGGAAATTATGTACTACTTGACTTTCTGATAATGATCAGGGTTTACACTTCAAAAGAGAGTTTTACTTTTTAATTAAAAAAATCTCATCAAATGAATAATATCTTTCTACTATTTTTGATTATTAAGGAGACAAAAGGATGGACAAAAATAATTCTTTCCGTCAATAGGAAGGAAATACATTATTCAAGTAGTTAGAAAGTTCATATTGTTCTTGGAAAAGGTTTTTCTACGTCCACAATCTAGGCATGGCATTGCGATACATCCATCACGAAGTAATTAGGATTCTGGGAATGGATATCTAGTAAACTATATTTCAGGGAAAAATCAGGTAATCCATGTTTCTTATAGTTGAGGAAATTGGAGTGTCCTCCTACAACCATGACTTGATCAACCAATATAACCCTTGTAACCTCCTCATAGATGTACCTGTTTAATTTGACTTGTTGTGAAATTTTGCATCCTCTTCTGCTAACCCATTAAAAATGGTCAAGGGAACTCCTAAAGCTGGTAAATCTGGTGTCCCTGCAGGAATTGCAATAGGTTGTGCCATGGTGACAGTCGGATTAGCAATACGAGTTTGAACTATCGGAATCACACCCCCACTTGAAGTGGGTAGACTTGGTGGAGGAGAAGAAGAACTTACACCATGGTGACAGTCGGATTAGCAATGTGAGTTTGAACTGTTGGAATCACACGCCCACTTGAAGTGGGTAGACTTGGTGGAGGAGAAGAAGAACTTACGCTTCCTCCTGCACCTAACAGACTATGTGGAGCAGTTGGGTGACTAAGACCACTACCATTGGGCTCCTCCTTTGAGGAGAATAATGACTTACAATCTCTAACCACCATCTAGCCCTCTCAGCACGTTCTGCTTTTTGGATTTCGGCTTGACGGTCCTTGTCAAAGGATATAAACCAACTTTCTTTTGGTCCCTACAAACCCTAGATCCGAAAACTACCACTTATTAGTAGCTCCCGGCAAAACGCAGCACTGATGGGACCTGAAATGGGCCGGCACTAGCTATGGCAATAGCCAAACCTCATGCTCATGACAAAATGTGAATGGTTTAGTGCACAAACGCCGTAAATGAATTTTACTAGCGCGTGTTGCGTTGAAAGGAGGCACCAAGCCATATGCTCATGCTACCATCCTCTTCATTTAAACCGTTTCCTATATGCCAAGTGCAATGCATAAATCAAATCTTTTCTTTATCTTTCAACGTTTCAGCCCCTCTTCATCCAACTCTTAGTATTTTGTATCATTAATCGGTTAGATAGGGTTTCTATGCATTTTTCCCTTTTAAAAAAATAATAAATACACACAAAACATAGAAACAGGGACAAACCAAGGCCAACCTCGTGCTTTGCCATCGTTATACATTGCACAAACATAGATATAATTTTTCCTAATTTTCCTTAGCCCGTTTTCTATTTTTTCCTAATTTTAACTCTATTTTTTTCATTTTTGGGTATTTTTTCCTATTTTTCTTTAATAAATAATGACTGAAAATGAAATTTGATTATGGGCTATGTCTCTTAAGTTCATTGACAGAAAAAACTTAGATTTAGTTGGTGTGACATATCATATTTCTCATTTATATAGCAAAACCCCTAATTTTACCCTTAAAACGCGTGTCTTCCATGTATTTTAACACTAATTCCAGCCATGTAGACTTATATTTTCTTATTTTCAGGTTGCAAACAGTTGAATATCATGGCAAACAATATCATAATGAACTTTCATCCCATATGAACAAGGTTTCATAAAGCAAATAGCATAAAAAGATCATTTTTCTTTGTAAAAATAGCATTACCGCTTATTGTCAGGTCTCGGTTTCTTGGTCTTGATTACAGGACTGATTTCCAAGATGCATTTAATGCTCATCATCTTCAAGATCAACACTCTTCATGTCTTCATCCATCCAGAAGCAATCCGGTCTCATCCGGAGCAGCTTTCATCCACCATTCTTCATTGTCTTCTTCCACACAAGAACAGCCCCTTAAGGGAGAGAGAGGGAGGAGAGAGAAAGACTAAAATCAGACATCTTCATCCAAGCCATCATTGTGCGAGCGAGAGGCAGCGATATGATTAGCAAGGAGAAGGTAGGCAAGCCCCATGATCACTTGGGGGGGTTGCTCACAAGCAGGAGATTGATGATCCACACTTTGAGTGCAAATTTCGGCGCCTGATGGCGCCTCCTCCATGCCACAATTTGTTGTATCTCTCTCCTCCACACTTTCATGTGACATTTAAAATTTAGGCTCCCAAAGGTTACTAGCCCATTTTGCCCAAATTTTGTCCACCCCTTCGCATCTTGACCGGTTTCTTGGCCATTTCCCCATCCGGGCTCCAAATCGAGCTCTGAAAAATCCTGGGCGTTCGGCTTGACATCCCGCATTGGCTGGCAGCTCCTGACAACCCACACAGAAATTTGAAAAATTATCAAAAATCAACAAATGTCTCTTGGGCACCTTTTAAGAGTCATATGTCACTTGGTGCTTAAAATCGTCCTAGTTGGAGTCGCCACCTTCGACGTTGAATATTTTTCCCCTAAATTTTGGATTTTTTGGCAAATTTTAGGCACATCTTAGGCTCAAAACTCCGCTCTCACTCAACCCTATGATGCCCTATATATGACTCATAGGAGTTGAATACAATTTGCAATATCATGTATAGGTCCTAAAAATTCTCTGAATTACCGTGTAACATTTGTAACCAAGTGAAAAGCTTTCCAAAAGTGGTCCCAATTCACTATTTGAGTAAAAGACTTTGTGTAAGACCTATAGCTAATCTAGAATAACCTATAATACTTGTAGATGACTAAAAATCAACTCAAATCAAAGTCCAAGTGCCCTATTACACTTGAACACATATGTCCCCTCTATAAGGAGTGTAATGCCTAAAATTTTCCTATAATAAATATGTGATAACATGTATAATCCATGTAATCGATTAATGGAGTCCCAATCAATGCTATCCAGGTGAAGTCTTTAGATCTCCAATGACTCCACTTGTGGTATCTATGGTGAGGGATATACCAACATGATAGGCTCCCCACATGGGCTCCAAATCAGTGGGAGATAGGCAAAGTTTCCCTCAAGTTGGTCAATTGTACCCCTTTGGGATCTATAACAATGGTTGGGAAAGGGTCACCTCTCTATTGTCCCACTCTCTCCCCCGATATCCACCCTTTTCCTCAATGGAAATATCAACATTGTAGGAGCATTATAATTGAGAAAACATGAAAAATATGCATAACTGGAAATTTCTTCTAGCCTTCAATGATATGCAAACTTTGATCGATGAAAATTGGAATCAAGAAATAGAGATTGGATGATGTTCTTACCAATGTGATTCAGTGACTCACTAATTGCAAGTGCTTACTCTTTACAATATTTCTTTCTTGGGCAAAGAGAATCATACGATCAAATCAAGGTTATGCATCAAGACAATTAAATGACATTCATGATGAAATAGAAGTGAAATGAATGTTGAATTTCAATTGAAAGGCTCTAATCAATGAGAAGAAATACTAATCTCTTATCTGTTGATCGATTTCAAAGAATTAATTGATTAAGAATCTCCCATCAACAAGTGGACAATATTTATACAAGTGGATATTGAGAGATTTCAAAGACTAACCAAGTAAAATATCTTGATCAAGCTTGAAGAAGATGATTGTTTCACTTGGAATCAAGCTTCAGTCCAATAGTCAAAGAAATTTCCATAATTCATCATAAAGATCCAATGATCCATAGAATTCAGACCATACATGCTTGAAGAAGATTAAATCCTTAAAGAATCAATTCTCCAAGTCTACTTGAATACTTGAATATTAAAGATTCAAGATCTTTGAACAAAATCCCCACAATATAGCTCCATTATGAGCTTTGAAATTGAGAAGAGCCAAATGTTGAAGAAGTTGAAGCTTCCAAGTGTGTGGGCCTGTCCTACTACTGTGTTGAAGGGCTTCTAGCCAAGAGGATGAAGATCAGGGCTCAAATCTTGCAAAAGCTTATTGTGGAAGTTTCTCATTGAGTGTGCCAAGGTTGCTTGAGAGGCATGAGATTGGGAGTAGTAGGAGCATGAAATTAGAGCAGCAAGAACAACGAAAATTTGAAATCAAAATTGGTAGGCCAGATCGTGGAGTCATTGCTCACACTATGGTGCTCTATTTGATGCTTGGAAGTTGAAGATTCATTTGCCCAAAGATCAGAGAGCAATAAGAGATCATTAAAGAGTAAGAGATTGATTTTCTTGGTAGCCACTATAAAAGCTTTAGCCAAAATCCTGAAAGAGAGAGGAAAGAGAAAGTCTACCTTGAAACATAACTAGACTTTTAACCTCCAAATTTGTTGAGATAGCAAGCTCAACATTTGTAGACATTGATGATGAACCACTTGGCTAGATGGGTCTGCATGCCTACACTTAACATGTTGGTGGTCACTATGATCCTCACATAGCCATTGACTTATTACTTATTATATTTAGTTTGTTGTACCTATCTAAAACTGGTATAGATATAGTACCAATCAATTAGTATAGTTAGTTATGCACTATTTCATTTAGTATGCCACTTTCCTTTATGTTATATCTTATCTATACTTTGTGTGCTTTGTATTGTATATGAAAAAACCAACAAGAAAAAATTTTGGCCTCCATCTCTCTTATTGTGCTCTTGAGTGAGCTTTCTCCTATGTGTATAGTATCTATTTGGCGCATTACATGGTATTAGAGTGGCATCACTGAGAGAGGTTGGTTTGAAGGCTAAATTAAAGAAGAAGAAGCAAGAATTCAAGCAAGCAAGCAATGAGTAAGAAACTCTTCCACTCTTTCTCTTGGATAGTACCTGTGGATGCATTAGAAGCAAGGAAGGCATAGCAAAAATCTCAGATCCCTGTGAGACTTGATATGTGAGTAGAGCACTGTATATTTTGCAAATGAGCATTTATGGCTTTTTCACAACTTTTTTGGGCATCTGAGGCTATTTCAGGCTAGCCCCATTTTGAACACAAAAGGTTGCCGACAACAATTTTAGGGCATACTGCAATGTTGGCTGTGTTGACCGAAAGTGGGTGCACAGGTTATGAATTTCAAATCTGTAAGTTTTTTGGTGTTTTCCAAGAAGCAAACATAAATTTTATTTACAAACAGGTTGCAAATTACATGTATTGTTGAGTAGTTGGTGAAAAAGCCTGCTTGGGGTGTATTGCTCTGCACTTGTTGTGAAAGGTTACAGAAGACTTGTTTATTATTTTCTATCATTTTTGTGATAATGTCAGAGAACAATGGAAATCCCATCATTGAGAAGCTAGACAATACCAACTACCCATTGAGAAAGTTCAATGTGATGAACTTCCTTATTGGAAAAGGCATTTATGAGTGTGTTTCAACTGAAGAAAAAGAGCCAGAGATGAGTAGCCCTGTGATTGTAGATAAATTAAAGATGTAGCAAGAATGGAATGCACAAAAAGATGATGTATTGGCTATCTACAGTCATTGATAATACTGTACTAGGATATATCAGAAATGTAGAAACTTCACATGCAACTTGGACAAATTTTGAGAACATGTTTTCAATAAATACAAAGACACAAACGATTCAACTCAAGTAAGAGTTGAATACTTTGAAGAAAGGAAAAATGTATGTCAATGAGTATGCTTTGAAGGTGAGGAGCATTGCAGATGCTTTGGTAGCAATTGATGAAATGTCTAATGATGATGATTTGGTCTCATCTACTTTGTGTGGCTTTAATAATGAGAAGGCTTGGAAATCATTTGTCACGTTTGTATATGTACGAAAGTCATTTCTAGATTTTGATGAGCTAGTCTCTCTCATGATTACTGAAGAGATCAATATATAGGGCGACTCATCTGAAAAAAATGGCGATCACGTCCAAGCATTTTACTCGAGTTTGGAAAGGGAAAGTAGGAGATTCTCTTCGAGAGGTCGTGGTATGGGGACGTGTTGATGATAATAAGCAAAACAAGTGAAATCAGCAATTCGGTGAAATGTAAGGTTCAAGAGGCCATGGAAAATTTAGAGGCAAGGGGAGGTCTAGAGAAAGAAATAGATGTTAGAACAAAGGTTCTAGCGATTCTGGCATCGTTTGTCATTATTGTGGAAAAATCAGTCATATTGCAGCCCATTACTATGTTAAGAAGGATTATATTCATAATGGTAAATTGCAACAAGGAAATTATGCATTATCTTCATGAAAGAATGAAGAAAAAAAATAAGCATTGGTTTGTTATGCAACATATGATGAAATGTTGTTATAATAAAGGAACACATGATGATGTACGGTATGTCAATTTAATTACATCTAATCATATGACAAGTTATGCTGAATGGTTTTGGAGAGATGTAGGATTTACAAAATCCAAATTATGTGCAAATGTGTGATGATTCATGCCACCCAAATTCACACGTTGGAAAGGTTTTCTTGTCCTTGAATGGTAGAGCAAGGGTTACAGGTTCAATTTAATACAAAAGGTTGTTTTGGAGAAAAATTTAATGATAAGTATAGGTTGGTCACAAAAGAAAGTAGAGTTGGCCGCATATTCACCTTAGGCGCTAGAATTCTTGTTATGAATGCTACCATGTATACACTAAAGGCAAAGGAGTGATTCCAGACATTGAAATATGGTACAAATGTATTGGACATGCAAATATACAAAGGCTAAAATTAATGTAGTCCAAAGGATTGGTTAGAGGGTTTCCTGGCTTTTAGAGTTGCAGAATTTCATAAAGTGTGTGAAGCATGTCAATTTGATAAGCAAGCAAGATAATCTTCTTTACATGATAGAGATGTAAGCACAATCATACTTGATATTGTACATACAAATGTTTGGAGGCCTACATAGAACATCTCTTGGTGATAGCAAATATTTTGTTATATTTATTGATAATTGTTTAAGGAAGTTGTGGGTATAGTTCATGAAGGAAAAGAGTCACATATTTAATCACTTTAAAACTTTCAAGGCTAAGGTTGAAATAGAAACATGAATGATGGAGGGAGGGAGTACCTTTCTAATGAGTTTAGTGCCTTCAAAGGTCTCACGAGATAAAGAAACTATTTACTTGCAGGTATATCCCACAACAAAATGGGATTCTAGAAAGAAAAAATAGACATATTGCAGAAGTTACACGGGCATTGGTGGCTAAAAAGAATATACCAAAATAGTCTAAAGTTGTTCATATTGTCGTCTATATTATGAGTAGAACTCCCACTGCTACAGTTCATGGGGTGACCCCTGAAGAATGCTTTATAGGTAAGAAGCCCAATATGTCACACTTGAAAGTGTTTGGATGTAATGTTTACGTTCATATACTAGATGAACTACAAAAGAAGCTTGATCCAAAGGCTGAAAAATGTATTTTTATTGGATACTCTTTAGACTAGAAATGGATCATTGTTATAATCCTATCATAAGTGAGTTCAAAGTGAGCAAGGATGTTATTTTTTATGAGATGAGTGATTGATATGCATCTACTACTGATGATGTACTAGACTATG
This sequence comes from Lygodium microphyllum, assembly GCF_053477565.2. Classification (NCBI taxonomy): domain Eukaryota; kingdom Viridiplantae; phylum Streptophyta; class Polypodiopsida; order Schizaeales; family Lygodiaceae; genus Lygodium; species Lygodium microphyllum. The sequence goes on from NC_141163.1 coordinate 57,110,757, forward strand.
ATACTACTCATGATAGCTATGTGCAAAAGGAAAAGTAAGAGTCATGGAGCATTAGTGGACCAGAAACATCATTTGGTACTACACCTACAGTTAGCCCTTGCTTTGGGAGACTAAGGAGTAGCCCCACATCTTCAAATGGATCTACAAGTATTGCAAGTAAATACAAAGGAAAAAAAAAAGTGTCAGATGGTAATGATGTATCTATTAGTCATTTGGGATTTGATGGAGATTCTAGTGGTTCAGAGAGTTTTGATGACGAACTTGATATTCCTTCAATCAAGATACTAGGTGTACAAAGAGCACATGATAATGTAAGGGCTCCATTAATTGATCCAGTGTCTAGCATGATCAAATATCCTATTAAAAGATTTGATTTTGAAGGTTATATAGCTCACCATTATGCTTATATGGTAAAGGAGGTTGAGGATATTGAGCCCACTTATTTTGAGGATGTTGTTGGTTATGCTCATTGGGATGCAGCAATGGAGATGGTTGCATAAGAAACCAATAATACTTGGGATTTGGTGCCCTTTCTTAAGGGCAAGAAAGCTACTGGCTATAAGTGGGTTTACAAAATCAAGCATAATACAAATGGTTCGATTAGCTACTAGAAGACTAGGCTAGTTGCAACAGGCTATGCTCAAACATATGGCATAGATTATTAAGAAACATTCAGTTCAATTGCTAGGATGGCAACTATTAGATGTGTGATTACTTTGACAACAGCCAAAGGTTAGAATTTGTAGCAAATGGATGTCAACGATGCTTTCTCATATGGCGAATTGCAAGAAGAGGTATGTGGAGCAACCAGCAAGTTATGAGGATTTAGAGCATCCCAAATATGTGTATAGGTTAAAGAAAGTGCTTTATGGACTAAAGCAAGCACCTAGAGCATGCTTTGATAAGATCAAAGAGTATCTTGTCAACATTGATTTTAATGTTTTTGATATTGAGCACTCACTTTATGTGAGAAAGGAAGATGTAGGTTTGGTCATCATAGTCATTATGTGGATGCCTTGATTATTATGGGTGATAGTGACAATGGGATTGTTGAAAGTTAAGGACTTTTTGAAGAAGAACTTTGAGATGAAGGATTTGGGTGAATTGAGCTAGTTTCTTGGTATGGAGGTGATCAAATGTAATGATGGTATATGGCTATCCCAAAGACAGTATGGCTTGGATATGTTATCCAAGTATGGTATGATAGCATGTAAGTCTCTTTCAATGCCATTGGAGCAATATGTGAAGTTGAGTGTTGATGTTGGGGATGATATTGAAGACCCTACTATGTTTAGGAGGTTAGTAGGGAGTATGATTTACATGACTATCATAATGCCATATTTGAGTTATGTTATTGACCTTGTCAGTCAGTTTATGTAGATGTCTAGAAAGTATCATTTGGATGCAGTTAGATGCATATTGAGATATATGAAGTCCACTTTGTATTATGGACTTTTTTATGAGATAGGTAAGGATATACATGTATTTGGATACACAGATGCAAATTCGGCTAGTAGTATGTTTGACAGAAGATCTATCAATGGATCCATATTTTCTCTTGGTAGTGCAGTAGTTACATGGAGTAGTAAAAAGCAACCTATAGTTGCTTTATCGAGTATAGAACCTGAGTATAGAGGTGCTACTATGGTAGCACGCTAGGTGGTATGGCTATAAAAGTTATTGGGTGATTTGAATACGCAAGGAGATGATTCAGTTGTTGTCATTCACTATGACAACATGAGCAATATATAGATAGCAAGGAACCTAGTGTTCCATGCTATGAAAAAACACATTGAGATGCATTGCCACTTTGTGAGAGAGGAGGTACTTGTAAGAGATTAACTTGGTATATGCTAGAACAAAAGATCAAATAGCTAATATTTTCACAAAGGCATTGGGTGCAGAGAAGCTTCAAAAGTTTTGAAGCTTACTTGAAGTTGCAAAGATACAGTTGAGCTTGAGGGGGAGTGTTGAGATAGCAAGCTCAATATGTGTAGACATTGATGATGGACTATCTAGCTAGATGGGTCCATACATCTACACTTAGCACGTCAGTGGTCATTATGATCCTCACATAGCTACTGCCTTATTACTTATTATATTTAGTTTTTTGCATCTACCTATAACTAGTATAGTTATAGTGCCAATCAATTAGTATAGTTAGTTATGCAATGTGTGACTTAGTAGGCCACTTCATCTTGTATCTTATATATACTTTATGTACATTGTATTGTGTGGGGAAGAAGAAGAAAAACTAAATCAAGAAGGGTGAAGTAAGCCATCCTTGGATTTTGACTAGTCTAGAGTCCAAGTTGAAAGCTAGCAACTCTAGAATGGAAATTACTTAATGGATGCTGAGAAAGTAAAATATATCAAGAGGGATATAAAGAGAGTTGAGATTCTTGAGAAGCTTAACTTCATTAAAACCTCTTGCTTCTTTGAAATGAAAGACCCCCAAGTTCTTATTTTTGTGAATGGGCAAATAACGAATCAAAATTAATATGTATACTCATAGTTTATAGAAGTCATAGATCTTGTATGCATTCGAATTTGGCCTCAGATGTCCTTTGTACCTAATCTAAAATATATATAGTTGGTTTGATCACCCCAATACAAGCATGGATGCAAAAAGAATTCCTCTTGTCACAAATATGTCATCAAGCCTAACAAACTAATAGCCCTTGTTCCACTTAAAGACCACTTTAGCTTGGCTAAAGTCTTACAAATCAAGAGATTTTCTAATATCACTATGGAATATTAGGTTCAAAATCACAATGTGACAAAAATCTTATAGAAATTATGAATCTCTATGGATTATTATTATTATTTATGGGACAGAAGGAAATCATTGTGTAAGACCTCAAGGAATAATATACAAAACTTATAAATATTTAACTAGAAAGACTCTTTTACGTCTTTCAAAATATTGTGTAGGAAGAATTTCACATGATGCTCCCCCTAGTTTATCAAGTAGAGTTGTAATGCAATGTCTCTCTACATAAGCATCTTTTTCAAATGATGGGCTAGATCTTTGTTCCAAATTGTTGATGCCTCCCAACTATTGAATTTTTGTTGACCACATTAGCAAGTTAGAGTATGATCTATGAAGATTTTGTTGGGTGTAGAGACTCAACATTGCCCCAATTTTTATCTTTTATTTGTGTCCCTCTAGCCCTATTGAGTACCATGAGTGTGAGGCAATGAATCATGCTCATTGGATATATAGGAGAGTTACCTAGACCATTTGAGCTAATCGTATTCTATTTTCCCATCGATTGCAAGCTTCAAGCTATCAACTAGACAGAATTAGCAACCTTCATGTAGAGTATGTAGCCCTATACATAATGAGCAAGCCACCTACATATTACTATATTTCCCTAAAGCAATATCATGGTTGATCTTGTATTATATGTATGCCTTTTGAGCAAAGCCTTTTGCATATAAATAAATGGAATAATATCATGGTTGATCTTGTATGATATGTATGCCTTTTGAGGAAAGCCTTTTGCATATAAATAAATGGAGTAATATAATTGGTCTTTCTTTCTCTTTGTAATCTTATTATGAATCAGGTTAACTTACTTTGTTGCAATATAACTTCAAAATGAACCATGGCGTGATTTTTTGGTCTTTTAAACCATGTACCAATTCACTCTTCATTCATGGGACTACTCTCAATGAGAAGAATTCATGAAGATTTTGGAAAGTCTTTAACCTAGGATACTATGTGGATAGGCATTGGCCTCAGTATGGCATCTATTGCATCATTAACATTGAGAGGCTAGTGTACCTTCAGACTAACCTAAAGAGAATTCAATGATGGAAGAACTATAGTTTGTCAAAATAATTTTGTTCAAAAAACTTAGAGTGAAAACCATAATAAGACCTTGACAGGGAACACCTAGTGTGCAAGCTAAAGAATAGTCTATATGGCTTGAAGCAGGCATCTAGGGAATGGTACCATAAGTTTGATGCATTCATGCAGTCACAGAGCTACAACTACAGTGCTATGGATCCGTGCTTGTACACGAAGAAATCCCATGATGGTTCTTTACTAATTTTGGTACTCTATGTGGATGACATGATTTTAGCAGGGACAACTCATGAGGAGCTAGATACTCTTAAGGCTCAACTCAAGAAGAGCTTTGAGATGAAAGATCTACGACAAGCCTCTCATATATAGAATTCCCCTTAGAAAGTGATTGTATGTGAAGGCTTAATTCAAGACATTGAAGCTCATGGAGAACCATAGTTCTTCATCTCTATTCTTAAATACAAGATCTTCACCCTTATGTAGCTTGCCATTTCTCATTTCCAACAGTTTAAGTCATGTTCATTATAAAAGAACTCACCAATCAAGTATATTGATGTCAATAGCAGTATCACTACTTTAGTAAATTATTGTCATCCACTACTACCTAAGCTTCTATCTAGTAAAAAAAGGCCAATTGCATTCCTTACCTTCCACAACATGAGCTTCTTGGACTTCAATAACAACCATTGCTCCTCTATTGATTTTTACTATTTAGAAAAAAAGGCCAATTGCATTCCTTGTCTTCCACAACATGAGCTACTTGACCTTCAACAAAAACCATTACTCTTCTATCCTCTACCACTTAATCCTTAGTATTCCATATCTATGACACATTACCTTTCATGATGATGGATGGCTAGTACTTGTCTAGGAAATAACAAATGCTAACCAAATTCACATACTACAAAAAAGAATAACTACAAAGATAGTGGCTATTGAAGTCCAAAAGCATAAAGGAGGCCTTCAAAGGCACTTAAAGTTATTAAGAACACTGCTCTCACAAACTTCCATTTCTAGCAATTGCCAAACCTTGTTATGACTAAAAGTAATAATCAACTCCACAATTGAAAAGAGCAGGAAGAGACTAGGGCAAGTGCTAAAAAACACCATGTCAATGCTTCATTAGAGGCCAATAAGACTTGGGATCTAGTACCATTGCCTAAGGGAAAAAAAGCTATTGTCTATAAGTGGGTCTACAAAATTAAGTACAATGTAGATGGTTTTGTTAGCAAGTATAAGGCTAGGCTGGATACAAAAGGCTATGCTCAAAGATATAGCATAGATTATGAAGAGACATTCAATCCAATCACTAGGATGGCAATTGTTAGATGTGTGATTGCTTTGGCAGCAACCAAAGGTTGGAGTTTATAGGAAATGGATGTAAAGTTCTTCCATGGTGAATTGCAAGAAGAGGTGTATATGGAGTAGCTAGAAGGTTATGAGGATTTAGAGCATCCCATATATATCTAGGTTAAAAAAGGTGCCCTATGGGCTAAAGCAAGCACCTAGAGCATGGTTTGACAAGATTAGACATTATTTTGTCAACATTGGCTTTTACATTTTTTATGTTGATCACTCACTTTATGTGAGAAAGCGAGAAGTAGGTTTAGTCATCATAGTCATCTATGTGGATGACTTGATTATTATAGCTAACAATTGAGAGTGGGATTGCTGAAGTCAAAGACATTTTGAAGAAGAAGTTTGAGATGAAGGATTTGGTGAGCTAAGGTACTTTCTTGGTATGGAGGTGATCAAATGTGATGATGGTATATCACTATCCCAAAGGTAGTATGGCTTGAATATGTTGTCCAAGTATAGTATGGCAAGGTATAAGCCTCTTTTCTTATTATTGGAGCAAAATGTAAAATTGAGTTTGATGTTGGGGATGAGATAGAAGACTCTACTATGTTTAGAAGCATAGTAGGGAGTCTGACTTACATGACTATGACAAGGCCCAGACTTGAGTTATATTGTTGGCCTTACCTATCAATTTATGTAGATGCCTAGAAAGTCTCATTTGGATGTAGTTAGAGGCATATTGAGGTATGTGAAGTCCACTTTGCATTATTGACTTTTTTATGAGGTAGGTAAGGATATAGAGGTGTTTGGATACACAAATGTAAATTGGGCTGGTAGCATGCCTGACAGAAGATCTACCAGTGGATTCATGTTTTTTCTGAGTAGTACAATAGTTATGTGAAGTAGTAAAAAACAACCTATATTTGCTTTATCAAGTATAGATATTGAGTACAGTGATGCTACTATGGTAGCATGTGAGGTAGTATGGTTGCAAAAGTTATTGAGTGATTTGGGAGTGCAAGGAGATGGTCCACTTATTGTCATTCACTATGACAACATGAGCAACATATAGTTAGTTAGGAACCTTGTGTTCCATGCTAGGACAAAACACATTGAGGTGCATTACCATTTCATGAGAGAGAAGATGCTTGCAAGAGTGATTGACTTGGCGTATGTTAGCACACAAGATCAAATAGCTAACATTTTTACAAAGGCATTGGGTGTAGAAAAGCTTTGAAAATTTCAAAGCTTACTTGGAGTTGTAGAGATACAGTTTTTAAGAAGAAGGCTTATTAACTCAAAAAGCATAATAGGATAAGTTTGAATATGCCAATCTATATGATAATTAACTAATCATAGAGACATACGCCATCAATGAATTAGATTTCCTAAGAGGAGGGCTTAAGTAGGACCCTCAAGCAAATCTAAAGTCATTGGAGAACATCTCAAAAGCTACAACTTGGAGCTAGATCGAGGTCCATGATTTGAATGCCATGCATGAATACCCAGTCTTTTAGAGACTCAAGGTCTAGAGCAATTAGATGGATTTTCAAATGATGATGATGATTCTTTGAAAGACCCAGAAGGGGAGAAGTTGGATAAAATCAAAGGAGGAAGCCTCAAATATTGAGCTTGAATAGATTGATTTGTATTGATGGACAATCTATAGAATAGATCCTAGCTAACCTTGCTCCAAAGAATGCAACTAGAATGCTTGTTCATGGTGGAGTAGTTGAGATCAACGCAAAGAGGGAATTTGGAATTCCTATATGTTCTAGAATATGAAAAGGTGAAACTAGAATTACTAGACTTGGCCACCATGTACAACTTAAAAGCACAAGAAGACAATACCACTCTTGACTAAGAAGAGATAATTAGCAACTCTTTGAAATTGAAGTCAAAGGTGGAGACAAGCATAGATAGTGACCAATAGATCCCTCAATTGTAACGTACCTGCCTTGATTATGTGAGGAGTAACATTTTAGTAGTCGCCCAGAGTTTACCTTCAAACCGTTGCTATTCGTACTCTAACTAGAATAATCGGCTAGTTAACCCTCGGTCTACCGTGTAGGGGAAACGTCCTCACGTTACCAATGGAGGACCAACCTGGAGGTTCCTAATTGACCTAACAGTCACCTAGCACCAACTAACTCACATCTGGAGGTATCATGTTTGATTCTAAGACCAAACCCTTGGTAAGTTAGTGAATTGTCCCTTCCTAGAGTTTCTTTCTAGAATTTGTTTTTTGGGGAAACCTCTCGACTAACCAAGAACACCCTACCATAGGGCTGGATACCTCAGGAATCCATCCATCCGCTTTCCTTAATGAAGTTTCTTAGTTATCTAATTACCTACCACATTACATGAAACACATAAAAATAGCTTTATTAATTAAAAATCCCATTATGCACAACTGTTTGTTTGCGTAATTTACTCATGGACATATAATCAAAATAAAACTAATTCATTGATTATATTCCATAATGTGTGTTCTTCTACCCATACAAGAGAAAAATTACAATTTCACGTGCTACCTCATCCGGCGCATCTGCATGCCACCAAGATCAAATCCACCTATAGCTAGCATTTTTAGGTGTCCCAAGAAGAACTCAGGCCATACATGGGACCAAGTAGTTCCTAGGTGCATAAAGGATTTACTAGCTAGAGCCCCCTCCCTGGCACCAAGTCCACCTCCTACTTAATGCGATCCCTGATAGGAGACCTCTTGCCATTGGAGTCGGGTCCATGCTTCCACGACGATAAAAACATCCCCTCTTGGTATGGGGATTCAACACCTATCCTTGGGGGAGGTATAAGGATCCTCAATTTTTATCTATTCCAATACTTAATTCAATCAAGATCTAATCTAGAAAATAAAAAACAAGATTGATGTCTTTAGGCAATTATGACTTCAAACAATCATACAACTTTCAAGTGGTGATTAATCTCGTAGCAATCGACCTTTGAATTTCACGCAGTGAGCTCTTCCCCTTGGAATTTAACTAGGATATCTAGATTTAGGGGTCTCTAACTTCTTAGTTTAAGGTTTATGATGACATTCTTGTAACCCAAGTTTCTTGGCCTTAAGTCAGTTTCTTCAACTTAGAGATATTTCCAGTCTTTTTTCTTCTTAATAAATTCGTATTGAATTCAAAATTTCCCATGGTTTCTCTTGAGTTCTAGGTTTTCATAGTTTCCCTAATAGTTTCTAGCCTACAAGATATTCTAATAATTTACCAAGTAAATGCTCTAAGATCGCAATATTTCTTAAGAGATCTATCTTATTCTTATTGAATTTGCATAGGAATTTTTAGAAAAACATGTGGTATCGTGATTGGTAAAGGGTTGTCATCCATGCTCATGACTCCGTTAGTGACTCTCATGCTCGCAACTCCAACCGTTGCTTCCACGTTAGTAGGGTCACTTGCAATTCCCATTTTTGAATTCTTTTTGTTTGAGGTCATGACGAAAACATGATTTGTAGAAGAAGAAGAACATGACAGTAATACCGGCTTAGCAAAGGTGTTAGACTCTCGATGATGATGATAGTTATTGCACGGTTCTATGATTTAGGCCTCGTGGATGGTTCTTCTTGCCTTGTGGAGAGCAATACTTCTCTCTCTCTCGCCTTGGCAAGTAAGGTCAAGAACAAGAGTAGCTCTTTCTCTAGTGTAGAGCAATAGCGAGAGAATGGGTATGATCTCTCTCTCTCTCTCTCTCTCTCTCTCTCTCTCTCTCTCTCTCTCTCTCTCTCTCTCTCTCTCTCTCTCTCTCTCTCTCTCTCTCTCTCTCTCTCTCTCTCTCTCTCTCTCTCTCTCTCTCTCTCTCTCTCTCTCTCTCTCTCTCTCTCTCTCTCTCTCTCTCTCTCTCTCTCTCTCTCTCTCTCTCTCTCTCTCTCTCTCTCTCTCTCTCTCTCTCTCTCTCTCTCTAGTGGACGGAGTAGAGACGAGAGTAGGGGTATGAATTCTATCAGATAGGGTTTGTCATCATCTTGTCTTCTCAGATTAGAGTAGCAGAGGATGAGAGGCCTTCGGTGTATCTCCTCCTTGGGTTGAGTGGAATAGTGTCTCCTTGTCTCGTGATGAGTAGAGTCTCCTCCTCTCAAATTGACGGAGTAGAGTCTCCTCATCTTTTGGAATTGTGGAATAGAGTTTTGTCCTTCTCAATCAATGTCTCGTCCTCATCAAGATGGCCCTTTTTCTCCCCTCTGGTTACCCCTATGCTCTCAATTTACAATTTTGCAATGGGGTCACTGATCAAAAGCACGTTAATTTTTCTTTACATGTGATGTTTTTTTTTTTTTGGGGGGGGGGGGGGGGGGGGGGGGGGGGGGGGTTGGGTTATTATCCCTCTCAGTATGTAATCGTGATGATGCTAATGTTTGTGATGAGGAGGATGTTGACGTTTGCGATGATGAGGCCGTGCTGATTACATTGACGTTTGTTGGTCGTTTTTTCTTTTTTTGAAAAAAAATCTTACATAATAGGTAAATGAAAAACTTACACAATATGTAAAAACATTACATCCTCTTCCCCTTAGAGGAATTAAGATGTCCTCATCTCGAGAGAAGTTGGGGGTGTTGTTTATGTAGGCTTTCTTCATCAATCCAAGTGGCATACTCCTCAAGATAATCCTTCCACTGGATGAGATATTCTCTAAGGGTCCTATTCCTAAGGATTCTTTCTTTTACATCCAAGATTCTATCAAGTTGAAGTTCAAGTAAACCTTGGCTCGGCATTACAACTATTTGATCATCAAGAATATGATCATGATTAGGTACATAGAGCTTCAAAAGACTTATATGGAATACATCATGAACATTTAGGGTTTCAGGAAGTTGCAACTTATAAGCATTAGGTCCAAGAGCCTTTATGACTTTGTAAGGTCCACAATATCTTGGGATTAGCTTCTTAAATTTTCCCAAGGATAAAGAGCTCCTCTTTGGGTGTAAATGGATAAAAACCTTGTCCCCTTCTTCGGATTTCATCCACAATTACTAAACTAGCTCTTACTGTCATACTCCAAAATTACGCTCATTTTATTTGAAGCTATAAAATTAGGTTGTCGCTTGTATGCGCGCTTAGAAGGTTCAAAATAGTCGGCAACTCTGGGTCTATTTCCCCAAAAGGTAACTTTTCTTCTTGCTCGGGAATTAAGCCTAGAATTTCAGCAACCTCTCTAACGTCTTTCGTGTCGAAAGCAATTTTTAAACCTCTGGATACACGTATCCAAGGCAACACATCATCCCACACTACTCTTCTAAACGTCCGATAAGTTGTGCGGTGATACCAATCAAAGTGGTACAATACACTGATTGTATTTATCTCTACCGCGTCTATTAACCCAAAGTGCGTCGCTAGTAGAACTATGGTTTGCGCACAGTCGTTATAACCCCAGCTCCAAGAGGATAATTGTTCAACGTCCACAGTTAATTGTGGCCCAAAATATGTGCCTCCCTCTACTAACTCTGTATCCCTCACCCAATCTAGCACTTTTCTTTGGCACTCTTGGGGCAAATTAGGAAAATAGTCCCTTAGAAAAGAGAATGTGTATTCACTCATAAATAACACCTAGGATTTGAATACCCTAGGAAAATTGATCACCCGCTAGAGCGCACTTGGCCCCCCGGCAGACGCACCAAAAAATGACCGGCCAAAGACCAAGCCACTTTTAACCCGGTTAACAAGCCAACTCCTAAGAGTTGTTGCACTAAACAGGTGATTATTGCTACTAACTTTACTAAATTGGTTTAGTCTTCCATTATTTAATTTTTGTTCGTAGTAGTCCAACTATAAATATCTAAACTCCAGTAAACATACTTAATCTCATACTTCTCTTCTTTTCAACTTTTACAGCTAGATCTTTATATTGGGCACTAAAACGCTAAACCTAGGATAACTACAGTTTCCCTCCATCTTTCAGGAGCGGCTTCTCATAAATTTCTCCTGCCAACTAGTGGTGGTTTATCCAGGAAGTCTTGATATTTTACTTTAAGAAGTTTGTTTCATGTAACAGATCCCTTGGATCTATTTAAATATCTCCATTTAAATTCCTTTATATCTTTATCTTCTTCAACTGATTAAAATTATTTCATTTTATTTATTTAATTAACAACAAACATTCAAATCAAAACAATTCAACGTTCTAAAACCCATAGCTTTTATCCCTTGATAAACGTCTCCCCACTTCGTACCGCAATTTCATCGTTACTTATTAGTATTTAAATACTTAATTCATTTTGCAAACATAAAGTCCTTTCCTTTTTTTCTATTATTAAACATCAACCAGAATAAAACAAGTTCTTTCATACTCTCACGTGTCCACATTCATAATTTATTTCAAATTCCCATATCACCCTTTAATTTATCAATGAGTCCTAGTAGCCCTCCACTCTATGTATTTAAGAAATTGGTTGTAAGATGAATAACATGTAAAAATTTAATATAGATGCTGAGGCTTTTTTCCCCCATGCCATCCATTTAATCATCTTATTAAGTTTTTTTTATAAAAATATTGTAATTTAAAATAAGGTTATAATTTTCTTATCATCAACAAACATCAGGAAAATACTATTGTATCTCTCATTTGTTTTTCCATCCTTGTATTATTGAGTAATACATCACCTATCGTTTTGTTTTCTCCAAATAAAAACACTAGGTTTATGTGTAAATGTCCTTTCAGTAGAATATAATTAAACTGTTGTTTCTTTTTGCTTTAAAGCTTACAAAACTTCATCGGCAATCAAGAATTGTCTTTTCAGCTGTTCATGTAAAGATCCATATTTTTATTGATAGATAGCCCATTTCTTGTAAATGAAAACTACTATTTTGCTTTAAAAATAACTAGTTTTGAATTTTTAAATATGTTAAACCATCTCTAAAAATTTTGATAAAAATTCAGTAAATTTCTTGGGTCATAACCTTTAGAAAAAAAAATGTCACAACTTATAAATTTTCAATCAGCCATTTTATAAAAATTTATTTGTGTCATTTTTAAGCATTTTCCACTATTTTCTATTTCTAATAAATAGAAACAAGTCCACATAAATGCAAAAAACCATTCAACATAGAAAAAAAAGTTTCAAAGCATTTTCTAAAAATACTAAACTAAACATTTACTGATAATATATCATTCATTTTAGATAAACGGTTTAGGCATGTACTTGTAAATCCCGCGGGTCGTTGTCACGTCTTTGAAGACCGTGTCCTCTTGCAATCTAGTCAATGCAAGTCCATCGTCCGGTCAGTCATTCCAACCATCAGCTCGTCAATCTTTTTACTCTCTCACCGATCCTCGCATGACTGTTGCTCCATGGCAATGGGAATGACCTTTTTCTCTTAAATTAAAGATTAAACTCTTAAATCAAGAGTTGATTGGCTTTTGGTTGAGGAAGCGACGACTTATGAAGAAGGTGGAGACTAACTCAATATCTCCATGATCTGTCCACCAATTCCTGCGCGAGGCCAAGCGATTTGACGAGAACAAAATCTTCTACCAGCCTATGATCTCAGTTTGCCCAAGTACATTGAGGCTCCAATTTGGCCATTATGAAGAAGGACATGGCGATGGAGGAGAGAAACAATAATTGGTATCATTTTGGATATCAACAGTTAAATTGTATTCTTTTTACTTCCCTAGACTTCCATCTGCTCCTATTGCACCAGTCGTATGGGCAAAAGATGGCGCCCTCCACCTCTTCCTCTCCTACAAAGGTGGCACTTGAGAGAAGATGGCACCTTTCATCATTTTCCTCTCCTTGAGAAGATTCTCTCCCTTAAAAGGATTCTCTCTGTTTTGCAAATTGTTATGTTGATTTTACGATATTTGATGATGATGATAGCAACGGTTGCAGATAACCCTTTGCGCCTACTATGCTATCCTTCTGAATTATGGCCACCATGATGTCGTTTATTGGAGCCCCCATGTCTTGGAATTGTGTCAATTGATCCCGCCTTGATCAGTTCAAAGGGAAAGAAGAATATTCCATGGACTTGAGAGGAGGAAAGAAAACGGCGACGTATCACAGCACCCGCCGAAGTCCTTGCAATAGAGTAGCGGTATATTGCTTGTTATGGGCAGGTATTACACGTCGTTGATGAACCACAAGGAGGCAATGATGAAGGCGATGACCTCTCGAGGGCATGGAAATGACAATTTCTTACTTCTCTTCTTCTCCTTAGGAAGCATGATGAAGAGGACGAGGATTGACAAGAGGAGATGAAGAAGCTGATTGATGCTCACAATGGCGCCTTCCTCTCATGCCCCAGCAATTCGAATATCTCCTCCCTTCCTTCATCTCTATTCGGCCAAGAAGAACCTCCCTTCCCTTTCATCACACCGCCTCCAATCACCTTCACCTTCGATCTCCTTGGTCCTCTCTCAACTCTCCATCCCTCTCTCACAGCCAAGAAGGCACCTCTCTCAATCCCCACGACACGAATTGCAACGGCTTCCCTCTCCCATGACATTCGTTTTTTTCTTCTTTTTCGTTAAAGTTCCTTCTATTAAGGTTTCTTCTATTTAGGTTCCTTCCCATTTAACTAGATATTGCACCTGACCCTTATGCACTCGCTTCTTCTTAATGCATTCCACTATGTAAAATCCTTCTGAAAGCGTCTCACCACCTCCATCTTCCCTTCCTTCCTTCAACACACCACCCCTAAGGCAAAGTCAAGACCCCATCCATCTTCTTTTGCAAATAAACGACTCCTCCCAGTTGTGGCTTGGAGTAGGAGTTTTTGAGAATTTCCTCAAGCACACTCACATTTACGATAAGACCAACATTGAAATCTTTTCAATTCAGGTCGATTGCAAAGCCGAGGGATAGTGCACACATTATTAAGTTTGTAATGATTTCATGTTGGCATTGGATTCATTATAACTTATTGGAACTTTCAGCTCTCTATTGCATTTTCTTATGCACTACTCCTTAATTGCATTGATGCAGTGGCACTCATCTTCAGTTGAAATAAACTGTGCCCTCCATGACCTGAACCATAACCTAAGACTACATAATCTGCCATGAATAACATGATTTCTAGTGGCTCTAAGAATATGGATTGCATAAGCTCAAAGGACTTCATTTTTGCAAAGTCTTACAGTCTCTAAGTCTTGGTCTCAATAGCCTATGCCTTACAAATGAGATATAGGAGTTTCTTGTGGTTGTACACAGGCCAACCCCGATTAAATTTTGTACCAACATTTCCTGGCTAGACTGCAGGGACATGGCCTCCAAAGACAGCAACAACGAATACCGCATCTGCATTAAATTCATGTAAAATTTTAGTAATAAGGTATCAATTGTATACAGTTTTGCCAAAAAATTGTTGCAATAAATGGCATGTTTTTAGGTGTTGTCACTCCTATTAACAGGTTGTTGATGACACAGGCATTCATGCTAATGTTGTTCTTGTAGAATCACATTTTCTTGTTGATGCTTGTGCCTTGCAGAATCTTAGATGTGCTCCGATAGAGGAGGCATCAACCTTCGGTCTAATTTTAATAGTCCAGTCAGCTCTTCCTATGGATCAAGGATTGCATGGGAATAGATGCAATGAGAGAGACCAATTAGATGAGGAAAGAAAGGCTCCTTTGGCCACTCTTGAACAAGAACAATAGACCCATGCAACATACTAATAGAAGGTGATTGGAGGGTCCTTCAAGTTGAAGAATTAATTAGTAGCACTTAGAGCTAGAAAATGTAAAGAAAAAAGAGAGAGCTATAAGAACAATGTGAACTGAGAGAGAGAATAGAGTGTAGTTGGAAAGCAACTATGAAAATTCTATTAAGGACAATGCCCGTGGCTAGAAAGGGAACTAAACACATTGACACAACTACAAGAGTAGTTAAAAAGGGAGTTGGAGAAAGCAACAAACAGTAAATTCTTTGTGATTAATGGCACATGTATATATCAAATAGTCTCTTTATTTGGCCACGACGGTTCATCTTCAATTTATTTATCTTGTTCAATCTTATTTAATTTGATTAGGTATACAATTGAGCCTTTTTTCTTAAACCTTTAACGATTCCAGAAGCTTTTGCTAATTGAATATTTGGTTTTCATGCTTCTCCTTGTGTGGTCACTTGTTGTTCTATAAGATTCAAGAATGTGACTTGGCTCTTTTCACAATGAATATGAGTGTCATTGGGAACTAACCAGTCCATTCCTAATAGGCACTCATAGGTTCCTAGGTTCATCACTCTGAATTGCATGATGGTCTGACTGCCACCTAGATTAAGCTCCACCTTACTTGTCTATTGTGTTGAGGAAACTTCTTTTCCATCAACTAACTCAACTATCAACCCAGGTGCATGCATTGTGTCCATGTCTAGTTTTTTAACACACCTTGGTGGTATGAATGAATGTGTGCTTCCACAATCACTCAAAATTTTAAAGGGTTTACTATTATAGATTAATGGTTTTTGAATCACTGAGAACTGTCGATTTGATCCCTTCTTGTTGAGAGAGGTGTGGATTTTGTAATGTGCCCGGCCAAGAATGCTTTTGGTGGTCTATCGAGAGATGAGTGTAGGCGATGTTGCCCAGTACTCCCATGGAATGTCATGGGGTTTGTCACCTAGGGTTTCTTGAATCCACCTCACAACGGAACATTCATGGCTGAACCCACTAGGATCGACTTGAAACTTGAGTCCCTAGTAGTCAAGGTCTCCTAACAACATTCTAGTGTTGGGTCCTAGACATCCTACTTTACACAGAGATACCCAATCTGAAGCAGCTCCATGCTGCACTTGGTTCAAAGAGAATGGGAAATGAGAGGGATGTGCCGCTCAACCTCTCTACCGTAGGGTATAGTCCCATTTTGGTCTCCTAAAATGGCATGAATCGGGATTCTAACCTAACAATACTAAAGGTCAAATGACGCCTATGAGAAGCCACCCAATTCTTTGGGACCACCCTATCATTGGACACACCCGTCGGGGGTTCCATCCACCCGCTTCCCTCAATAGGCATTCTTTAGTTATCTACTTAGGTCCTATCACATTTATGTGTGACATTTAAAATTATCTTCCTTAATTAATTCTTTTTAGGAAATAGGGTTCATTCGCGTAATTTATAGCACAGACACGAAAACAGTGAAAGCAATCCTTTTTGACGACCAAGTTCAAACAAGCTCCTAAACTTATCTTCAAGTTAATCTTTGTCTCCTGCCCATATAGGAGAATTTATATATCCCTTGTGTCTAATAGAAGTACCTGGTCCAAATCACATGGCACCATAATTTCCATCATTTAACTAGAATAGGATCTTCCAACGCCCTAGACGTTGAGCTCACGGAAATCTTCAACTCCGTTTTGGACTAGGCAAGGGATGTCCAGAGCTCTCGACCTAGGAGTGAGACACAACTTCCGTGGTTGGCCTTTTCACCACTCAACTTTTGGCTCATAAATTGAGCAGTCCTCTCTTGGGATGAAATGCGGCGTGACCTTGGAGATGATCAAACCACGTAAAAATATCCTTTCCTTAATGAATCTAATTAAAAATCAAACACAATCAAGGTAATCAGCCCTAATATCATTTTCCACGAAGAAATTCCTTTATCCTCATGGCAACTTGTCATCTCACAGACCCCTACCATGAATTTTCCAATAATCACAAGCACTTGGAATAATCATCCAAACCACAATCCAACAATCAGTTGATTGTAAAAGCATTTAGAGTGTTGTTTGAACAATCAACGAAAACAATGGTATTCTTTCCCAAACATTGCAAGAATAGTCACGATAACATTCCCATCGCACATTTACTCTCCCCCTTGGGATTTAAGCGATTCTATGCAAAATTTGCTTAACACTTTCGCTATGACACATCCTAAGGCCTCATACAACTATGCAAGAATGTAAATTCTATCGAGCACTTACATTGATGACCTTTTTCCCAACAAGTTTAGAAATATTGGTCTATACTTGATCCCCGGGTTTCCTAATCCCATGAGTTCTTCCCTTGCCTTTGAGGCCTGGAGATGTTGTTTGCATCTAGCCCAACCCTGAACAAGATTGATAAACATAGTCACTACTATCAGACAAATCTCAAGGCATCATAGTTTTAATCCTAATGATTGTTGTTTGTGCTAGCTATGCACAACTTCAAGATCCCAATTAACTAATAGTTTGTGATTTAGCAAGACTTTAATGCAAGATCAATTTGTGTACCATCAATGTATGTTTCATATAAATTTTCCCATGTGTATACCATCTACGTGCATCTACGAACCTTAACAATATTGTCCTAGGTAAAGATTAATCAAAGACTTATCAATGATTAATACTTTAGGATCTTATATGCTACTTATGCTATGCATGGACTTATCGCATAGCAACTAGGTGTGCAACTAACTTCCCTTGATACATGCACTTTGCAAACCCCATCTTTTGAATGTTTGCAATGAATTTATCATTTTCAATAATCCCTTCCTATGCAGCTTAGTATGGGTCTAATGCATCTCATGCATGAATGAAAGCAATAATCCATTAATTTGGAGATACATTACTTACGACGGGTACCGTCGTTGGGTTGGCACACTGGTGCCTGTCTAAAAGGATAGTATTGCTGGGCAAACTTGAGGCTAAAAAGCACAGATGTGGGGAGCAAGAAAAATGCAAACAGTGTTTGTAACTTATAGGTGTCAACCAGCATTGAACTACTAAAAACACACTTGTATTGAGCTTGTGGCAGCAAGGATCAATCCTTTGTGATGGGGTTGATCTCAAGAGCAGAAAATTGTAGCTAAATACTTTGGTAAAATGTAGTCCCTAAACTGCAGGGTGAATTTCCATAGCAGCACACATACTACAATCGACATGGCACAATGGGCATTCTCACAGAGTGTCTCTCCCTCTCTCTCTCCCTCTCTCTCTCTCCATCTCTCCCTCTCCCTCTCTCCTCCTCCTCCTCCTCCTCCTCCTCCTCCTCCTCTCTCTCTCTCTCTCTCTCTCTCTCTCTCTCTCTCTCTCTCTCTCTCTCTCTCTCTCTCTCTCTCTCTCTCTCTCTCTCTCTCTCTCTCTCTCTCTCTCTCTCTCTCTCTCTCTCTCTCTCTCTCTCTCTCTCTCTCTCTCTCTCTCTCTCTCTCTCTCTCTCTCTCTCTCTCTCATGGCAACAAAAAGGGGGGCAAGAGGTGATATCCCCTTCACTTAAGGGGGGGGGGGGGGGGGGGGGAGTTTATAGGGGTGAAAGATGGTTATTATTGGGGGGAAGGAGGTAGTGGGGGGAGAGTGAGGTAGTGGGGCCCTCTCTCTCTCTCATGGCAACAAAAACGGGGGGCAAGAGGTGATATCCCCTTCACTTAAGGGGGGGGTTTTATAGGGGTGAAATATTGTTATTATTGGGGGGAAGGAGGTAGTGGGGGGAGAGTGAGGTGGCACATGTGTGCCCCCCTATTTTCATCTTTGTCGTCCTCCTCATTATCATTTTTTTTATTAATTTTAAGGAGGGGTTTCCTATGGCTCGCGGAATGTTACAGAATTCTTGCTCTCTCCATGTCAGTTTCCAAAGTGGGACCTTCATCATCTTCTACTTCCTTGAGGGTAATGCCGGCAACTCTTCGTTTAGTTGTGGCTATTGACTTTGGTCGTTACAGAACTTGCTTTTGTGTTTGTTCTGTTTGAGTTTTGGGCATCGCCTTTGGATGTGGCCAGATTCATTTCATTACAACAATAACACCTGAAAGTATCCTTATTACCACCAGTAGAATGAATAAATTTTCCCACTGTAGATGTCTTAGCCTTCTTGTTATTAGGAGATTGGAATTGACCTTGGGCTCTTTTTGCATAGTCCCTAGAGTTTTTTCTTTTTTGGAACTTATTATTCTAAGGCTTATTGTTTCTTGGTTTGGACTAGAGTTTGTGTACAATCAGTCTCGCTCTTATCAATGCATCTTGGAGGTCGGATGGATGCATTGCTTCAAGCTGTGTGTTCAGGGGATCATCCAATCCAAGGCAAAACTTGGATACTTGCTATGCAATATCCATAGACGGTGCATGCTTGAGAAGTGTTACAAACTTTGAGTAATAGGCTTCCAGTGGCATTCCAAGTTTCTTTATACCAAAGAATTCATTCATCTTTTGCGTGTGGTATGCTAGCAGAAGATACCGGCCTCGCATTGCATCCTTTAACATGTCCCAACTAACAGACACTTCGGAGATTCCTTGGTCTTTACACCATTTTTTCCACCAAATTCGGACTTCTCTTGTTAGTTTTAACTTGTCGATAATTGCTTGATTAGATGGGGTAATTCTAGCAGCAATGAAATAATCTTCCATGGACTCGACCCATATTTCTACTTCTGCCTCAATGTTTTTGCCTTGGCCATCAAACTCAGGTGGTTTGATTTGGTTAAGCAGGAATGTCTTTTCTTGGATCTCAGTAGCATTAAAGGTAGGAATAGCTTCCTAGGGTATTATAAGATTTTCTCTTGTAAGTTCTATGAATTTTATCATACAATTTGCTCGTATATTTTCAAAAATAGAAATCATTTTAGAAGAAAATAAATACTTTATTTTAAATTTTCAAGGAAGGTTACATCATGATAGAGTTTTCTGAATTAACTTAAGGAATCTAACCATGGATTTTGAGATATATCTATTGACTCATAATTTTTAGTTGCTAGAATGGTAACCATTTTATATTCAATGGATAGACAAAATAATTTATTTTGCCATAGGGGAAAAAAATGCATGGTTTATTGGAATGGCTTTTTTTTTTTGAGAGAAGATTTCCTTAATACAATCTAAGCATGGCATTTGGATACATCCATTGGGTAATAATCAGGCTTTGAAGAATGGATATCTAAAAATCGGTACTTTAAAGGAAGATCAGGAAGTCCATCTTTGACGTAGTTGCAGTGTTTAGAGTGACCAACAACTATAACTCGGTCTGTTGGGATGACCTTTGTTGCTTCCTTGTAAATATATCAATTTAGTTTAATCTCCCGGCCTCTACTGAATAAAGTTGAATTCACTCTGGCTTCATGAAATAAATAGACATTCACGACTTTAAGATTTTCCATCCATCTTATCCTCTTCAAGTTGGTTTGAAGGAAGGCAAGATGGTTTGTGTCGATATGACAATATCCACCACTTATCATCCAACGTCTTTCCCGATATAGTGGAGAAGGCGATCCAGAATTGGCATTACTTGCATTCTCCATCCATAATTCATAGAATGCATTGCTGATGTAAACATTGCTCGAAATACTACGAATCGCTCCTAATCTTTGTCTATCTGGGTAAGATAAAAAACACATATTAGCAAGAGAAGGGGAAAACAACTCATATCTCAAGCTATAATTACCATTTTTTAAATTTCTTTTGGCTTTGATACCAATTGTAACGTACCTGCCTTGATTATGTGACGAGTAACATTTGAGAAGTCACCCAGAGTTTACCTTTCGGCCATCGCTATCCATACTCTAACCATGCTAGAACAAAATGCATTGAGGTGCATTACCATTTCATGAGAGAGAATATGCTTGCAAGAGCGATTGACTTGGTATATGTCAACACACAATATCAGATAGCTAACATTTTTACAAAGGCATTGGGTGTAGAAAAGCTTTGAAAATTTCAAATCTTACTTGGAGTTGTAGAGATACAGTTTTTAAGAAGAAGGCTTATTAACTCAAAAAGCATAATAGGATAAGTTTGAATATGCCAATCTATATGATGATTAACTAATCATAGAGACATACGCCATCAACGAATTAGATTTCCTAAGAGGAGGGCTTAAGTAGGACCCTCTAGCAAATCTAAAATCATTGGAGAAGATCTCAAAAGCTACAACTTGGAGCTAGATCGAGGTCCATGATTTCAATGCCATGCATAAATACACACTCTTTTAATGACTCAAGGTCTAGAGAGATTACATGGATTGTCAAATGATGATGATGACTCTTTGAAAGACCCAAAAGGGGAGAAATTGGATAAAATCAAAGGAGGAAGCCTCAAATATTGAGCTTGAATAGATTGATTTGTATTGATGGGCAATCTATAAAATAGATCCTAGCTAACCTTGCTCCAAAGAATGCAACTAGAATGCTTGTCCATGGTGGAGTAGTTGAGATCAACACAAAGAAGGAAGTTGGAATTCCTATATGTTCTAGAATATGAAAAGGTGAAACTAGAAACACTAGACTTGGCCACCATGTACAACTTAAAAGCACAAGAAGACAATACCACTCTTGACTAAGAAGAGATAATTAGCAACTCTTTGGGATTTAAGTTAAAGGTGGAGATAGGCACAGATAGTGACCTAGATATTCCTCAATTGTAACATACCTGCCTTGATTACATGACGAGTAATATTTTAGTAGTCGCCTAGAGTTTACCTTCCAACCATCGCTATCCGTACTCTAATCAGAATGATCCACTAGTTAACCCTAGGTCTACCCCGCAAGGGAAATGTCCTGACGTTAACCATGGAGGACCAACTTGAAGGTTCCTAATTGACCTAACAGTCACCTATCACCAACTAACTCACATCTGGAGGTATCCTTTGAGAGGCTTTTTGTGTGGAAGGAGCGACTGTCATTACCCTTGGTTCATGGAGTACAACACTTTTTTCTAGTAGCAAACTAAGGATTTATGAAATCCCTAGCACTACTCTGGCGCACAACTGCCGTACCTTTCCCCTAAGATAATTTATAGTTTGGTTTTTAGACCAAACCCTAGGTAAATTAGTGAATTGTCACTTCCTAGAGTTTCTTTCTAGCGTTTGTTTTTTGGGGAAACCTCTCGGCTAACTGAGAACACGCTATCATAAGGCTGGATACCTCAGGAATCCATCCACCCACTTCCCTTAATGAAGTTTCTTAGTTATCTAATTACCTACCACATTACGTGAAACACATAAAAATAGCTTTATTAATTAAAAATACCTTTATGCACAACTATTTGTTTGCATAATTTACTCATGGACATACAATCAAAATAAAAAAATTTCATTGATTATATTCCATAATGTGTGTTCTCCTACCCATACAGGAGAAAAATTACAATTTCACGTGCTGCCTCATCCGACGCATCTACACGTCACCAAGATCAAATGCACCTATAGCTAGCATTTTTAGGTGTCCCAAGAAGAACTTGGGACATACAAGGGACTAAGTAGTTCCTAGGTGCATAAAGGATTTACTTGCTAGAGCCCCCTCCTTGGCACCTCGTCCACCTCCTACTTAATGAGATCCTTGTTGGGAGACCTCCCGCCATTGGAGTCGGTCCATGCTTTCGCGGTGGTAAAAACATCCCCTCTTGGTATGGGGATTCAACAGCTATCCTTGGGGGAGGTATATGGCTTCTTAATTTTTATATGTTCCAATACTTAATTCAATCAAGATCTAATCTAGAAAATCGCAAATAAGATTGATGTCTTTAGGCAATTATGACTTCAAACAATCATGCAACTTTCAAGTGATGATTATTCTCGTAGCAATCAACCTTTGAATCTCACGTGTATCCCCTCCTTGGGTTGACTGGAATATAGTCTCCTCATCTTGTGAGTAGAGTCTCCTCCTCTCGAATTGATGGAGTAGAGTCTCCTCGTCTTGGAATCGTGGAATAGAGTTTTCTTCTTCTCAATCAGCATCTCATCCTCATCAAGATGGCCCTTGTTCTCCCCTTTGGTTATCCCTATGCCCTCAATTCATAGTTTTGCAAGGGGGGGGGGGGGGGGGGGGGGGGGGGGGGGGGGGGGGGGGGGGGGGGTTATTATCCCTCTCAGTCTATAATCATGATGATGCTGACATTCACGATGAGGAGGATGCCGACATTCATGAGGATGTTGACGTTTGCGATGATGAAGCCGTGCTGATCACATCGATGTTCGTCGACGGTTTTTTCTTCTTTTTTGAAAAAAAGCTTACGTTATACATAAAAACATTACATCAATCTACTAAAGACAAGTACACTAAATGAGACTTACCTTGTTACTAAAGATGACAAAAATAGAGGCAATTGAGGAATACCAAGGATTCTTTGGTATGGAAAAGAAAACTCATTATCTCCATAAATGTTTCACAAATTTCAAAACAAGATATCAAGTTGTAATTATGATAGGTGGGCTAAGCTCAAAAGAGATACCAACAAATTGATTGAAGGACCTACCAATGTGAAAGAGGTAAACCTTTCTAGAGAGGGTGAGAAACCCTAGACTAGTTCATTGACAATGACCTCACCAATGAATAGTAAGGACCATTGTTATATCTCTTGAAGGAACACTTGGGTGTGATTGCCTAGTCATATAAATATTTGAAGTGAGTACTCCTTGAGATCATTACACACATAATACCAATGGCACTTGGTACCAAACTTGTCAAACAATGGCTATACCTGATGGACCCAACGTATGTGCATGCAATTCGAAAAGAGATAAACAAGCTTCTCAAACATGGGTTTATATACAAGATCAAGCACATGGATTCAATGTCACCAATTGTATTTTTGCTTAAGAAAAATGGCACAATTTAGACTACAAGAAAGTTAGTGCTATTAAAAGAGGGACAACTATCCACTAGCATACATTGAACCCATGATTGAACATGTGGCAAAAAAGAAAGTTTATAGCTTCCTTGATGAACTTTTAGGAGATAACCAAGTACAAGTCTATCCATACAATAGACATAAGACTATATTTGTTGCAGAATTGGGGGTTGTCATGCCTCTTGGATGATCGATGCGGGGTGTTTGTGTACTTTATCATGCCTTTCGCTTGACCTATGCACTATCAAAAATCCAAAGATTGATGTGTATGCTATTAAGGGACATGCCAAGGAAGTTTCTTGAAGTGTTTATTGATGACCTCTATGTTGATTGTAGCTAGGGTGAACACCTTGTGCTATCTTTCTAAGAATCCCTTGAAATGCTAGTTTTGGATTAATGTGGTTGTACCCTAGCATACGTGGTTTTGAAAAGTGTAATTGTGAAATATTACTTCAAAATAGGTGTTGTTAATAAATTTTCACCACCAAGAAATACAAAGGTCATTCAAAATTTTAGCATGCAAGATAATACAAGCGATTTGTTTCAAACTATGACATCATTGTTATACCTCTATACAAATTGCTAGTAAAAATTTTGAATGAATTTAGCACTAATGGGACATAAAATGGACCGGTACTCACTATGGCACTAGCCCGTCCTCATGCACACAACAAACAACCCCACCACATGACCTCGCGGTCCAGGAGCGTTTGGAATACACCGATGTACACTAGATAAACTTAATTATGAGTTTGTAGCTGATATGTAGTCCAACGTTTACCTTCCCTTCTCCTCAGAGGGAGATCCCATAACATATAGGCATAATACCTCGTAGCACAAACATAGGGAAGTACCTCTCGATTGAAACATCGTGGCTCCACTACGACTTTCCTACACCTCGAGGATTGGCCCCAAGATGCATCGCTTCAACATATAAGACATAACGCACAAACTCCACTCTTTTCTTGTTTTACACAATCTATGAATATATAAATCCTCACCACAAACAGTCCCAAGGAAAGCGTACAACTGACCTACAGCAAAGGCTCCTTTCCCCTCAATGTATAAGTTATATCCTAGGAAGACAATTGCTATGCAATCCAAGACTGATACCATGCCATGCGTCATGCATAGTGCATATAATCCTAGTGCACAAATAATATTTATCAAATCGACATTTTGGATGTAGAAAAAACAACCCTTTCATGATTTTCACTAAACGTATGCTTCGATGTATGGAGACTAGCACTGATTTCTCATGCTACTAGCCCCTTAAACTCAATTATTGTGATTGTAAATCAAATGCATAATAAAATATTTCAAAGATTCAAACCCTCTCAGCCCTCTTAATCTCCTAACCTCGCTCTTTCCCTCTAACGTTTAGGTTATAATGTGTTGCATAGGTGTAGGGTATTATTTTGTATGTATTTTTCGCATAAAATGGAAAAAACATGAACTATGACACATAAACAAAGCCAACCTAAAGCCAAAATTCATGCCTTAGCTTTTTTTATACAGGCACAACCATGAATTATAATTTTCCAAATTTATATAACGCGAAAATCCTATTTTTTTCAAAATTTTAGCTATTTTTCTCTATTTATTTATGCATAAAAATAGAATTTTTTTTAATGATTAGTGACTGGTTATGACAACTGAAATATGTTTTGTCTCAGACTTTTATCCCATGTGCATCTCTTTTCCCCACCCGAAACCAATAAATCCTTCATTTTTACACTGAAAAAATGTGCATTTCAAGCTATAATTTAATTATTGTGACTATTTATCATTATGATTATATAATTTTTTTATGCACAACCCTCAATCACAGTGCAAACAAGCTTTAAACAAATTTTTGTTCCATATGAATTCCATTTCAACCATCAAACATCAATAATAAGCAAATTTTCTTTGTAAAAATGAGGAATACCGCTTATTTACGTGTTGCAAGTTTTTTTATTATTTTTTCGAGTTGCCAACAGACCGACCAGCAATAAATCTTTAATGTTGAACATCTCCCCTTAGCCTCCTCTTGATCTCGAAGCAATCTGGTTCATGCCGGGCAAGCATCCCTCAATCGGTCTTCATTCTTCTTCATGTGCATGAACCGCCCCTTAAGGGGAGAGAGAGGGAGCAGAGAGAAAGACAAAAATGAGATTTTTAAATCCTCTATTAAAACGGGCAAGCTTGCAGTCATCTTGTTCCTCTCCCTGCCCTGATCGAGAATCTCCCTCTATCTCCCCAAACGGATTTGAATCGGAGAGGCATCGAGGAAAAATGAGGAGGCACATTGATGCTTCCCTCTATTCACAGTTTTTGCATTAGTTTCAAGGCTTTTATTAAGCCTAAGGTTTAGAAAATTAAAATAACCGATTCATCTTTTTGTGTTCACACTGTCTCGCAAGTGGATTTTTCAATTTTAAGGGGCCAAACGAACTCCGATTTGCAATCCGGCTGGACAGACAACTTCGTGGTGTAAAATTCCATCAATTGGCCTCTTCCACGCACTTTACGGCTTCCCGATCAGGGAGTTGATTTATAAAGCCGAACCTTGGGGGGATTGAATGGGGGTTCAAACGACCTCCAATTGACAAACCGAGACTTGCGTTGGATCCCTAATGTTGAAATGCATCTAGGAAAACTCTAGCTCCGCCATCTGTCACCATTTGATTTTTCATGAAAATTGGCTCTTTAACGCCTCTCAGGGACTTTCCGGCTCCGAAACAGGCTCCAACACTCCAAGAATGGGTCCAAATCGGGTCCTAAAATCTAGCTCTCATTAGCGACCACAGGATAGGGCGACTCAGCCCATCGAATCCCACGAACAGATCTGCACATAAACACAACCACAAAGAGCAGCTCTCACTCTACCCCCTGACAAAACCAAGGCATAAAATCCACAAGGAGTAGGCCTAGGATAATCCAATAGAAGGCCAAAACTAGTCAATAACCGACTGCTCTAACATGACCAAGCTAAAAAGAACTATCAGAGAGCTCATCCTAAGTGGTGGCCTGAAGTACCTACCGAACTGAGGACAACTCAACCAGGAGCTCCTCCTAAGCGAGGACTCCTATAGCCTGATCAAGAAATATTGTATTTTAGCACATTGTCCATTTAGCCTTTTATGTTCCATACTCGAGCATGTAAAAAGGAGGGAGCCGAGCGTAGTGACCCAAGGAGAACAAGGCATCGGCCTCAGGTCCTATCTCAGTACTTAAGAACCTACCAAGCCCTCGCAAGGCGACACTTAATCCTTTTATAATGCTCACTTTTATTTTCACTCCAACCTTCTTTTATTTCCTTTGCTTTTCAGCTAATTGCCACCCCTAGTAAGACAAGGCATCGGCACCAAGTCCTATCTTGTCTCCAAGAACCTACCAAGCCTTTGCAAGGCGATGAACAACTACTCAAGGATTTTTCTTTCTTTCCTTTTCTATCTTTATAGGGGTTAGAGTCCCTTTTTACACACCTCTGTATATTTTTATTATTCAGCTATTTAGGAATTTGCTTCTTTGCATCATCGTTTTTTATGGCATGCTTTTCTAACTGCCTCACACTAACATGACCTCCTCGAACAGCCACCTAGCAGGTCAGTAGAACATGGTCACTAGGATTGCCTTCTAAAACACGTCTTACACTGCCTGACAATGCCACTACAGGAGGCAATGACTACTCAGACCTCCCTTAGACATTCTAACCTAAACCTAGGACTTCATGCCTTGATCACCAGTTCCTAGCAAAGGGAAAAGACTCGGGAATTGGATGAAACTACCTGGAATGGCCACAAGAAGCTTCCTCGTAGCAAAGGCTCCCTCCAATGGCTTCTCAACCTGTATGATGTAATCACTAAAACAGAAAACCATTAAACGTACCTGCACCAAACAGACATAAGGTCCTCTTGGCCTAAAGAGATCCAACATTTCATAGCAACCTAAGTGGCCCTCTTGGCCTAAAGAGATCCAACATTTCATAGCAACCTAACTGGCCCTCTTGGCCTAACTAGTCTGATCATAATATCCAAAGCAACCAACCTTCCTAGCCTAAAATAGATAGGTCATTCTAATCCATGCAATACATGGTCTCCTTGGCATATACATCACATCCTATCAAACTAACCAGGATACCAAGGATAGCATACAATAGGACGGCTAGCCCCATGCTACTCATGTGATTCAACTAAAAGCTTGATCTGGGCCCTTTGTAGATTCACTAGCCCAAGCCTTTCTAATGATATCTCAGTAATAAGGGCCATCTCTTCTTGGGTACTATGAGCTAAATGAATGACATCATTAGGTTGATATAACTCATGTTCTTGGTCGTCATTCAAACAGATCGCTTGTCCCAATTTTTCAGTAACTCCTCCTACATGGAGAATCATGGATTTATGATCATTCAACTCTTCTCTAATTGGACCCTTACATGTATCAATGGTACAACTCTAACTGGGTAGAGCTTCACGCCTAGGCACATCACATAGATGCATCTCAGGGCGGTCCTTATTGTCACATGTAGCATTATGGCCTTTAGTCGCATCCTCTTGGGGATCCATCAAAGCATGTCCACATGCAATTCCTGGCCCTTCATCTGATACACCAATAGTATTTTTAGGGGTTTTGGGCCTCCAAATCCATCTTACATTTATCGTTATATGCCACATTGGTTTAATGGACTCAATGTGGACTTATTGCTATAGCTAGATGGCCTCACATCCTTAGCACTTTTACTCAGCATAGGTGGACCTTGGGCATGGTACACCTTCTTCATATGAGATGTCTTTACTTGCCTTTGTCCACTCTGCAACTACTTATTCATAGGAACCATGCTTTTACTAATAGGAACAACATCTACTCGAAAGCATGACTCATTTAAAGATGGCAAAGGTCTCTTTAGAGCCTTTCCACTGGCGAAACCAGAACCACCCATAAGATACTTATCCACATTCACAGGCCCAATGGTTCTATCACTATCATAACTACCTCTCATGGGAGCATTGCAAGCCTTGATGGGACTTACTGGGCTTGGAATTTTTTTATCCCCAGAGGGTATATTATCCCTACTATTGCCATTTTCTGCTTGGAGATTTTGGCTACCAAGGTTCCCCTCATAGGCTGCCTTGGTATCAACAAGTGAGTTGTCTCCTTGTAGAAATGGTCGGAAGCTAGGATGCACTTGTATTGAGCAAAGAAAACTCCATAAGTTTTCCCAACATATTTGAATATGTCTCTCATAATCAATGGCATGTATCTTTGCTTCCCGTAACGACTTAGGATTCCGCATTCCCACTTAGATTTGCATGTTAATCTCTAAGCCACTCAAAAAGAGCTCACATAGCATATAACCTGGCAATATAGTAACTCTTCTTGGCAAAAGCCTAAGAATATTGTCAAAGAATCTAGCATATTCTTTAGCAAAAGGGTAAGACTCTTGTCTTATTTGCATAAGTTGCCCTAGGACCTAGGTCATAGGCACCTTATTTTCATATTCATCTAAAAATTTATAATGTAGCTCTACAAATGATTTAATCGACCCTCTTGGGAGGCTCCAATACCATTTTCTAGCCTCTCCCTTTAGGGTGCTAGAAAATACAAGCATCCGATGAATATCATTGAACCCACTTGCAAGCAAGTTAGGCCATATTCTTTTAAGTGCAACATTGGGTCCTCATTTAGGAGATCCGTATAAGAAGGAGGGCATTTAGTCCTCTCCTTTGGGGTTAGCACTAGGCCATTAAAATCTTAATATTCATGACCTAACTCTAGTGTCTTAAGGTCTCAAACCTCTTCCATTTCCACCTTTACTGGTGTAGGGAGGTTAATATTATCATTGCCATCCCTTTCTACCAACTCACAAAGTGGTCTAGGGAGTCCTATAGCTCTTAGAATGTCATTCCAATCCTTTCTTAGAGGATCTTCCATATCTTGCCCCTTCGTAGATCTTCCATATCTTGCCCCTTCGTAGATCTTCCATATCTTGCCCCTTCGTAGGCAATTCCATGATGCCTTTATCGAGGAGCTTCTTCCCCTCATCAAAAGCAAACTTATCCTTAGCATTAGGACCTAGGGACCGTGCCTTTTAAGCAACGGTTTTCCCTTTACAACTAGGGCTTCTAGCATCCTTGTGATACCTAAAATTTTGGCATGATGCCCCACCACATGGGATGTTTTAGCCATAACTACACTCCACTGTATGTCGAGTTTTGCCCATGGCACTACGGCTTTAGCATAATCACTTTTTGATGCCATGACCACCATAGCTTCCAACATACTTGTTCCATGCCCTCTAGGTTGATGGATGGTTATACATGATTTCTATTGGGTAGTGACCACACCAAGGCAAACCTTGGCCCATGCCATCACATTAGAGGATGGGGTAACCACTAACTAGTTACTCTTCTCATCACCTAAATTATCTTTTGTAGGGACTCATGCTCTGCATAACTAACTAAATTCATCAGTAAGTTTTGTATAGGAAAAGCCAAGGTTTTCCATCCTTGAACGAACCCCATTTTATGGGCAGCTTAGCACACTAGTAATGGAAATTATAAACTTAGGTCCCTTTACAACCTAGATCTAGAAACCTCCACTTATAGGCAACTCCCGGCAAATGCACCACTGATGGGACCTAAAATGGGCCGGTACTAGCTATGGCACTAGTCGAACCTCATTCACACAACAGACAACCTGACCACACTACCTCGCAGTCCAGGAGCGTCTATAATACACCAATGTACACTATATAAACTTAATTATGCGTTTGTAGCTGATATGTAGTCCAACATTTACCTTCCCTTCTCCTCAAAGGGAGATCCCATAACATATATGCATAATACCTCGTAGCACAAACATAGGGAAGCATCTCTCGGCAGAAACACTACGGCTTCATTGCGACTCTCCTACACCTCGGGGATTGGCCCCAAGATGCATGGCTCTAACATATAAGACATAATGCACAAACTCCACTCTTTTCTTGTTTTGCACGATCCATGAATATATAAATCCTCACCAAACAGCCCCAAGAAAGCATACAACTGACCTACATCAAAGGCTCCTTTCCACTTAACATATAAGTCATATTCTAGGAAGACAATTGGTATATACCATGCCATGCATAATGCATAGTGCATATGATCCTAGTACACAAACAAGATTTATCAAATCAGCATTTTGTGATGTGAAAAAAACAGCCCTTTCATGATTTTCACTAAAGATATACTTCGATGTATGGAGACTAGCACCGATTTCTCATGCTACTAGCCCCTTAAACTCAATTATCGCAATTCTAAATTAAATGCACAATCAAATACTGCAAAGATTCAAACCCTCTCACCCCTCTTAATCTCTTAACCTCACCCTTTCCCTCTAACGTTTAGGTTATGCTGCGTTGCATAGGTGTCGGGTATTATTTTGTATGTATTTTTTGCATAAAACAGAAAAAACATGAACTATGAAACATAAACAAAGCTGAACTGAAGCCAAACTTCATGCCTTAGCTTTTTTTTATAGCCACCACCACGAATCATAATTTTTCAAATTTTTATAACACGAAAATCTTTTTTTTTTCCATTTGTAGCTATTTTTTCTATTTATTTATGTATAAAAATAGATTATTTTTTATTTATGATTAGTGACTGGTTATGACAGTTGAAATATGTTTTGTCTCAGAATTTTATCGCATACGCATCTCTTTTTCCCACACGAAACTAATAAATCCTTCATTTTTACACTTAAAATGCTCATTTCAAGCTATAATTTAATTATTGTGACTATTTATCATTTTTACACTTAAAATTCTCATTTCGAGCTATAATTTAATTATTGTGACTATTTATCATTTTTACACTTAAAATGCTCATTTCGAGCTATAATTTAATTATTGTGACTATTTATCATTACGGGTCTTCAATTTTTTTATACACAACCCTCAATCACAATGCAAACAAGCTCCAAACAAATTTTTGTTCCATATGAATTCCATTTCAACCATCAAACATCAATAATAAGCAAATTTTCTTTGTTAAATGAGGCATACCGCTTATTTACATGTTACGGGTTTTTTGATTATTTTTTCGGGTTGCCAACGGACCAATCAGTAAAAAATCTTCAATTGTGAACATCTTCCCTCAGCCTCCTCTTGATCTTGGAGCAATCCGGTTCATGCCATGTAAGCATCCTTCAACCGATCTTCATTCTTCTTCATGTGCATGAACTGCCCCTTAAGGGGAGAGAGAGGGAGGAGAGAGAAAGACTAAAAATGAGATTTTTAAATCCTCCATTAAAATGGGCAAGCTTATAGCCATCTTGTTCCTCTCCCTACCCTGATCAAGAATCTCCCACTATCTCCCCAAACGGATTTGAATCGAAGAGGCATCGAGCAAAAATGAGCCGCATTGACGCTTCCCTCTATTTGACAGTTTTTGCATTAGTTTCAAGGCTTTTATTAAGCCTAAGGTTTAAAACATTAAAATAACCAGTTCATCTTTTTGTGTTTACATTGTCTCGCAAGTGAATTTTTCAATTTTGAGGGGCCAAACAAACTCCGATTTGCAATCCGATTGGACAGTGGCTTCGTGGCGTCGAACTCCATGAACCTGGCCTCTCCCACGCACTTTATAACTTCCCAATCCGGTACTGCTTTATAACACTGAACCTTGCAGGGATTAAATGGGGGGTCAAACGATCTCCGATTGATGAACACCATCGTTTGATTTTTCATGAAAACTCTTTAATGCTTGCTGGACAGTTTTCGGCTCCAAAACTGACTCCAATGCTCCAAGACGGGTTCAAATCGGGTCCTAAAATCTAGCTCTCAAGCATAAACCACTTGGACTGAGGATTGCCATCATACATATAAAACTCTAAAAAGTCTAGGAATAGAAGAGAAGAAGTTAAGAAAAAGAGGGTGCATTACAAGGATATGAACCTATGGTGACAGGTGTTAGCGACGATAAATAGCAGCGTCTCTATTTGCATTGCTATTAGCATCGCATTTGCGATGCAAATAGCAACGGTACCCAGAGCAAAAAAATGCAGGCTGAAACCCGAGTGCATCATTTTTTGCACATTTACGAAACAGAGAGCGAGAGGAAGAGCGACCATCTTGCTAAGAGGGAGAGAAAGAGAGAAAGAAAGCTTCTCACCGCCGCCGCCATTCGCGAAGAAGACGAGTAGGTGTACGGAGGGCGAAGAGGAGCCGCCGTCACGAAGAGGAGCCGCCAAACCCTTCTTCGAGTCTTTACGGTAAGTGCATTGTCCATTATTGCTTTGCTTTTGTGTTTTCTCTCTCTCTCTCTTACTTGTTTTTTGTATAATTTGTGTATATTGAGAGAGAGAGAGAGAGAGAGAGAGAGAGAGAGAGAGAGAGAGAGAGGGAGGAAATGAGAGAGAAAGAGAGGGAGAGGGAGAGGAAATAAGAGAGGGAGAGGGAGAGGGAGAGGGAGAGGGAGAGGGAGGAAATGGGATAGGGAGGGAGAGAGAAAGAGAGGGAGGGGGGAGGGGGAGGGAGGGAGAGAAAATGAGAGAGGGAGAGGGAGTTTTCTCTCTCTCTTGTTTTTGGTACATAAATTCTTGTGTATTGAGAGAGGGGGGAGGGGGAGGGAGAGGGAGAGGGAGAGAAAATGAGAGAGGGAGAGGGAGTTTTCTCTCTCTCTTGTTTTTGGTACATAAATTCTTGTGTATTGAGAGAGGGAGAGGAAATGAGAGAGAAAGAGAGGGAGAGGGAGGGAGAGGAAATGAGAGAGGGAGGAAATGGGAGAGGGAGAGGGAGGGAGAGAGAAAGAGGGAGGAAGGGAGAGGAAATGAGAGAGGGAGGGGAGAGAGAAAAAGAAATGAGAGAGGGAGAGGAGAGAGAAAAAGAGAGAAAAAACATTAAACATAATAGGGGAAGAGAGAGAGAGAGAGAGAGAGAGAGAGAGAGAGGGTGAGGGAGAGAGAAGAAATGAGAGAGGGAGAGGAAGAGAGCAAAAGGAAATGAGAGAGGGAGAGGAGAGAGAAAAAGAGAGAAAAATCATTAAACCTAATAGGGAAAGAGAGAAAGAGAGGGTGAGGGTGAGGGAGGGTGAGGAAATGAGAGAGGGAGAGGAGAGAGACCTAATAGGGAAAGAGAGAAAGAGAGGATGAGGGTGAGGGAGGGAGAGGAAATGAGAGAGGGAGAGAAAGAGAGAAAAGGAAATGAGAGAGGGAGAGGAGAGAGACCTAATAGGAAAAGAGAGAAAGAGAGGAGAGAGACCTAACAGGAAAAGAGAGAAAGAGAGGGTGAGGGTGAGGGAGGGTGAGGAAATGAGAGAGGGAGAGAAAGAGAGAAAAGAAAATGAGAGAGGGGGAGGAGAGAGAAAAAGAGAGAAAAATTATTGAACCTAATAGGAAAAGAGAGAAAGAGAGGGTGAGGGTGAGGGAGGGAGAGGAAATGAGAGAGGGAGAGAAAGAGAGAAAAGGAAATAATACATTACAATAAGCTCATCCTAGGCTCATAGGGATTAGGTCAATCCTCAATAAACCTAAGGGATATATGGCTAGAGAACCCTAGCACACTTGCGCCTCCTAACATAATGTTCTTCCTACATAGAGACCTCTCATACCCATATGGGGCTTTTCCTAGCCTCCACCATGCTCAAACTATCCCCTTGGTGAAGGGATCTAGCCACTAACCTTGGGGGAGGTTTAGTGTGTAACCAAATATCCACCTATAAGGGCACAAAAACTTTTGTAGAAGTATACAATGAGGGCAATCAACCTATCAGTTAGAAAAACATTCATTTTTCATAACGTAAATCCAAAAATAACTTTGGATATTCCATAAAAATCAATCTCTTCTTAAAAAGATAAATACAAAAAACTAAAACAGCATCATTCTAATGCTTCGCAAAAACTAAAACAATATCACCATAAGATCTCTTAGGAAACTCATCTTCAACTATCAATTTTAATTTAAAAATATAATATAAAATCACTTGCAAGAAAGGATAATCTTTTATCATTAACCCTCTCTCATCCTTAGAATAGTCTTAGGAACAAATTTCTGCTCTAACAAGCATATATTTGAGCATAATAACTATTGGCTATGGGTGTCAACTACTCTAGTTGGATCTCTCTCTCTTTCTCCTCTCTCTTCTCTCAACCATTCTCTCTCCCTCAATCTTCCCTCTTTCTCTCTTCCTATACTCTCCCTAAATCATTCTCTCTTCCCCTATCTCTTTTCTCTCTCTATCTCTCTTTCTATTTCTACCTTTCTCACTTCTCTCCTCTTCTTCTCTAACTTTACTCTCTCCCTAACTCATGTCTCTCTCTTCATCTCTATATAAGTAGTCATAGTCATAGTCGTTGTCGTGGTCGTGGTCGTGGTCATAGTCGTAGTCGTAGTCATGGTCGTGGTTGTAGTCGTGGTTGTGGTCGTGGTCGTGGTCGTGGTCGTGGTCATGGTCGTGGTCATGGTCATGGTCATCATGGTCGTGGTCATGGTCGTATTCCTAGTCGTAGTCGTGGTCGTGGTCGTGGTCATAGTCGTAGTTGTGGTCATGGTCCTCATCGTAGTCATAGCCGTGATCATTAAAGAAAATGAGAGAGGGAGAGGAAGAGAAAAAAGAAGAAGGAACAAGAGAGAGGGAGAGGAAATACATACAGTATAATAAAGAAAGAGAAAAAGAGAGAGAGATGGAAGGAGAGGAGAATAATTTAAGAAAAAAAAGAATGATAACAAAAATATATTGTTTGTCGTAACGTAGAAAAAATGGAAAACGATGAAGATCTTGTTGTTCAAGATCGTGATGCATATCTTAATCAGCGTGTCCCATGTCCTTACTCTCAATGCAAGCTAACAACGAGACGAAAATGTCGATTGTCTATAGAACACATACAACACTTCGGTGAGTTTCAATCTGAGATCATTGATCAGGTGATTGCGGATTTTCAGCAAACAGTAAAAAAAGTTAACATCAATCATGCATTGTACTCGCAAGCTGATTGAATACCATATACAAGAAGATTGGGTGTGGCTGGCAAATTTTCTATCCAGGGAGGTGACGTCTCGTGGAGGAGTGCACCCTTTGCGGCCAATTAGAAGAGTTCGTGGGTGTGCGATGGATGGAATGCATGAGTCAATCCACCACTTGGAAGGCACCACCCAATCTATACCGTCAATACCAGAGGAGACGAGCAGCCTTCTAGACCTACCTACAATCTTGGAGCCTGAGATTAAAGCAATTATCGATGCATTGATTCCCATGGATATCTAGACGTTTAATCCGCTTAGAGAGGAAGCATCCATACCATTATATGATGGGTGCCAAGTATCTCGCCTGAAGACACTGCTTGCACTCCTAAGTGTGCAAGCAAAATACGGGTGGAGCGATGCGAGTGTGACCGACTTGTTCAGGTACCTTGTACATACGCTTCGTTGATTTCTTTTCAGCACTATTATTAAAAACATTTGTGCTTTTTCAAGGTGTTTTATGATTTTTTTCAGGTTATTGAAATATCATATATTACCACCTGCAAATACCATGCCTGAGTCTCGTGACGATACATGACATGTTTTACGAAAGCTTGGCATGGACTACAACAGCATCCATGCATGTATCAACGATTGCATACTGTTTCGAGGAGAATATGAGACTATGGAGACATGTCCAAAGTGTGGTGCTCACAGGTATCGACAGGACTTGCAAGGGCAAACCATCCCTCAAAAAGTTCTCAGACACTTTTCACTTATCCCCCGCATTGGAGGGGAGCTTCAAGCTCTACCCCAAGACCTACGGACCACTTATTGCTCAAGTGTTTCGAACCAAGCGGCCATGGCTACCTCTCACATAGCTGATGCGCAATGCCTACCTTACGGGTGTAGTGAGCTTACCTTGATGCTCGATCGAGTGCCCTCCTCTTTCTTGCACACCGATAGCTCCATGATCCTTGAGGCAAGCTCAAGCAACCTCAATCCCTCTCCCATGTGCTTCATCCTCCATAGCCACGCGCGAGACAAGAGAAGAGAGGAGAGGAGAAGAAGATGAAGAGAGAAGATGGAGAGCTTCTTCTCCAAGATCCCTCACTCACACAAACACTCCCTCACACTCTCTCAATCCCTCTCTCAAGCACAAGCGAGAAGGCAATAAACAAGAGAGGAAGAAGAAGAAGCTTTTGCCACACACAAGAATGAGCTTCCCATTCACTTTTCAACTTTATATACATGCCCTATTTTTCATGGGCGGTCATCCCCCTTTTTTACATAGCCGACCATTAGTCTAGGCCCATTTTCTCATTTCCCACCGCTATAGTCTATCCTATCCCCAACTAATGCACACAATTTGCACACGAGTGAGCCTGGCGCTCTTTTACAAGGTTTTGGAAGTGTTTTCGCACTTAATGGTGCGCTTTTTATTCTTTTACTCTCCTTGGGAGACTCTAAGACTTCTTGAGGATCGTGCCCATGCATTTAATTTTTTTTCGGGTCTAGTTGCTAGTTAAGGCGCCTTTTCCTTCTTTTCTCTTTTTCCATTTCCCGCTCCTCTATGCTACGGTAAACATTACCCCCCTCCTAGCCAAGTGCCAGACCCATGGCACTGTGGTGGAAAGTAGTGGGATAGATGATGCTATTGCTAGGTGGAAGTGGTGGGTAGATGACACTGATGCTTGTGAATGAGAGGTGATGGAGTTTGATGACGATGACCAGGAGAGATTCCCGCGTGCTTTAGGCTTCATGAAGATACTCGGCATCCTTCACACTGTTATGGCGCCCCTTATGTAGCCGATCATCTTTTGAGCATCCGAAATGCTTGAAGCAATAAGCAATCCCTTAGGAGGATGGTATTGGAGGGATTTATTCTAGAGAAACCCCCCAAACGTTGTTTGCCTTGAAAAGCTGTGGCCTTGGCTGAAAATCCTTGTCTTTGAGTAGAGGGTCTTCAGTTTGAGTTAAAGGTCTTCAGGCTTGTGGAATCAATAGGCGATCCGTAGTTCTTGAGGCGTTGGGCATGGATCATTGGACGATGAGGTTCCAAGATCTATGCCAATGGCAACTCCATCACTGGGTTTTCCTTCTGCTTGATTTGGTTAGTCATGGCAGCCATCAGTAGGCGGATGATTGGCAACATGAAATCTATTGAGCCATTTAAACCTTCACAGCAAAGCTCCTGAAGTTGTAGTAATGGGGTCATGTCCAACTCATGGAAAAAATTCCTTGTCATTGGAGGATGTAGTAGATGATCGTCTTCAACCCAACAGCTAGTTCTTGAAACACAAACATACCCTGCAAGAAAAGTGGTGCACTTCCTAGGGGGTGTGTCGGTCTCACTGTGTAGTGCATGGTGCACGTGCCAGTGGAACTAGGAGATGGGTCTGACCTTGGGCAGCCCTTGGTAATGTCCCATACTTGAGGACCCAGTTCGTGCGGC
The DNA here is from genome assembly GCF_053477565.2 of Lygodium microphyllum. Classification (NCBI taxonomy): domain Eukaryota; kingdom Viridiplantae; phylum Streptophyta; class Polypodiopsida; order Schizaeales; family Lygodiaceae; genus Lygodium; species Lygodium microphyllum. The sequence continues at coordinate 57,148,738 of NC_141163.1, forward strand.
ATTGGAGGTGCGGTGCAAAACTTAGGGTGACAAGTCTGAAAGTCCGGCCCTTGATATGCCCTAAGTGTGAAGTGGGGGAGGGGCTAGAGAGGACTCTAGATGCAGTGAGTGTGGTGCACAATAATAGTGACAGTTTTTTTTTTTTTGAATGGGAGAGAGTACATTGGGCAAGGTATGTGGCACCTATTTAGTCACGGGGCGGTCGCATGCATTGTGATAAAAATGCGCGACTTTGTAGGTATTCTTTAATACCGGCTTTAGCTCTCAGAGGAGTGGTGAACAAGAAGGGGTGATTACACCTTGCAAAGTGGGTGTCACTCATATTTTCTAAGAGCTCTAGGCAGAAGGCAGGGAGGAGAGTAGCCCGCATCATCAACCTAGTCATGGTTCTACTATCTATTCCTAAGTTGATATCAAAAAAGAGTGGGGGGAGATGGGCTTTCTCTGCTGCAGGTTTCTGGAGTAGCAGGAATTTGATAAGTCGGAGGTAATTACAAGTGGTCAAAAATGTTGGATCGGGGCAGGAAGAAAAGTCTACAAGAAAACGATTTATGGAGGGAAGTATATCTTCTACCCTAAATACTAAGCACTCCTCAGGGCTCCTAGCATTTACATTATATATTCTCGGAAACTCATAATCCCCATGTAAATCTTGATCATAGTCCACTCCATGCCTACGAGGGTACGGCATGTAGATGGGATCGTTACGCTCTTCGGGGAGGGAACTACAAAATGCGGTCCATGCATCAAAATTGGTGTCCCAAATCCTCCTCCGCCATTTCGGCTGTGCCTCGTAGCCTTGGATGGTTTTGGGAACCAGATTGACCTTGTCTTCCCAGTACTCTTTTGGCTCTTGTCTCCACCTAGTTATTATCATGCTTCTTTCTTCCATCCATCTATTTGCAAGTTTGTTAGCCAGATCTTTGATCTTGGCTATGACTCCTAGAGGCAGGGCCTAGTCCAAAGAGCGTGGGAAAGCAAATGATAGCTCAACGGCCTCTTATGTAACTCTCGCTGGCGCCAAATGACCAACTCCTAGGGCCAGTCTACAGGATGTGTATCATTCCTTAGTGGCATGGGCTCCTCAGGGAGTTGTCGTGGATTGTGTGTGCTCGGCGTTGGGCCTCCTCAGCTAACTCTTGTCTCCTTCTCCTTGCTGCAACTATGTGTTCAGGTAGATCGGCATCTGCAGGTTCCTCCTGTGGGATCTCGAGTTGAGGCGGACTCGGCATCCTTTGTGGCTCTTCATCATCATCTTGCTCGAAATTTGGACCCTCTTCGACATTTCGCTCAACCACAGGAGGAATGACTGGTGGTGGTGGTGGTGGTGGTGGTGGTGGTGGTGGTGGTGGTGGTGGTGGTGGTGGCTACTCTTGCTCCTGAAAACCTAACTCCTTGAGCTCACCAGTGGAAAGGCCCGTACAGCGCAGGTAGTAGAATTGTTGCTCTTTAGTTATTCCTGCGCTTGTTGGAAGCTCCCGCTCTTGAAGACCGTATCTTAGAGCTCGAGTGGTTAGCTCCAACTTTCTTTTTACCTTTTCCACTGTATCATCGCCCTCAGCTTGCATCACGTGGAGCACCGTGTTGAGGAAGGCCTGCCGCTGGGTCTTACTGGTTATTTCTATAGCCTCAACCCTAGCTTCGGCAAGTATTCTTTCGCATTCTGCCACTGCCAGGCGTTCGGTTAAGTCCCTTACCCTATCAAAGATTTTCCTTTCCCACTCCATGGCTCTCTCCTCCATCCTTTTCCTTTGTTCCTCTAGCTGGCTCACCAGGGTGGTTACTACCTGTTGCTACTCATTTGATAAAAACCATAACTGGTTTCTTTCTCTTAATTTCTGAGCGAGCTATTCTTCAGCAATCCCTCTTACTTGTTTGACAATGCTGAGCCTGTGGTGCGCCTCGGCCAGGATTTCTGATTTTTCCTGCACCATCTGCTCTTGGCTTTGGATTTCAACGATGAATAGCCTTTTTTGATTAAAGGTCCTGGCCATGAGGGCTTCTACGTCTTCCTGGGAGGTCTCTAGCGCATCTTGCAATCTTTGCACTTCATCCTGTAGCCGTTTTGCTTCAGCTGCTGAGACTCCTGGCCCTTCATTCTTCAGGAATTTGATTTTCCTTATTAACATGTTCTGTTCTTCTAGCTCCTGCCACGACTAGGGCTCTGTGGCATGTTCTTGTGGAACAGTGGCTTCGCCTTCCTAAACCTCCTAGTAGAGCATTTTCACTTGGGCGACCCTTTGCTGTAGATCACTGTATTGCTGCATCAGTAGCTTTAGGTTCCTTTGTTTCGCCGCCAGGCTCTGCTCCTCGTCCTCCAGCCTTTGTTTAAGGCGGCTTTCATTGTTTTGGGCTTCCTTCATTTTTTTTGCTAGCTGATCCTGCAGGGCCTTTATTTCTCTCCATCTATTAGCTTCCAGCCTTGAGACTTCTAGCTTGAGGGCCGCTGACTTCTCCTTTTCTTTCTCTAGCTCCAGTAAGGCCACCTTCTTCTCTTCTTTTGCCTTGTCCAGTTGTGTCAGTAACTCGGCCACATATGCATCATAGTTAGTGTTGGCAGGCATGGGAGTATTGGGCATGGTGGTCGATGCCTCCAGCCTTTGTCGTTTAGGGTCTTGCCGTGACTCTGCATCTGCGGTGGCGGTGGACCTTTTCAATCTAGTTTCAGGGACGATTTCGGCCACCTTGCTCACTAGCATCTACACCATGGTCATGAGCTATGCCGTGTCGAGGGGATGCGTGGGTTGTGCAGTGGTTGCAGTCGTAGTTTCAATTCATTGTTGGCACAAAGGAGGGAGAAAGTGGATGTAGGAGGGACTTGCCCTTGCCTACGACCACTGGAGCTACTTCCACACTTGCACTAGCTTCAGCTTTATGGCGGGGGCTTACGAGTTCAAGTTCTCCGCCCCCATGGGTCTCTTCCACCGATCTTCATGTCGCTTCTATCGTTGCTTGGCATGCTTGTCAAACCACATCTTTCATCGAGCCTTTTCACAAATCAGAGAGTGAGTGGCGAGGAGTCGGGTCTCCGTTAAGCGCTCGAGTTCCACCAAGCAGTTGGTCCAAGCCTCTCTTCCCTCCCAACGCTCCTAGACTACTAGCCTCAAACTAGGGATGAAGAATTCTAAGGGCAAAATGGCTTCAGTTCCGTATGTCAACCTAAAGGGCGTCTGTCCTACAGTCATTTTATAAGCTGTGCGATAGGCCCACAAGGCTGCCATTAGCTTGTTGTCCCAGTCACTTCTTGAAGTAGACACGAATTTTGTAAGCACGTTGACTAGGATTTTATTTGTGGATTCGGCTTGGCCATTAGCCTGAGGGTAATAGGGAGAGGACTTACAACGAATTACTAGGAAGGTAGAGAGCAAGTGGGCAATCACTTCATTAATGAAGTGTGTGCCTTGGTCGCTTACAAGTTCGATTTGACAGCCAAACCGTGAAATGACTTGCTCCCACAAGAACTTTGCGGTGGTCCTAGCATCATTCTTCCTCATGGCTCATGCCTCTGCCCATTTCCTTAGATAGTCGGTCGCCACTATGATGTATCGAGCTTGGGAATATTGTGCTGCAGGACTGATAGGTCTAATAAAATCGATGCCCCATTTTTCAAAGGGTTGTCGGGCTATGATAGGGGTCAACTTCATCTTGTCCTTTCGCACAGGCACTTTGGTCCTTTGACACTCATCGCAGTGCTTTACAAATTTAGCTGCATCGCGGAAGAGGGTGGGCCACCATAGCTGGGATTGTAGCACCTTTCGAGCTGTTGTGTCCCCGCTAAAGTGTCCTCCAACAATTCCGCCATGTGCTTCATTCAATGCGTCGTGCATCTCGTGTTCACATACGCATCTGCGCAATAAACCATCTTGTCCCAACCTGTAGAGTTGGCCGGCTATCAGTTGGTATGGCTGAATTTTCAAGATAAGTCTCTTCAGCCTGGCCTTCTCAATGGGTCACTCTGGTAGTCCATTTTCTATCACTTGCACTATGTCATTGGCCCAATACGGCGTCAGATCCGCTTTAAATAATTCTCGTTCATTAGACAGGTTAAAAAGATGGGCATCCGGCAACTCGTCAAGCACACCTTGCCCAGCAGCTTCTCCTGTGGGTATGCGGGACATGTGGTCAGCCATGTAGTACTCCTTTCCTTTGCGTACAACCACAGAGAAGTCAAACTCCAGTAAGAGGAGTAACCATCTAGCTATGTGCCCCATGGCGTAAGGCTTGTTCACAAGATACAGCAAGGCTTGATGGTCAACAAAGAAGACAAAGGGAGTGACCAACAGGTAATGCCTAAATTTCTTTACCACAAACACCATGGCCAACCCCTCCCTTTCTGTTGTGGAATAGTTCATCTCGGTCCCTGTGAGCTGCCTCCTGGCAAAACTCACCGGGTAATCCAAGTTATGTTCATCAGGCTGGCATAGCACGGCTCCAATAGCAAACTTAGAGGTGTCTATGTGTACATGAAACGTTACGTTCCAGTTTGGGGCTCGCAAGATTGGTGCAGTCGTAAGAGCCTTTTTCAACTCCTCATATGCGCGTTGGCATTCCTCCGTCCACTCAAACACTATCAATAGCTTGTAGAATGGTCTAGCTATTAATGCGTAATTTAGCACAAATTGTCGATCATATCTAGTGTGTCCCAAGAAGCACTGAACTCCCTTGTAGTTTGGAAAAGTCAGTAGCAATGTCGTTCCTTGACACTACGTGCCCTAAGATGCATCCGTGTTTTACCCAGAACTGGCACTTTAAGGGGTTCAACAAGAGGTGGTACAGCCTACACCTTTCAAAGACAGCTCTCAATTTCTCCAAGTGTTCAGCCCAACTAGAGTGTAAACATAGGTCGTCTACGAACACTTTCAGTTCGCACCTAAGCATGTCCTTAAAGATAGTGCACATCAGGCGTTGGAAAGTTGCAGGTGTGATCATTAGCGCAAAAGGCATGATAATGTAGGCAAACACGCCCCATTCCGTGGCAAAGGTAGTCTTGTGCATGTCGTCGGGGTGCACTTGCACTTGATTGTAGCCCGAAAAACCATCCAGAAAACTGTAGGCTTCCTTCCCTGCTATCCTCTCCAGCATGTGCTCGGTGTAAGGTAAAGGATAGTTATCCCTTTTTGTAGCGGCATTCACTTTTTTGTAGTTCACGCACACTCGGATTTTTCCATTTTTCTTCATGACAATCACGATAGGTGATACCCAGTCCGTGTGCTCGATCTCATATATGAAACTTACCCTCTTGAGTTTATCAATCTCCTCCTTCACTACATGGGCGTGCTTGGGATTCATGGGGTAAGGTCGTTGTTTTGTTGGCACTGCATCTGGAACCATTGGGATGTTATGAGTCACGACCCTAGGGTCGACTCCCTTAAGTTCGTCCAGGCAAACACATCAATGTACTCTTGCAGGAGTGCAACGAGTTTGGTCTCTTCCTCCTCCCCCAAGTCATCTGCAACGAGCACCGGTCCTAGTTTTTCACCTTTCCCAGCCAAGTTAACCTCTTTGACTTTGGCGGGTCCCTCGATCGGTTCACTAGTCTGACCTTGTCTTTTTGCACCTAATAGAATCACCACTCTATCACCCTTTTTAAATTTTGTAAACCGTTTGGGTATATCCTATGGTTTCCTCTGCCTTTCCACTTCTAAGTCCCTTGCTTGCTTCCTGGCCTCCTCTTTTAGCCTCCTACGCCTCAGGTGGACTGGCAAATCTCCCGTGGTGCGTTTGACCTTAGAGGATTGCGGTATCTTGGGATCACTCTCCGTGCTAACTTCCAACTCTGAGTTGAACTCGCATCCCTCACTTGAGGAAGGTGTTTCCCCAAGGGGTCATAGTTCCGTAGGTGCATCTGTCTTGAGCACTGGGATTACCCATGGTTGTGCTACGCCAGCTTGCTCGTTATCCACGGCTCCTATTTGTTCTAGCCAGAATCTGTCACACTCCATTAGCATGACTCCTTTTTCGTTCCGACTGATCCCTTCTTTCCTAGGCCTCAAGTCTGCCCTGATTTGTTCTATCGCTTTTCCCTCCGTGTCGTACTCTATTGTATCCATCTCTTCTTCACTCTTTTCCCGTAGAGTGACAGTCCTCATACTCCTCATCATTCGGGTCATGTCCTTCTGACTGCTCATCATCCCCTAAGCTTCCCTCTTCAATTTCCTTGTCATCAGTAACTAAAGCCTAGTTATATAGCAAGTTCAAGTCGTGGACCTTGGTCCATTTCCATTCTGGTTTAGCTAAAAGGTCACGTAGAGGTTTTAAGTTAGCAGCCAAATTGCCGTCCAATTTATCGGTCAAATACTCTATGATTTCCTGAAGCTCTAATTTGTTGTTGGGGATGCGGGACGAGGCCGACTTGCCTGGGTTGAGTGAGCTTCCTGCCATCATGCAAAGCGGCACAACTGGCTCCTCAGTTGGCATGGTTGCGGCTTTAACAGCCTGCTGATGTGGTCCTTTCTCATCCGAGAATGGTAGGTATTCAATGGTTGCCAAAACGTGCATCCTATCCCTCTCATCCTCGGGGCAAGGAATATATCTAGTGAGCGATCCATAGGGTTTGTTCAGTTGAGTATCGCCTTTTAGCATAGCCGAGATGGCAGCTAGGTCAACAGGTGTCGTTGTCCAAGTGTCCATCTCTACCCTCACTGCACTAGTTTTGTTCCCTAGGAAAATCAATCCATTGCCCCAGTCCTCTATGATGCGTGCATTCCTCATCCAAGGTCAACCTAATAGTATGTCATAATCCACCCCCTTCATGACACCGGCAATCTTTACCGGCCAATTCTTTAAGACCCCAAATGGTCTTACCCTCATTCCATTTGCTAGCGTGACATTGAATCTAGCAGTCTCTATAGGAGGATTTCCCCATGCCTCTAGGACCGCATGGTTTAGCACACTAACACCGGCACCTGTGTCTACAATTCCTTTTTGAGTCATGTCTCCTAAGGCTAGGACGGGCAAAACTGTGTGCATTTCAGTGCCTTCCCAATAAGCATTGATGTGCAAAGTCTTAGGATCTAAGTGTAGAGTTAGACTTGGGATCCGTGTAAATGCATCATGATCTTGCGGATCAGCACCCGCAAGTCCTGCATGTCCCTCGATCAAGTCTTTTAACTCCTGCCACAAGGAGTGATTTTCCCTAAGCAGATCCTCCAAGCTGAGAGTTAATGGAGTGGACAGCAAGGTTGTGAGGAGGCTACTAGACCCTTGTCTTCCTCTGAGGCTAGAAGTTCTAGGCCATGCATTCTGTCTGCCCTGGTAAGTTTTCCCCTAGCCTTGCTGCTGAGTTGCTCCTACTGGTGCAGGTATGCTCTCAGCCTGTGGTTTTGAGGGTGAGACTGGTGTGCTAACACTAGAGAAGTCGTCCATAGGGTCTTCCAATATGGATTCAGCATCCTCGAGGTGCTCTTGGGCGTCCTTGACCCACTCCTTGACCTTGGCTATAGCCTCGAGTTGCCGTTTGGGGTGGGGATATTCTCCTACCTTTGCACTCCCTAGCTCTGCTGTCTTAGGAGCCGAGGTCTCTACCTCTGCGTCTGTGACCTTCTTTCTCGTTACCAGCGCAGTCATTTCCTCAGTTTTAAGGGTTATCTTCGCATCGGTTCTCTTTTTCTGTCTCCTCCGGCTTTTCTTCCCCATTGAGGTTGCATCAAGGTTACTTGGCCTTGGCAAGGAGATGCCTGCTTGTTTCATTTGAGCTCACGTCATAGCATGTAGAGGGATGGGTGTATCCTCACTACCAAAAGTTTCCACTCCAAAGAGCCCCAAGGGCACCGATGGCATGTTGGCAGAGCTAGTTGATGGCTTCCGCCTAGGACAGTCAGGAAACAAATGTGTGATTTCACACTTTGTGCATCGGAGATCCGCTTTGTCTTTGTTAGCTTGTTCTCGCTCTGGCAGCGTGATGAAATGTGGCCTGGGTGGCCGCAAGTCCAACATGTGACTGGATCCTGGCTGGGCCCTCCAAAACCTCTGCCTTGTCCTCTACCTAAAGCCATCACCGGCACTGGCCGATAATCCATCAGGACTAGGTTGCCCTCCTCGTCATAGGATATGTATAGATTGACATATGTCTCTTCCTCATTAGGCTCCTCCACAAAGTGAACAGGAGCATTGCTAGGTGGGTGAGTCAAAAAAGGCCCTGGTGGCCTGGGTATACCAATTGGATTCATCTCCAACCTAGGCACAATAGGTCTTGAGTCAGTTGGTGCTGTAAGAGCTAACTGGGTTCCCCTGCCAAAGAAATTAGATGGCCTATTACCTAAGTATGGAGGGTTGTACTGCTGCATGTATGGGAATCTCCTCGGCATTCTGCAATGCACTCCATCATGCCTGAATCTACTGCAATTTGAGCACAGCCGAGATCTAGGATCTTGGCACACAACTGGGAGGTGATTGCCGCCGCAGCACACACATTGTACCTGCAATCTCACAGGCTTTCTAACGAGCTCTTGCAACCGTGCAATCTCCATTCTCATCTCTGCCATCCCTTAGTCGTGGCCTACACTCTTTCCCTTATCTTGCATGCTAGCAGTTGCTTTTTCCCCCAAGGTGGTTGATCTCTCAGGGTCCCTCTAGCTTGCACTATCTCAGTTGGTAATCCTCATGCTATGTTCCCTGAGTTGATCATCTACGCGTATTGCCTCCTCGAAGACTCAAGCTAGCACGTCTTGTTGTAAGGTGGAGTTACTGGCCAAATCCTTGTAGAGCTCCTCACTCCAAATCATGTTCATGAACACTATAGACACTGCCCTCTCGATAGGTCGCTCATTGGCGGGGATTCTCTTGTAGAGGCTGCGCACCTGAGTAACGTAATTCCTAACGTCCTCCTTCTCCCTTTGACTAATATTCATCAACCTAACAATGAGGTTATCCAAATACTCCGCCTCCGAAAACCTCTTGATGAAGAGGCCCTTAAGGCGAGCGAAGTGTGTATGTTCTGCGTCATCCAGACTAGAGTACCAGGTCCTCCCCTTGTCACCTAAGCACAGGCCGAAGGCTTGAGCTCTCTACACAGGATCAGTAAGACCGTTCGCACCACATACTTGCTCAAACTGCTCCATGAAGGTGTACAGGTCACTGTTAGGTTCATATCGAGCTAGTTGTTTTGCTACTATGGGGATTCTGGCATGTCCTTTAGCCCCGTGCGTGACTCCCAATCCTGACAGTAGTGCGGTGGCTAGGGTAGTAGCACTCTGTTCCACAAATGTATTGTCCATGAGTCGCTTTGCCACCAGTTCACTCAACATCATGCCAGCCTCTACTGCTCGTTCCCTCTCTATGTTCGGTCCGGACTTGGCTGCCCCAGCTAGGTTTAGTACTCGTCTAGCCTCATACATATCCACATCTTGCTGCAGCCTTCTATCCCTTTGCTCATGGTTGTAGGCAATTATGCCTTCCAGCAGTCTCTTGATAGCTCTTCTCTCTTCTTCCAGGTTAGCCACTACTTCCTCTACAGATCTACCTTGGATCACGGTCCTGGTGAGTAGATCGTAGTCGTAGACCAGTTCCTGGACCTAGGTTGGAAATTCTCCTAAGTCTAATTGGTCTTCCCCTTGTTCACCTCTTGATCCTGACATTGTTTCTGTTTCTAGCTCCACGAGGTTGTCAATGAATCCAATCAGCTCCAGCAGCTTCCACTCCTCTATCTTGTTGCTTCCTGTGTCTTCGGGTCTTCTCCAGGTACTCCTAGTAGAGCACTCAAGCACCTGTCTAAATCCTGGGGTCTTCTCCTACTGGTGGGTTCCTTAATGTTATTAGATATCCTAGTGTGTTCCTTGTTATTCGAAAGTAGCTGCGATCCTTACTCACACGTTGTGCTTAGTGCTTTCGTGGTGCTTGGTGTGCGAAGACAGGCTTTTCTCTTTTCTTGATGTGCAGATTTAGTGGAGCACAAGAGTGAAGTGCCGATGTAGAAAGCGTTTAATGCAAACTCCACCTTGTTTCTACCCACGTTCCCAGCCCTATTTGAGTTCTCAACTCGGTTTCCGACTATTCTACGGTCCTTCTGCACCCTAAGTTCGATTAATATCTGAGGTTCTAATGGTCAAACTGGGTCTTGGGGGTGTTTAGGGTTGCGTCCTGGGGTCAGGTCTGTGGCAAGGCCAGCAAAAGATCCTTATCTTTTTCTTCTGGCAAGATGGTCCGATTCTAGGAATCGGACAGAGCTAGTCCAACTCTAGGAGTCGGACAGTCCAATTCTTGCAATCGGACCAGTCTGGTCTGACTCTAACAGTCAGGGTTGGTCCGATTCTGGGACTTGTCCGACCCCAGTGGTCCGATTCTGGGAATCGGACCAGGAGGGTGGTCCTACTTTCAAAGTGGTCCAACTATGGACTCGTCCTACTTTCAAAGTGGTCCGAGTCTGGCTCCAATGGTCCGACTACAATGGTCTGATTCCAATGGGCAGTCCGAATGCCACATGGCATGTCCGATCAGGTTGGTCCTATTCTTGAAATCGGATCGGTCTGGTCCGACTCTCTCAGTCGGATGGTCCGATTCCAGGACTCCAGTGGTCCGATTCTGGGAATCGGACCACTGCGAGTCAGTCCGACTGCGTCGACGGCGGGTGCGATTCCAGCGCATTTGAATCCTTCTTAATGCCTGCTGCACTCACTCACCACAGACTTCCCATATCTGATTAGAGCACTATTGGAAAACGCCGAACTCACCTGAAGCAGAAGCTCTCTCTCTCTCTCTCTCTCTCTCTCTCTCTCTCTCTCTCTCTCTCTCTCTCTCTCTCTCTCTCTCTCTCTCTCTCTCTCTCTCTCTCTCTCTCTCTCTCTCTCTCTCTCTCTCGCGCTCAAGGCTAACTAAAGAAGTGAGGTTTGTCCTGGCCTCCCAAGCCTCTTAAGGTCCTTTCCCAACACTGCAAAACCTCACAGCCAGTTCCCTGTCCCTGTTTCACCCAAAAACTTGAATCTAGTTCCTTGTTTTCCTGTTTCCAGCAGCAGCCAGAACCTCTATTTTCTCTTTTCTTACCCTAATCTAACCTTAATCTAGTGCAGCCAATATGCAAAACAGAAATGCAGAATAGTAGTCTTAATCTAATGCTTCCAAGAAACCCAAATACTTACTTGTTTCACCGATTAAACCCTCCTAAATCTCCTAGTTATCTCGAGCACCGGTTCAGGCTGCAAACCCTACTTCCATGCTCGATCTGATGCGCACGGCACTCAAGGCTTGATTCTGTCGGTCCCGGCAACGGAACCAAAATCGAGGGGAGCTTCAAGCTCTACCCCAAGACCTACGGACCACTTATTGCTCAAGTGTTTCGAACCAAGCGGCCATGGCTACCTCTCACATAGCTGATGCGCAATGCCTACCTTACGGGTGTAGTGAGCTTACCTTGATGCTCGATCGAGTGCCCTCCTCTTTCTTGCACACCGATAGCTCCATGATCCTTGAGGCAAGCTCAAGCAACCTCAATCCCTCTCCCATGTGCTTCATCCTCCATAGCCACGCGCGAGACAAGAGAAGAGAGGAGAGGAGAAGAAGATGAAGAGAGAAGATGGAGAGCTTCTTCTGCAAGATCCCTCACTCTCACACAATCACTCCCTCACACTCTCTCAATCCCTCTCTCAAGCACAAGCGAGAAGGCAATAAACAAGAGAGGAAGAAGAAGAAGCTTTTGCCACACACAAGAATGAGCTTCCCATTCACTTTTCAACTTTATATACATGCCCTATCTTTCATGGGCGGTCATCCCCCCTTTTTTACATGGCCGGCCATTAGTCTAGGCCCATTTTCTCATTTTTCATCATTCTAGTCTATCATATCCCCAACTAATGCACACAATTTACACACGAGTGAGCCTGGCGCTCTTTTACAAGGTTTTGGAAGTGTTTTCGCACTTAATGATACGCTTTTTATTCTTTTACTCTCCTTGGGCGACTCTAAGACTTCTTGAGGATCGTGCCCATGCATTTAATTTTTTTTCGAATCTAGTTGCCAGTTAAGGTGCCTTTTCCTTCTTTTCTCTTTTTCCATTTCCCGCTCCTCTGTGCTGCAGTAAACACGCATAAACCACATGTTTCGTACATCCGGCATGGCGAGCTTGACAACATGGCATGCGCAGAATAGGTCCACAGATGGAGTTCCCACGCATGGAGCCACATTGATTCTACCTTCCCAAGCTTTGCCCGAGATCCAAGGAATCTTTGGCTCTGTCTTGCAATGGATGGCGTAAACCCATTCGGTCTGCACTCAACTTCTTACAGTGTGTGGCCTATAGTCCTTATCAACTACAATATCCCTCCATGGCTCTCTATGAAGAAAGGATATCTCATCCTTAGCTTACTCATCCCCCGCCGCTACAAAGTCAAAAATATGGACGTGTACCTTCGTCCATTAGTCAATGAGCTTAAGATTTTGTGGGAGGAGGGGATCACCGTGCAAGTATGAGCAAGTGCGATGGTCGACAATCCACCAATATTCGAGCCATTCTCATGTGGACGATGCATGACTTTTCGATATTCGAAGAGTGCTCAGGTAAATAGGCTTCCGTTCTCATTGGTAATATCTATATTTTATCTCGTTCAAGTTTGTATTCACTGGATAGAGGTGTTGGAACATGTCTGGTTACCTCATGTTATCATGCATGTCCATTGTGCGGGCCACAGTTAGACTCCCGAAGGTCACGAACCATAAAGAAGATGGTATATCAAGGACACGCTGCTTTTTTGCCAGATGGTCATGAACTCAAGAAAGGTTTTCTTGGACGACCTCCAACACATATGAATGCCACAAGCTGGTACGAGCTGAAAATGATCCACACGAAGTTACACCCAAATGCAATGCGGCAGTTCTCAATTTTCTACAAGTTGCCATATTGGACCCACTTACAGATCAACCACTTGTTGGATCCCATGCATATTTTCAAGAACGTGGGCAACTTGCTATGGGACCACATCACAAGAAAGAGAGACACTATAGGGGCATGAATGGATTTGAAGGAGGTAGGCAAGATGGAGGCGCTTTGGCCGCAGTTGAGTGCTGATGGTCACGTGCAGCTACCTCGCGCTCCTTGGGTTTTGTCCACTAAAGAAGAGCACATTATAAAGCAAGTAGTCAAGTCTATCCGTAGTCCGACGGGTATGATGCGTTCTCTCAGATTTGCATTTTCTAAAGATGACCAATTATCAGGGCTAAAATCCCATGACTAGCATAAGATATGTCACATTTGTACTACAAATGGATTGTAATTGGCATGCGCATTTTGCTATTTGGAGTGTAGCCATTGTTCATAATGCTTTCTCATTTGTGGCAGTTTGTACTACTGATCGCGATCACAGGATGCCTTACTCCAGAAATACGCAGGGCCATTTACAAGTTGTCAACTTTGGTGCAATGGATCTCATAGAAGGTGATTAAGATGTCCTCTATTGAATCTGTGAGGTGGGGAGCAATGAAGACGGTCTGTCTCTTTGAGAAATACATGCCTACCAGCATGCTCACGATACATATTCACCTTCTTGTGCATCTTGTAGATGAAGTGGAGATTGCTAGACCTGTCCATACACGATGGATGCTCTTCTTGGAGCGTTCCATGAAAACCCTGAAAGGCTTTGTGTGACAACGAGCTTGGCCAGAAGGTAGCATGGCTGAAGGTTGGTTGGTGTCTGAGGCGCTAGTGCATATTTCATAATGGCTACCAACAGTGGATCCAGACAACAATATGCTATGGTCGCTGAAGGACGATGATAGACTAACCAGAGATGTGGTGGTTGGAAATGGGGTAGAAAAAAGAATGGATGCTGCAATGGAGGAGAAGGTGAATCGCTTTTGTATGTTGCACCATGCCTCTATGGAGACATGGCTCACCAAGTACCAGCAAGCTAGGCAAGATCGAGAGAAAGCGCAATCTAAATTTCAACATAGTACGCGCGATCGACCGATTCAATATCCCGAGGACATGGAGGAGATGCCGCGGTTCATGTCAACACGATGGTTGCATGGAGCTTTGACCACAGCATCTCACGAAGGGGCGGAGGTCTCAATGGAGGAGTGGAAATTCTCGAGGGGATATAATCCAAAAGTGATAACGTGTTTAGGATTTTTTGTATCTATATTTTATATGTGACAATAAATTTGAGTGTTTCAATGTACAGTACAAAATATATAGTGCAGCATGATCGTGCGGACGGCATTTTCGCGTGGAGTGTATTGATAAAATGCACTCCACAATGGACTATGGTATCATGGCAAGGTTCAAGCGGAGAGCCGACGACGAGCAATAGATCCAAACATGGTTATAGATGAGATGGAGTATTTTGGGAACTTGTAAAGTATTGTTATAGTGGATTACCGTAGCTTCTCCATGATACTATTCGATGTGCAATGGTTCAAAGTGGTACTTGAAGGAGCTGGAGCAATAGTTCGACGAGGTCCATTTGGATTTTTCGAAATAGATTTTGAAAAAAAATGGACGGATTTGCACGACACCTGTGTGTTGCCGGCCCATTGTGAACAGGTACATAAACTCATTTGTTTGTTAATTGTATTACAACACGGTACATGTCACAATAGTTTAATCTCTCTTGTACGTGTTTGTGAATAGTTAATCTTCTATCCAAACCCCCGACAACCTCTATGGTGGTATGTTATACCTTCAACTCCCCAAAGTGCAAGAGTATATGATCAAAGCGATGTTTCGAGCATAGATGAGGACAATATACAAATAGAGGAGTCGATATTCCAAGGGGTGGAGGCCACCGAAAGCTTGGAGCATGTAGAGGAGCCAGCATCGGCTAATATTGATGGAAATACAGGAGTCCAAGAATTCTTTGAGAATGAGGTGAACTCATCCTTTTGTGGTGACATGTCTATTGACCTTCCAGTGTATACGGAGTTGTGTCACGAGATTGACATGGGACCATAGGATACTTCATACTTTGAGCATGCACTTACTCAATTCGTTGACTAATCGCTTATAAGGGTACATAAGATATGCATTTTAAGTGAGATCATTTTTTTAGGATTTATATTATCATGCTTTGTATGATTTAAATTGATTATGCTAACATATTTTTTTGTCTATGCATGTGACCTTTTCAGGATGAGTCGAGGGATGAGGAGCTGCAAGATATCTTCATGTGCACGTCTCTAGATTAGATTGTGAGATTCAGAGACATGGCAGACCAGGAGCTGTCTCGAACATCGTCAGGCCGCTCTACTAGATCTACTTCGGCGCGATCAAATGCATCGGCTTTGAGCAGACGAGGTCGACACTCCAGACTTGGGCCAGAGGGAGGCAGTGCTTCAGGGTTAGGGGGATGTTGTAGAGATATGGAGGCAGTGAGTCCACGATCGGTATGAGGTACAAGTGCGACTCCTCGCTCTTGTGGCGGTTCCAAGGAGCGTGGCTCAGGTGAATGCTGTGGAGACATGGATGCGGTGTCTCCATCTCGTCGTTCTGCTGGAGTTGAGTCACCCCCAAGATTTGTCACACTTGTGGGGACGTCTACTCCAGTTACTCTGCTTTTACTCAGCCGTCTGCAGGTGGCACCCCTATGGGTGCTACTCCAATAGATACTACCCTGGTCGGTACACCAGATGTAGAGGGGTCTCCTGGATATGCCCAGGAGCGTGGACGTAGGTGGAAGAGGACCCATCTTAGGCATACCCCAGAGGGATATGCATATCTTGTCAATGATAGATCAGGAGCCATCATCATGAATGATGAGGGGAGGAGGGTGATGGCTCGCATGAGAGAGTTGTGCCAACAAGTTTTTCGGCACAACGTCTTAGATCATTGGAAAAACATACTGGAGGGGAGCAAGGACAACATAGTAGTATCCTTGCATGAGGAGTTTTCGGTTCCAACCACAGCAGATAGATTTTCTACGGGATGGATGATGGACTGCATACGTTCCTATATGACACACAGACAATCGGATGCATGCAAGGCACTCAAGAGTGGGACTGCAAAGGCCGAGTGGCTAGACGCGGACGACTGGCGTCGATTAAGGGAGGAGGCTACAGATTCTCCAAGACGTTGGAGTCAACAGCACGAGGCGGCGAGGGCATGACTAGAGGATGGAGTGGTCCATCATCTTGGGAGTGGCGGCCAAAGGACATATCTGGAGGACTTTGTAAGTTTTTTTTTTTGTTTTGCTTACTTTTTTTTTTGCAATATCCTGACAATCATGTTTCTAACAATTAGTATTTTGTTTTCTTTGCAGCACTCCATTACAAATCGTGATCCGATCGGCCTTGAGACTCGATATGCATAGAGGCACGGTTTCACTGCATTGATCGACTGATTGTATAGACGTGAAGGCCCTATAAGTCACTCATCTTTCTTGTCCGCAGTTACCATGTTTAATTAGAATGCATTATTGTATGGTGGATTGATGTGTTGTTGTTTCTTTTTTTGCAGAGTCTGTTCGATGCTCATCTGCAGCGGGATGAGCTTTCGGACGGTGAGGATATGTAGCTCACCCTTGGATCCCTGGAGCTCACACACCCTTCTTTTTTGGTCGCCCTATCTGTGTAGACATTTTTTATATAGTAGTGATATCTTGTCATGATTGTACCAGTCACTTTCATTATGCGATCATGTATTTATTTCATGTATCAATGCTATGATTTCAATATACTTTGTTTTTGTTTACACGAGCATTGTACTCAGTGCAGAAACTATTTTGTATGGCCTAAATAAAGCACACAGTGCTATATGTGGCAGGGCAACTTGCTGCCCTGCCACAAAAAAAAAAATTGCATGTTACCGTCGCTATTAGCGTCGCAAATTTACCTGCACATGTCGTCATTTGGGTCGTTATTTGTATCGCAAAGCATCATTATCAGTGTCGTTATTTGCATCGGTATGAGAGAGATAGAGATAGAGGAAGAGGAAAAGAGATAGAGAAAGAAAAGAAGAAAAAGATTGAGGAAGCATGGTATTACTTCACCAAAAGGACATTGAACCCTTGATTCCAAATCATCATAACAAGTGGGTCACTGCAAGACTTGAAGCATATAAGAGAAAGCAAGGCCCCAAACCTTGAAATCAAGATAAGCATAAGCATTGATTATGGATCGAGAAAGAGTAAATGGAGCTTGGGACACATGATGGCTCCCAAGAGGAACACCTCAAATACAAAACATGCAAATGTGATTGGGGTGTCCATTCCAACCACCTCAAAAGCCTTCTAGGTGCCTTTTATAAAGTTAGACTCCTTAGAAGGATAAGTGATCTAGTAGTTGAAGATACACTATGATTTGGTGAAATGAAAGATTAGATGCACTACTTGAATAGCATAAAGAGGGACCTTAAGTATGCACAATATTATTAGCCCAATATGAAGTTTGTTCTATTCTTGCAACATGCCTAGCTGAGAAGCCCTTAATGGCATGATTTAGTGGTCCATTGAGAGAGTTTTCTTAAGCGATAGTGCTCTACAATCTTTAGAATGACACAAGGTTTGTTGCCTAGGATCTCTCGAGTCCACCTTGTAATGCAACCATCCGTAGGATGGATCTCTCAAGGATCTTGCTCTCTTTCTTTCCTTAGGGGTGTGCTTTAGTTATCTAATTATCCCAACACATTTATCTTTCACATGCAATGATAGCTTTATTAAGTACCATTAAACATTGGTCACTAGGTTTCTTCACATAATTTTGTGCCATAGATACAAAGATGATGTCAAACAATCCTTTGAAAGCATTTGCAAAACAAAGTATTTTTATTCCACACCTCCAAAACACAATGCCAACCTAACATTCCATCCCTTAATCCAAGACTCGTGTCCAATCTCGGGCACATGATCCACCAATCCACTCTTATCTAGCATTAGGGCATTCTAGAAATCCATCCTAGGTTACACAAGGGTTGGATGGTTCCTAGGAGCATGAGGGGTTTACAAGCTATAGCACCCTTGGCACCCTCATCTCCTGCCCAAGAGTTCCCTATGAAGAGATCTCTTGCATCTAGGGTCATTCCTAATCTCTAGCATGATCAAAAAACCCCTTGGTGAAGGTTTCACACCACTAATCTTAGGGGAGGTTTAGTGCAAAACTATACATCCTCCCATGAGGGTACAATAACTTTTTGTGCAAACACAATCAAGAAATAAATTTATCATCAATAGCTAGAAAAACATCCCTTTTCCATGATAAAATACTTATTTTGGCTAGCATGGTCACTTCATTCCAAAACAATTAGTCTTTTCTTAGAAATACAAATTTAGCAAACCAAGACAAGGTAAGACTCACTTGTCTCCCCCAACCCTACTAGCTTGTTGCAAGTTAAGGAAAGGATGGTTTGTTAAGAAGATGTATGTGTAAATGTGAGATGCTAGATGTACTTTAAGAAGCACATTGAGGGATATAAAATTGACACTTTAATAGAGAAATGTGCAAATAAAGTTCTTCAAGCTCAACTGTGGTGGCATGTCTTGTTCAAGGACAACGATCAATTTGTGAAATATTATGATGACGAATGCCAACACACAAAAGTGACAATCATGAAAGACAAATGGAATCGACATCTATAATGGCTTGCCAACCCTTCAAAAAATTGGGGATAAACTTCATTAGATTTAAAAGTCCTATAGTCACACTCTCAAGGTTGCTACACTAATTCAGCCTTATTTCTCTTCTCTCTCCTCCTTCCTGGGTAAACCATGGCCTCTGGTTTCATATTTTATCTCTCATTTCCCTTGCATATGAACAAGAATTAGAGTTAGAAAAAGGAAACAAATTTAATAAATGTTAAACTTTTAGATTAAAAGTTCAAAAGAAAAAAAAAGGGACTTACCTTGTGTGATCATTGTGGAAAGGACTTCGCCACCATCTGTATTGAGACAATCACCACCATCAACCACCACTAATCTATTAGTTGACTAATAGAGAAAAGAGCTAGAGAGAAAGAAGATGCGGAGAGAGAGAGAGAGAGAGAGAGAGAGAGAGAGAGAGAGAGAGAGAGAGAGAGAGAGAGAGAGAGAGAGAGAGAAGGCAAAGAAGTAAAAGGAAAGGAGGAAATGTTTGATAATGTAATATTCCCTCCACAGCGCTTCATATCAAGAAACAAATCTAGGCTTGAGGTGTTTTAAAAATTACTCATCATACTGTCACATAAGTGATTGCATATAATTTTCTTGATATTGAGTCTCGTATTAAATCAATTTTGCAATTCGACACAAGAAGACACCTCAATGTTCCTAGCCAACAAAAAGCAAAGACACCTTGTAAATAATATTACGATGACTTAATCATATAATTTTTCTCGCATTATATTTGATTTTTCTTTCTCTATTCCATTTAATGCATCAAGGATCACATTGATTTCATAACCGCAAGACAAATCGCAAAAATCTCAATTGGTAGAAGAAGAACGCGCAAGAATGAGCATGATATTGAGTAAGTAAAGTATCAAAGAGTATGACATGTCTTTATATACTAGATAAGTCATCATGAAGTAACTGGGCCAAAAACCATTAGATGAATTTGTTTTGAAAGAAAAAGAGGTTTTTGAAAAAATAGGCTAGAAAACATGACATTTTTTACGCTTGGAGAGAGAGAAAGCATTAAATAATCATCCCCATGCTACCATCCAACAGGTAAGCAATCAAAATGAATATTTAATAAAGCTCAATTGGCTCTTAACAAGTAGCCAAAAGAATTAATCAACTGCATACTCTCCCTCATGTCTATAAATACACCTCCTCTTCACAAAAAAAGCAAGAAGATCTATTAAAGCATGAGCCTTGAAAGAGGAAAATACCCCCCCTTCTACCTCATTTTCATTTTCTCTACCCCCTGCTATGCCTTCATTCCATACAACTTTATTGCTAAGCAAAACATTGGCAAATTTTTATGGACGACCACCACCTCTCCTTGAACTACCACGTCAATTTCGCCTAACATCCATGGGTCCGTGAGGTCGCAAAAATTCAAAAACCACATTTGAAGTAAGGGAAGCAAGGGACGCGATCAATGGAGAAAATGACGAAGTAGAAATCGGCAAGACCCCCATTATAGCAGACCTAAGAGAGGTAATATCTTGTTGGTTTAGAAAAAAGTAATATTGTATAAGCTTATTGCTCTGTTAACCCCAATACGAAGAAAGCAAAAGGAAATAAAAAAGACGCAGGGCAAAGGCAGAAAAAAGGTAGCTCGACTAAAAAAAGAAGAGGAGAAAAGGCCAGAAGCGCAAGGGCAACCTTAAAAGTCCAAGGCAAATGCAAAAGGGGAAAGGTGCATTTTAAAATACAAAGGCGCTCCCTGAGATCTTGTAAAAGAGTGCCAGGCGATGGAAAATCTGGAAAGCCAAAATAGAAGATAAAGACAAAGGCCAAGGCAAAGAGAAACGGAAGACAAAGGTGCACGAGGAAAAGCGCAAGTCAAACTATTGTAAAAGAGCGCAAGCGCATCATGGTTTAATTCAAGGGTAGCCCGGGCTCTCACCCACGGGCTCTCACCCGTGCAATTTGTAAATGTAGACGGGCGGTGGAAAGGAAGCTAGGAAGATAGAAAGACAATGGGAAAAAGGGCCTAGGCTACGGCCGGCCATGTAAAAAATGGGAAAAGGGGATGACCACCCAAAAGGGATTTAGGGTTTTGTATATAAAGTTGAGAAGTGAATGAGAAGCACATTCTTTTGTGTGGCCAAAAGTAGCTCTCCTCTTCTTCTTCTTCTTCTTCTTCTTCTTCTTGCTTGCATGAGCTTGTGCTTGAGAGAGGGAGTGTGAGAGTGTGAGGGAGTGAGTGTGTGAGGGTGAGGGACCGTGGGGTGGAGAAGCTCTCCATCTTCTCCTCTCTTCTTTTCTTCTCTTCTCTTCTCTTGTCTTGCTCGCGGCAATGGAGCTTGGAGCTTGGAGTGGGAGGATCGAGCTTGCTTGAAGCTTGCACTTGGATCGTGGAGCTACCGGAGTGTGCGGGAGAGGAGGTAACTCGAACGGCATGGAGGTAAGCTCACTACACCTGTAGATATGGATGGCACGTCGGTTATGTGAGAGGTAGCCATTAGTGCTCGGCTTGGAACGCTTGAAACAATAAGCAGTCCGTGGGTCTTACCGATTGAGTGAAGGCTCCCACATTTTGGTTCCATTGCCAGGACAACGGATTCAAGCCTTGAGCACTTGCGCGCTTCGAATCAAGCATCGAAGTAAGGGCTTTCCCCGAACTGGTACTTGAGATAGGTAGGAAGGGAGGGGGTTGAAGAGGGTATTCGATCTCCTTGACAAGTAGGTTTTTTGCTTTCTTGAGATTTACGTTGTGGAATGAAGTAGTGTAGGTATTTACTTTGTGATTTGGGTGCATTAGGGTAGGAAAAAACAAAGAAAAAGAAGAAAAACAAGCATCAGGGTTTCTACTGTCATAACAGGGCATGAGGGTTTGATTCGTTTGCTGATTTGCATTTTGGAGTTTATTAGCTATCCCAAGTATATTGATCTCTTTCCCATCACTCCAACATCATTCCTGTGGAATCTTGTAGCTTACAATAAGCAATACCTTAAGATTTTGGACAATTTCATGCTCGAAACTGCGTTCGGGTCGGCGGAATCGGACACCCGATTCAGTGTCCGAGTCTCAGAATCGGACGTTTGATTTTGAGAATCGGACGTTTGGACAACCGTCCGATCAGACCAACCCGTCCGATTTTGGGACTCGGACCACTTGGACCACTCGGACCAATTTAGAATCAGACCATCCAAAATCGGACCACCCTGTCCGATCCGATTCCCAAAATCAGACCACTTTGAAAATCGGACCACTTTTTCGATCCAACTCCCAGAATCAGACATGACCAAAATCGGATCACTGGGCCGATCGAACCAACCCAAAAATCGAATGTCTGATTCTGATAATCGAACTCCTAAAAATCGAACATGTGAAAATCCGACAAAAAACTGTCAAAATCGGACAGGTATCTAGAACACAAATTTTGACGCATCTAAACCCCCAAATTGACCCCAAAGGCTACGCAGAGCTAAAGGCACATTACAAATCCATCACTGGGCTAAAATTTAGAGCACGTAGATCAAAATTTGGCTATAAACGGTCCTCCAAATTGTGCATGGCTTTTACTATAACGGCCCTGTGGGCCGGGGGGGACTGCCCCCCCCCCCGACCCCCGTAGAGGGGGGCCCCCTCCGCACCTCCCCCGAGTAGGTTGGGGAGAAAACACGCGCCATGAGAGGTCCTCCAAAACAGCAACTAGTGTAGTAATGGCTCTACACGAGCATGGATTCTCACTTGCAAAAGAGCAACCAAAAGCCCGTACCCGAATAGAGACAAACAGAGACCCTAGAACCTCAATTGGCCAATCTAGCCATCCAGGGCAAAAAGGCCACACCACGAGAACACAAAGACATTGTGTTCATACCATGTCTAGTCATAGAGAAATGCAACATCAGCAAGCTACAAAAGCCAAGATGACTAGACATGACACTCTTGACGAGAGATGTACCTTGAATAGCACTGCACTGACAATCCAAGACATCAGTGGAGAATCCACATCTGGTCGTGCAATTGAGAACTCAAGGGCATCAGCCAGAAGGCTTAAATTTACAAGCCAGGACTCGGAAGATGAAGACACAGTACCACCTGCTTATCTTAGGGTCAAACTCACTGCAAAAAGAGAGCATACTATTGATGCTTTGATTGATGAAGGAGCAGATTTTAACATCTTGACCTATGAATCATGGACCCTACTAGGCCAACCAGAGCTCACACCGACTAGTGCAACTCTTAGCCCTTATGGGGGACACCCACAAGCACTCATAGGGAAGTGCAAAATCCTTGCAACAATTGAAACGGAAAGCTTCCCTATCCTATTTCATGTTCCTCCAAATAGTGCTAGCTGCAGGAAAGAAACCCTCCTAGGAAGACCCTTCAAAAGGGCGACCAAGTGTGAGGCTGACTATTTAGCACAGAGGATACACCTGACACTACCGGGTGTGAGGATAGTCACAACCTTTAGCAAGGGTGACCTCATCAAACCTCGAGGGAAAGGCAAGGAAGGTGCTAACGTAACAGTCAATCCTATTAACGAGGGCAAGGACTTGTTGGAAGAGTTGATACAAGCACAGGTCAAGCAACGAGAACAAGTGAGTGAGGCCATGCTTGAAACAAAAAGGTTAGGTAGGAGATAAGGCCAAGGATGGGGTTTGGACTTACAAATATCGTAGAAGACCACGAAAGAAGCCCAAGCCTTATAGACGAAGGCATCAACAGAGAGCTAGCACAATGCCACGATGGATATCCAAGGCATTGCTTCGTGCTCAAGGGTATTATGCAGGCAATCAATGGATTTGGGTACCAAAACTCCCTGCTAAGCCACCTCTATCAGAAGCCCAAATTATGTCCAAAGCAAAGAGGCATAGGAGAAAACCTAAACGAAAATCCAAGTCTCGAACCAAAAATATTGGAGTGATTGAGGCCCTCGCTATTGAAATCAAGAAACCAAACATGGCCTATCAAAAAGTAGATCCCCAGCCTGGCGTACTTAGCAAGCAGATAGCAGAGTTAACTGTCGAGCATGCACAAGGTCCACTAGTGCCCAGGGAACCTTTGATTTCCCAAGAGGATAATGAGCACCACAGGCACAACATTGCTCAGGATGAGGCTAATTGCTCAACAAAGCTAATGACACAATCATCTAACAATCACGAGCAAATTCTCTAGTCAATGCCAAGCCCACGTAGGAGTCCCAAATCTCCTACATCCTCTTCACTTAAATGGACATGGGAAGCACGGCAGCAGCAGCCTTGTGCTGCTGCTCAACCTACACAAGTGAATGTGCAAAGGGCAACAAAAGGCACAACCACTTCTAATCTGCCTAAGGACATGACACCGTAGTCTACCAATGGTAGCCAGTCCACTGAACTAGCCACCACTACTTCCAATCAGGGACCACAGCGGTCACAATCTTTGGCCGTGACAACACCCCTTGCGGAACGTGTCCTTAGTGGTTTACCTGTGGAGGAGGTGTCGCAACCAACTCCCTCGACAACTCCAACACTTTCAAAGTACCTAAAGCCTAGGCTGGAGAAGTTACACAAAAGGGAGTTGGCTGAAGAGCTAGACTCTCTGAAAAGGGAGGCAGTTGTACTCTCACAACCTAGAGAGACTATTCAGCAGGCCACGGCCATGTCCCATAAGGACACACTAGAGAAAGAGAATGCTGAGGCCCAACCAAGCACATCAACGGTTGACCTAGTCCAGGGTCCTGAGTCATTGAGAGATGCACCTTCACTGACCAAGAAAAAGAGGAGAAAACGTCGAAAACAACAGTAGCTACAGGTGGTTGTGGACCCCAAGAACATTGAGACCAAGAGCGTTGGAGAGCTGGGGAATAAAGCATCAAGTCCATCCACCAGTGAGTCCATTGATGTCTCTCCTAATAGCGGTGAAACCTCAGACACATTCGTGTGCTCCGAAAAATCAAAGCAGTTGTTGCCATCAACAGTTGCTTTCAACACTCAATCCATCGACAATAGAACTCCCATCGACCAATCAAGAGTAGATACAACACTGTCACGAGGGGATGACAAATTCACACCAGTCACACCCAAGGAGAACCATGACGCAATAACAAAGCCTCAAGAGAAACATGGAAACCCCAAGAGCATGAGCAATCCTAGCGTTGACCAATCTTGCTCAATTAGGCCTGAACCCCCAGCTATGTTAAAGCCTAGACAAACTCCTAGAATCTTGCATGAGATGGCAACCGAGCAAGCCCTCGTTGAACATAGAAGTATCGCAGAATGCTTAGCTGAGTTGGATGCTAAGCTCAAGGTGTTCGCACGAGTCTACGTCCTTGCGGACGTGGGCACAATCCCCAAGGAGCACCTTGGAGATTACTTGCCCTTTCCTCTATCCTGGGAAGAGCAAGAACATCTTAACGAGCACTACGACAGGCTCCTGCATGAATGCATGCGACTCATCTCTGACGAGGAAGTCGACGAACTACGCTTAATTGTCACGTTCAATGATGTGCTCTGCCAACCAAATATCTTAGAGATATAGCAATTAAAGCGACTGACAAAGGGCCGAAGTCAATTTGAACAGCGTTGGTGTGAGAACCGCATTGCAATGGCCGAACTAGGAGCTCAGATCATGACAGTTTCTGAGGAGCGATTGGCCAAATGGCGCTCCCAAAGGGACCCAACCAATGTGGCACCAACTTCCCTTCGAGTGCTAACTGCCATTCGGGGTGCAAACTTAGCTGAACCTAGCCAAGAAAACTCTCTGTTTGATAAGGTTCTCATTGAGGAGGAGCTACATGTTGCCAGTAGACTCGGACAAGGGTCCATGCTGTTTGATGTGGCAAAACATCTATCGGTACTAAGTAAGCTGCCACGAGTACTGGATGTGTGTGCCACGCTCCAGTACAACCCCGAGTTCTACAATTGGTTCTTATCCTCGTGAAGTGACATGGATTCATAAATATGTATATAAATAAACACTGATTTTTGTGTCACCTTGTATAAACAATATCAACACTCATAAGCAATGATAGTCAAGTGCAGGGAGAAGAGTTGGGTCTGACAGGCTAAGCTTCTCAAGTCCTCCTCTCATCACGCATTTAAAAGCCGTGTGACCATCCCCACCTCCAAGTGAAGGGCATGCAACCCACATTACCGCCATAGGAAGCCTTGACCAACAACTCTGATGGTGTTGACAGGGTATAGCCCCTTTCCATACACCTTCTTCCCTTTCCGGTCTATCCTTTCGAGGAGGAGCCCTGCTTAAATCCATGACCGCCAGCCGAGGTAACTCGGCGTGAACCAAGATCTGCTAATGGCAGGAGGCTAAATATACATCACGGGGGCCATCCCTCTACAACAAGCACTGCATGCCCCACCCCTCCCCTTCTCGTCCTATGCACTTGATAATCTGCACTATAATCCCTTACATATGAATTGTCTTATCATGTGACAAATCCTAATCCTTGATTCGCATCTTATAGGCCCCCCGCAAGGAAAACATGGAGAACCAAGGGCAGCTAGCTTGCAAGGACGCTCTTCGCAGTCGACGGGAACATGCAGCACATGCCCCTCCACCAGTGCGCTACGTGCCCACTCTTACAAGGTACGCCAAGAAACGCGGACCCAAGCGACACCGCCCCGGACGAAGGCCAAAGAATCCGTAGGCCAAGGAAGTGGATGCTCAGGGAGGCACACAAAATGTGGCAACGCTAGTTGCACAGACCCCCAACGCATGCTCGGGCACACCAGGTGCTCACGAAGTGACAAGGTGGCCAGGGATAGGGCAGAATTTAATGAATTGTTTAAAGACATTCTGGAAACGGTAGCAGCGCAGAACTACACCATTCATGTCCCGGCCGCATATACTCTCACAAGTGACAAGTGGATGCAGGATAATACAGGTCCTTGTGCGAAAGTGTTCAATGCCCGATCACCGCAAGACCATTGACCCCACAAAGAGACGCGACAAAGCCACGCTGCCGGAAGCAAAAATCACCCTTGCCGACCACCCACATCGCATGGCCCAATGCACATTCATGGGTCATGCTCCCTTTCTGGGTCAAGCTCTATAGTTGGCTTATGGCAATCGTTACCTCAATTGTACCAACATCGCGTGTGTCGCAAGGAGGTTTGCAATATCTCAAGTGTATCTCCCCATCACAACAACTGCTTCTCTAACAACGAGGCTAGGGCACAATCATCACTGTAATATCCATTTCTTGAGCCTTCGAGTTTGACATTTTCCAACCCATTGAAAGGCTGATAGCCTCAACATATTCCAATGGTTGTACTCAGGCAAGTCAAAAAAAAAAGAGAGGAGAAAGAAAGAAAGAAAGAAAGAAAAAAGCACAAGAAAAAGAAACAAAAAAAGAAAACAAAAAATAAAAATAAAAAGAGAGAGAGAAATAAAAAAGACAAAGAAAAGAAACGAACGAAAAGAAGCACCCACAATCACAGCATAGCACCTAGGGGTCCTCAAATTAGGTACGTCCAGTGACCTTGATCAACTGGCTCTGTCCCTAGTCCCCTAGCCCTTTAGCATCACCCACAATTGTTTAGGGCATATCAGACCCATAGTCACATCCACTGCACTTTCCTCGGGTTGTTTAGTTATCTAATTGCCTACCACATTTAGTTTGACAAGCAAAAACAGCTTCCTTAATTAACCAAATTAATCACTGGTTCCTTCATGTAACTTAAGCATTGACACGAAAAAACAATGTCAAGCAAGTTCCTTTTTCAACATTTGATCTTTGTTTATTAGTCTTTGGAATACATCAAATAAACCTGCCCAAAGGCTATTCCAGCAATCGTCAGGGATCGCTATTCCAAGTTCCGCCCGTTGACTAGTATGCAGGCCTTGAGATCCCATCTCGAGTCACGTCGACCTCTTGTGCAGGATCCGAAGGCAAGGGATTTACAGCCAAAGCCTCCCTTGGCACCCAAGCGTCCTCTTGCTTCAAGTAGCACCCACGGAGAGACCTCTCGTGGCAAGTTTGGTCCATGTACCCGACGCGGGTAACAACCCCCTTGGATAGGGTCAAGCAGACAGTCGGAGGTAACTGGTACTGCCTCTCCCTCCAGGCTTTTAACCTGAAGCATTAGTTATTTTTCCTAAATTAGTTCCTTGAGCAAAGAAGTACAAACAGTGCACCTAAGTGTACAATCACGAGCATTCCAATGGTCATTTGTACGACCAATTGTTAAGGTGTGATTCCTTCTCCCCGAATGCTTCCTCCTGGATCAATCGCAACTTGGCAAGATCCCAAGGGTTTCGTAAGCTGAGTTGCTTGTTTACCCTCTTTCCTTGGGTTAGGGTTTATACCCTATTGACCCAAATTGTCAATACATTAGGTTTCCTTGTATTAAGGTTACTAAATCCTAGGCAACCTCGTCGCCCTAACTTGGTTGGTCAAGTGCTTTCCTGACAATTCATTACTAACTTGGCTTCAAAAATCAGTCTTCAAGGAAGAGTGTTGAAGCAGGATGACTACTCAATTTCTAGAACATTAGACTTGAATTTAAAACTCGCCAAACTTGGTCTAAGGTGTTGCAGTACCATTTTGTGATTTAGACACAAGAGCATATGACGTTGCAGCTTGTTGCATGAGATAGGTGTCAATACCTAACTTGTGGGGATTATATCTTTCTTCATACGGTATTTCTTGATCAAGAATACCTTTGATCAAGATAAGGGGTTTGGGAGTCCTATTGACCCAATCCAAATCCTTAACGTTTTGGCTCTAGGGTCCCTAAATTCCTTGCGGAGACCTAGCATTTGGTCACTGATCCTTAGGGTGAGAACCCTAGATCATTCTTGCTCGGGTGATTAATTAATCCTAACATTTCGTGGATGTGGGTAGGACCTTTAAGATTGGAAGTATTAAATTGGCATCCCAAGTGCAATACTAGGCAGAATTTTATCATAACTTAACCCTACCTAGCACATTGAGGTGATCGTCATATGTTAACTAATCATACCTTATGAATTTTCATGTAGGCTACTCATTTACACGCGAATTACTTAGTTGATCTAACCAACCCATGATTTAAGATGATCTTCCCTTTTAAAAATGCAAATACTTTCTTCTAAATTTGCAAGTACTTTCCCCTAAAAGATGTAAGTCACTGCAAGATAGGTGAGATGCATCATTCCATGCAATTTCGAGAACATAGACCTTTTTGCCTTTATGCAACTAAAGGATTGACATTCAGAGCTAACTCTTATAGACCCTACGTTGATGCATCGAATTCAAAGCTTAATATTGTTAATGAAGATGCATTCAAACTTTGATAAAAAGAACTCCATGCACGGATGCATCATTCTTTCATGGCTAGATGCCAATGTGTACATCATTACCTTAATCCTTCTCAACCTAAAATGTAACTATTCTTTTGCATGCAACTTGCATAATATATGTTTCATTGTCAAAGTTCATAAATCCTTCCTTTTAATGCAACTATTTAGACATCATTTAGTGATCATCTATGATTACCTTATACACGAGTCACAACCATGAGTTTATTACATAAGTGCATTATGTGTTTATGCCCTATCCTTTACGAGATGCAACAAGGATGCCTTTACACAATTCCGTCTTTTTACTTATGCATTATATGTTCAGAATTGCAACTACCCTTGACCACGGAAGTGCAAGCAATTGCAAATACTAGACATGCAACTAAACTTGTAAATTGAGTGAGTACATAAATTTTACGATGCATGTAAGTTTCCCTACGTGAATTAAAACATGTTTTATGCATCCTTTCCATACGAAAATATTAATTGGAACCTGGGCATTCAAAATAGGGGCGTTGTCCACTCTCGTACTTTGGGTGGAAGCTCCCACGTGTGCTCCTCTCGTATTTTTCCTAGGAGCCATCGACGTAACGAATTTCGATTCAGCGAACTTCCCCTTGGCTCTCTTACGCATTACAAAGTCACTTCTGCCCGAGATTACCTCCCTGCGCAAAAATTGGGCCTTGCGAGACACGGTTTTAAGAAAACTGGGAGGCACATGTGAACTATGTCTAGGGAAGCTTCAATAGAAGCTTCCAAGCTTCTATAACACAGGGAGATGACGTGGATGGGGAGATGATTGTGAAGATGGCAATGAGGGAGGTGATGATGATGACGACGACGACGATGATGCTGATGATGATGATGATGACGATGATGATGATGGGGGTGAAGGCGACGACAGTGGCAACAGCCTGGCGGCGTGGCCTGAACAGTGGTAGTAGCAGCACGATGACGGCGGCAGCAACAAGCAGCACACGATCAATCAATCCCCCCCTCAAGCTAGGGGGGGATGGCCACACAAGTGGCAGGGTGCATGCTTCCCCTCCCCATGCCCTTCCACCACTCAAAATCATACTCCCTCTCCCCGCCATGCAACGGCTGAAGCGGAGGGAGTTTTTAAAAAATTTACAAATAATCCTTTTTTCTTTTTCCCTTAGAGGGGTGTTCCCATGGTGAACTACAGCTTTTGAGCCACGGCTTCCTATACGTGATGCAGAGCTGGTGTTTGTTGATGAGGGTGGAGCACTTAGCCCAATGTTTTTTTTTTTTTTGCGAGAGATCATTCGAAATTGCTCTTGCGCGGGATCAAGAGTCGTTACTATTTTGTTGTGGAAATATTACAAAAAATGACAGTCTCTATTTCATTTTGCTAATGATAAATAGACACATATGAATTTTATAATAATTTATAGAAAATCATTTAGATAATATCATAAAATAATCAATATATTAAATCAACAATAAATTGTATAAGAAAATATATACTAGATGTGCATAAATTAGGTACTTGAAAATATATTTCTATATCTGAAAGATGAAAGAAAAATTACACTTATGATTTTTGCATTGCCTAGAATAAAGAAATTCAGAAAAACAATCAGCATTGCACTTAGGACATAACTAAATGAAAATTGATCTTTCTAGATAACATTGAAAGTTCGGCAAATGGTTGGACATCGTCGATCAAACCATAGAATATGAGTAGAATAAAATAAAAATTATTTCCTTGTTGAAAACACACGCAATGCTAATATTAATAATTATATTAGTGAGAGCATCAATATCATGAGTTGACCCACATATGAATCAGCAAGAGAAAACCTAACCTAAAATATCGAGAATGTTGAAGCGAAAACAACTATGAAATACTCGACAACCCTGAAACTATCAGTATCAGGGAATTAAATAAATATCAAAAGTCTGTAGGACTTGTTGGACATTGATAAGATTTTTTCGATACAAATTCTGAAGTCTAAACAGACTTGGAAAAGCATTTGAAATCTTGGTAAGTGTGGGTTAGGGCAGGGCGGCAGTGCATGCATTGCCTGCCATAGGCATAAATGCCCATATTATCTTTTAGGGAGAAAATAACAAATTTTTCATAAGGATAAAATAGACTTCTCATAATTAATCAGATTTGCAAAATAACTTGCATTGTTGCCCATGTTCCCATGAATTGGCACTACCAAGTTGGCCATGCATTTGCACTTGCTGCCCCACAAATACCAACAGTTTGTGCTCATCAAGCATTTTGGGCTCTTCTAAAGAGGGCTTAGGCATTTCCTTTGGTTCTTGTGGTTGTCCTGAAGCTGTAGATGGTGTCTTCTTCTCTTTGCATTTGTTGTCCTTCTTTGGGGCATTCAAAAATTGAGTAAGAGTTGCAAGTAGGAAGCGAAACCCTAAGAATAAGGTGGGACCTTAAAAGAGAAACCCTAGATTTGGGTGGGGCTGCTTCCTATGCTAAAAACACTTGCTGCTGTTTCTTTTTTATTTGTGCACGCATTGATGGTTGCACAAGAAAGATCGATTGTGCTTGCAGCAGTTAGATCTGATTGTAAGTATATAATCAAGATAATAAGAATAAAGATCATGCTATGCCTTCCCCATGGCTAGGCATGGAACCCTGCTTCAAGGGGGATTGTTTTGTACTGCCACGAGGAGCTTTGGACCAGCCCCGACGGTGAGAGGTCGCTTGGTGTGAGCAGGAGGAGGCAAAAGTGCCAAGGGACTTTGGCCATAAATCTCTTGATCACTCCTAGGAACTGCTTGACCCTCATATGAAACAGGATGGGATCTTGGAGTCCCCGGTGCTAGTGTAGGGACAGAAATCTTGGAGGGTTTTTTTTCTTTTGCGTAGACAGAAGGGATTTTTCGGTGAATGGAGGTTTATCCTCCTCTGCGCATGCAAAAGGGAAAAATCGTTGTAAATAACTTTGCGAAATAAGAAATGAATATGTTTTGCCAAAAGACTATTTTCTCTATCTTTGTGTTATGTCGTAAAATTATCCAAAGGAACATGTGATAATGAGTTAATTAATGAAGCTACTATTATACGTCATAACTTAATGTGATAGGTAATTAGAAAAGAAAACCATTTTTGGGAAGCGGGTGGGTGAGATCCTTGACGGATCCATCGTATGGGTGGGTGGTCCCTGTAAGTTGGGAGCTTCTCTCAAGAGATTGAATAAAATGTTAATTAGGAAAAGTTAGGCAGAGCGGAGCATTGACTTACCTAAAGTCAGGTCTTAAAACCTTGATTAGAAATTATCTTAGGGGAAAGGTGTGACAGCTGTGCCAAAACTCTATTAAGGTTCCCTAAATCCTAACTAGTTTACTGAAAAAAAGTGTTGCACTCCATGAACCAAGGGTAACTATGATCGCTCTAGTTAGACAAGAAGCCCTTATGGGACACCTCTGATGGAGCTAGCTGATGTATTGAGACCTCAGTTCTCAAATTAGGACCCCAAGCTTGCAGGTTGATTCTCGTGGGGATGGCCAGTACCTTTTGTGGTGTGGACTCTGGGTTCCTTTCATAAAGATCTAATTTGTATTGTACTAAGTTGAAATAAACTTAATTAAATTGGTCCATCTTCTCACAAAAAGAAAAGAATTGTACACATAAAATTTTCTCTTTCAACGAGTTAGCTTGCACTTTGTTAGTTGAAACAAACTTGATATATTAGATCCCTTCACAAAGTATTTAAATAGTTAAATGCGATATCTATTTTAACCTAAGGTTCATTAGGTAGGTTACGATTATCAATGGTATGTTCATAGGGTCCTTACTAAATGAGATTAATGGAAGGATCTATTAACCTTCCTTTTGTAACACCAAAGAACTTAGATAAAACTCTTTAGGGAAAGGATACCTAGTTCAAACAATAGGGAATCATTTTAGTGAAGGCTATGTTAAAAAAGACTCCAAAGGTCTCGAGGAATCCTCTATCCTAAAAAGGTCAAGCACTTTGTTAAAGCATAAAAATACTTCTTGACCAAACCAACTCAAGAAACCCTCGAGACATTGGTTGTCTACTCTTTGACAAATGAACCTAAGCTAAGGGGATGGTCCAAACAAAACCCTAACTACTAAAAGAATTGATTGCTCACTTCCTAGTAAGATAAGGAAAAGACAATAAAAGTTCTTAGCTCTTAGAAATCCCAAGGGGAAGAGAGAATCAAAGGAATGTTGAAAAGATTTTCTATTAGGACAAAATTCTATATAGTGCATACAAAGGATTGCTTGATGCACTAGGAAAGAAATGTTTGTGTTATAAAGATTTAGGGATTCTACTTGAATCTAAATACAATGTGTTAAAAGGAAGGATTACAGTAGACCTCCCCCAAGGCTAGTGTGTGGAACCCTATACCAAGAGGGTTGGTTATACTGCTTTGAAGAGCTTGGATTTGCCTTGATGGGGTGAGAGGTCACTCCATAGGGGGATTGTTAGGGGCACAAATCCCTAGGACTCAAATTCCATTAGTGACCTTAGTTTCTTACTTTCATATATGGATATAGAGGTTTGAAATAAGCCTATGTAATTGTGTCTTTAAATGTAATGGGACAGAATACCTGTATGCCAGACACTGGATATATAGGCAGTTGTGTTCTTAATGTCACTCGTGTGGATTTTAAAATACAAGAATGGACAGTGCCATGCTTTTATGGTCGCTATTGGATGTTCTCAATGCTCGAGTCATGTTCTTTAAGTGTATGAATCTCTATTTCTGCATTATGCGATCATAAAAGGTTTTCAGTTATAGATGCTAAAGTGTATAAAGAGAATATGTTTATGCTTATGCTCTTTATTCTAGCACCATGGTGTGTTTACGTATTCTCTGCTTTCTTATTGTGTATGAATTAAACACTTTGGTGATTCTTGCCAGTTTCATGGAAGTCATTTCTTGATTTAAGGCGTAGACCTAGAATAAATACTATGGACAATCTTTATGTCAAACAATTACCCTTATTTATCCAATCCTATCCTCACAAGGAGTAGATCTTGGGAAATCAAGGAGGCCTTAGCAAGATAGCAACAACAGGTTGCAGGGTTGAATGATAGAAGTGAATTAGAAGGCTTGTTGAATGATCATACGATGTATTTGGAGATTGTCAAATGCTTCTTTCTGGTTCCGGAATGCTTTTAAGCTTGGATTAGGCTCCGTCTTGGTCATCATTCACTGGCATTGGGATTGACTTGGCATGCTTTGGACCGGTTTATGCTTATTGTCACTGCTTGACATTTAGGCCTCTTGCATTTATGCTTTGGTCAGATATGGCTGTCACTTGGTTTCCCCATACATGATAGCCACTTGGAGCTTCGTCTTTGGATGTATTTGAGCACTTTGAACCTATTAGGCATTACATTTGGTTGTCAGTTACATGCTTTACGGGTCTGAGATAGCTTGGTATTTATACTCCGGATGTACCCTACTAGGATTTGGAATGTCTAATGCTATGTACTCAATGTATTTGAGCATTGCTTGCTCTATTTGCATCTGATTTTACTTCCAATGGGAGCCTCTTGGCATATTCAGATGTACACATAGTTTTTCTTACACTTGAGCTTGAGCTTGTGGGACAGTTACATACATTTACTCTCTTGAGAGCTTTATGTTTGTAGTCAGTCTGTAGTGGGCTGATTTGATATGCCTATTGGGGCAGGCATCTATCTCTGTGAGAGGTTTCTTAGTTTTGTATGCATCTTGGATGGTTATGCATTGAGCTTCTTGCTCTATTAGTTGTGCTTGTGCTTGGTCTCTTCTCTTACCCCGAGACCCATTACATGCATGACTTCTAAACCTATGAGATGTATCTTGCCTGACAGGTTATTGGTTTGACAATTCTTGGTACCTTCTTGCCCCTTGACACTCATTGTTGGATGTATCTTCCTACCTGGTAGTTGCAGTGACATATGTATCAGTGATTGCTTCACTTTGGGACAGTTTTACATACTGTTGTAATTTATTTCAACAAGCTAAAATCTGCAGATTTTGAGCCCTTGTATGAGGGTAATGCTTACCGTTTGATGTTCTCTTGGTCATATTTGGTGGACAGCTGGTTCTCTTGGTGATATCTACTCTTTCATCCAGTTTTAGCAGTGGTTTTAGTGCATTTTTTGCTAATTATAGCAACTGGAAATTTTGCATTTTTTTCTTTGATTTGGCACAATCTGGTTGGTCGTCTGAAAGGCACAACTCTCTTTAACATTGCCAAGTTTGATGGTATCAACTATGGGTATTGGAAATCCTACATATGACGGGTTTTGGTGCAGAAGTTGCATATTAAACCCTTGCATTTCAAGGGTGTTAAACCTGAGGATATGGATGATGATGTTTGGACAGAAGTTGATGAGCTATGCAAGTCTACCATTATCTTGTCACTCTCAGAAGAGGTCCATCATAATGTTGTTGAAGATGAGAATCAAAGTGCATGGGACTTATGGAAGAAGATTCAAGAGCTTTATGCGCAGCAGAGTCCTATGTCATAGATGTATTGGCCGAATCAATTAATGGACCTTCACATGAAGAAGGGGACATCCCTATCATCTCATTTTAGCCAGTTGCATGCTATCATGAAGAATCTGTTGTCACATGGTATTGAGTTCAAAGACAACTTGCACCCGTTGTTTCTGCTTGGCACCTTGCCTGAATCATGGGATGTCTTTCGTACTGCCATATGCACGAACAAGCTTGATGGGCTCAAAATCAAAGATGTTAAGGGTGCTTTAATGACTGAGAAATCAACATGAGAAACAATGATGCTTCCCACTCTTCACATGCATTGACCGTTAGAGGTGGCAGACATGGCAGGCATGATAATGATCATAAGGGTAAGGACTCTCAGAAGTCCAGGTCAAAGTCATGTGGCCACAGTAAGTCATGTGGATGGAAATCTAATCTTACATGTCATTATTGTGGGAAAGTAGGACATATTAGGCCGCAATGCCATAAGATGCACGATGATAAGTGCAAGGAAAAGGGAAAAGAGAAAGTGTAGAAAAAGTCTTCTGAGTGCAGTATTGTACCTGCAAAGTCCAGTGTGAAGATAGAAGAGGTTAATGTCATGCATGCCACTGATTCAGGTGAGGATTACATACTTATAACTTCCTCATGCGATGCCTTACAGGCTTCTAAGACACATTCTATGTATGCGCAATGTTGGCTTTTGGATTCGGGTGCGTCGTTTCATGTGACACCCTATAGAGATTGGTTTCATACCTATCATACCATCTTTGGTTCTGTGCGTCTTGGTGATGAGAGGTCTCTTGACATTATGGGCATTGGAGATGTTAGGCTGCAGTTTCCTTTCGGCAGTTCTTTTGTTTTGCATGATGTACGCCATATACTTGCATTGACTCGCAGTCTTATGTTAGTTGGACATCTTGATGATGCAGGGTATTTTGTGTCTTTTAGAGACTCTGCATGGAAGATTACTCGTGGTAAGCTTGTGCTTGTAAGAGGTGCCAAGTCTGGCAACCTCTATCCCTTACTTATATCTGGAGCTACCTTGAATCATGTTTTGTCTGTGGGTTCTATCCCCCATGTATCCCTTTGGCATGCTTGTTGGGGTAGATATCCCTTAAAGGAATGAAAATGCTACATGCTTTGCAGTATCTTCCACCTTATGACTCTTCACATTTTGATTCTTGTGATCATTGTTTTTATGGCAGGCAAACTAGGAATACACATAAAAAGTTTGGTAAGAAATGCATGGGTGAGCCCTTGGCTCTTGTGCACTCAGTTGTATGTGGGCCCATGCCCTATCAGTTACTTGGTGGGGCAAAGTATTTTGTTACTTTCATAGATGATTACTCACGTAAGGTTTGGGCTTATCCCATAAAGAGAAAGTCCGATGTCTTAGACACATTTTAGTGTTGGCTTGCATTAGCAGAGAACCAGTTTGGGAATAGGCTAAAATGCCTAAGGTTAGATAATGGGGGTGAGTATGTATCACGTGTGCTTTTGAGCAGTTTTGTGATGAACGGGGTATTAAGGGTCAGTTGACCGCCCCTTACTACACCCCTCCCCAGAATGGTATGGCTGAACACATGGATAGGACCATACAGAAAAGGGTCCATAGCATGCTTAGCCAGGTTGGCTTACCACAACATTTTTGGGCTAAGGCAATTACTACTACAGTGTATCTCATTAACAGATCACCTAGCAGTGGCATTGACTTTCAGGTTGCAAAGGAGGTATGGGCAGGTAAGCCCCCCTCTTATGATCATTTGCGTGTCTTTGGATGTGAGGCATTCTGCCATGTGCCCAAGGACAAATGCAATAAGCTGGATCCTAAAAGTGTCAAATGCATTTTCATTGGCTATGGAGATACACGAGAGATGGGTTACCATCTATGGGATCTACAGGTGCGAAAAGTGATCGCAACCATGATGTCATCTTTCATGAGGACAAAATGCATATGCAGCCAGAGAAAGTGGTTGAGGTATGTAGAGTTATCTTTCAGAAGGAGCCACCGACTCCCGTATAGCCTGCTCCACGGCCAGTTAGACAGTGTGCAATATCACCTAATGCTCATGGCCTAGATGTTAGACATGCTGATGTTAGACAAGATGTTAGTCAAGCAGCAAAGCTTGGGTTGAGGCATTCTACTAGAGATAGACGACCTCCTGGCGGTTTTGCGCCCTTTATGGATTATGTATTGGTTACAAATTTAGGAGAGCCTCTCACTTATGATGAGGCTATGCACAAGGGTGATTGTCACTCTTGGGAGAGGGCTATGCAATCTGAGCTTGACTCATTGCATAAGAATTAGACTTGGAATTTGGTTTCCTTCCCTTAGGGTAAGAAGGCTTTGCCATGCAAGTGGGTGTACAAGTTGAAAAGTACCCCTGGACACCCCAAGCTGACATACAAGGCTCGATTGGTTGCTAGAGGCTTTAAGTAGGAGCATGGTGTTGACTTTGATGAAGTCTTTTCTCCTGTGGTCAAGATGACCACCCTATGCTTAGTCTTGGCTTTGGTTGCACGGCTTGACCTTGACTTGTACCAGATGGATGTCAAGACGGCTTTTTTACATGGGGATTTGCATGATGAGATTTACATGGAGCAACCTAAGGGCTTTGCAGACCCTGGAAAGGAACACCTAGTGTGCAAGCTAAAGAAGAGTCTATATGGCTTAAAGCAAGCACCTAGGAAATAGTACCATAAGTTTGATGCATTCATGCAGTCACAGGGCTACAGCCACAGTGCTATGGATCCGTGCTTGTACACGAAGAAAGCTTGTGATGGTTATTTACTAATTTTTGTACTCTATGTGGATGACATGCTTTTAGCAGGGATAGCTCATGAGGAGCTAGATGCTCTTAAGGCTCAGCTCAAGAAGAGCTTTGAGATGAAAGATCTGGGACATGCCTCTCATATACTTGGTATGTGCATTACGCATGACAGATCTCAGGGATCTGTCACAAAGGGAGTACATTCGTAAAGTCCTTGAGCGCTTCTGTATGCAAGATATTAAGTCTATTGGTTGTCCATTACCTTCTCATGTGAAGTCTTCATAGGTCAATTGTCCGCAAACAGATGAGTAGAGGGCCAAGATGGCCAAGATTCCCTATGCGTTAGTCATGGGCAGTCTTATGTATGCTATTATAATCACCCATCCAGATATTGCTTTTGCAGTTGGGGTTGTGGCACGTTATATGGATACACTTGATAAGAAACATTGAGATGCCATGAAGGGTATCATGCGGTACCTGAAGGGCACAACAAATATGTGTATTTGCTATGGTAGCCAGGATACAGGAGTCCTGGGGTACACTAACTCTAATTATGCAGGACATGCAGATAGTAGGAAGTCCACTTCTGGCTATGTCTTCACTTATGCTGGAGGGGCTATCTCTTGGATGTCTAGGGTGCAGAAGTGTATGAATCTTTCTACTACACAGAGGCCAAGTATATTGCAGCCATAGAGGCTGTCTAGTTAGGCTGTTTGATTGCATACCTTGGTATGACAGCTACTATGCCTACACTGCATTAGGATTCTATGAGTGCCATTCAATTGGCCAATTCAGTTGGCCAAGAATTTGGTCTTCCATGCGAAGACTAAACATATTGAGGTGAGGTATCACTTCATTCGCGAGGTCATTGAGAACAGGTCTGTTGACCTTGTCAAGTTTCTGACTAAGCAGAAACCTGTAGACTTGCTCACGAAGAGCCTCACTACAGAGTGCTTTACCTTCCTTAGGAGATTGATGGGTGTTGGATGAAATGACGCCTTTTTTCTCATCCTGTTGCACATATTGTACTATCTTTTCTTTTCTTTTCTCTCTCGCTAGAGAAGATTCGCCTTTAAGCGGGAGGTTGTTAGGGGTAAAGGCACCTCCGCCTAGTCGCCCGTGTATTACTACACTGACAATACCCGCCACTGCACACTGTAGGTAGCGGGCACTCATCACAGTCACTTATTCTTTATTCTTTTAGTGACAGTTTGAATAAAGGAAGGCCCGGCCACACATTGTGGTTGTTGGAGTTCCCACTTTTGAGTCTCTCTCTCTCTCTTGCTCTCGCTCTCCATCTGCCATAGCTCTCACCGCCAAGCTTCTTCCTCTTGGGCTCTATTTCCCTTTTAGCTCTTTGCTTTTGTCTCTCGTTTTGTTATTAGCAATGGGTTCTTGATAAAAATATGGAGCTAAAAGGAAGTACAAGGACTTGCCTATATGTTTTAGTAGTAGAAAGTGTGACTTTGAATTCAATCGTCATACGTGCAGCCCCTTTTGTGCAATAGTTTTTGTCCATTCTCAAAGGCTAACTAGAGCCATCTAGAAAACAGGTGTAGAGAATTTTTATGGGAGTGTGCGAGCTCTAAGAGTGGGCACGCTATAACATGGGACATCCGAGGTGAAAGCAAGGCTAGTGGGGGCTTGGATAATGATATCCTAAGGGGCAAAGCTTTTGGGTTACTTTTTCCATTGTTGCTAAATAGGTTGCATTGGTAGGTCTTAACTTTAGAATGTACAACTTGAAGGGAGTGAGCTTGGAGTGGAAGCATGTAAGTAAAAGAAGAGCTATGGTGAAAGAAGTAAGAGCAAGAGAGACAGGGACATACAAGATGTGGGAACTCCAACAGTCACAATGTGTGACCGGCCTTTCTTTTATTCAAATGTCACTGAAAGAATAAAGAATGAAATGATAATGATGGACGCCCGCCAACTGTAATGTATGTGTGTGGGTACTATGAATGTAGTAATATACGAGCGGCAAGACATGGGCACCTTTATCCCCAATAATCTCCTACTTAAAGGCAAATGTGCCCCTATGGAGAAGAGAACAAGAAAAAAGTGACAAAGTAGAAATGTACATAAGTACAAAAAAATGAGGAAAGATGTAATTTCATCCAATGCCCATCAACTCCTAAGAAAGGCAAAATGCTTTATTAAGAGACTTTTCATGAGCATATTTACAAGATTTTGGTCAATTGAGATCTTGACAAGGTCAACAGACATGTTCTCAATGACCTCTTTGATGAAGTGGTAATGCACCTCAATGTGTTTTGTCTTCGCATGGAAGATCGGATTCTTGGCTACTAGATAGTACTCATAGAATTTGAATGCAGTGTAGGGACCACATCAGTAATACCAAGTTCTACCATCCTTGCAAGCCCTAGTGGTTGCAAAACACTTGGCCTTGGTAGTAGAGAGGGCCATGCATTTTTGCACATTGGACATCCAAGAAACATCACCTTCAGTAAAAGTGAAGGTATAGCTAGATGTGGACTTCCTACTATCCGCAGGTCGTCCTATATAATCAAAGTCAGTGTACCACATGACTCCTATATATTAGTCACCATAACATATGCACATAGCTACTATGCCACCCTGGTACCTCATGATACCCTTGACAATGTTCCAATGCCATCTACCAAGTGTAGCCATGTAGCATGCCACAACTCCCATTGCAAATACTATGTTAGGATGAGTGGCTGTAATGGCATGGCATACATCAAAAAGTCCATGGTGAATGCATAAGGTTTCTTAGCCATCTCGGCCTTCTACTCGTTAGAATACTAGGAATAATCGGCCTGAGTAACCTTCACATGAGAAGGTAGAGGATAGCCAATAAGCTTACTATCATGCATATGAAACCGCTTAAGTTTTTGGATATACTCCTTTTGTGATGGATGAAGAAGCCCCTTAAAGTGATCATGTGTGATGCGCATCCCAATAATATACAAGGCATGTCCCATGTCCTTCATCTCAAATCTTTTCTTGAGTTGAGTTTTCAAGGCACTTAGCTCATCATAAGCTTTTCCAACAATGAGCATATTATCCACATAGAGTGCCAAAATCATAAGGCTACTATCACAAGCCTTCTTTGTGTATACACATGGATCCATAGCACTACAACTATATCCATGTGAATGCATAAATTCATCAAACTTGTATTACTATTTCCTAGGTGTCTATTAAGACCATAAAGGCTCTTTCTCTCAACTTGCACACTAGGTGTTCCTTGCCTTTTTCTTTAAAGCCCTTAGGCTACTACGTATAGATCTCATTATACAAGTCCCCATGTAAACAAGTTGTCTTTACATCCATCTAATAAAGGTCCAGATGAGCAACCAATGCTAGTACGAAGTATAGGATTGTCATTTTGATTACATGAGAAAAGACTTCATCGAA
The DNA here is from genome assembly GCF_053477565.2 of Lygodium microphyllum. Taxonomy (NCBI): domain Eukaryota; kingdom Viridiplantae; phylum Streptophyta; class Polypodiopsida; order Schizaeales; family Lygodiaceae; genus Lygodium; species Lygodium microphyllum. Next base: position 57,190,110 of record NC_141163.1, read on the forward strand.
GTCAACATAGTATTCCTACTTGAAACCCTTAGTTACCAATCTAGCCTTATGAGCGATCTTAGGGCATTTAGGGATACTTTTCAGCTTGTATACCCACTTGCATGGCAATGCCTTCTTGCCACTAGACAAAGGAACCAAATCCCACGTATGGTTAGTTTATGAGGAGTCAAACTCTGTCTACATAGCCCTATCTCATGAGTGAGTATCATCTCTGTGCATGGCATTATCATAAGAGACATGCTTACTTGCATCTGTTACCATAACATAATCCATGGAGGATGTAAAGTGCTTGCATAGATGTCTAGCCCTATAGAGCCTCTCAAAGCAGGCTGACCTTGCACAACAGCTGGGGCCTAAGCTACTAGAGCATTAGCTGTTTGTTGTTTTAGGCTGTACGAGAGTAGGAGCTCCTCTTGAAAGATCACATTGCGTACCTCAACCACTTGCTTAGGTTGTTTATGTATATTTTTCTCATGGAAAATGACATCGTGGCTAACCTTGCGAGCTTTCTGGATCCCATAGGCAATAGCCCATCTCACTTGCATCCCCATAACTAAGAAATATGCATTTCATGGACTTAGAATCCAACTTATTGTGCTTGTCCTTGGAAACTTGGCAGAATGCCTCAGAACCAAAGATGTGCAAATGAGCATATGATAGAGGCTTCCTAGTCCAAACCTCCTCTACAACTTGGCAATCAATTGTAGTGCAAGGGGATTGGTTCATCGATCGTATAATAGTAGTAACTACCTTAGCTCAAAAGTACTGTGGTAAGCCTACACGGCTAAGCATATTGTAGACTCTCTTACAAATTGACTTCTTCATGTGTTTGGCAATACCATTCTAGGGAGGGGTGTAAGGAGCGGTCAACTGATACTTAATACCCCGCTCGTCGCAAAATTGCTCAATATCTTTCATACTCACCCTCATTATCAAATCTTAGGCATTTCAGCCTATATCTAGATTGCTTGTCAATAAGATTAAGCCAAAGCTAAAAGGTAGAGAAGACATCCGATTTCTGCTTAATAGGGTAAGTCCAGACTTTATGTGAGTAATCATCACTCGATGTGACAAAGTATTTCTCACCACCTTAGTACAACTGACAGGGCATGGAACCACATACATCGAAATGAATAAGAGCCAAAGGCTCACCCATGCACTTCATGCTAGACTTATTATACATACTATATATCTACCTGCCATATAAACAATGATCACAAGACTCAAAGCACTTATAGTCTAGAAGTAGAAGATACTGCAAATTGGTAAGCATTTTTATTTCTTTCAAAGACATGTGCCCAAGGAAATGATGCCAAAGAGATACATGTGGAACTGCAACCATGGCCAAAATAGGGTCAATTGACCCAGATATAAGCAAAGGATAGAGAGTACTAGACTTAGCACCGCGCACAATAACAAGATTTCCATGGGCAATCTTCCATGAGGAACCACCCAAAGAGATAGCATAACCTACATTGTCCAAGGTGCTAGGAGAGATAAGGCTCTTTATGAGAGCCGATACATGACGTACATCATGAAGAGTGAACATGCTACATGAACCAAAACGTATTTGGACATCACCAATACCTATCTCCAATGCCAAGTCATTACCCAAATGGACAATGATAAGAGTGACACTACTCTCTATGAGGGGTCACATGAAAGGAAGCCCTTGAATCTATCAACCAGTATCACGTATATCTTGACAAAGCATTAGTCAATTGTGAAACATCCAAAGAAGAAGTTGCGAAGATAAGATCAGACTCATAGCTGGCCATTTCCATCTTGTTGGTCTCTCAGAGTCAATGCATGTGACGTATGGGAAGCATCCACATTCTTTCTATTCACTTCTTATGTCAAGACAACACTCTCAACATCCTACAAATTTAGCCCATCCTTAGCATAGAGAGCTATACGAAAAGTATCTCGTGACTCAAGTAGACTACCAAGTAGAAATAAAGGATGAAAAGTATTTTTGAACTCAATCTATTGTGAAGCTAAATGGCGAATGATGGAGTGAAACTCATTCAAGTGTGCAAACATAGAAGTCCCTTCCTTCATGCGAAGGTCCATTAACTGTTTCAACTAATACATTTGAGATACGTGACTACTTATCATAAAGATTCTTAATCTATGTCGAAAGCTTATATTTAGTCTGATTTCCAATTAGAACATTGTAGTGAACCTGATTAGAGAGTGATCAAATAATTGTGGACTTGCATAGCTCATCCAATTCATCCCAATCCTTAGCCACAATTTTTTTAGGATCTGATACCCCCATTTTGAGTAGTCTAATATGCAATTTCTGCACTAAAACTTGTCATATCTGAATCTTCCAATAGCTGTAATTGATTCCATCAAATTCTCAACAGTAAAGATAGTATTGTTGCAAGAACCACTACCCATAATGAAACTAAGAAAGTACAAAGAAGGGTAAGATGGGCTACTATAATACCCTGCAAATTAGCCCCAAAGTTACTACTATATCAAACGGGAGACTAGAGATATTACCAAAGTAATAAGCTGTCGACAACCTGTAAGCAAAAGACTATCAAGTCCAGGAGACTGTCCTCAAATAGAAAGCATAAGATTAAAATGACAAGTTGTTGTAATAAACTACAACAATATGCCAATAACCAACTGTAAGCAACCAAGAAGGAAGAAGCTAGGAACAATTGACACTAAAGACTGCCATAACTGCAATGTGTCAGAAACTGTACATGTAATAGTCATAAACGTCATGCACATGGTAGGTCTCAAGGGTAGAAGGGAACTATCGGATGCATAACCCACTGATTAAAAGCTCAATACATAACCCATAAGTATATAAATACCACTGATAATAGCCTGACAGACATAAGTATCAAGTCCAAGCAAAGAGTTCAAATCAACCCATGATAGGGTAATTGTATCCAATAAATATTAAGAGAGCATGTACATATCACAATGAGTCCCACTATCTCACTGTGATAAGCTCAAGCTCAACTGCATAAACCAAATGCTCTATAATATATCCAAGTGCCAATGTGGCTCAATATATAAAGCTAAGTAGCTCCCACTAAAGCAAGAGTTGAATGCCAAATGAGCAAGCAAATCTTAAAACATCATGTGAATGACATCCAAGTATCCAAAATACATGAAGCATAAGTCGGGAACATAAAACCCAATAGATTCTTGATGCCAGGAGGCATATTCCACGGTGGATTCCGTGCCACGGTGGATTCCGTGAGGTTTTACGATGGATTCCGTAAACTTAGATGACCGGGGCTCATACGCAAAGAGGATTCTTTGCGCGAGAAGTTGATGGGGACGCCTGTCCTTTTCGGGCGTTTCATTAATTTAGTGTGTACATGGGTGATTCCATAGCGGGTGATTCCGCAAAATGCATATTAAATTAATTAACGTTTATGAGTTTAGAGTGCGCACTCGTAATAAATTAAGGTTAGGATTTATTTCTAACCAGTTGATTTATTTATGTAGCTGAAGATTGCTAGGTATTCACTTTTGTCGGTTTAATTGTATTATTTTACTAACGATTGTGAATGCTTCAGTTGATGTGTAGAGATAGCAGCAGTGGTGGAGGAAAGCATTGGAGTCTAGCGGGTATTCGACATTTGGACTATATTTTGATAGGCGCCACGCCTATATTTTGTTATGTCTATTGAGACATTGATTATCGATTATTATTTTGTATGCGCTTATGCGCCCGGATATGTTATTTCTATTTGGACATTGAGATTGGGTGTGCCAGACACTATGGGCACCGTCCATTAGCTTTATTTTCCTATTTTTGTAGAAAGCAAACTCAAAAGCTAAAAAGCTTGTCATATTTTTGTAATTGGGCTATTATTGAGCATGAAGATTGGAAATATACATAAAATACATGCTTTGTGAAGCGCTCACACAAGGCATGGGGGAGATTGAACCCAATTTGTCTCTTGCCTCTTGTCGTGCATGCTTTTACATGGTTTTTTGTGCAAAAAGGTAGAGTACTTTTGTTCTTGGGGACCTTCCGGGATTCACCACGTGAGCTATCTGTGACCGATCTGCGCACCAGTGGTATCAGAGCGAAGCAGAGATCAAGAGCTTCCAATCGCTACCAATCTCGGGCGAAGGCGGAGCTCCAGGAACAAACGGGCTCTACAGTCAATCTCGTCGCGAACCGTCGATACAAGCAGACTTCTGGCGATCAAGAACCTCTGTTTCCACTGTCAGATCGCGAAGGACCAAGCTCTGCAGGCGGAGAACCACTCATACACTTCCATCATCAAGTCGTGGAGTTACAGAGATAAGCTCTCTTCATAATCAAGTTTATTATCATAAGAAAGCTTAATCTTAAGCTTAGGAAGGCCTAATACTCAAAATCGTGACAAAACGGCTTCATCCCGAGAAATCCGGCGGAAAAAACGGACCCCCCCCCACGAAATTTGACGACGCCCTGTAAGTCCACCATTAAGCTTCATAAGCTTAAGCTTAATCACTTAAGCTTAAGGCTTCCTGTAAGTTACACAGGTCAAATAAGTCGGCAAACTCCAGGTCTCGCACTTCTGAAGTTAAGTTCCGCAAGTCGACGGTAATCAAGTTCTGCAAGTTCTGTAAGTCGGCCTAAGTTCAGCAAGTCAACAACTCTACAAGTCTGCTAAGTCTGCAACTCTGCAAGTCAGACTAAATCAGAACTGACTAGTGCTTAAAACTCCTAGAAGACTTGTTCGTATGCAAAAACTCTGAACTGGAAAGTTGTTCGTAGCAAGCTGTTCTACCTATCTGCAAGTTCGTTGAAGTACTTTCAGCAAATGGAGACATAAATATTGCAGAATTTCTGAAAATTGAAGAAGAAATACCCAAGAATACATAGCCTTGTAACCCCAAATTTGAGCTACGCTCATCCCGCTAACCTGATTTTGAGTGAGAAAGGTTTGTTGAGTTTTACAGGATGACTACCCCACATATGGATGATCCTATGGCTGAAGATGATCTACCTGAGCCTACCATGGAACAAAAGCTGGATTTAATCATGCTACAATTGGAAGAAGAGCGAAGAGCTAGGCAAGCCTTGCAAGGGCAATTGACAAAGCTACAAGGAGCGTCCACTGACAAAGAAGAACCTCAAGCTGAAGATTTGATTCGCCGTACCATCGACGCCACTCTTGAAGCACAAACCATTTGCAAGGAATCCAAGATAAGTAAACGAAGTTTCAAGTTTCGCACTTTCAATGGCATAAGAGAAGGAAAGACTGTTTTATCATTCATTAGCCAGTTTGATGACTATTTCCATGAGGAAACTTATCCTGAAAAAGATAAAATCAAGTGTGTTACTAATCATCTGATAGACAGAGCATCACTTTGGTGGACTGTAGTCCGCAAGAGAATAGAATGTCTTGCTACTTGGGAAGATTTCAAGAAGAAATTCATGCAAAATTTCCTTCTACCGCAATTTCATGAGAAGGCTATCAAACAATGGGATCTACTACAACAGCGAGATCGTGACCTATTCCACAGTATACAGAGCGTTTTTGGAATGCACTCCTACAGCTACCCATGCTTGAAGACGTACTAGAGACGACACATAAGCGGAAGTACATGTCTGGACTTCTTGGACATTACTACGCTGAAGTAAACATGTTCAAGCCTGCTACCCTTGAAGACGCCATCTCCTTAGCTCACGACACTGAAGATAAGTTACGCGGAAGAGATCGACGACCACAACCATTCCAAGCTAACGGTAATTATGGAACTAAACAATTCAATTCCAATTTTAGAAGGTTTAATCCAGGTCGTTTCTCATCACCATCTTTCCACAAGAATTGGCCTAAACCACCTGCATTACCATCCACTGTCAATCCAAATCCAAAGCCTATTCCACAAGCAAATCCAAATGTACCCAGACTCCCAGCCATTGCAAATAATGTGACCAAAGCCAAGCCAATAGTATGCTACAAGTGTCACCAGCCAGGGCATCTCGCAGCAAATTGTCATTCAAAGAAGCCACCAGCACATATCAATTACCTTGGAGCCATGGATGAAGACGAGCATGAGGATATGCCAGATTTCACTAAAGAAGAGGATGATATTACTACTACTTCCGACACTTTACCAGGTATGCCTACCTCACATTCATTGTTGACTATGAAATGTATGGTGCATGGAAAAGAAAGAACTATATTGCATGATGACGGTAGTACCCATGACTTTATTTTAGCAAAATTAGTAAAGGAATTGAAATTGCATACTGTACCTACGCATTATCGCATAAAAGCTGCATTTTTAGGCACTAGGTACAATGGCACACAAGAAGTTCAAGATTTAGAAATTCAAATTGGTCCATATATTGAAAGAAGAAATTTCTTAGTTGTCCCATTATAGTCAAGCGACATTATTCTAGGAATGCCATGGAGACACCAGCATAATCCAAACATAGATTATTCTACGCACACAATGAATATTAATTTTCAAGGAAAATCTATTACATTATCTGGTATGCATGCATCTCATATTTTTCCACTACTTTCGCATACTCAAACCAAACGTGCACTACGCAAGAATACTAAATCATATCTCATTTGGGTGAATGAATTGCATGCAAAGGAAAATCATATGCACCCTAGGCATAAGGAATTTCTTGCATATTTTAAGGATTGTTTTGCAGAAGACCTACCACCAGGTTTACCACCTTTACGTCCAGAAGACCATAAGATTGATCTAATACCTGGCACACAACCACCTTGCAAAGCACCATATAGGCACAATCAAATAGAGCAAAAAGAAATCCAGAGTCAAGTTGAAGAATTACTAAATAGAGGCCTAATTCGACCTAGCAGTTCTCCATTCGGTGCACCTGTGCTCTTAGTCAAGAAAAAGAATAATACCTATCGTATGTGTATTGACTACTGAGCATTAAATAAGATCACTGTAAAGAATAGGTATCCTATACCTAGAGTTGATGACCTTATGGACAAACTGCAAGGATCTTCTATATTTAGTAAAATTGACCTTAAGTCTGGATATCATCAAGTGAGGTTAGATAGATCCGATATATTTAAGACTGCATTCAGGACACAGTTTGGCCATTATGAATTCTTAGTCATGCCATTCGGATTAACTAATGCACTTGCTACTTTTAGTAGAATGATGAACCGTATTTTTCTGAAATATCAATATTGTGTGATTGTTTTCTTTGATGATATTTTGGTGTTCAGTCAAAGTGAAAAAGAGCATTATGAGCATTTATCATTAGTTTTTCAATTACTGAAAGAAAATCAATTGTTTGCAAATCCTGAAAAGAGTGAATTCTTTAAGACAGAAATAGAATATCTAGGTCATACTGTATCAAAAGAAGGAATTAAAGTTGATCCTAAGAAAATTGATGCAATATTGCATTGGCCTGTTCCTAAAAATATACATGAATTACGCTCATTCCTTGGTCTTGCTAGTTTCTATAGGAAGTTTGTACGTAATTTCTCATTACTTGCTTTACCATTAACCAAACTTCTTAAGAAAGGAATTGTTTATCAATGGACTGAAAACCAGCATAAATCCTTTGATTTACTGAAACGTGCATTAACCAATGCCCCTGTTCTACAATTGCCTGACTTTAATAGACCATTCTTTCTAGTTGTGACCGATGCTAGCGGATCAAGAATAGGAGCCGTATTAATGCAAGACAACCATCCAATAGCATATTCTAGTTCTAAGCTGAAACCCTCTGAGCTCAAATATTCCACTTATGACAAAGAACTATTAGCAGCTGTACAAGCATTAAAACAATGGAAGCATTATTTAATGGGTTCAGAATTCATGATAAAGACCGACCAGCAAAGCATTAGACATCTACTTAGCCAACCCTAAATTTCTGACCGTCATATCAAATGGGCTTCCTTCATTCAAAGTTTCCATCCTATCATTCAATACCAACGTGGAAAAGAAAATGTAGTTGCTGATGCATTGAGTAGAAGACCTGCAATTCATAACATTTCTATCATATCTTTTGATTCTTTGATTGCTATGAAAGACACATATCACCAGGATATTACTTTTCATTCTGATTGGCAAAAATTAGTTCAAAATAATTTCATTCCTGTTGATTCATTGTCATATAATGATGGATTTATGTTCTTTGAAAAGAGACTGTGTGTTACTATTCCATTCCGATCTTTTGTTTTGAATGAAATTCATTGTCCCCCATATCAAGGTCATAGAGATATCATTTCTACATTACGCATGTTAACTGAAGATTTTTATTGGCCGCATATGGATGCAGATGTATCTAATTTCGTTTTTGAATGTTTGATTTGTCAAAGAATAAAGAGACATCATGGTAAACAGTATGGATTATTAATGCCTTTATCTATTCCATCTAAACCTTGGGAACATATTTCTATGGATTTCATTACTGGTTTACCAAATACTAAATCTAACCATGACATGATTTGGACAATTGTAGATAGATTTAGTAAGCAAGCATATTTCATTGCATGTAAGAAAACTTTAACAGCATCACAAGCAGCACAGTTATTTTTTGAAAACTGTTTTTACTAACCATGGATTGCCAAAAGTGATTATTTCAGATCGAGATTCTAGATTTTGTAATAATTTTTGGATTACACTGTTTGCAAATCTAGGCACAAAGATTGATTTCTCATCTGCATTTCATCCAGAAACAAATGGACAAACAGAAGCCACAAATAGCACAATTCTAGATCTTTTACGTGCATATACTATCTCTAAACCTCAAACATGGGATACTCATTTGGAATTATTACAGTTTGCATATAACAATACACCGCACACATCTACAAAGAAAGCACCTTTTGAAGTTATTTATGGATATAGATTATCTACACATGTTGCATCTTTGTCTAATAGAATTCAGAGTGTTGATGATATTGCTATTATGCATAACAGTATTTTTGATGAGGTAAAGGATATGATTGCTAAAGCCCAACAATCATATACCAAACAAGCCAACAAGAAAAGACAAGCCATGAATTTCAAAGTTGATGATTATGTTTGGCTTAGAATAGAAAAGCGTAGGCTGCAAAGTGTAGATAGACATCCAATTGTCAAATTAGCTCCTAGATTCTATGGACCATTTAGAATTATTCATAAGATTAATGACAATGCATTCAAGTTAGAATTGCCATCTCATTGGAAAATTCATAATACATTTCATATTAGTTTATTGAGACCATTTAGAGGCCAATTACCTATCCACCCTGTCTATGAAAACCCACCTTTACTAGAAGAAGAGACTGAAATACTTGAACCATAAGCCATCATAGACACTGACTACATGACCACTAGAACTGGTCGAAGGTACTCTAGATATCTAGTCAAATTTAAGAACCATCTTGTAGAGGAAGCACAATGGATGCACGCTAGAGACTTAAATGCTTTCCCCACTCTCTTAGCTCCACATTGAGCTAATAGCAATTGAGGTCAATTGCTATCCCACCCCGGGGGTATGATGCCAGGAGGCATATTCCACGGTGGATTCCGTGCCACGGTGGATTCCATGAGGTTTTACGGTGGATTCCGTAAACTTAGATGACCGGGGCTCATACGCAAAGAGGATTCTTTGCGCGAGAAGTTGATGGGGACGCCTGTCCTTTTCGGGCGTTTCATTAATTTAGTGTGTACATGGGTGATTCCATAGCGGGTGATTCCGCAAAATGCATATTAAATTAATTAACGTTTATGAGTTTAGAGTGCGCACTCGTAATAAATTAAGGTTAGGATTTATTTCTAACCAGTTGATTTATTTATGTAGCTGAAGACTGCTAGGTATTCACTTTTGTCGGTTTAATTGTATTATTTTACTAACGATTGTGAATGCTTCAGTTGATGTGTAGAGATAGCAGCAGTGGCGGAGGAAAGCATTGGAGTCTAGCGGGTATTCGACATTTGGACTATATTTTGATAGGCGCCACGCCTATATTTTGTTATGTCTATTGAGACATTGATTATCGATTATTATTTTGTATGCGCTTATGCGCCCGGATATGTTATTTCTATTTGGACATTGAGATTGGGCGTGCCAGACACTATGGGCACCGTCCATTAGCTTTATTTTCCTATTTTTGTAGAAAGCAAACTCAAAAGCTAAAAAGCTTGTCATATTTTTGTAATTGGGCTATTATTGAGCATGAAGATTGGAAATATACATAAAATACATGCTTTGTGAAGCGCTCACACAAGGCATGGGGGAGATTGAACCCAATTTGTCTCTTGCCTCTTGTCGTGCATGCTTTTACATGGTTTTTTGTGCAAAAAGGTAGAGTACTTTTGTTCTTGGGGACCTTCCGGGATTCACCACGTGAGCTATCTGCGACCGATCTGTGCATCAATTCTTCAAGTTAGTAAGTGCATTAGACCCACTAAGGTAACCAAGGCATGTAACCACAGCTAATATCAATGTGAAGGAGCTCAAATCTTAGCTCAAAATCATGCCATAGCATATTGGTAAATATACATAAGAATTGAAGTAGCGGTACATTTACTAAGTATCCCGTAAAGTATCAATGAGCATTAGGCATAAGCTTTTCACATATAAATGCTAGTTACCTTGTTACTATATCACTGAAATGACTATGAAATTTGAGCTATTTCAAGCTCAAAAATTGGTTTGAAAATCATAACCATACCATCTAGGCACCGAAATAGCATCCCCAAAGCATCAAACATGCATTATGGAGTTTACTATTTATTGTCCAAAACATAATTGTTTTGTTTTGTGTGAAATAGAGAATAAAAATTTGCATAAAAGCAACTCTATAAGTGCCCAAAATTTTAGCTCTCGTCATGCTCTTCATTTCTAGCTATAGAACGCCTAAATATGATACCATATGCAAAAGTTATGGGCCAAAATACGATAGTGTTATCAAGTTGCCATAGCTATCCATGACTTCATGCTCTGTATCCACTCAAAATGGATAAAATGGTTGCTCCTCAACTCAATAAGCACTCAACAAGGCTTAGTTAAGCCTTGGGAAGCTCCTCAACAAGTGTGAAGAAGGCTGGAACAAGCTAAAAAAGGAAAGACTCAATGCATATCTCGAGAGAGAAAGAAACAATGGCTACCATGAAATGTTGAGTTTTGAAGCTTTGAATTCGGATTGAAGCAAAGGACAAAGAAGCTTCTTGAATGGTTGGCTGTGATACCAGTCAAAGAAAGTGAGGCTAGAGTGGAAGCATGTAATCAAAAGCAATAGCTATGGTGGAAGGAGCGATAGCAAGAGAGAGAGAGAGAGATACACAAGCTGTGGGAACTCCAACAATCATAATGTGTGACCGGCCTTCCCTTTTTTCAAATGTCACAAAAATAATAAAAAATGAAGTGATAGTGATGGGCACCCACCACTTGAGTGTATAGGTGTGTATGTACCATTAGTGTAGTAATACACAAGTGGCTAGGCACAACCGCCCTTACCCCCAACACAACTCTTAAATTACAAAAGAGTTGGAAGGAAACAATTATGAATTTAAATGGTTTGAAGGACAAGCTAGAGGGGAGACACATCTCTAGTTCATATTATTTAGGTATAGCCATTTGCTTTTCAAAGTGATGTGGCCCGTGTTGCCAAGGTTGAAAGCTATCTAAAGCTTGAAATGCCAAAAAGACTTTGAACAAAAGAAAGATCGTCCATTTAGTAAGGTAAGTGCATAATGGAAGTCTCTATTTTTTAGAATCCAAACGAGAAGGTGGAAATATAGAATGAAGAGAGTGTGGGATAGCACTCCATCAACCAAACTTAGTCTTCCTCTTTGGAAGGTGGCCTTTAAAAAGCTTAGTACCAAGGACAAGCTTGGGAAGTTTATGAAGGTCTCTCCTTGGTTCCCCCATGTGTCTCAAGAATAAGGAGATGGTACCTCACATTTTGTGGCATCGTTCCTTGATGCAAGGGTTATGGATTAGAATTAAGAATTGGGTCCATCTTGTGGGATTAAAACCTAGCATTAGCCTTAAGATAACACTTTTTGGGGATGGAGGTTCCTTGGATGAGGAGACATTAGAAGTTTGGAACATCATTATAGATTTTTTGTAATTATGTGTTTATGAAAAGAAAAGGAATAGAGTAGCTATACAAAAGGAGAATAGAATCAAGATTGATGTGACATTTGGATGATGTATAAGAGAGATACTATGTATCCCTAGATCTTTTAGACATAATAGTTAAGGGTATAAAGTTAGTTATAAGATGTTTAGGAAGTGCAACTAACTAATTTGTATGCAAATTGGGTGCAATACCATGTAGCTATTATAAATACTCGGTGATAGTTTTCTCATTTATTGTATCCAAATTTATACTAATGTCAATATTAATGGAATGCATGATGTTAACGACCTACTTTGAGGTCCATTAGATGATACTTTAGCCTCATTAGTTATTTTTACATTTTCAACCAATGTGAATCGTCTAGCACCATTTGACATAAATACTTTCACCACTAAGTTCTTAAATGGCATTCAAACACGTCCAATTCAACATAAAATTGACATAGTTATAACTCCATACAAATTACTTCAAATAAAGACATGACCATATATACACTACACAATGAACATGTTATCTAGAAAAAATTGAGGTCAATTACGCATCAGGTGAAAAGCCTCACTTGGCTTTAGAATAGTCCATCATTTTCCATGCACACTGGGCGTGGCCAAAATTGTCAACAAAATGTGGTTGTCCATTGGTTAGGGTTTCAAGTTTTCGAGGTATTGGTTAGGGTTCAAGACATGTCAATCGTGGTGTATCTTTTTTAATAAAGGTGATTGTCTCCTTCGTGCTAGGGTGGGGGATGTCCCTTGCCCCAAACTATTGGTCATGGGGTTACTTGGCGTGAGTTCACACCTTGAGGCATCTTTCAAGGACCTAACCATTTTCTCTTTTAAGTTTGACATTTTCTTTTAATATCGATAAAAAATTGTGTTCAATGTATTCACTCTTAAATTTGTTGGAGGCCTCCAAACTTACTTTTAATGTATTCACTCTTAAATTTGTTGGAGGCCTTTCCCAACTGATTTTCGAAACGCGACCATGGCAGAAGGAGAGGAAGAAGAAAACCCCATGACCTTGGGCGAGGTCCTAGGCCTGGTTACGACCTTGGAGTTGAGCTTACTGCCGTGCTTACCTGCCCGCGAGCTTCAAGCTACTGACCGCTCAGCCCACCCTTCTCATCAAGGTTCTTTTTGCACACGCAAAAGGGTGTTTTCTCCCCTTGTTTCTCCCTGTCCAACGTCATGAGCTTCTGCAACATCATAAGCTTCTGCTCAGGAAGCACTACACACCTAGCTAGGTGTGGTTGGGGGGAGGGAGCTCGCAGCCCCCTGCCTCCAACCACACCTGGCTAGGTATACGGGTCCTCCCTTGCAAAAGTGCATGATGTTGTTGTAATTCACAGTGTAGGGTTTATATTGGGAAATTGCCTGAAATTTCTTGTACAGTCCTGGAAAGCCGAAAACAAGTTGGAGAGAATAATAAAATGTATAGCATGCCTCCATGGGCAATGGCACTAAAACGTTCACTCCAATGTTTTGTTCTGCAGCTGAAGTTGAACGGCATGTTAAAGACTACATGGAAGCAGCTAAGAAACTTCAGATCTTCTTCATTTCTTTACAGCACAAGAATCAGCCAAGCAAAGTGGAAGCACTGAATAAGGTACATAAGCTTTCACTGAGAGATGATAGCCTCGATACTGGTTCATGTTGTAGCTTCAATCCTGCTTCGTGTCAAAATATTCTGTCAAAATTCCCCAGCTTAACATAAGCTGTCTGCAAGGTCAGGAAATAGAGGCTCTCGAGGAAGAGCTGAAGGAGAAGGATGAACTGTTGGAGAGGCAAATGAAGCTGCTCAAAAGATGGAAAGAGCTCTTGGCAACTCAGAGAGCTGCACATATGGTAGAACTAGAAAAAGCTTGATCACAGCTTTTTTTTTTTTGGGTCCCTTTTAGCAAAGGTAAAAATTCTCAAGGACTAAGCGTAAGCGCAACTGTGTCTCGCAGTAAGAAATATTATTATGACAATAAAGTCTGTAGTTTTCCTTCGATCCAAACAGTTTTTTGAAGACCTAGTTAAAATGCAAGATGGTATGAAATAGGTTTGTGGAAAGCTTTGGCTGCCTACAAAGTTTTACTGAAGATGGTGATGTGATTGCATGGCATTTGGAGTCCTAACAAGGTCAGAACCTTACCAAGCAAGCTGACTTGGAAATTTTGCGCTATAACAGGCTGTTTAAGGCTAATGCCATGACCTATCCATCATTGGCCATGTTTTGGGTTATTGTATATCTCTCTCTTTGTCCATATTATTGCTATAATATAACATTGATTAGGAATATCACAGCCTCACCTTTTTTGTGTGTGTGGTTTGTGCATGTCTTTTCTTCAAAAGAGATTTTTTTTTGGGGTTTTTTTTTTGTCGATGAAGAATGGTACACTTCATGGGAATATTTCCCCTGTTGTAGCCTGTGAGCAGCAAACCTTGCCTAAAACCAAGCTTCAGGGCTGAACTGAAGACAATGGATTATGACATTGAGGACTACTCGTAACACAAGGCAACAAGCTGATCATGCAAACATTGACTCAGTCCAGCATCTGGAAAAAGCCTGTTTGTCTAAAAGGACAGTATCGCTGGGCAAACTTGAGGCAGAAAAGCACAGATGTGGGCAGCAAGAAAAATGCAAACAGTGTTTGTAACTTATAGGTGTCAACCAGCATCGAACTGCTAAAAACACACTTGTCTTGAGCTTGTGGCAGCAAGGATCAGTCCTTTGTGATGGGGTTGATCTCAAGAGCAGAAAATTGCAGCTAAATACTTCGGTAAAATGTAGTCCCTAAACTGCAGGGTGAATTTCCATGGCAGCACACATACTACAATCGACATGGCACAATGGGCATCCTTGCATGGGGGGAACTTGTGGGGCAGTAGTCAAAATGCAGGCAATACAAATGCAATTTGACGAGACAATTGCACAACCATGCATACATTGATGACTCTCTTCTCTAGTGCCGTATTCTTTCTTAGTTGCCGGGATTTGCAATCCTGCAGGGAAAACACTGGGGCAGGATATCAAAATGCTGGTGTGGGAGATGACAACAAGCAGCAGGGTGGCCTAGTGGTGATCTCTCTGTTCGGCATGCAAGAATGATCATGTTGATGGTTGGCAGGAGGGCTTTGATGTGGACTGAATGCAGAAGTAGTTGATGGCAATGGTAATGAAGGGAAGGGCATTTTTCGAACCGAGATAAACACAAATGTAAAACAAAGCACAGAGTGACAACAATAGAACTTAGAGGTGAAGAGTAACTCACAGGTAATGAAGACGGAAGAATGAAGAATGAATAATACAATGCTCAATGTAGTAAACACACTATGTAGAGTGAATACAAAACCTCAACCTCCCATGGCTTGGAAAGGACCGAGGCAAGGATGAATTGGAGAGTGTGTTGTACTCTAAATGGATCCAAGAATCAAAAGAAGCAGTCTCTTAATAGTGACCAGTTGCTGTAAACAGTAGTGCAGGCTGCACTATCGCAAAAACTCAAGATTGAGACTGAAGATGACTGACCTAAGTGAAAGATGAGAAGGATCGAAGCTTGCTTGGAAGTGAGCTATGGCGGCGGAGAGCAAAAGCAAGAAGAGAGAGAGACACAAATGGGAACTCCAACAGTCACAATGTGTGACCGGACCTTTCTTTATTCAAATTGTTACTAAAAGAATAAAGAATAAAGTGATGGTGACGAGAGCCCGCCACTTGCAGTGTGCAGTGGCGGATATGGTCAGTATAGTAATATACGGGCGGCTAGGCAGAGGCGCCTTTATCCCTAACGACCTCCCACTTAAAGGTGAATCTGTCCCAGTGAGGAGCGAAAAAGAAAAGAAAAGACAGAACAATGTACACATGTACAACAGGACGAGGAAAAACATCATCTCATCCAACGTCCATCAATCTCCTAAGGAAGGCAAAGCGCTCAGTAGTGAGGCTTTTTGTGAGTAAATCTACAGGATTTTCGTTAGTGGAAATCTTGACAAGGTTAATAGACTTGTCCTCCACGACCCCACATATGAAGTGATATCTCATTTCAATGTGTTTTGTCTTCGCATGGAAGACCAAATTCTTGGCTATGCCACAATACCAACTGCAAAGGCAATATCTGGACAAGTGGCTATCATGATATACATAAAATTGCCCACGGTTGATGCATAAGGGATCTTGACTATCTCGGCCCTCTGCTCATCAGTTTGCGAACAATCGGCTTGTGAAACCTTCACATAAGAAGGTAATGGACAACTAATAGGCTTTATGTCCTGTATGTGGAAATGCTCAAGAACTTTATGAATATACTCCCTCTGTGAGAGGTAGAGTAGTCCCTGATGCTTGTCGCGCTTAATGCGCATACTAAGAATGTGAGAGACCTGTTCCAAATCCTTCAACTGAAAGCTCTTCTTAGCTGAGATTTAAGAGCATCCAACTCATCATGAGCTTTTCCTGCTATCAGCATATCACCCACATAACGTACCAAAATAAGCAATGAGCCATCACAGGCTTTCTTAGTGTAAAGACACGGATCCATAGTACTTCTGTTGTAGCCTTGTGACTGCATAAAGACATCAAACTTATGATACCACTTTCTAGGTGTCTGCTTTAAGCCATAAAGACTTTTCTTCAACTTGCACATTAGGCGCTCCTTGCCAGGTTTTGCAAAGCCCTTAGACTGTTCCATGTATATCTCATAATGCAAATTCCCATGCAAGAATACAGTCTTGACATCCATCTGGTACAAGTCAAAGTCAAGCTGCGCAACTAAGGCCAAAACCAAGCGTAGGGTAGTCATCTTGATCACAGGAGAAAAGACTTCATCAAAGTCTAACTCTATGCTCTTGTTTAAAACCCTTAGCGACAATTCTTGGCTTATAAGCTGACTTGGGGTTTCTAGAGGTACTTTTCAGCGTGTACATCCGTTTGCATGACAAAGCTTTCTTGTCCTGAGGCAGTGCAACTAAATTCCAAGTCATATTTTTGTGCAGGGAGTCTATCTCAGACTGCATAGCCCTCTCCCAGGAGTGACTGTCACCCCTGCGCATAGCCTCATCATAGGTGAGAGGCTCTTCTGCATCTGTAACCAAGACATAATGTATCGAGGGCTCAAATCTATCTGGTGGATGTCTAGCTTTAGTAGACCGTCTCACGGTAGGCTTTGCGACTGGTCCAGCACCTTGACCATGTGTACCAACTGTTGCTGCAGGCTATCCAACTTGCTGTGCAGGATCACGGAACTCCTCTGGGAATATAACCCTGCGTATCTCTACCACCCTCTCAGGTTGCCTATGCATCTTGTCTTCATGGAATACTACATCATGGCTATGGATGACTTTCTGTGCTTGCGGATCTCAGAGGTGGTAACCCATCTCGCCTACATTCCTATAGCCAAGGAAAATGCATTTGACACTGTTAGGATCCAACTTAGTATGCTTGTTTTTGGGCACATGTCAAAATGCCTCACATCCAAAGATACGTAGATGCGGATAAGATGGAGGTTTTCCAGTCCATACCTCCTCTGCAACTTGGAAATCCAAACCACTAGAAGGTGATTTATTTATGACATGCACAGCTGTACTGACTGCCTCAGCCCAAATGCTCCGTGGTAAGTCTGTATGGCTAAGAATACTATGTACATGCTATGTACATGCTTCTAGATGGCTCTATTAATCCGCTTAGCCAAACCATTCTGGGATGGGGTATAGGGGATGGTCAATTGATGCTTAATATCTCTCTTGTTACATTGTTGCTTAAAAGCACGCGATATATATTCTTCCCCATTGTCAGTCCTAAGGCATTTCAGCCTATGCCCAGTCTGGTTTTCAACAAATGCAAGCTATCTTTGAAATACAGCCAAGACATCGGACTTAAGATTAATGGGATAAGCCCATACTTTACGCGAAAAATCGTCAATGAACGTCACAAAATACTTTGTACCACCCATAGACCGACAGGGTATGGGCCCACAGACATCCGAATGTACCAATGCCAGGGGCTCACTCATGCGTGTCTTACCAAACTTATGCGTATTCCTAGTCTGTCTGCCATAAAGACAATGCTCACATGAATCAAAACATACGTAGTCAAGGGGCGGTAAGTACTGCAAACTAGAAAGCATTTTCATTTCCTTCAAGGACATATGGCCCAAATGGACATGTCAAAGAGATACATGTGGGATGGAACCCACTAACAAAACATGGTCAACAGAGGACCCATTAATTGCAAGAGGATAGAGGCTGTTAGCTTTGGCACCTCTAGCAAGCACAAGTTTGCTATGGGTGATTTTCTAGATAGAATCCCCAAAAGAAACATGAAACCTAGCATCATCAAGCTGCCCTACAGACATAAGACTGTGTGTAAGCACATGTATATGACGTATATCTTGTAACAAATAAATACTTCCAGTAGAGAACTGCAGTCGTACATTTTCAATGCCAACAATAGCAAGTGACCTGTCATCACCCAAGCGAACTGAACAATGCGGTAGGAGTGAAACCACTCACGGCATGATGTAACATGAAATGAAGAACCAAAATCCAAAAGCCAGCATTGTGCATACATAGAGTGAATATCGGTCAACGACGTAGCATCACAAGAACTAGCTGTAAGTATGTACTTCTCATCGGAGTCATCAGTCTAGCATGACATTTATCTCCTCGATTTTCACACTAGATTTCGTAGGTATAATGCTACGATCAGAGAACTTTTCCTGTACTTTGTCTTTCCCCTTCTCTTTGCGCTTCTCATTGCGCAACTCATGACACTGTGGGCGTATATGACCCTTTTTGCTGCAATGATGACATGTCATATTAGCATTTCTCTCACAAGACTTGCTGCGCGACTTACCACGCGACTTAGACCTAGACTTCTGCGAGTCTCTGCCACAGCCATTCCCACAGTCATTCTTGCCATTACCATCTCTGTCTCTAGCTGTCAAAGCATGCGACACATGAGAGGCATCCAAGCTCTTACGATTGATCTCTTCCTGCAGAAGAGTACTCTCTACATCAAGCAAGTTCAAAATAGTAGCAGGAGCATATAAGGTAGTGCGGAATACATCCCAGGACACACTTAGAGTCCCAAGCAAAAACAATGGAGTAGCCTCATCATTAAAGGTAATACCCTACGAAGTCAAGTTCTTGAGAATAGCATAGAACTGGCTCAAATGAGTAGACATTGTCATATTGTCCTTCATGCGTAGATCTATAGGCTGCTTCAGCTAATACATCTGACTTGCTGGACTTTTCTTGTCATAGGGGTTCTTAATTTTATTCCAAAGCTGCCAAGCACTCTGTGCTTTCTTAACCACATTGTAATGCACTTGTTTAGTGAGAGACAAGATGAGAGTGGACTTGCATAACTCATCAAGCTCATCCCATTCGTCATCAGTCATAGTTTTAGGCTGCTTGCCATCCATCCTTAGTGGCTCGGGAGCATCACATAAGCTAAGAGCATGACATTTTCTTGTTGTAAATCAATTGAGATCTGTTGCAGAAAATGCTGTGATCAGAATTTGGCAAATCTGACGTTGCCATCGTATCCAGAGCGTGTCAAAACCCCCAAGTTAGATTCTTACCTTGCCTAAATTGGGTTCTGGATGCTCGAAAAATGAGAAAAAATGGGATTTTTGAGCTAGATTTTGAAACATGCGCAAAAACAACATGAGTTGACTGTGGGGCCTGCTAGTTATGTTGAGGATAAGGGGGCAAATGGGGGCATACAAGGTACCCAATGAAGCCAAGGAACACTTGCAAAGAGCCTATGAGGGTCGGGGAGAGGCGGGAGATGAAATCTTACCTCAAGGGGAAGAAGCCATGGTTGGCATTGAAGCTCCAAGCTCTAGGTCTTCAATCCGGGCTGAAGTAATGCCGGGCTAAGCTCCATGATCAAGCTCTAATCCAAAGCTCTGATACCAATTGAAAGGTGAGAAGGATCGAAGCTTGCTTGGAAGTGAGCTATGGCTGAGAGCAAGAGCAAGAAGAGAGAGATACAAATGGAAACTCCAACAGTCACAATGTGTGACTGGGCATTCCTTTATTCAAATTGTCACTAAAAGAATAAAGAATAAAGTGACGGTGATGGGCGCGCGCCACTTGATGTGTACAGTGGCGGGTACTGTCAGTGTAGTAATACACGAGTAGCTAGGCAGAGGCGCCTTTACCCCCAACACTAATGAAGATGAAAGCTTTGGAACAACAGTCGACTACTCCTCACAGCAGTGGAAGAGCAGGGTGGCAACTACAACCAGTAGATGTGGGGTAGAAATCACATGGTGGTTGCTGATCTGATGATGTGCGAGCAGTATGGACTGCCAAGATTACAAAATGCAGCTTATTTGCTGACATGGCAACTGTACAAATAGACTAGACTGTAAAACACATTGTGACTAAGCCGCCCTCTTTGGATAGGGTGGTAAAACTTAATCAAGAACTTAGTTATGAACAATTGAGCATAAACTGAAATGCACACATTACCTTAACAATCTTGGACAATAGACACCTGGTTGGCTCCAAAACTAGCATCCCTTTTGATATTTTCTTAACTTTGATTGCTAATGGACAATGTACAAGTTGAGATTTTACAATCTTCTTTGCTCATCCAAAAGCCCCTTATTGTGTATATAATCAACAAGCAATTTGGGTCAATTACCCCTTGATTTTGACCTAGAACTTGCACAAATGGAACCACCAACTAGCCAAATGCTACCCCAATTTACAATGGATGGGGTGGCATTTGAAATCCTTGTTAATTCCATATATTTCAGGTGTTGGTTTTAGTGTACGATGCCCTCTCCTATTGGCATGGGTTCCAAGGTGGCTGTTAAATCCTAATTTCTACAAAAATTTATGGTTTAGTAGAAATTCTATTGCTGTCCAAATTTGACCGAGGTCCGTTGAGAATGGTTGAGAAGTGTTGTTTGAAATCCTTGTCAATTCCACAAATTTTAAGTGCCGATTTCAGTACATGATGCCTTCTTCTATTGGCATGGGTCCCAAGGTGGCTATCAAACCCTAATTTTTGCAAAATTTTAGAGTTTATAGTAGAAATCCTCTTGATGTCCACCAAATCTGACCGAGATCCTGTTGAGAATGGTTGAGAAGTGTTGAGTTCTTTTGAGAAATTACCGGAGAAGGTGAGAGAAAGTCAAGATGAGATTTTAAATGATTTTTCATTACTCATGCCAACATTCTTACTTTTAATATCTCCAATTATTGTCACTAACTATCTTCCTGGATCAACAAAACGTTCTGCTACTGACTCTTAGAGAAGCAATTGCTTATTTTAAGGTCTCGTTGCTTCGGTGAATCAAAGAAATTAGATTTTAAGGTCTCGTTGCTTTGGTGAATCCTAAAATTTTACTTGTTGCTTATTTCAACTTGTATTTAATGTAGTTACCTATTACCAAACACATTCAAAATGTTATCACTTGATCAACAATGCTATTGCCAGCCCCTGGAAGGTGTTTCCTTGCTATTCCTTGTTTGTTGAGGCCCTTAGATGATTATCTTCTGCAGCAAATTGTTGTTCTTTGATAAAAAATGAACTAGCAGCTTCCTCTCTCTGTTCTAGGCTATAAACTAATTGAATGGCTAAGACCTAGCCCTCCCCTCAAAACATTTTCTCAGTTTGCATGGGCATTTTTGCCAAGTGGCAGCCTTCTAAATCTATTTGTCAGTATTACCCATCCATTCAATTAATTTTTAAAATTAAATAATCTTGAGTATTAATTTCAGTCCTTTTGACCTTGTCCAAAATTAAATATGCCCATCAATAATTAAATTGACTAGGCCATTTGCAACCTACAGTGGTCCCCGATCTCTGTCGATCCTTAGATTGACATTAATTAATTAATAGTTAATTAATTAATTCTAGTTCCTAGTGTCACCATTTATATTTATTGGCCAAACAATTGTTATAGGGTCGAAATTGATATGAATTGACTCCCAAAGCCTACCTGGCATAACTTATTATAACTTTTACCTTTAATACGCACGCATCCTCGGGGTCCTTGGTTGTTACCATGAAATAATTGCCATGTGTATCACATATTCTAAACAGCCTTGCACATTCGATTAATAACTTAATCAAATGTTATCGACAAGATTAAAGCATCTTAAAATTCCACGTCTCTATGATAGTTTGAGTGGCTCTTGGTTGTAGATTGGTCGAAAATGGATGATCTGAAGTAAATATAGTAGTGGAAGAGGTTGAATATAGGGGTGTGGCTGGTGGACTGTAGCACCGAGGTATCTTCTTAAAGAAGGATGTAGACAGTAGTAGACAATGTACCAACCATTTGCAATACAAGGTTTAAGCTAAGTGATGGTAGCCTTCTATTTATAGATGTAGATTATCTCAAAATTAGCATTTTGCATATGCAACATAGACGATGTCTAGGAAAGTTTGATAATTGCATGTTTTGGGGGTGTTTTAAAGAGATAATAGAGTGTTTAAGTTTAGAGTGAGTTTCTTATTAGCTTAACACCTCGTGTTTTCTCCAAAATTTTAACCCAATATCAAGAGTGAGTATAATGATGGAAGTTTATAAGACTGTTATAACCAATCACATAACATAAGAGAGAAGAAAAGAGACCGTGAGAAAAGAAAGAACACAAGAACACTGCAAAGAGAGAACTCAAAGATATACTTGGGAAATGGAATCCATATATCAAACATGAGACAATTGCATACAATAGTGAATCACTAGCTATGTGGGCATTGGTATGGACTTACTCTCTCCAACATGACTTGCTTTGGAAAACTGAGTGAATGAATGACTTAGAAGGAGAAAGCCACTGAACAAATAGTTAGAAATATACCAATATTTGGATCAAGTCAGTCAATAAATAAAATATTAGTAATAAAAGGGAAGTAGAACCCAGGAGGAAGAAGCTTGGCGGTGAGAGCTATGGCGGATAGAGAGCAAGAGCAAGAGAGAGAGGGAAAGACTCACAAGTGGAAACTCCAACAACCACAATGTGTTGCGGAGGCCTTCCTTTATTCAAACTGTCACTAAAAGAAGAAACAATAAGTGACCGTGACAGGCGTCTGCCACTTGCAGTGTGCAGTGGTGGGTACTGTCAGTGTAGTAATACATGGGCGGCTAGACGGAGGCGCCTTTATCCCCAACAATCTCCCACTTAAAGGCGAATCTGCCCCAGTGAGAGAGAAAAGAAAAGAAAAAGACAGTACAAGAAGTATAGATGTAAAACAGGACGAGGAAAAAAGACATCATCTCATCCAACGCCCATCAATCTCCTGAGGAAGGCAAAGCACTATGTAGTGAGTCTCTTCGTAAGCAAGTCTGCAGGATTCTGCTCAGTCGGAATCTTGACAAGGTCAATAAAACAGTCCTCAACGGCCTCGCGAATGAAGTGATACCTCACCTCAATATGTTTCTTCTTTGCATGGAAGACCGGATTTCTTGGCCAACCGAATGGTACTCATAGAATCCGAATTCAGTGTAGGCATAGTAGCTGTCATACCAAGGTCTGCAATCAAACGGCCTAACTAGATAGCCTCCTTGCAAGCCTCTGTGGTTGCAATATACTCGGCCTCTATAGTAGAAAGAGCCATACACTTCTGTGCCTTGGACATCCAAGAGATAGCCCCTCTAGCATAAGTGAACACATAGCCAGAAGTGGTATTCCTATTGAGGATTTAGGCTTGCAAAGCATTGGCTGCTCTATTAAAATTTGGAGTATAGTCCCTAGTGGATGAGTCTCTAGAAGTGCAAATTGAATATGCTGAAGCTAATCTTGGACTTGTGTTATACGAAGCAAGAAAGGCTTAACAATATCTTTAGACTTGAACTTCATGTGCTGGAGCTTTCCATAGAGGGCTATTGTATGCATAGTTGATGGAGCCTTGTACATTTGTGGCTCCTCCCACACCTTTGAATCTATCATGTAGGAGATGACTATTGATAGAATCTCTTTAGAAAGACATTGGGGAAGAGCGGAAATGCACATGAGTAATGCATGTATTCCATTTAATCACAACTTCCTTATAGTTGTCAGTGTCCCAATCATTGCGAAGAGGAATTGGAGTCCGTGGTTTCTCAGTAGCTCTTGAAACAATATATCATAATCGCTTCTATACAGACCATTCTTTTATCATTCATGATACCACTCCATATGAGATAGTCAAGGCCATGAAGTTTAACATCAATGGAGCAACTAGGAGGTGCCATTTGGAGAGGATAGGATTAGAAGATAAAGCAAAGAAGAGAATTAGAGAGAGAGAGGACAACCAAAATACAACACAGATTGCATAGATCATGAGTTTACACTTAGTGATGGAAGGATATCTGATCATCAAAACGATTGTTGAAATAAGGAAACTTGATCAAACACAATAAATAGAGAATCGATACAAAGAAAACAACCAATAATCATTGCCAAAAGCTTGAAAATGATGTTGCCTAGTCGAAAGGAACATTAAATGCATAAAACATAGTAGCTGTATAGCAAAACATAGATTGGTTAGGTACTAAATGCAAAAAACTAAGAATAAAATAATGCAAAAAAAAGAAAATGTAGGCAACTGAGCACAAAACACAAGATGCTGTAGGCAATAATCAAGCTATTTTATAGTAGACACAAGTTGCATGGGTAGTGGTAGTCAGGGAAAATTAAAATTAGTAGTTGGCAGACATGTAACAATAGAAAACAATACTTTAGGACCTAATGCTTTGACACCATGAACCAAAAACAATAGGCTAGAAGATAAGAGGATGAGAAGACAATGTGCACAATATATGAAGAGAGATAGAGAGAGTGAGAATGGGAGTATGAAAAGTATAGTGAACTGTAGATGCTCATTTCATTACTTGCAGTTGTACATATATATGATACATTGAATGGGGTAGGTGAGCTGCTTTTTCTAACATTTTAGATATTTACAATGAGAATCATTATGGGTTTCTTTGTTTACATGTTGCATATCCTTATCTTTTTACAATAAATATCGTATCCTACTATACTTTGATCCTAACATGTCCCCTCAAAAGGATTCCATGGTGATTGTAAAATATAAAATACAATTGAATAAAATGAAAAAAAAGTAATGAGTTGATTGCTTGCTTGCTTGCAAGTGCTTGAGGGAGGGCGTGTGAGTGAGTGAGGGAGTGAGTGTGTGAGGGTGAGGGATCTTGGAGGTGAAGCCCTTCACTTTCTCCTCTCTTCTTCTTCTCTTCTCTTCTCTTCTCTTCTCTCGTCTCGCGCGTAGCTATGGAGGATGGAGCTGGGAGAAAGAGGCTTGAGGATGCTTGAGCTTGCATCACGAATCGTGGAGCTATCGGAGTGCTTGAGAGAAGAAGCAATTCAATTGGTCATCAATGTAAGCTCACTACACTTGTAGAGAGGGATAGCGCGTTGGCTGTGTGAGAGGTAGCCATTAGTGCTCTCTTGAAACGCTTGAAGGAATAAGCAGTCCGTGGGTCTTGGCGGTTGAGTGAGAGCTTCCTTTACATTTTGGTTATGTTGTCGGGACCAACGGATTTAAGCTTGCGCGTTTCGAATCGAGCGTCGAAGTAAGGTTCACCCCTGAACCAGTTCTCTTTGTAGGTAGGAGATTTGGGAGTTTAATCTTCAAAACAAGTAAGTATTTTGTGTTGTTGATGATTAGGTAAGTAGAAGGGAGCATTATAGTTTTCTGTTTTCAAATTTTGTTGCATTTAAAGTAGATTAGAACTAATAACTTGTAGGGAAAGAGTAGGGTTTTGCTGCTATGAAACACTCCCAAACAAGGCATAGATCAGGGAAAGAGAGTACATGAAGGATTTACATCACTAGGAGAATAATTGGAAATGTCGAGCCTTAGGCGGGGAAGGGTTTATAACCCAAGAGGTCAAGGAAGAGCTCATTTGCAACTGTTGCATTGAGAGAGAGGTGGATCGAGCGTGTTAATTCCGAGCCCGATCTTGCAGTCCAAGTAGTTTTAGGCCGGCCTTGTGTCTAATTAGTAGTTCTGAAGGACTAGGCTTGGCGATGAACCCTAGGGATCGCCAGCATCGATTGCGTTGGTATTCGGGGTTATGTTTGCAGACCAACAGTCGGTGTCCGACTTCCAAAGTTGGACTAGTCAGACCGTCCGATTCCCCGGTCGGACCAACTGACTCTGATAGTCCGAGTCGGAGGAATTGTAGGACCACTAGAGTCGGACCGTTTGACTTTGGGAATTGGACCAACAGGGCAAAATAGAAATAGGGAAAATTTACTAGTCTTTGACTAGAACCGGCTAGAATTAACCCCAGAACCAACTCATAGACCATAGGATTATCTTGACTGAGCAGAGGGGAGCAGTAGAGACCCTAGACAATTATTACGGGCAGCTAAGGAATGCACCTAGAGCCATATTAGGCTGCGAACAAAAAGGGGGGATAGCGTGAGTTGCATCTTGCATTCTGCATTCACATCCCATATCGATTTCATCACTTAACATGCATTGAAAAGCTGAGAGCTTGATTTTGCACAATGCATGGAAGAGAGCATGTGCACACATTGAGCGAGGGAGTTAAGTTGAGGAGTGTCTGTAAATTACAAGAAACTCACCTAGACATAACCCAAGAACGAACTCACCAGTAGGAGGAGATCTGGAGACATAGTCAGGTGATCGAAACCTTAAGCGTAGGACCAAGTAGAAGACATAGCAAGGAATCCAGGACGAACAATCACCATTGGAGGAGTTGATCTATCCGATTTAATCAATCTCATCGATAACTTGGTGGAGAGAGAGATTGCAGACATGGGTAGAGATAAGCACTAACCACGGACGGGATGAGGAGTTCAACCTAGGAGGTCTCCCAACCGAAATCTAGTGACTGGTCTCCAATTACGACCTATAGGCCTGGACAGACCATGGCAAGATGTCCGAGGATATCATAGAAGACCTAGGAAAGGAGAGGAGACTAGTGCGCGAAGCTTTGTGAAGCCTAGTGACCTACAATCAGGAACAGTAAGCCAGGAGCTTGCGGTAGAACATGGAAGTGCGTAAAATTCAGCAGGTGCTAGTGCTAGCAAGTAGAAATAGGACGGGTCTTGATGCCAAGAGGGAAAGAGCGCTAGAGGGAGATCTTACGTTGAGTGAGCTTCTCATGAAGCGATTATTAGACAACGCTTCCACTGAGCAAAGTGCCACTGCAATGGTAACCTTGTTGCTTATAGAATTAGGAGTTACCCAAGGTTTCAAGAGCCAGTCTAAAATCCCGATAGTCACAAAGCAGCTAGATAAGTACCAACCTAACGATGATCCATATAGCTTCGTAGAGCAGTTTGAGCAAGTCTGCGAGGCCAATGGTCTTACCGATCATACTTTGCGCTCGCAAGCTTTTGGTCTGTGCTTAGGAGATAAGGGTAGGACTTGGTACACGAGTCTAGACGTTGCCGAGCGAACTGACTTTAACAACCTCAAGAGTCTCTTCATTAAGAAATTCTTTGAGCTTGGGTACTTCGACAACTTGCTATAGTATGGATGATGAATGCCAAGCAGAGGGATAGGTAACCGGGATTACATGATCCATGTGAGGAGTCTCTTCAAGAGAATCCCTATTGGCGAAGCGACTAACTGAGAGAGTAGTGTTCACAATATTCATTAATTAAATACGAAGCGAACAACTCTACAAGGCCTTGGCCGGCAACTCAAGCTTATAGAGAGACGCGTTGACGAGGGTCTTTGAAGAGGCCATTAGAGTGGACGACTAGCTCAAGGAGAGAAATTCCAGGAGCTTGAGTTGAGAAGAGACTACCTCTAGGAATCCCGAGAGAGCTTCAACAACAAGCGAAAGCTCAAGCCCAAGTACTCAGGGTAAAGGCAAGGGTATTGAGTCAAGCCAGGAGCTAGCGAAGATGAGGATGGAGCTAGCTAGATTACAAGAAATAATGAGATGACTGACACGCCCTTACGTCCAATGCGTATATTGTGGCTGAAACCACTTGTCAGTTGAGTGACAGACTCTCGTACTCGCAACTATATAATCAACCATACCTAGTGAATAGACCGCCAAACTTCTTCGGAAGGGGAGCCCCATTGGCTCTCCCGGCACCCAATGTGACCCATCCACCAAGTGACGCTCCAATCCATTACGTGGAAGAGGCAAACGACGAAGAGCCTTACGCCTTATGTACACCCTTACGTCTTGTACGACAAAGAGGGTAATGTAGTCCTTATGGACTATCGACCAGTACCAATGATAGTGTTAGGTAGAGGGAGAGATAGAGACTTAGAAGGGCAGACCCAAGAACCAATCACATGTTGGACTTGCGGTCACCCAAGACGTATCTCTCCGCGCTGCCTTGAACCGGAGCAAGCAAATTGAGACAAGACCGATCAGAGATGTGCTGAATGCGGAATCACTCACCTCTTTGTTGATTGCCCTAGACAAAAGCCCTCCTCTAACTCGGCGAATGAGCCCTCAGCCCCATTAGGATTGTTTGGTGTGGAGATACTCGATGGGGAGGCCACGCCTATCCCATTGTATGCCATGACTCATACACAGACAAAGTAGGCTGGCATATCATTGCTAGGGCCTAGCCACTTAGATGCAACCTCAATCGGAAAGAGAAGGAGGAAGAAACTGGACGCAAAGGTCACTCTGAAAATAGAGTACTACAACTGTGACTGCGAGAAAGAAAGTGACGGACGTAGAAGCAGAAATGTCAGCCCCAAGGATGACTGAGAAAGGAAGTGCGAGGGTTGAGAAGTACCCCAACCCAAAGCGCCAACTCAAAGCCATCGAAAAGGTGAAGGAGTGGGTGAAAGAAGCCTAGGAACACCTAAAAGACGTCGAGCCCATATTGGAGGAGGAGATCGATGATCTCTCAAGCGTAAGCATGCCGGTGTTACCTCCACGACCAAAATTGAGAGATGCAGTGGCACCACAAATAGTGCCACATAAACAAAGCCTAAACGCTATGCGAATCAGCCAAGACCATTGGTTAGGAAGCACAGAGATAGGAGTGCGGCAAGCAGCTAGCAATCTCCTTACCTCACTGGTAACCACCCCTGTGACGCTAAGCCTAGGAGATCTGCTTAGCCAGTATCAGCTGCTGTGGTAGGAGGTGAAACAGTGGGTTGAAGGACCAATGAGGCAAGGTGCCGCTGACTTAAACGAACACGACATAGAAATGCAGATACTGGGTCTGACGTTGCACTCAGTGCCAAAATCCTTACACGTCAATGCTTTCTGGGAGGACATTGAAACGCATGTTGTCTTGCTGGTCTTAGCTCTAGACGACACCACAAGGAAATGAATCATAGATATGGGAGCGGAAGTTAGTGCGTTGAGCTATGCAATGCTCTAGACCTGGGGTAACCCACTAGTTGAGACGGCTAGTTTTAACGTCACTATGGCTAATAGAACGAAAGTGAAGCCATTCAGCGTGCTAAAGAATTGGCCAGTAAAGATCGTAGGAGTCCAATTCTTGGTTGATTTTAAAGTCATGAAGGAAGTGGACTATGATATCTTGCTAGGTTGACCCTAGATGCACAATGCGAGAGTCATAGAAGATTTGAGCAACGGTTTGATCTTCCTAGGCAATCGAATGGAAGCCCTAAGAGTAGAGATGAACACCTGGAAGACTATGATGGTCGACCTAGATGCCATCTCCTCTATGCTGAAGGGTGACGGCCAGAATAGGAAATTTTACAGGCCACTAGCTAAGTATATCCCTTGCTCGGAGGATGAGCGACACTGGATGTATGTCCTTGCTACAATCGACCTGTCGTTCTTGGACAACGAGGAATATGAGCAAGTTGTTAAAGCAGCTAGTAAGACCCAGAAGAGCCTTTAGTGGCAATCCGCATGATGGTTAGGAGCACGCAGAGAGGAACCAACCCGGTCTCATTCCAAGTACCAAACAATAGACGAGAGCTCCACGAGATCTTGGAACACTTGACCAACAAGTTAATTGGCTATCCATCAGCAAATCTTAAACCACTCGAAGATCTCTTAAATGAACCTAAGTGGTGATGGACCAAAGTGCACGACTTAAACTTGATGTACAATTTGGCCTTAGTCACCGACGAGAAGGACGAAACATATCAAGACTTGGGAAACGATGAGCAATCGGATGAAGATAACTCTAACAATGAATATCTTCTAAATTCGGTGTAGGAGCGGTGTTGTGCCAACCTAGTGAACACAACTTAGACTATCCTGTGAGCTTTGCTAGCAGACAACTCACAGATATGGAAATGAATTATTCGACAATGGAGAGAGGGGTTAGCCATAGTATTTGCTATAAAGAAGTTTCGGCATTATCTTTTGGCTACGCCCTTTAACTTCTTTGTTGACCATCAAGCCCTGCTCTACCTTGTTAATAAACCGTGCGCCACAGGACGCATAGCTCGATGGTTACTTCTGCCTTTAGAATTCGACTTCTCCGTGGTCGTGCGTAAAGGAAAGCAACATTATATGGTTGACCACATGTCTCGCATCCCCACAGGAGAAGCCGCTGGGCAAGGTATTGTAGACAAACTACCTGATGCACATCTATTCAGTCTATCCAGTGAAAGAGATTTGTTTAGAGCTGATTTGACGCCTTACTGGGCAGATGACATAGTCCAAGTGCTTGAACACGGACTCCCTAAACGAGCAATAGAGAAAGCCCGACTTAGGCGATTTATTCTCAAAGTCCAACCTTATCAATTGATAGCAGGCTCAGTCTTAGCTATGGTGGCCTACTCTTTTTCGAGACACAACACGATTTGTAAAGCTCTGTGATGAGTGCCAAAGGACCAAGGTACCAGTTCGCAATGACAAAATGGAGTTAAGTCCGATCATTTCAAGGCAACCATTCGAGAATGGGGAATCGACTTCATAGGGCCAATCAGTTCCGCAGCACAATACTCACAAGCAAAATGTATCATTGTTGCCATAGACTCTCTCACAAAGTGGGCGGAAGTACGAGCTACAAGAAAGAATGACGTTAGGACCATTGCCAAGTTTCTTGGGGAGCAGGTGATCTTACGATTCGGCTGCCCCATCAAACTTGTTAGTAACCAAGGCGCACACTTCATCAATGAAGTGATCACTCATTTTCTATCCATCTTTCTAATCATCCTTCGGAAATCCTCACCGTACTATCCTCAGGCTAATGGCCAGGCCGAGTGTCTACGAATAAAAATCTAGTTAACGTCGTGACCAAGGTAGTCTCTGCTTCGCACAACGATTGGGATAACAAGCTCATGGTAGCTTTATGTGCCTACCACACAGCTTATAATACGGTTGTGGGACAGACTCCCTTCAGATTGATCTATGGAACTGAAGCAATTCTATTTGTAGAGTTCTTTGTTCCTAGCTTGAGAATTGCTCATCAAGAGAGATGGGATGGAAAGGAGGCATGGATAGAACCCCCCTAGTTGAGCTAGAACGCCTATCAGAAACTCCACTTTTAGCCACTCATGGGCTAATATGTGAGAAGGCAAGACGCAAAAGCTGGTTTGACAAGCATGTCAAACAACAAGATTTCAAACAGGGAGACTTAGTACTCTTGTATTTTGTCAAGGGTCATAAACAATAGAAGATGAAGTCTAGAGGGCTAGGGCCTTTTAGGGTCTGTGCCATCAGCAAAACGAGTAATGTGGAACTCGAAACCCTGGAAGGAGAGGGCATAGGGTTCTTCAATGGCAGTCGCATCAAGAAGTATTATCCTCCCAGCACCCATTACATGAGGTTCCAATGCTGGAGCCCCTTGTCAACGTACGAGTGGCCACAATTACAGAGATTGAAGACGAAGACGAGGAAACGGTAGAACCGGCTTACCTAAGCATTACAGTCACTGCCAAGCACACGACCACCCTCAATGCATTGATCGATGAGGGAGCTGACTTTAATGTCCTATCTCACGCGCGTTGGACCCAAATTGGCAAACTGCAGTTATAGCCCACTAACACCAAACTCACCCCATTTGGGAGCCGATCATATGCCCTCTTGGGAAAGTACAAAATTGCAATCTCTATGGAGTGTGAGAGCATACCAATGATCTTTTATGTGCTGCCAAACACTAAAGATGCAGATATAGACTCGTTGTTAGGACGCTCGTTTAAAAAGCAAGCTCATCGCAATATAGATTATGAGTCCCAACGCATTCACCTCACCATAGGCAATGTGCGTATAGTCACCGCTTTCAGCAAGGGTTGCGTGCGACTCCTTCAAAGTCTGCAAAGCCACTGGTAGAGAACCCCACCATGAAGTCTAGGGAGGGGGGTCGTGTCTTGTTGCCACCCGCCAAACCCCAAGACGAGTGAACCACTAGAGCCAAAGCTAAGGCCCGGGAGGAACGGGCTGAGATGAGGAGGGTCCAAAAAGAGTTCAAGAGGGCCGAAGATGAGAGAAAGAGAAAAGTAGAGCAAGAGACAGAAGAGCTGAGAAGAAAGGAAGGCTGAGGCTATACACAGGTAAGTGGAGGAGACCTTGGGCATGGAAGGACCAAGCACCATGAGGCCCTGAGGGGAAGGAGAGCCAAGTAACAGTGCCAAGGCCTCAAAAATCGAAGCAATCCCAATTGTAATGGGCAAGGGTAAGATCCCAATGCACCCCCTCCCCCCAATCTTCATGTCCCACGCTCCGATCGCCTCGACTACCCAAGAAACTGCAGCCATCATGGACACGAGTAAGTTGATGTCCATGATGCAGTTTTTGGTAACAAAATTTGTAGGAGATAGCTCCAGATTCAGAAGCAGGGCCCCCCCTTGTAGGACCCAAAAGATTGGCCGTGGTTAAATCTAAATCAAGGCAAGATCCCAAGAGGCACAAGCTAGAAGCCTCCACGACTACATCATCCCCTACAATACCTGTTGCTACAATGTACAATGACTATGTCAAAGAGCTCCTAATGGAGCTCGAGAAGGCCAAGGAGGAGAGGAGAGTGGTAGCAGCCAAGCTGGAGATCGAAAGAGAAGCCTGAGTTGCACTCAAGTTGGAAGCAACCCGCCAGGTAGCAAAGCATCAACGAGAAATCCAAGAACTGAAAGAGCAACTCGAAGCCAAGAAAGGAGAAGAAGGAGAGTGGGAAACAAATTGGGCCGAGGAGAAACGGAGCCGCATAAGCCTACAACAACTCAATGAGGAACTAGCAAAGTTGGGTGAGGAGCTGCAAGGGAATATGAATAATATCTTGGAGGCTACAGAAGAGCTAGAGGCCAAAATAGAGGAGAGGGCACGGAGATACCAAAAGGAAATAGAAGACTTGAAAAGGAAGACTGCCCTAGAGTTGGCGGAGCAAGGCAGATTGGAAAGGGAGATCAAACATTTGGAGAAAGAGAGGAAAGAAGCCATCAAGCGAGCAACCCAAAGGCTGCAGGAGGAGCTAGAAGATCTGAAACTGGAGGTGGAGGAGATAAAAGCTGTGGCCGAATCCGAAAGACAGTTTTTTTAAATCTCAACCTAGGAATAGATAGTTGTGGCTAATGATGAAGGCTACTTTGTTACCCTCTTTTTGTATGAAGGTGCTCGAAGACATGAACGATAGCCGGTTTACCAGGTGTGGATATCCCTTTTTGTTAACCATACCTCTAACCATCCGGGCTAATCTCACGCGCTACATACAAAATCGTGCCTTTTTGAGCAAATCCCTTAGGCCACTTGGTGATACATCATTAGAAGAGGACCGAGGTACAGTCTAGGAGCGCCACCATAGCTATTTATAAATATATTAAAAAAAAAGAGAAAAAGAAGAAAGAAAGCAAAGATGATAAGCGACGACATCACAACAAACTACAGTTTACACCACATAGGCCACAGTCACTGCACTTAGGGGTTCTCAAGTTAGGTGCATCCGGTGGCTTCCGTTAGCCGGCTCCGCCCCTAACCCCCTAGCCTCATTTTGATTCCTCACTTCACACTTAGGGCACATCAAAGGCAGGACATACCTAGGGAGGTAACACTTGCCTATGGTTAGATCTGCCACCCTAAGCTATACGCATCGCATCTTCCTTATGCGCAAATTGGGTCCTCAAGTGAGGGACAACACCCAGGCTTGCGATCCAACTCCCAGTCCTACTAGCACAAGCACAATGCACCACACGGCAAAGCAAGCACACCCCAAGGTAGTGGATCTTCTTTTCTTTTTAGGTACAAACAAGGCTCCAATCCTCTAACTTCGGAGGCCCCATCATCCATACAATGTGCTTCCGGTCTCCACCACCTTAATCGAGTGATCCATTTCTTCGCAAGACCAATTCCCCTGAGACCCCATCATCATCAACTTACATGTCCGCCCTTTCTCATTGAACCTTCATTAGCTCAAAACCGCAAGTGTCCTCGAACTAGCACATGCCTAAGAGAGGGGTTATCTTATGCAACAATGTCACCATGCAGGCGAAACAAGGCAAAGACGACTGAGGTAGCCCTAGTTAAAAAGTGAATGAAGAAGCTCATTTGGAACAATGTAGGAGAAGGCAACCGCAGAGGGCCAAAAGATGGATCCGTCCAACACCATCGTGAATTTCAAAGATAGATCCGTCCACCCGCCATTCTCCAAGCAAGGATTCGTCTAACACTATCGTCAATTTCAAAGACAGATTCTTTTACTCGCCATTCTCCACGCAGGGATCCATCTAACACTATCGTTAATTTCAGGGATAGATCCGTCCACCCGCCATTCTCCAAGCAGGGATCCATCCAACACGATATTAAATTTCAAGGACAGATCCACCACACACCATCCCCCGCAAGGGCTGGTATATAAACTCAAAAAAGCCATCCGGCTACATCCATTCCACCTTCTAACTACTACACATCAATGCCATGGGACTGGTACTTAACTAGGAGGGGGGTAATGTTAACCTCAGCACAAGAAGAAAGCAGAAAAAGCGGAAAAGCGCAAGTTGGGTTGACTAAAAGAGATGGAGCAAGGAGGGAAATCGACGAAAGTGCAAGGGCGGCCTCAAAAGCTAAGTCAAAGGCAGAAGCATATTTTTAAAATGCAAAGGTATCACCAATATTTTGCAAAAGAGCGCCAGGCTTCCTTTTGTGCAAATTGTAAAGGGTAGAAGGGCATGGGTAAAGAGAAAGGGCAACTAGAAGGGAATGGGAAAAGAGGACCTTGCTATGATGACCGGTCATGTAAAAAAGGGGATGGGTGGCCAAAGGGATGAGGGCTTTATATATAAACTAAAAAAGAGAATAAGAAGGTCATTTTTTGGTGCATTGCAAAGTAGACTCTTCTTCTTCTCTCCTTGTATTCTCTTGCTTGCTTGCTTGTGCTTGAGGAAGGGAGTGTGAGTGAGCGAGGGAGTGTGTGTGTGAGGGTAAGGGATCTTGGAGGTGAAGCCCTCCACCATCTCCTCTCTTCTTCTTCTTCTCCTCTTCTATTCTCTTCTCTTATCTTGCGCGTGGCTATGGAGGAAGAGGCTTGAGGATGCTTGAGCTTGCATTACGAATTGTGGAGCTATCAGAGTGCTTGAGAGAGAAAGCAACTCAATTGGGCATCAAGGTAAGCTCACTACACTCGTAGAGAGGGATAGCATGTCGGCTATGTGAGAGGTAGCCATTAGTGCTCGCTTGAAACGCTTGAAGGAATAAGCGGTCTATGGGTCTTTGCGGTTGAGCGAGAGCTCCCTTTACATCCAATTTTATTTTTCAGTTTGAAGACATGTATAAAGGTAGAAAAAGAGTCTTGGGTAAGTCATAAGTGACAAGTATCATAGGTAAGACTTAAAGTACAAAAAAATAAGATATACAAATGTCAAGCTGCAAAAAGTATTTAGATAGTAGAGACTTATTAAGGCTACTACTGAGATGAGTCCTGACCTATCACTCAAAAGAGACTCACGGTCATTATTGGATGAGTTTGATGTATGTGGAACAAAATTCCCATCACTAAGAAGATTGCTATGCTCATCATATACAAGCTCTCGATTAGGAGCATTCTCTGAAACATGACTAATTGGAGTAGAAGAGCTTCCAGAACCACAACTCACATAGGTTTTGATTGCTACCTATATGTTGCTACCAACTGCAATGTCTCGAGTAGTGGCCTGCCTTTCTCTACAAGTACGTGACACTTGATGGGTCAATCTTCTATAGCTTCATGCTGAGCTCTCTGAAGATGGCTTCCTACTCTTTGTCTCTTTCTCTCTATTTACACTTAAGTGTGGCCCCTGTTAACTTGAACTCATCTACATTCATGTGAATATTGAAGTTGAGATATATAAATCATAAGATGACTTAAAAATTTACATTCATGAATTTAAATTTTAAAATAAGTATGGACTCACATTTAAAATTACTTGTCGTGCCATTAGTATCCATGTATGTCCCTAAGCATACGCAAGTTAGAATGGCAATAGATAAGTTGTTATAACTGCTTAGTGCTAAGTTTATTTCGGATCTTGGTGTGTATAAGAGAATAGACTGACCAATTTTTCTCTCATGCACTAGATGAACTATCCTATTCAAGTTAACAAAATGTCTTTAACTCATTAAAATTAAAAATTTATAAGAAAAGTAGAACCTTTACAAAAAAACATAATTATAAGATTTAAAATTTAAATACTTGAGTCACCATTTTTAAAGTCACTATTATAGGGGAGGCTTTCATTAGGTTCTAGTGAGGCTCTTGGAGCTTCTGAGAGGGGTTCGAAGAAAAAGAAGTCGAAGATCCAGTGTTACTACAGTGGGAAGAAAGGTAATTTACAGAAGGATTGCAAAGAGTTAGCAGCTTCCAAAAAGAAGAAGGAGAAGAAGACGAAGTGGGGTGGACTTCTCTGACGAGTCATCATTTGCCTTAGACTCAAACTCCGATCCTTCGGCCAAGGAGAAGTCCAAGGTGCGGAAAGGATCAGCTTCTATGGATTGCCAGAAGGACTTGATGGCCCCTTAGCTGCTTTCTAGTGGTGGTGATGATGGCATCCCTCACGGCTCTCCAATGCCAGAGAGGGAGTGTGAGAGGGAGGTGAGATAGGGCAGCTATGCCTTATCTATACATTTATACAGATGCACAAGATCCAGAGAGGGACGTCCCTGATGCATCGATTGAAGTTTGGTAGGTTCAAATCGTGGAGCTAGGATTAACATCCAGGTTCATGATGAGTTGTTTATTTGATAGAGAGTGGGCTTGGCTTCTAGTCTTGAGCTCACATGAGGGGACACTTTGGCGGTGGCCAAAGGTGGGGAATCCATGGTCACGTATGTTCCAAAGGCATTTTTGATAGGATGGTTATGTATGCTACTGAGAGACATTGGGACAGACAGAGATATGCTATGATCTTCTCTATTTTTAGGAGCTGCTACGATCCAAATCGACATCAAGTTCTCTTTGAGACACCTTGGTGGTGGCTTAATCACCCATTGCTTGGATATCCATGGTTCCACTTGATGGTTCTATGTTGTATGGTTTATGATTCATTATCATTGTACCATTGTATTATATCAAATCACCATTGATCTGAGAGAGGGTGTTAGTATATATGTAGCTCATGTGTGAGTTTGTGTATGTAGAGGTTGGGGACATTATTTAGGATATTTGGGCATTTTTTGTGTCATTTTATGGTCATATTGGGCATTTATTGCTGGCCGACCTGATCATTTTGAGGACATATTTTTGTCTTATTTATTCAGGCTCTTCCAACTTAGTCAATCAGTCACTCATCATCACTTGTCGATCTTTTGCTGGGGAAAGGAGCAAGTGCTAGTGCCCACACAACAAGTGACTCACCGTTGTATGCGATTGTCTTGTGTTGGATATATGGATTCCATTTCCTGAGCATACATCTGAGTTCTCATCTGTATTGTGTTCTTCAATGTTCTTTCTTTCCCTTTCTCTTTTGTCTTGTGTTTCAATAGTTTATTACAGCATATATTTACGCTTCCATTGCTGCTCCACTTTTGACATAAGCATCCCTATCCGAGGCTAGCTCCTGGTCCATGAAGAGAGAGGGCTCTTGTAACCCGGATGCAAGAGAGCTGCTAGGCTGTGGATAAGCCTCTACATCCATTTCCACCTCTTTTCAACAAGGTAGAGGATGTCATCCTTGTGAAGATATGTTGGGGTTTGCACTGAGGAAACACATGTATGACCAAGACTGAAACACAAAGACTTAGAGAGAGAAGCAAAACTCAATGAGTCAAATCCTAAATGCAAAACACAAAAACTGAATACTCAAACACTTTCAAAAAACTCTGAAGTGAATAAAAATGCCGTAAATGAATGTAAGAATGTACAGAATGTCCAAGAGTAGAGCTATGTAGTGTTGAAAAGTGACGTCCACTAGAGACGGATCCCAAGTGCTGTGACCACCAGTTGGAGTGCAGAGTGCAGGAAACACCAAATGCTAATCTCGAAAGTGTCATGAACAGAGGCAATTGTAGGATGATGCTTGATAATAAGGGTGGTAGTAAAAACTTGTAAATGCAATAGTAGAAGGGCCACTTTGAGGAGGAAAAGCACAATTGGTTGTCGCTTGTAGATAGGAGGGTAAAATGTAGGGTGTAGAAGGTCGCTTGATGTTGTGGAAGGGAATTGCCAACTATCCCCTAGTTGTTGAGGGTTAAACGCAAGCTATAGGAGAGAGTTTGATTGCTTATGATGATTGATGGGATCGAACACAATATAGGAGGAAGGTTGCCAGATAGTGGGCGACAACTAGGGAAAAAGGCACCAGGCACTTGAAGGGCTGATGGAGTGGTAGTAGTCGTGAAGGGTAGACCACTACATGGGTGAAGGTTGGAGGCTGAAGTTTGCATTGAAGAATGAAATTGAATGGTGGGGAGCCTATCTATTTATAGATGTTGAAGGATGTCCCAAAAAATTAGGGTTTTGGGGGACCACTGAAACTCTCTCGAAGTGCACATCAAATTTGCATTTTTCATTAATCAAGCATGTTTTGGGGTTGTTTAAAGATGCTAATCAGTTGTAAAGTGTGTTTTAGCTCAACACTCTCAATTGAGCGTAAAAGGGAAGGCTTGTAATATTTATCCCAAGGTGTTCCATTGTAAAGTAGCCAAAACATCGGACAAAGGGTGCATGTTGGCTGTTGAGTAGCCTACCAAGACTATAGAGACGATGGTTATCTTACCAAGGGAGTTCAAATAGCACCCTAGAGAGGATAGGGTATGAGACAAAGGGTGCTTGTTGAGTAGTATACCAAGGTCTACTAAGACGGATGGAACAACATTAAACTTTTTTTTTGGTGGAAACTTAATTTGAGAGGTAGTGGCCGATTAAGTAACAGTGACCCAAAAGATGGGAGTAGGGATGGTACTCCCAATACATCACAAAATAGTACAAGTTGACCTATCCACTCGAGGATGTTGATGAGGAGGGAAAGGTGATGAAGTATCATGTGAACAAGAATGGTGGTGTAATCTGTCGGTGGAAACAACTTGGGATTCGTTTCAATGGTGCTTTGCACAATGGGATGCATAGTATGCTACATACTGAAGAATGCTCATGCAATAGATACCGCTTGGATAGGTTCTTTGGTGGGAAAATTGTTCACTTGCCCAAGTGCCCTAGTATAAAAATGATGAAATCATGCAATGCATAGGGGAAGGTACAACATGGGAGAAAGGCCGATGGCGAAGACAAGGGCTGAAACTTGTAGAATATGAAGAAGGGTAGGAATCCCCTCTCAACCTAGATGTTGAGGCCGAAGAAGAAAGAGGAGCTGAAGGATGTTGGTCTTGGCGTGGTGTGTAGAATCATGTGGATGAAAATGATAAAATATTCTTACTAGAAGGGCAAGGATAGAAGATACCATCATGATAGCATCAAGAGAGATGCTGCACTATGTGCCGTGGGAGGAGAAGCCTCCATGCTAGTAGAAGAGTAAAACTCCAAGTAGATGGAACCATGAAAAGAATGGCATGCATATTCTGTCTTCAACTCAAGAAGGATCGTGGTGCAAAGTTGCATGTTGGCCCTGCATTGAAATACAAAACCTTGCAAAAGAGGTTAAAATCTGGAAGTACAGAGGTGAGTAGTGAGATGCTCTAGAAAACAATACTTAAAATAAAGGAAAGCCATAGTTGCATCCGTATGTTGTACGGTACTGTGCATACTGTACTTGTCCATATCAGTTCGTATGGTAAAAGAGGTGGTTTTTGTTGAGCTAAAAATGCATTAGCTTTACTTAAACAGCCCCAAAACTTGCTTAATTAATGAAGAAACTTTATTTAAAAGAAACACGATCCTAGAGAGTTTCTGTGTCCCATAAGCACAAATCCACTTGGGAGGGCCCAAACCTTCTATAAATACGTATGTTGCTCTCCATTCAGTAAACAATCTCTTTTTTGCAGATTTTAGGTGTTTCAGCTTGTTGCCCACACCCTATTCACGGAGGACATCTCAGCCGAAGCTGTTTATTGCTAACTACATTAGTTGGCGCCTAATTTCCAGCCCTCTTCTCGAAGTTTGGAGCTGATCTCAACCAGGCGATTGCTGTTCTTGCACATACCTGTTGACATACTACTTGCCACGTCATCTGCAGCCTGCGTTTGACAGTTTTCTCTCTCCTCCAATTGTTGCCGAGCTTCTGTAGGCTGTCACTAGGCTGCCCAGCCTGCGTTTTAGTTTTTCTCTCTCCTCACTGTTGTCTCCATCAGATCCAACTTCTCATTGCTGCATTTGCTGAGGATTGCTCTTCAAGAGAAGCTACTCAATGAAAGTATGCATGAATTTCTCTCTTTAGATGTTGCGCATAAATCTAATGATATCGTAGGACTGTCGAGACCTCCCTCGGGGATGGACCCCCCTGTTGGAGAAAGAGATCCGGAGTATATTCCATTCCTTCATCCTCTTCCATCCACTTCGGTGCAAGGTACTTTAGATTCGTCTTTTGTTTCTTCGTCTTTTACCTCTTCTACTTTGCAATATACTGGTAGAAATCATGAGGAAGATAGAGTACAATCAGTTGTCTAGGAAAAAGGTTCTCTTGAGGACGAATTTATGTATATTAATACACGTCGTGGGGATTATAAGAAAAAGTCAAGTACCTCTTCTTCTAACCTTCATTCTTTTCAGTTTACTTCTCAAAATCAGAATGAATTTGGTGTTTCTATTTCTACATTGCATGTTGGATCATCATCATCATCATTTCATTTTCAATTATTAAATGATAAAAATGAACAAAATAGGACCTCATCCTTTTCTCCATCGGGTGGTGTTCCACCTACTTCTCACATACTTTCGGGATCATTGCAGCCTGGGTACCCTTCCCAGTCTCTTCTAAGTGTGGATCAATTGGTACCACAGCTTGTTTCTATAGCATTATCTAGTGGATCTCCTGGTCATTTTGCTATGTCCCAACCAAGCTTTGAACAGGGCTTTTGTGTCGCAGTGCCTCCACCTCCATCGGTGCCTTATGGAAATATTCATGTTCTAGTGCCTCCGCGTTAATCGACACTCATTGGACACTCCTAGCCTATTTCTGCCTACCCACCTTTTTCCCCTCATTCTTCCTATCAGATACACCCACCACTACCATCTTATCCTCCATCTCCATCTTATCCCACTTTCCCGATGCCTCGTGGTTATCTTAAGTATGCTTTCAATGATAAGACTCGTTTTAATAGGTCAAACGTTACCGCTTGGTCGAACTTGATGAGGCATGTGCTTAACTCCCAGAACCTATGGGATCTTGTGCAGAGATTGGAACCCCAACCTGATACCGCACTGTACCATACGAGGTTGTCTGCTCATGAAAGGCTAGGAATACCTCACTATTGTCGAGTTGATGTAGGGCTTATTTCTTGAGTTTCATTCTCAGCTTCAACATTTTGACTTAGCGTCAAAACGACGAGCACACTTGACTGACCGCTATGTGGCTCGGGATAGGACCCATTGTATAAATCTTGACCATGAGCTCCAACTCTTTAAAATCATTGATTGGGATGACTTGAAAGTCATGTTGGCCGAGTATCGGCGACTTCTTGTCGAATTCTCCACTACGAGGACTCCCAAGTTCTCTGACGATCAAGTCACATTGTTTTTAAACAAACTTTCCAAGAAATACTTCAATTTTGTGGAAGGTATAGTTTCAAAGCCTACCATGCTTACTTTCTATAAAATTGAGTGTTAGCTGTTGCGTTACGCACGGTTGTTCGATCAATTTCATATGAACTCTTTCTCAAAGGGGGCTCTTGTTGCTCTCATTCTTAGATGGGGCAACAAGGGAAGGACAAACAAAATCAAACCTCTACTCAAAATAAAAAACAAAATCAATGTGAGGAATCACAAGGAAACACCTAGTCATAACTTAAGCTAGGGTGGCAGAATGTACCTAAAAAAAATAGGTATTGCCAACATTGTCAAAAGATTGGTCATTTTCATGACGAGTGTCGTTTAAAGGTGAGAGGCATAGCACCTAAATCTAAGTCTCAGACCCCCATCCCTTAGTTGGGCAACCCCTCGCAGGGAAGGCAAGGTGATGAGAAGGGGCAGTTTAAAGATCAGACTCATACTGCCATTGCTCAGCCGCCATCTCAGTCGACAATGTTCTCAAATCCAGAGGGCTTGTTTAATTGGTTTGCAAAGGCTCACATTGTCTCCATAGAGACATTGGATGCGAGTCTTGTCCATATCTGTGAGTTGTTTCCTGACAAGGTTACCGCAGAGGTCCACTTGTCACATCCGAGTACTTCAGCTCCTGTTTGGATTATGAACAATGGAGCTACACATTATATGACTCCTATATAGGACATTTTTTGTACCCGAGCCCCTGCAGCGAGGCGGGTCTGCATCGGAAATAAGGCTCAAGGTAGCATCAGTTTTGCCATGGACAAGGGTCCGGATCTGGCTTCGCTGGGCAATGTATACCATGTCCCTCAGCTTGGGGTAAACTTGTTATCTGTTCAATAGCTTTGCTAGTTGGGGGGAGCAATTTTCTTTACAGAAACCTCAGTCGAGATCCTTGACTCTCACATTGGTTTAGTGATTGCTTGTGGTGAGGTATAGCCTAATGGCCTTGACCACATGACTCACTTTTTGACCAAGCCAACAGCCGAGGGCTTCATGTTCCACAGCTTCTAGGCATTAGCCACATCTCGGGAGTCTACGAACAATGAGCGTCTTTGGCACTTTCGATTAGGGCATATTGGTTATGACTCTCTTTATGAGTTATCCCTCCGTCAGCTGGTTGAGGGCCTTCCTCGTCTAAAACTAGCTCGCGATGTTTGTAAAGCTTGTCAGCTTGGAAAGCAGCACTGTATCCCATTCCCCCAACAGTCCACACATCGTGCTCAGGAGCCTCTTAGATTGATTCATGTTGATCTTTGTGAGTTGACATCCACTGCCGCCTTAAATGGCACATTGTACTTCTTTTTGATAGTGGATGATCATTCTCGATACATGTGGGCGTACTTCCTTAAGCATAAGTTGGATGCTTTTACCTATTTTTCTGCTTGGGTGTTGGTGGTTCATAACCAGATTGGACATCGTGTTGATTGCATGAGGAGTGATAGTGGTGGTGAGTTTATGTCCCACGAGTTTTTTGAGTTTCTATTGAAGCATGGGATCTCTCGCTAGCTCACCTCTACTAACTCCCCCTCTCAGAATGGAGTCGTAGAGAATAGGAATTGGACAGTCACAGAAATGGCACGCTCTATACAATTTGCAATAAAGCTTCTTGAGCGCCTTTGGGTCGAGATTGTTAACACTTCGGTGTACATCCTCAACCGGTGTCCGA
This sequence comes from Lygodium microphyllum, assembly GCF_053477565.2. Taxonomy (NCBI): domain Eukaryota; kingdom Viridiplantae; phylum Streptophyta; class Polypodiopsida; order Schizaeales; family Lygodiaceae; genus Lygodium; species Lygodium microphyllum. The sequence continues at coordinate 57,233,774 of NC_141163.1, forward strand.
CTGTGGTTCTTCTTCAGAAGACCCCGTATGAGGCGTTTTTTGGCTCTCGGCTTGTCATTTTCCAATTTAGAGTCTTCATTTGTCGTGCCTACACACACAGACACGCGTGCGCTTGATGATAAGCTAGGAAAGCTCACTTCCCGAGCCGATCTTTTTATTTTTGTTGGATATTCCTTTGAAGTGAAAGCCTATCGTTTGTTCGATAAATAAGGTGATCGTTAGGAGGAATTTCGTTTTTGATGAGAGGGATATTGTGCAATCCTTTGCATAGGATTCCGATCCTATTTTTTCTTCCACATCATCGGAGATCGTGCACTGAGCCTAGTCTACTTTTTGCTCTTGACATTCTTGTAGATTCTTCATTTTCCAGGCCCCTTCCGCGAGACCCGTTATCTTGTTGGTACCAGCAGACCATGCGAGATTCAGGGATCCTATAACTGGATTCCACTTCGGAGGGAGCTAGAAGATCTGCCTGGCTTGCTTCTCAGGCTTCATTTGCGTCACTATTTACAGGTGATTACATAGTGCATTTTGAGCCGGATACATGGCAAGAGGCTCTTCAGCACCCTCAATGGCGAGAGGCCATGGAGGAGCTTGAGAGTATTGACCAAAATGAGACTTGGACATTTGTGGATTGTGTAAGCCACAAGAAAGCCATTGGGACAAAGTGGATTTTCAAGGTCAAGCTAAAAGATGATGGGACTTTAGATAAGTACAAAGCTCGCCTTGTCGTGCAAGGGTTTCGACAGAAGCATGGTATTAATTATGAAGAGACCTTTGCTCCTACTGCACGGTTGACATCTTTCTGGTTGCTTCTCGTGCTAGCCACTCACTATGGTTGGCCGATATATCAGATGGATGTCAAGAGTGCCTTCCTGAATGGTTATTTGGAGGAGCCATTGGGCTTTTCTTTAGGGAACTTGAGGGATAAGGTATTTCGCTTGTAGAAAGCTCTTTATGGGTTGAAGCAAGCACCACAATCTTGGTTCCATAGGATGGGTGAGTTTTTACGGACTCATGGATACCATTCTACCCCTTATGACCCGAACTTATATGTTCGATCTACTGCAAAGGGGGTCAGCTATATCCTGATATATGTTGACGACTTACTCATCACAGACTCAGATTCTGCTGCCATAGCAGACATCAAGGCAAAGCTTAGTGCCACTTTTGAGATGACAGACCTTGGTTTGTTGTCTTATTTTTTGGGGATGAAGGTAGTTCGTTTTGTGGGATGTATTTTTGAGTCAGAGCAGAAGTATGCACTTCAGCTAGTGGAATATCACACTTCGGATCAGACACGGCCAGTGGCCACACCTCTCGATCTTACTGTCCACTTGTTAAAGGATACCCAAGGAAATTTCTTCGATACACATACCTATCGCTCTGTTATAGGAAAACTTCTTTGGTTAATTCATACTAGGCCAAATTTAGCTTACTCAGTCATCATACTCAGCCAGTATTTCACAGCACCTAGGATGTCACATTGGATTGCATGTCTTCGTGTGTTGCGTTATTTACGGTGTACTTATTCTTATTTCCTAACTTATGGTTCTGGTTTATGTTTGCAGGGGTACACTGATTCTGATTGGGCAAGAGATCTCGACACCTGGCATTCTTATGGCGGCTATCTCTTTATCTTGGGCACGACTCTCATTTCTTAGTCAAGCCGTAAGTAGGAGATGATGGCGGCTTCCATGGCCGAGGCCGAGTACCGAGCTCTCTTCGATGGCACCACCGAGGCCATCTATCTGAGGAGTTTACTGGTGGCACTTCATTTCCCTTGCGACTCTCCCACTATTGTCTACTGGGACAACCAGAGTGCCATTGCCCTTGCTGGCAATTCGATCATTATACCATGGACGCGGCACGTGGGAGTCCACTTTCATTTTTCCAGAGCAAGTTGAGCTAGACACTATCTGCCTAGAGTTTGTACTTATATCCGACAATTGTGTAAATATTTTGACCAAAGCGGTTTACCGATTGGTTCTTCAGTATCTGTTACCCAGGATCGGTTTGGGTATACCCTCCCCTAATTCTTCAACTTGACGGGAAGAGGGTGCTTCGCTCTTGCTTTCCCTTCCAATTTGAGAGGGGACGGCTTCTACTCTTGATAGTGAGAGTGATGATGCTTACAATTTTTAGACATTCATTCATTTATTGTATTATGGACATTTGTAACTTCATTTGTATTGTCAAGATGATATGATTGTAAAATGGCACTTGGGCAAGTGAACAGTTTCCCTGTGAGGGCACTATCCGGGTGGCACCATTGCATTGCATCTTGCGTGGGCATGATATCTTGCACCACCCTTTGCATTACCCCATGCATTGGCATTCTGTTCATGTAAACTTGCATCTGTGCGCATTTATCCCTTTTTGGTCTTTTGGAGTGGTGGACTCTGGATTCACCATATTCATGGCATTGCCTATAACACTCTCCAAGACAGTTTTTCCTTCGCTTGCTTGTTTGCTTTGCTTGTCTTGCTTGCTTCACCTATTTGCTATATCCACATCTTAGCCTTATTCTTTTTCACCGACACCCAGTAATGGTAGGGATAGTATGCTTGTTTTGTGAGGGTCTCGGGTCTGACCATCCTCTATCATTCTCTCGTTTGGAGCATTGATACTCAATAGGACGAAAATTGATTGAACCCTACATTTAATGCTAAATCTTAAAAAAAAATAAATACAAAAGTCCATAGTTGATTCCATCTACCTTTGTAGGGTTTGGTAGGTCACTGGGCAGCCGACGTGCACCCTTTGTCCGATGTGTTGTTCTCTCTAGGCGATCACTTGGGCTCCCTTGGTAAGATAATATCGCCTTTGTAGTCTTAGTAGACCATTGGGTAGTTGACGCGCACCCTTTGTCCGATGCTCTGGCTGCTTTGGAATGGGATGCCTTGGGATAAAAGATCTTTCTCGCGGCACTGTTGTTGGGCTTGAGAGGGGGTGTTGAGCTAAAAATGCATTAGCTTTACTTAAACAGCCCCAAAACTTGCTTAATTAATGAAGAAATTTTGTTTATTTAAAAGAAATGTAATCCTAGAGAGTTTTTGTGTCCCATAAGCATAAACCTACTTGCGAGGGCCAAAACTTTCTATAAATATGTATGCTGCCCTCCATTCAATTAACAATCTCGGTTTTACAAATTTCAGGTGTTTTAGCTTGCTGCCCACACCCTGTTTGCGGAGGACATCTCAGCCGAAGTTGTCCATTGCTGTCTACACTAGTTGGTGCCTGATTTCCAACTCTCTTCTTGCAGTTTGGAGCTGATCCTAGCCAGATGATTGTTGTTCCTGCACAGACCTGTTGCCGTACTGCCTGCCACGTCATTTGCAGCCTGCGTTTGGCAGTTTTGTCTCTCCTCCAGTTGTCACCCAGCTTCTGTAGGCTATCGCTAAGCTATCTGGGTAGTTTTCTCTCTCCTCAGGTTGTCTTGCCTGCGTTTTTAGTATTTCTCTCTCTTGCAGGTTGTCCTGCCTACATTTTTAGTCTTTCTCTCTCCTCATTGCTGTCTGCATCAGATCCAACTTCTCATTGCTGCGTTTGCTAGTGTTCGATATCCGGAGGCTGCCTTGTTGTGGTTTGAGATCTGTTTAGAGTATGACACACTCTCCAGCTCATTACCCTTGCCCTGATCCTTGAGATACAAGAGTTCGAGGTTTAGTATTCATTCATTGTATAGTGTGTTTGCTGCATGAACATTGTATATTCAGCAATTATTTCACTTTAGTTATTTACTATGTTCATTGTCTTTGAGCTACCCTAACTCTAATTGTGTTCTTTTATCAGTCTGTGCTTTGTCGTACAATTGTTATTTGTGTTTTTGTGTCAGAGTATTTCTTTACAGTTTCTGGCCATAGCGTTTGGCACGTTTCTCCGTGTTCTTGTGCATTTCACCTGTAGGTTTCTGTGTTCGGTCATCCTATGTGGCACCACCTTCTTTTCTAGCTATACACTCCTTCTCCGGCCCCCCTTGGATTCCATGTAGCTTGCAATCTGTTTGACTATTGATCCCTCTTTGATTGCTTGACCCTTCTCTTATCTACAAAAGGTTCTCCTCTCCTCCATGCTTCCACACCAATTCAACAAGCATTTTTCATTCTCATCTCGCTCTCTTGGATCTTGAATCGATTGTGATTCATGAAGCTCTAGCCTCTCACTCTCACTCTCTCCTCTGTCTTGCACCCTATCAAGGCTCAAGACTTAAGCCTCCCCCATGCCCTCTCTCTTACTCTTGCTCTTTCAACTTTACCCCAACCTTGTCCCTCTCTTTCAACTTTAAGAGTCGAGACTCGAGTATCTCACTCTTCATCTCTCTCTCACTCTCCCTTGGGCCTCTCCATCTGACATTAGTACCATGACTTGCAAGAAGTACGAGGCCTTCAATTTGCACACCATCCATGTGGAGAGGGATATAAAGAAGTCCAACTCCCACCATTGTATGAGTAAGTATTGTGTTGAAGTATTGTATAAGTGATGCAACTTGGCTTCTCCAACATCTTTCCAAGATTGGGAAGAAGGGGGGAGCAAGTTGCTCCATGTAAGGAAATCCATCAAAATATCGTAGATGAGATTCTCACCAAGGTGAGAGAGGGATCCACAAGAGAAGGAAGTGGCATACCGGCACAAACTTTCGTGCTACTAATGAGGAAGCATCAAATGTGAGCATATCTTCAACCGATGCAGGAGAGGTCTCTACCGTTGGTGGTGGGGGCTCCACATCCACATCTAGCTCCAACAAAAGACAAAGAGTGGAGGCTCATGCGGCACCAGAAAGGCAATCCTCTCTCTCTCAAGCTCTCGGTCATATGCGTGGATTGACTACCTTTCTTAGAGAAAGGCAATGACTTTTGGACATTGAAATTGCATGCATGGTGATTGAGTGCAATCTTGCATTCAATGTCCTAAAGCAAGAGCAATAGAAGAAGATCATAAAAGCAATTGTCAATGTGGATCCATGTGAAGGATGACCTGTGTCATATATAACAGCACGAGGACGAAAAAGTTTGATAAAGAGAATGAGAGGATTGATAGAGCCCTTGCATACATTGATTGTAAGAAACGAAGTATCATCAACATACTTGTCTCATGTCCACTTGTCACTTACTTTTTGTGGGCCATAGACACCGAGAAGGGGAGGGAGGGAACAACGCGGACGCATTCATCTACCACCACATTCAGCAAGTCATCATTGAGATATACATTACCTTTTAAATGTGTTTCACTTTCTTTCATTATAATTTATGCATAACTATCTATCTCCCTATTCTCTCTAATATCTATCTCGATTCTCTCTTTCCCCCAAACCTCTCTTAATACTTGTAATTTGTGGTTGTAGGTGGGCCCCTTGAATGTGGTGCAAGTTGTTATCAACAATGGATTGAATTGTTGCACATGGATTGTTTACTTGAAGCCGAGTTTTCCACGATTGTGTGGACTTTATGTGCAAAGTCATTGTTTGGGACATTGGAAAGCTCAAGTGGGTGAAGAGGGTGGTTTGTAAAGCTATATCACTTGCCACCTTCTTCACAGTAAAGGTAAAGTTTCTTGTGATGTATCATGAGCATAGCACACTTGAGTTGAAGAAGCCTTATTTGACTTGGTTTGCTTATATGTGGTCGTTGCTCAACCCTCTCTCTCTAACCTCCATGTATTGTTACTTGTAATTTGTGGTTGTAGGTGGGCCCCTTGAATGTGGTGCAAGTTGTTATCAACAATGCATTGAATTGTTGCGCACGAGTTGTTTACTTGAAGTCGAGTTTTCCACGATTGTGTGGACTCCATGTGCAAAGTCATTGTTTGGGACATTGGGAAGCTCAAATGGATGAAGAGGGTGGTTTGCAAAGCTATATTAGTTGCCACCTTTTTCACAGTAAAGGTAAAGTTGCTTGTGATGTATCATGAGCATAGCACACTTGAGTTGAAGAAGCCTTATTTGACTTGGTTTGCTTATATGTGGTTTTTGCTCGAGCACCTTTATGAGGTGTGGTTTTCTTAGATAGTGGTATCTACTCTATGGAATGAGTGGACTGAGCATGAGATAGAGGCCAAAGCCATGCAACACTTACGTCTAATGAGCAACTTTGCTAGAAAGTCTGTGCCATTGTCATTGTCATGACTTCCTTTTATAGGGTGTTATGCATGAGTAATTGTGAGGGGTCCACCATGGGTCTTCTCGTAGACTTCTTTAGAGCAGCATTGGTGGAGGCATGTGCTTGCATGGTGATCACAAAGACACAATATGCACATGTTTTAGAGATAGCAAAGAGAATATGGGCATGGATGCATATGCCTATCCATGGTTTTACTGTATTGGTACATTTGGCCTATAAGTTCTAGAGATAGTAGAGAGAAGATGGGCATGGATGCATAAGCCCATCCATGGTTTTGTTGCGTTGGTATATTTGGCCATAAGTTGCCGGCATTCATGGATGGTAGAGAGAGCTCCGTCCAGATAAGCTTGCTTGTTGGACTCGTGTGGTTCCTATGGATGACCACAATGTAGTGCTAGAGGAGCTAGAATGCTATGCGGATTAGAGAGGGTATGTGGCTTTTGCTTCTCCCACTTGTTGGAGAGGAGAGTCACTTGTGACGCCTCTATTTTGGTGGCAAAACTTTGGATACACATTGGAGACCCTTTAGTCCTTAGCCAGGAGAGTCCTAGCTCAAGATTGCTCTTTGGGTGCATGTGAGAGAAACTTGAGTGCCTATTTTCTCATTCACACAAAGATTTGCAATCGGCTTGGCACACGATAGTTAATGTGGCAATAGACGTAGAGTGGCTAGTCTATTGTTGCACTAACTTACACATGATGAGGGCTATGATGAGCATGGGTAGTCCAAGGCAGGTAAATACTTGAACAATAAAATTTAAAATTTGTTGTTTTAAACTTTAAAGTTTATACTTTACAATTTACACTTCAGTTGTTACAATCTTATATACATTGTGTAGGTAAATGTTGGATATATTCAAGTTGATGAGCGACACTCATCAGAGTGTATATTAGGAGATGGATGATAAGGAGGAGATGATATTTGTGGAGCTCTATAGAGAGCTTATAGCAGCAAGTACTCGTGACACTGACAATCAGCATGCTCGTAGGTGAGGAGTTTGAGTAGGTAGTAGCAAGGGCATGGTCATTTGGCACTCTCCGACATCAAGAAGGGGTGGTTTGAGTGGATTGCAGATATATGTAAGGCAAGGCTCTAGTAGCTCCCATTCCATGCCCCATGATGAGATTCCCCCCTTGCCTACACAGCCGGCACCTAGGGAGCCATCATTTGATGATTGGTAACCTCATCAATGAGAATGAATATAAGAGTGTTTTATCATCCGATACTGAGGAGTCATTTTCGGACTCTCTTGATGAGCACTCAGATGGTTTTGATGATAATTATGATCATGATAGTGATGCCTCGTCATAGTCTATAGATTCAAAGGTCTCTCTCTTTTTTTGCATCTACTATCATTGTATCCACATGTCACTACGATCCATTATCCATTTATGTATTAGTCTTTAGACTCTAGTTGTGTGATGTATCGCATGTTGTGCACAATACATGTGACCACGAGGGCCACCCTTACGTATTTATCTTATTTTGTAATGAAATGGTTATCTCCACTTTAAGCATGTGTTCTATCATTTAATGATTTATGGTTTTTAAAGAAATCAAGTTATTTTTTTTTGTACTAATATCATGCCGTACCTTATAAAATTATAAGGTACCATTTAGTACCGTACTATATCGTACCTTTCATACTTGACAACTACGAGGAAAGCAAAGTGTAGTGCAATGCAATGAGTATGTAGTGGAAGTCAAAAATGGGAAAGGCCAAGTGTGTGGCCACCATCGAGTATGCCCAGTAGTAGGGCTCTACCAACGAAACACCTGATGAGGTGGTGAAGTGGTCCTAAAGGTGCAGTGGATGCCCTAGGAATGGATTCGTAAAGTGCAATAGGTGAGCCACTAGCAGACCAATCATATAATCCTTTAGGAGTTGTGATGGAGGTGTGCAAGGGAGATAGGGTCAATAGGGTGGGGGAGTGGAGTACACTTTGGAAGGAATCCAAGAGTGCCCACCATGCATATGAGAAGTGTGCACAGTGGCCCCAAAAGTGGCCATGGGCGGATTGGGTATGGGCATGGTAACCGCATAAAGAGCCTAGGGTGGAAGAATAGGGACATGTGGAGCAAAAGATGGAAGTTCTTGTGCAGGAGTGACCCAAGGGTTGGGCGACAATAGTGTATAAGTAGAGGATGGATATTGTTGCGTTTGAAAGATCATGCAAGGGGGTTCTGAGTGTCCGGGGGTAGTGAGGGGGATACCTATCACAGCCTTCCCAAGGTGTAAGGATGTGGTAAAGTGGGAGTATGTGGTGTTGATATTCAAGCTTGGACCTCTGTACCTATGATTGATTTTATCTTGGTAGCTGTAGCTAGCTGTTACTAGTCATGTGTGTTGAAATAAATGAGTCGGTTAGACTCAAACCGACAGTTAGGTAGTGTGATCAGTTAGTGACCTAGTCTATTACAATTTTGTGTGACTTACACTATGTGGGTTACACTTAGTGATATGAATGAATAATGACAACAAGATAGTACATTGCTCTTTGTTGGCAGTTCCATGCCTTCGTCTGTCTCTCCCCTCTCTTTGATCATGGTATCAGAACTTAGTCTTGAAGGAGCTGGAAGCTGGAGGGTGATTGTGACCTGCATCCTGTGAAGAGAACCCTGCAGAGGTTCATTGGCAGCCATAACCTGAAGTTCTTGTGGTATGTATCAGTGGTTGCTTGCCTCTACGTTTGTCAAATCCTATTGAGGCCTCTACAGTGAGTTCCATGCCTTAGTCTGTCTCTCCCCCTCTCTTTGATCATGGTATTAGAACTCAGTCTTGAAGGAACTGGAAGCTGGAGGGTGACTGTGCCCTGCAGCCTGTGTAGGAGAACCCTGCAGAGGTTTATTGGCAGCCATATCCTGGAGTTCTTGTGGTATGTATCAATGGTTGCTTGCCTCTACCTTTGTCAAATCCTATTGAAGCCTCTACACATCTATTGGAGCTTGTGGTTGGGCTCATTGTGACTAGTATCAACATCAGCCTATCAGCATGACATTTCCAGAACTGTGCCTGTTTTATTGGAGGTCAAAGGGCAGCATCAATTGATGATCATTGCATTTAATGTGACTGGCATACTTGGTACCATTGAGGGCCACTTGAAGCTCATTATCAACAGCCTATATAGCACTTGTGAGTGCTCATCAAAGAGCCATTAGTAGCAGCGAAAACAACATCTGTAATCATCATGAATCATCAGAGAATTGTGTCTGCATTTGTTTGCAACTGTCAAGAAGTTCTCATTAAATGCTTGGTATTGACACATTTAGACATCAATGGATGCTTGGCAAAGGGCATAGCTTCATACTCATATTATACCTGGGCATTTGTGGAGAGGATTGGAAGTCATCTGCTGGATGTATGTGATGGGCAGGGTGCTGTCATAAACTCTGAGACAGCCTGTTCTTGTTGGTTGAAGACTACAGAAGCATGTAGTGAGGTTTACTCATGCTTGGATGATGCCACATGTTTGTAGGATGGTTTATGGACTGTTATGAGCAGTGAATGATAAGTTCAGGACTTAATTACTCTTGGTAACACAGTTGGTTGGCTGGCTACAGCCTATGAGTAGCTTGTTTGTCACTGTTCCTTGTTGTATGAACAACCATTGATGCTTATATGTCATATATTGACTTCCAAAGGTTATGGTACATGGCAAATATGCTTTGAGGCTGTTATGAGCAGAGAATACCTTGGTTATAGCAGAGATTTCACTGTTGGTTGCTTCAGGCTGTTGTCTGTCATTAGGTGTTGGGAGATATCTGCATGACATTTATGCAGTCAGCTATGTCTACATGAAGTGTTACTATCCCCAAAAGGTATGACAGATGTTTGGAGATGTCTGACATGTTTCTGAGCTGAAATATCACTGGTTACTGCAGAGATTGTTGCAGTCTACTGTAGGACTGAAACTGTCCTGTCTGAGCAGTGGCATACCTATGCGACTTGACTGAAGTTTTTGGGATTCTAATTGATGAACTGATGTCTGCTACATGTTTGGAATGAGCTGGACTGAACGGGATACTGAGTAGCTACAAATGTAAATGTGTGCTTGAATGTTATGCAAGCATTTTATCAGTGAAAAGGCATCTTGGACTGTAGGGAGTCAAGCATTGACAATTTGCATACTACAATAAATACATTAGAGCTATAGATATGGCAAATGCAACAGGTACTGATAATATCACTCAGGTTACGAGGGAGAAGCTTGACAACAAGAACTTTGCTCTATGGAAGGTTAGGATGTAAAACTTCCTGATTGGCAGAGGATATTGGGATCTATGTATCGGGGCTGAAGCTGAACCAAAATTCCCTAAGAGAAATCCGACTCTTGAGCAGTAGAGGGTTCACAAACAGCGGTTGGAAAAAGCAAGCAAAGTGCTACATTGGGTTTTGTTATGTATTTCGGATGCAATGGCCATGTAGATTATGAGTTGTCAATCCCTGAAGGATGCTTGGGACATTCTTATGAAGAATTATGGCAATATTACTCATGCATGAAAAATTCAGCTGAAGCAATAGTTCAAATATATGACACGAAATGGCAGGAGCATACGAGCTTATGCTATGGAGATTAAAACCATTGCAAATTGGCTTGCTTTTATTGGTTCAAAAGTTGAGGAGGATGACATGGTTGTAGTCACCTTAAATGGCTTGGGTAAGGAATATAAAGCCTTTGACACCGATTTCTGTGAGAGTAGACCCTCTTGATTGGGATGAATTACTTGCATTGTTGTTACATGAGGAAGTTAAGCTTGGCTTGAATATAGGTTCGAGTACCTCTCAAAGTAAGGTATAGTCTTTTACTCTAGTCAGAGAGCTAGAGGCGGCAAAGCTCATGGGGCTTCTTGAGGTTGTGGTGACATTCCGAATGCCTATGGACAATAGGTTTGAGTACCTTAGAGTAGAGGTATAGTCTTTTACTCTAGTCAGAGAGCTAGAGGTGGCAAAGCTCATGGAGCTTCTTGAGGTCGCGGTGACACTGGGAATGCCTATGGACGGCAGTAATAGAATGCATGGCAAAGGTTTGAGTACCTTAGAGTAGAGGTATAGTCTTTTACTCTAGTTAGAGAGCTAAAGGTGGCAAAGCTCATGGAGCTTCTTGAGGTCGCGGTGACACTGGGAATGCCTATGGACAGCAGTAATAGAATGCATGGCAAAGTTAAAATGTACAAGGTCAGAGAGGATCGGGATTCTTTAGAGGTAGGAGAAGATTACCTAGAGGCCGAGGTGGTTCTTGGCAGTCTTATGATTAGTTGAATAAGGAGAAAGATTGTCATGGGAGTGGATTGTGGATAGTGGTGCCTCACGGCATATGACTTTTTCTTCAGGTGTTACTCATTTGTGGCCTTCGCATGGCTAGATTCTCATTGGTGATAGTTTGTCTATTCCTATATAAGGGCAGGGAAACATGCATCTCTTTCCAGATGGACGTGGTGGTGCCTATACATCCGAGGTACTTTATGTGCTGGTTTTGGCATATCATCTTCTTTCGGTGCACAAGAATTGTACCCTTGATCTTCTGGTTAAATTTGATGAGGATTCTTTTTGGATTCTTGATCGTGGATCGAGACAGGTTCTTTCTTCAGGATATGAGGAGAATGGAGTCTACAAGTTGTGGTCTTCTTCTGCCTTGACTTCTTTTCTTCTTACCTCCCAAACTTAGTCCGAGCTTTGGCATGCTTGGTTTGGCCACCTTAATTATGACTACCTTCGGAAGGCATCAAAGAAATGGCTTGTTCAAGGTTTGCCGGATATTATGGTGAGCTAGCAGCCTTATATATTCTTCATCCATGGGAAGTAGACCTGTGATGTTGTTCCCCACAAGGCTTTGAGGCAGTCTTCTGCACCCTTGGAGCTTGTTTCTACCGATCTTTGTGGATTGATGAGGACGGAGTCTCTTCGAGTAAGCTTGTATTTCATGCTAATTGTGGATGATTACAACAGGATGACATGGGCTTATTTCTTGAAGTTGAAGTCAGAGGCTTTCTCCAACTCTAAGGATTGGTTTCTCTTTGAGGATAACTGATAAGGTCGGAAGTTGAAGACCTTACCATTGGATAAGGGCGGAGAATTTGTTTCTAATGAGTTTACTCGTTTTTGTGTAGTTTTTGGTGTTCACCAAGAGTTTGCTATACAAACATTCCTTGGGAAAATGGAATCTTGGAGTGGAAGAATTGTAGTGTGATCGAGATGGCCCATATCGTGATGGAGCATCATTAGATACCTTAATGTCTATGGGCTAGAGTTGTGGCTACTGCAGTTCACATCCTTAATCGTTCCCCTACTTCCGCTGTTGCTGGTATGACTCTATATGAGGCATACTTTGGGTCTAAGCCAGATATTTCTTATTTTAGGGTGTTTGGGTAGGATGCTTATGTTCACATCTCAAAGACATAACGTGATAGATTTGAAGTGGCTTCCAAAAGATAGGTTTTTGTGGGCTATAGCTCGCAGTCTCAAGGCCATGGATATTGTATGATCCTGTTAAGCGGGATGTCTACACGAGCGGTGATCTTCGGTTCGTGGAAGTTACAGCCTTAGAGGGGGATGAGAAACACCTTGTTCTCAGAGATCTCGGTGATAGCTGGGTGCCAGCGATTGTTCCTCTGGAGCTTGAGCCTCTTGAGGACTCTTCTTTGGATGAGAAGCTTGGTTCTCAGCCATTGGATTCCTTGACTGCCCTCTCGCCGTTGGTGGATCCTCCCGAAACTTCAGTAGATAGAGAGTGACGGCAAGATCCGGTCTCCTTCTCATTGGGCTTGTGACACTCTTTGTGATGCAGGGATTGAGGGGGTCCTTGATGAGTGGCAGTGGTAGGATGGCTTGCGGCATCTTAGAGGAACCAAGCACACCACACTGAGCTTGTTTACATTAATTACTGTTTGATGACTTGTGTCATGCAAGATCAAGAGTCCACTTCCATGAAGGAGGCTTTACAACATGATCATTGGCGGAAAGCGATGGAGTAGGAGGTGGAGTCGATTGAGAGGAATGACACTTGGTATCTCATGCCAAAGCCTTCTCATAAGAAGATCATTGGAGTCAAATGGGTCTTCAAGACTAAGTATCGCAGTGATGGCATATTGGACAAGCACAAGGCCTACCTTGTTGCTAAAGGTTTTGTGCGACGCCTAGGTATTGACTTCCATGATACTTTTGCCCCTACAGCTTGGATGGCTACTATTCGCGTGGTTCTTGCCTTGGCTAGCCATAGGAGATGGACGGTCTATCAGCTGGATGTGAAGTCTGCCTTCTTGAATGGGCAATTGAAGGAGGAGATCTATGTTGAGCAGCCTCTCGACTTCGGTTCTTTTGATGGTAAAGTGTACAGGCTGTGGAAGGCTCTTTATGGCCTTAAGCAAACTCCACATGCTTGGAATGAGAAGATTGACGCGTTCCTCCAGGAGAAACTAGTGTATTGGTGTTCCAAAGCCAACCCTCAATTGTATGTACACACCTCAGGTGGATGTCCTATGTTGTTTGCCCTTTGTCGGTCTGCGGGGAGATCTCCCGCAGCGCACAGGGCAGAAGCTCGTCGCTAGGTCGGGGGGGGGGGGGGGCAGATCCGCCATTGCTTCGCACCGCCATCTCTCTCTAAGAATTCTCTCTCTCTCTTACACACACACACACACTTTGTAGTGTGTGTACGTGCGCACGCGGGGGTGTGAGGGGTGACCTGCCACTCATCATTATCATCTCTCTCTCTCTCTCTCACACACACACACACACACACATAGAGGGTAATTGCAATAATTACTAGAAACTTGAAATACAAGAGTCACAATTGAACTATATGATTGACAAAGAAACTGAAGAAACTGGAGCATGCCAAGAAAGAAACTCATTCCTAGGAAGGATGTCTAATACATGCATACTAGATGATGCTAAACTGCCAATGAAGAAAACCTCTCAAATGGGTGAAGTGATTGTGCACTCTAGAAAGAGAATCAAACATGAATATATTCTGGATAGTCAAGTTATCAATTTGGGTTTTCTAAAAACTCAATCCCACTGATGCATGGTAGGGCCAATTGCATGACATCAAACCTAAGACAAAAGAGATTGTATCTTTCTCACTACCAGGCAAGAAAGAAACCAATGATGATAAATCTCCTCACTTGTTGTACAAAAGAAACAAGAACCATCGGAAATATTGCGTTTGGAGGGTTAAAAGAAAGGAACCAAGTAACCGAATATGCTTAGCATATATGAAGCTAGCTGAGATGAAAGGAAAAGATTTGAATCTTTATCAGCTCATTATTATTATTATTCCCAATGGGTGTAATTGCTATTATTTAGTTTAGTTTCATTTAGTAGCAGATTGTTTTGAACTTTCATATGGAATGAATACAATGTCATGATGCTTTATACTTTCAGTTAAGTGTCTTGTCTTTGTTAGTCCTACACAAGACTTGATTGTGATAGGTGACCATACTCAGATGGTCAAGCGGACAATGGCAACACTTAATGAGAAGTTTGAGATGATGGATATGGGACTCCTACACTTCTTTCTAGGTCATGAGATCTATCAGACTCCGAGGGGGATCTTTGTTTCCCAGCAGCGGTATGTACAGGAGCTCTTGGCTATGTGTGAGATGGAGGGATGCAAATCTCTTACGACTCCTATGGACTCGAATTGGAAGGCTATAGCTCATTCCGATTCTCCTTTGGCGGATGATATTTGTTATAGGCAATTGGTTACTTCCTTGATTTGGCTTCTTAATACCTGTGTTGACTTATGTTATACTAGCCGGGTTTATGAGTGAACCCAAGAAGGTGCATTGACAGGCTCCTCAAAGGATTTTGCAGTTTCTATGGGAGACTCTTGATTTTGGGATTTATTATCCTGCTGGTACAAGTGTTACGGACTTGGTACTCATAGGTTGGAGTGATTATGATTGGGGAACTAGTGATGTGGATCATCAGAGATCCACGACAGGTTATTGTTTTACCTTGGGTGTTGACAGACTCCTCAAAGGATTTTGCAGTTTCTACGGGGGACTCTTGATTTTAGGATTTATTATTCTGCTGGTACAAGTGTTACGGACTTGGTACTCATAGGTTGGAGTGATTATGATTGGGGGCTAGTGATGTGGATCATCAGAGGTCGACGATAGGTTATTGTTTTACCTTGGGTGTTGGTGCTGTTTCATGGGTTCTCTTTGCACCCGTATATATTTCTGCATTCCTATATAATATTTTTCATTGCAGATTTTCTGCGTTTCATTGTCTCTATCTCTCTCTCTCTCTCTCTCTCTCTTCTCTCTCTGTTCACTCTTTGTCTTGGTCATTTGCTTTTGCATTGCTTCACTCTGACAATGAGCTATCCAAAGATCTTAAGAAAAACAAAGAAAAGCAACAGATAAGTATCGAAGGCATTTGGCTTTACAAAAAAGGGATTGGGTATGGCTGAAATTTGAGAAAGCTTGTATAAGAAGCTCTAACAAGCCTTCATCATAGCAAGAAATCATGGTCCATTTTAAATCTCTGAAAAGATTAACAATGTTTGTTACAGGTTATAACTTTCAAAGAATTGAAGAATTCCTAATATTTTTTTATATCCATTTTTTGAAGCCTTATGAAGGGCCTCTACTATTGAAACTTGTAATAGAGAATCCATCCAAAGTATATGAACAAGAAGATATACTCAAACTTGAGCAAATAGTCTTTCACATGATCAAGAAGGGAGAAATGAACATTTTTAAAAAGTTCATTTTGAAATTTAAAAATTACTCTCATTTAGACTCTAAATGGATACTTGAAAGGTATTTTAAAGACTATTTAGAAATACTTACAGCTTATGAAAAAGCTATAGGACTTGAAATACTTCAAATAATGTCGAGGATAAGACGGATTTCAAGAGGTAGGGATGTAACCAACCTTTTATATATCAACTGTTACCATGACATATTGACTCAATGACTCAAATTAATTTGATGCTCTTTTACTTTGAAATGTGATTTATATTATTTAAGTGTTTCAAAAGTATGGTTAATTATTCTTTCGAGTCAAGTGGCCAATGGCTAGAATGTCTTAGAATTATACTTGGTTTGTCATTGATAAGATGTCCAAAAGCAATTACAAGTTGGGTGGTCAAATTAACCAAAAAGCCTAGATGACTAAGACTTTTTTTAACTCGGCTAGTGACATTGACCAAAAGCCTATGTAATGAGTGCTTTAAAAAGTGAAACTAAATGTTTATAATTAAAGAAACAAACCATGAACCGGTGAACCTATACAATTAAGCTCTCCAAAATCTAAATTTGGGGACTCCTAAAATTTAGGAGGTTACTATTTTTGAAAGTTGCTTAGATGGAAATTTTGTTCACGTCAAAGGCTATTAAATTTTAAAAGAAACAATTTTGTCTTCAATGATTATCTCATATTCTTAACCATTGGAGAGATTTTTGGAGTAGAAAGTTTAAAAGCTTCTTTCTCTAGAAATGTGACATGTGGCATTTAGAATAGGATACATGTCATTTTAAAGAGACAAGTGTCCTTATAGTTGTCTCTTTTCAGTAAACTCTTGCCATTTGTAGCCTCTATTTTCTACTTTTAAGCACCCAAGCGTTCTACATATTGACAGCCTCTCTCTTCATTTGGAATAAGCTCTCACGTTGTAATTTTAGCCACATGCTTGTATTTTTCTATCTATCACTTATCCAAGAAGCACTTTCTACTTAGCTTAATCTTGTCCAAGCATTAGAGAATAAAATTAGCATGTTGCTTGGAGTATGCAAAAATTAGGGTTTCAAAATTCTGATCTTCTGAATTGTAGCAAATCAGTCATTTTGTATATAGTTCAAGCACTTGGGTGCTTGCGGTTTGTTTCAATAAATTCATGTAAAGGGAGAGGGGCTGATTCCCCTCTCAATGCAGTGTTGATTCTCTCTCTCTCTCTCTCCCCTTGACGCATTCTTCCGATTTTCATGGTGATAATTAATCAAGTTGGTTAAGTTCAAACTATTGTCATTCTCACGTTCTTTCCTGCACTTTCAGATTTATAGCAAGCATTTGCTATCAAAGATCTTTGCCACTTGTACTACTATCTTGGTATGTTTGATACTATTGAGGGGGGTGTTGTTTTGAGGTAGTCCAAGTAGGTTGGATAGTTATTGCAATGTTTTCAGTTTGAGGACTATAAACTTGTCTCTACTCTAGTGGAGTCGGGCTTTTGTTTTTCTCTTGAGGATGATGGTGATTCTTTTGACACCTCTTTTTCAACACAATTGGATGTTTAATTTGTTTGTGCAATACACATCTGGCCATTCAGTATGTTGTATTCCAATTGAGCTGATTTATGCATAGCCCATGCTCACGCCCATGCTCACAGCATTGGCAAGCAGTTGAGCATGTCTTCCAATACTTGAGAGGCACACAGGCTTTGGGGCATTTTTATCTTTGTAGCACCTCTACTTCCTTGCATGCTTTTACAGATAGTAATTAGGCAGGATATTTTGATATGAGTGTCCATTAGTGGAAATTGTTTCTTACTTGGTGATGCTTCCATCTCTTGGCTTAGTAGGAAGCAACCTATAGTGGACACTTGAAGTTGTGAAGCTGAATATATGGCAGCTTATATAGCTACAATTGTGTGTGCTTGGCTCAGATGTCTTTTACTAGACCTACATATTGCATTTCCGTCATTTACATGTATCTACAATGATAGTCAAAGTGCATTGGCAATTGCATGAAATCTAGTATTTCATGCATGAACAAAGCACATTGAGGTGCATTTTCACTATGGTAGAGAGAGATTCCATGTAGGGGAGATTGATTTGCTCCATGCGCCTACATAGGATAACATAGGAGGCATATTCACCAAGGCTCTATCTAGAGAAAAGTTTGAAGCTTTTTGCAAAGCTTTAGGCCTACTTCCATTCTAGGATTGATTTGTGACATACATGTTTCACTCACATCATTCACTCTAGGGGGATTTGTTAAATACACCCTTTTCCTTCGAGTGGTTCTGGTGTGAATCCATGGGTACTTTTTATCCTCTTACGTGGGAGGGTTTTTTCCCCGTTTACTTTAGTGTGTAGGTCTATATGACCTTAGGTTGTACCTTGTATTCTCATTCTTGTGATTCATTTTAGTGAAGGTCCTCTTGTACGCTTCTTTGTGTGTCTACTCTCACTCTCACTCTCTGTTCACTTCTTGTCTATCAAGCTATACATTCGATCCAACAGTTTGACTTTTGGTTTTCAGTTTTCCAGTTTGTAGTAGCTCAAGGGAAGGGTAATGGGAAGGGCTCCCAAAGCCTACTCGATAAGTATTTCAGTTTAAACAACACTCATGTGTCTTTCTAGTTCACTGGCTTTTGTTTGAATTCTTGGTTTGGTTGCCTACACATGCGATCCAATACAGCCTGCTGTAACAAGAGAGTGCATAAAGTCACACATTATGGAGGTAATTGTAACTCTAGACTTTTGTCAGTAGTTGAGAGCTACTAAATAGTTGGTGTAGCGTATTGTGTTTGTCGAATGAAGCATCTGATTATAATGGCCAAAGTAGTAACCTGTATTACAAAGTATATACACACAACTAAAAACATACAAAATTTAGGTTCCTGTTTTGTTGTTTCCAACAAGATAAATCCTTTGTTACATTATTCCGCAATGTTTCTATTTCACCATCTATGAAAGTTTAGGCAATTGATTTGATATATTGTATATATTGGACTTTGGTCTTTCAAATGCTCTTTGAGCATGAGAAAGTCCTCAGTCTACTAATCCTCCCATCAACACTACGTGTAGATGTTGACTCATAAGGCTCATGATAGATGTCTATAATTGACATGGTTACACTGTACTACATCTAGAACATGCACAGGCTTGTCTTTGCTCTCATGTATAATAGGGAGCTGTTGAGTAAGTCGGACAGTCTTGTGCTTTAGAACATGCCCAGGCTTGTCTTTGCTCTCATGTATAATAGGGAGCTGTTGAGTAAGTCGGACGATTAGTTTTGGAGCTTTGGCTGTGGGTCAACTGTAAAAGATGGAGATACTAGTGCCATTAGTGCATGTGGTTGGGGGGGAAAAGAAAAACTAGTGTATCCATTGATTTTCTACTGTCTAACAATGGCTGTGCATCTATTTGCACCCCTTCACAAAAGCATAATCAATGCTCATTTTTGGCCTCAACTAAGTGTGTGGAATACTTGGCTTATGAGCACAGCCAACAAAGGTAAAATTATATATCAGTTGGCTCTCTTTGGGAATATTATTAGACTTGTTTTTCATAGTGGTAACAACCAAATGACCCTTCTTTTGTCCTCATTTTTTAAAAATTGATTTCTGAAGTGGATTTATTATACAGTCAACATGGACATGTCTCTTCTTATCACAAGCAATATATATTTCTTCATTTGAACTCTTTTTCCATTGATTGCTGTTCAACTTTCTTTTCTTCTCATCCTCTGCGTGATGCAAATTTACCTTTATGCGTGAATGTGATCCACCTTTTGTTTGCTTTTTGCCATGTCATCTAAAAACTTCATCTTTCTTGGGAACCCCTTAGTCTGCAAATCTTTAGAAACATCAGCTGAATCCATTGCTTATGGTAGTGCAGCCTTGCAATGAACTTATCAACCTTCTCACTTCAGAGATCTTTAGACAACATCATGTGAAGAGCAGCTTTCTAAAACCCTAGATTTAGACCTTCACAACGTTAGAAACCATCCTTTTTCTGCTCAAACTTCATATGTGAGAATTGTGACAAAATTGTTTCTTGAAACTTTTCCATGTCTTTGTATCGAGAAGTGCGCATATGGAAACACCAATTCAAACTAATGTGAACTTGCTAAACCATCAGAGCTCCAATAAACTCTCTTACTTATTTTTTTTCCTCTTCTACTTACAATTTGTATGAGTTGAGGAATCATGATGAGAATTAGAAAAATCTAACTAAGAACTAGTGTCAAGAGAAGAGTTAGAGATGCACTCCTCTCTTTTTCTTCATGTTACTATCATCGTTTAAAGCAAACTCATGGAGGATATGAGGTTTAAAGGTATTACTAGAGTGTTGTTTCTTTGAAGACTTTTATTGTTTCTTGTTCCTTCTCCCTTCCCATGCGACGATGGTTCATTGAGTGAGAGGGAGTTTATGTTGCGGTGTTCTCTCTTTTGTGGTATTGTGTTAGTTGCATCCGTTGCAAAAGAGGACTGCAATAATAACACAAGGAGAGCAGATCGCACAATGCAGTTTGAGGGATCTCACCTTGTAGCAAAAACATACATTAGCATCTTTAGATTGTAGTCTACATGGGAGTGCCAAGCAAAAGTGAAGGGTAGAAACAAATATTGAAAAGTCAACAGTACGAAGTAGCTATAGAAAAGAAAGAACACATCAAAATAAACACAAGTAGGCGAAGAAGGTTCCAAAATTTTGCATGATAGTGTTGTTCAACATGTGTATTTGTTGGAGGTGTCAAAATGCAAAATGTGGTGTAGCAATAGACAAACTAAATCTTAAGTGACAACTTGCATGATTCCTTCGGTGACATATTTTCTCACATGTAGGGTTTGTCATAGTTTCTAGGTCAAATGCGTTTTATCAAAATGTATATATTTAAAAGTTGAGAACATAAGCTTCAAAAGTCCATTGACTATCTTCGAATTGACTTAGCAAGATGAATAAACCATCCAATCAAGCCTCTTTCACATTCCACCACTTAGATGTTAGCTATTGCTAAAGACTTCAAACTATGTGACATGTGTGATTAGGTGACTTATGTGATTATTACCCTTCTTTGTGGTGGGGTGGTTGAATTTTGGTTTTTAGTTTTCCACTTATACTTGAAGGGAAGGGTTTCCAAATCTTGCCCCATCAGTGTTTCAATTTGAAAGGCACTAATGTGCCTTATTAGTTCATCAACATTTGTTTCTAGCCTTAAGTTTCCAATTTGATTGCATGCTCATGCAGTCCACTATAACACAAGTTGCAATAATAGAATACATGTTAAGAAGTGAATTGGAGAGAGATAAGGAGGAGAGAGAAGATTGCAGAAAAGATAGTGACGAGGAGAGAGAAATACAAAATAGAGAGAAAGAAAGAGGTGAGAAGCCATTGAAGCTAAGAGTAAGGATAACGAGGAGAGACACAATATTATATTAATGTTTCAAAAGATGAGAAAAATTAAATGTCCCTTCCTTTTATACCTATGTTAGTATGACATGGTATTACTAATATTTTCACTCTAAACAACTATTATTTCCAGCTTCTTATAATCCATCTCGTCCCAAAGGTTTTTGCCTTGGAAAACAAATTTACAAGGGTTGGAAAAGGATGTATGAAATAGAGTACTACTCTGTTTTTAGCTATGCAAATAGGAAAATCAATAAAAGATTAAAGATATATGGATTGAAATGAAGAGATAAGAGCAAGTCTCAACCAAATACATGATTCAGAGCACTTCAAAAGTGCTTGGAGCCTTAAAGTCTTGAAATGATGGACTCAAAATGAAAATGAAGTAGATAGCTTGTTGTATGAACGGACCTTGTTGAACCAAGTCTGTTGTAACTTCTGGTAGAAGTATCCAAACGAAGCGTGTCACATGTCTAAATGTAGCTCTTGAAGAGTACTTTGACCTTATATAGGTGACACAATTCTGAAAATTAGGCAAAATAAAAAAACTGTTCTAAAATAGGTTGCTGTCAGGTCCCATCAGTATCATAACTAGCTCCAGTCAGTATGCTTCAGCCATCAATGTGTTCCGTAGGTAAAGAAACTCATCTAGTATAGAATCAGGCCTCCAAGAAGCTTCCTTAGATCGCAAACCTCTCCATTTGATTAAATATTCAATGACGGAGCGAGAGTAAAGCTTCTTCTCATGCTAACCTATGATAGTCTCAAGGATATATTGAATAAGACCTTCATCAATATGTGGTAGCTCATCAATTGTATCAACAGGGTCACCATAGAAAGGCTTGAGCTAACATGGAATACATTATGAATCTTAGTGAAAGGGGGCAGCTTTAATCTATATATCAAGTCTCCAATGCGCTTCAGGATCTTGTTGGGTCTATAAAATCTGTGAGCAAGCTTGTTACTGGATCTATTCTTCAAAGTAAAATACGGAGACTTGGATACCTAAACTAATTGCCCTTCTTGGAACTCTAAAGGCCGCCTCTTTTCATTTGCATAGATCTTTATCGAGTGTTGGGCTTTTCTAATTGTAATTTGTGAAAAATATGGCTGAGCTCTTCATTTAGAAGGTAGGCTTTTTGTAATTCTTCAATTTAGTCACTATGTAGCTCAATCATAGTTGAAACTTTACAGGTCCATATACGAGAAAGAGAATCAATCACTACATTGTCTTTGCCTCTCGTATGAGTGATGCTAAAATCATAATTTTGCACTGTATCTACATACTTACGCTGCTTAGGAGTAAGATTGGACAGAGTGAGAAAATACTTAAGGACCATGTGATCACTTTGAACTCTAAACCGATTGCTATACAAATAATGGTATCATTGTTTTATTGCATGTAATATAGCCAACATCTCTCGGTCATAGACATTCATAGCCATTTTCTTATTTGTATGCTTGCGACTTTTAAAGACAATCACTCCATGCTCCTGTAATAAAATAACCCCTATGCCTCGGCCACTAACATCACATTGCATAGTAAACTTCTTTGAAAAATTCAGGCATACTAGAATAGGAGCAGAAGTAAGGAGTTTCTTCAATTGGTTGAAGCTACTATCCACAAGAGTATCCCAAAAGAAAGCTTCCTTTTTTAACTTATCAATCAAAAGAGTAGCAATAGCCGCATAATGCTTGATGAATCAACGATAAAATGAAGATAGACTAAGAAACCCTCTAAGTAAAGTAGTGGTAATAGGTGTTGGCCAATCTTTTACACAATACAACTTCTTGGGGCCAGCCTAGATATCTTTTTCATTGACAATATGTCCCAAGTATTTCACTTTAGTCTGTATGAGAGAGTATTGTTTCTCCTTAGTAAAGAGTTTGTGATGTCTCAATACATTAAAAACCTTTCTCATGTGTGATAAATGGTCTTGAAGGGTATTACTGTAAATCAAAATGTCATCAACAACGAAGACCAGGATAAACTGAAAGAGAAAAGGTTGCAAAATCTTGTTCATCAGACTTGAAAAGTAGTTGGAGCATTTGTAAGCCCAAATGGCATCACTAGAAAATAGTAGAGCCCTTGATCAGTCCTAAAAGTAGTCTTGATTTTATCACCCTCTCATATACAGATCTGATGATACCGTGACCTCAAGTCAATCTTCGTAAAGAATCTAGCCCCCTTGAGTTCATCAAGCAAATCATCAATTTTGGGTATTGGGTATTTGTTTTTTATTGTGATCTTGTTAAGATCCTTGTAATCAATACACATTTTGAAAGATCCATGTATTTTTAAACTAACAAGATCGGAGATGCATAAGGTGAAGAACCGGATTCAATGAATCCCATTTCAAAAAGCTCATTAATTTGCTTGGCTACTTTTTCACGCTTACACTTGGAAAATCTACCAAGTGGCTTATTAATTGGATTTGAGTTGGGCTCCAAATCAATTGGGTGATGTACTGCTCTCTCGGGAGGCAATGAAGTAGGCACTTCAAACAAATCCTTGTACTTCTCAAGAAGAGCTTTCAAAGCTGGATGACTTATTGACTTTGTGGATTGATCTTCAACCTTTTTATTCAGGTGCAAAACAAAGATCTGTGAATGCCTCTTATACTCCTTTTTGAGTTGTTGAATGGTAATAAGTTGAAAATTTGATTTACTAAGAATTCTCTATATATAGATGAATTGTCCATTAAAGATAAACTCTATATACAATTGTGAGAAATCCAAAGTAATTTTACTTAATGTCATTAACTAATCACAACCAAGTATAATATCTATAGGCCTCGTTTCCAAGGTTATTAAGTTTACTTTTGCTTCATTATTTTCAACAATCTGTAAAGAAACCTGTAGGCATATTTGAGTACTGGTTTTTTCTTTACCATTGTGTACTTGAACTCTTATGAGTTGCTGTAAGTCAGTGGGAAGACAATTCAACTTATATATAATGGACTTATTCACAAAATTGTGTGTAGTATTGCTACTATTTATCAGGATGAACACATTCTTTCCATGAATATTATCCTTCATACGAAGTGTATTAGGGCTCTTAGAACTTGTCAAAGCATCCATGAAAATGGAACAACTAGTGGCAACAAGTGTCTCATCAAAAGTTCCTCTTGGATCAAAAGGAATACTATCACCTGGATCAAAAGGAAAAGTGTCGACAGGGTCATAAAAATGATCTTGCCCAGCTTCTTCCTCAAGATCTTCATTTTCAGCAGTAGGTACAAATGCATTGACCTCATCAATGTTATCTTCAGAATCCTCAAAGACTAACATACTATGAATCTTGGCTTTTGCATTTTTGTATACACAATTTGTGGTGTGGTCAGCTGTATACTTTTTCCCACATTTGAAGCATAAGCCTTTTTCATTTCTTTCTTTGTAGAGGTCCATAGGAATAAACTTTGGATTCTTATTGGTTGAAATAGATTTAGGTTTGATGTCCCCTTGTTTAAAATCTTCTCTTGGATTGTTTATTATCTTGAAATTGCTTTGAGGTCTTGAAGCATTGAATGATGGATAAGTTGGCACTCTTAAGCATTGAATGATGGATAAGTTGACACTCTTAAGCTCCCACTTGTGCATGATTGCTGCCATAAATATTGCCAACTTGTCCCTGTTTTAAAATAGTCATTGGTTATCCATAACTAGTCATTGGTTATCCATAACTAGATTGAAATGGGGACTCTCTTCTATATTTCCTTCCATAGCACTCCGCTAGCTCAATAGCTTTAAAGAGATTGGTTGGGTTTTGCGCCATAACATTAGTTGATAAAGATGACTCTAACCCATACATATACTCGTGGAGTTTAGCTTCTTAGTGATGCTCTCTACATACATTGTAAGATTGAGGAATTAGTTTGTATATTCTCGTACATTTAGGCCTCTTTGCTCTAATCCATACCATCTTCGCGTCAACTCCTCTTTTTCAAGAGGAGAAACAAAGACCTTAGCCATAAGTGTCTTAAATGCATTCCAATTCTCTACAAGTATGTTCTCTTTCTTTATGTATCTTCACAAAGTATGCCTAAATCCCTCCAAATATAAAGATGTAAAATGAATCTTTATATCATTGGTTCTAGAGAATATATCAAAGTAAGATTCAAATTTTGAAATCCATTCCTCTAGATGAGATGGTGAAGATGATTGACCATTGTACTGTGCCAAAATGATCTTATCCTTTAATTCTCTTTCACAAAAGGGTTGTTCCAAAATAGACTACTAATGGATATGAGGCACCCCCAAAATAAGATGGTATTCTCCCAATAGGTGGTTGAGAATTAGTATGAAACCTTCGCATTGGTAGAGGATCTCTAGGAAGTTGGGTATTCAATTCAAAAGCTTGAGAATTAGCACCATTGAAA
Source organism: Lygodium microphyllum (assembly GCF_053477565.2). Classification (NCBI taxonomy): domain Eukaryota; kingdom Viridiplantae; phylum Streptophyta; class Polypodiopsida; order Schizaeales; family Lygodiaceae; genus Lygodium; species Lygodium microphyllum. The sequence continues at coordinate 57,259,360 of NC_141163.1, forward strand.
TTGCTTAAATAGTAATTATGCCTTTGTGAAGTCTCACCTATTTCATATTGACTATTTGGAATACTCCTTTGTCCAATGATACCATGACCTTGACCATTTTGGTTAGGTGGTTGAAGTGGGATTGAAGGTTCACTATTTGAATGAGCTTTCTTTTTAGCTTCACTGGCTTCTATTTGCATTTGCATCCATTGGGAGAATTGAGCCCTATTTTGAGCATTAGATTCTACTAACTTGTCAATTGAAGCCTTTATTTGGGTAGTGGAATCCACGACCTCCTCAATGGAAGACTTTATTTGATTAGCAAGCAATACCATGTGCTCCACTCTAGATAACAACTCCATATGCCTTTAAGCATGACTATTCTCATGTTCACATATAGTATTATCGAGTGTACTGATTTCACCTTGCATTTGAGGCTCTTCAGAGCCCTCTTGAGTTGTACTATCCAACATGGAATCTTTGATTTGCTGTACATACTTATCCTAAGTCTTACTCTTTCCTTTATGACATGTCATGGTAGTGCAGTCTTGTAATATTCCATGTTAGAAAATTGGTTATAACTTGAGCTAGGAGACTTCGATTCACAAACTTTTTGATTTAAATGAAAGCCAACGGTACACTCTTTAACATGAGCTATAGTACGTCATAACATGTTTAGGACAAACAACTATACAATTCAATCTCTGAGTTTGAACTGTCCGGGCTTGCACCATATTTTAATATGTAAGTATCTTCTTTCCACCTGTAAAAGCAAAATGGTAGTGTCTAATGGCTACAAAACCTTGTAGGAAGTTGGATACGATATGTGGGCACCTTGTAGTACTTGCACTTGTACTTCAGTAATGAAGATGGTACCTGTAACGGCTTGTATATACCTTGTACTGTTCTATAAATCTCTCGTTTTACCCTGTTTTGCTCTTAAAGGTACTTGAGTCTTGGGCTTCAATCTTCAATTTCCCACTCCTTGTACCTGTGTGAGGGATAGGATAGCAAGACAGGTTCCCTACAGGTGCTCAGAATCACAGAGAGTGGGCAAAGTTTCCCATCGGATCGGTTTGTTGCACCCCTTCGGGATCTTTAATAGTGAGGGAGGATTATCTCTGTTTTGTCTCACTATGTTCCTCGACATCTACCTTTTTTCTTGGTGGGAATATCAACATGGCAGTGGCATGCTACTCTAATCAATCATTATGAGATGTATTACCGAAATGTCCATTCAACTCTTTTTCATGAAATGCAAGAGAATTGAAATTTCGGCAAAATGGATGGGAAGAGAGTCTTATCAAGCAGTGACTCATTGTTGCTGACGTATCCTTTTATAACGAGTCTATGATATATTTTGCCATGAATGAACAATCATTATCAAATAAATGGATTAGAGTAAGCAATTTTATCAATCAATGAGGCTTAATCAATTGGATTGAATGTAATGTTGGCATTTTCAGTTAGAAGCTTCTAATTCACTGATTGGATCCAATATGCATCGAGCAAACATTGCATTACATGAATGGGTTGATTTAAGCAATAGTTCGTTGAGATTTGATGGATATTATACAATTTTTTAATCTCTCAAGCAATTGGATAAAGCTTACCAATTGGATGAATGAGAGATTAAGAATTGAAGGAGGATACCTTCTATATGTTTGATGAAAACTTGATTGATCCGCAAATGCTTGATGAAGCCTCCGGTTGCCCAATGTTGTTGAAATAATCTTCAATGCTTGTGTATTTAATGCTTTGAAGTAATCTTGAAGCTTCAAATGCTTAAGATTGAAGCATTAAATCCATTTTTCCCAAATTTTAACTCCATAGAAGCTCTTGAGCTTCAATCTTTAGCCATTTGTGCTCAATCCTTGCAATTTCTTTAAGAATTCTTATTGAAATGATTCCATGGGTTGAAATGATAAAGAATATTCAAGAAATTGAAGAGAAATGATAGCTTGAGTTGAAGCTTTTATGGTTGTCTATGGACTGCATAGTTAGGGCTTTCAAGAAAGCTTAAGGATGAAGAATGGAGTGCAATCTTGATGATTATTGGAGGATTTCACTTGCGAATGATCAATTGAAGTATCAGGACTTGAAGATTGGGCAAGGAGAGTAGGCTGAAATTAGCCCGAAAAATGCATCACATTTTTCGAGGTTGTCCTATGCACCATGATGGACCTTGGTTGGGGTTGATAGGTAATGAACTTGAAGCTCTTGAAGTGAGGAAGCTTGGTCTAGTGTTACTTTGTGAGGAAGAGCAAGGGTTTGAGAGAGTTAACTCCCATTTGACCATGTTACCTTCAAAATTGCATAAAAGTTTGATAACAACTTGCTATTTTGTTCTTACAGCGCCATATCTGTCCCAAAGATCTCAAGACATAGTCTTCTTCTAACTATAAATGTCTTGCTAGCCACTGCTAGTCACTGTTGATGTCTTGCACTTGTAATACTTGTTTGAAATTGGTTTTTATGATGAAAAATTGGATTGAAATAGAAGAAAAATGGATCAAAGATTAATGTTATGGTACCACTTGTCAAGAAGTCAATTGGAGAGAGAAGTGTCCAGAAGAGAGAAGAGAAAGTGTAAAAGAGAGAGAAAGAGAGTGACGAGGAGAGAGAAAGACTAAAAATAGAGAGAAAAAAAGAGGTGAGAAGCCATTGAAGCTGAGAGCAAGGTAATGAGGAGAGAGACAGTAATGTATAATGTTTCAAAAGATGAGAAAAATTACATGTTCCTTCCTTTTATATCTATGTTAGTGTGATATGGTATTACTAATATTTTCACTCTAAACAACTATTCTTCCTAGCTTCTTACAATACACAAGAGTCACACAAAGATTTGAATAGCTATGGGGATGGTACTAACTCGAGTTTTGTTGGTATTTAAGAGCTACTAAATAGTTAGTGAATTGTATTATGTTTGGCAATTGAAGCATTTAAGTATGTAAAGGCTAATGTAGTAATTTGCATTACAAAGTAAATATTCATACTAAAACGTATACAAATTTTTGGTTCTTGTTTTGTTGTTTTCAATCAAGGCAAAACCTTTGTTTTATGGTTTCGAAATGTTTTCATTTCACCATTATTGAAACTTTAGGCAATCAATTTCATATATTGGTATTCTGGTGTTTTGGATGCTCTTGGAGCATGAGATAGTCTATTGATCCTCTCAGGAACACTCTATAGATGTTGTCTCATGAGGCATTGTTCTTGTTGAAACAAGGCCCCACACATGCCAAGAGTGGATCCTCATGGTGTATGCCTAAACTTGGCACAGTTGCTTTGTCACATCTATCTTGTCTTCTAATTTAGAGCATGCCTAGGTTTTTGTTTGCTCACTTGTATAGTATAGAGCTGCTGATCGTCTTGGATTGTGGGTCAACTAAAAAAAGTGGAGATGCTAGTTCCTTGGGTGCATGTGGTTGGGGGACAAATATCTCTTGCCATTCTCCACGTTTTGTTCCTTGCTTCTCTCTTTGGCCCCTATCTCTTCATCTTTCTTTGCTACTCAATGAAGAGAAAGTGGCCTTTTGAGCAACCTTGCATTTTTCAAAGTTGTAGGAGTTCATATGTATATCCGGTGTGGAAACATCAATGTTTCACAAGTTGGTTCCAATTGTTGGAGTTAACATCATGTTAATGAAGTGCACAATATTAATATTCCCATATCTATGTGCATATGAGCTAATATATATTTGTGATTTTCATTCAAACATGCTTTCAAGCTTGATTTTGTATATTGTTGGCAGGATTGTTTCGTGTTTGCTTGATTTCATGGATTGAAAGCACAACATGAATATAACGTCTGATGGAATTGGAGATGACATTGCTCCTGCATTTGATAATCATGAGTGGCACATTAAGCTAGTGTTATATTATGAGATCCTTTACATGAAAGGCTTTGTATTTTCCATACTTATTGTAGTAGCTGTTTGCATTGTTTGATTGGATACCTTAATTGCACACTCTATAAACCTTAGGTCACACCATTCATAAATATATTCCTCATTCTTAATCAATCATACATGGTATATTTAGGGTTGTAAATAAATCAAATATCAATGTTTAAATCTAGCTATCCTCCATTAGATGTATGACCAAAAGTATCATATATGTGTTCTCTTGGAGTAGTTCTATACTATTCAATTCTTCTTATAAATGAGATATTAGAGTGATGGCATGCTACACGTATCACCAGAATATTTTATTTACAATGTATTGGTGCTTGGAAAATATCTTGTGATGTTCACCAACTAGTAGAAAAGTTATCATGAGAGACTATTTTCAAAGTAGGGCAATAGCCCAAAGGATTGCTTAAGGAGAAGTGTAAACTCATTTAAAAGAATCATGAGAGTATGCATATGATCAAGCACAAATGACACAAGTTTACTTACAAATGTGTTTTTCTTATGTAAGACCCTTTTTGAATTCTTCTTAATTTTAGGAAAAAAAATTATAATATATATTTGAGAATGTGCAAATGAACTCAAACTAGAAGCACAAAGCAAAAGTACTAACACAATAATTAGTGAGTGAACAAAAGCACTCAAATCTCAAACTAGAAGCACAAAGCAAAAGCACCGACACAATGATTAGTGAGTGAACACAAGCACTCAAAGAGTGTGATGAAATCCATATGTGATGACGAGGAGTTTCTCTAGCCTTCGTTTCTTGAGGGTGTTGCGACATGATACAATGAGTGGATTGTAGTATTTATAGGGCTAATGAAATGTACGTAGCGTAGATCCATGATAAAGTTGATCTTAGTTTAGATTCATGTATACAAGGGTTGTCCTCTACTTAGATTCATAATGAAATGTTTAATACCTTCCAACCAAACCATTTTATTGGTGTTTCTTAAAAAGCTTATGGCCATGTAATATGAGCCATCGAAGAATTGGGTATTAATCAATAAGCAATATCATCAAGATGAATATGAAGTGAAAGATCAAATTGAGATCTCATAACGACTCTTAGCTATCAAAATTTGGGTTGAAAAATGTTGATAATTATGAAGTACATTTGTGTGCTCTCATACATGCTCTTGATCCTCTTTCAAAATGGGAGGTAGAATATGAAAACAAACTAATACTCTCTTATGATTTGTGAATTCATTGAGTTTTTAAATGTTCTAAATTTTAGATAAATTTGAATATGTTTTAACTCTATTTAGTCATCTTTGAACTTGTTCTTAAATAATCAAGAGTTAATCCCAATTTTGACATTCATCTTGCTCTGCATTTTAAAAACATAATAATATGTATGGTTTAATGAAAACCATATTAGTTTTTGTCTTAAAGCCTCAACCTTCGCACATATTGTATTTTCCTTGAGTTGCATTCTTTTCTTCCTAAACAACCATAAAAGGGAATTTCAAAGTGGTAGACAGTCCTACTTTCCTTGAACTATCTCCATTAGATGTGTGAGCTATAACAAATTTGAAAGAGTCATATAAAGAGTCTCCATATACATGGAGTCCCAGTTTCCTAGAACTATCTCCATTAGGTGTATGAGCTATGAACAATTTGAAATAGTCATATTTAGAGTCTTCAAATGCAGCGCTAGTTAATTCTAATATTTTCATAGAAATGAAGAATTGAGAAGTAGCTAGATGTTACTTGCATTACCAAACCAAGGTAGGGAAGCTTATATCGCAGAATATTTGAATATGATAATTCTAGCTTAGTAATCAACTTGTAAGTATGAAAAATGGTTAGTGTGTAATCTCTCCCATTGATCATGAAGGTAAACTTGTACTTTTGTTGTTTCTCCACTTAATAAATCTACAAAAAACATTGCACATTATTGTGGATCAACACTATCAACTTTACATTTTCAACGAATAGTTATACAAATTTGATAACATTCGTATATCGCATTCCTCAACATGTGTTATTTTTAATAAATGAAAAAATTAACTTGATATGTTTTATAGCGATTAGGATTTTACATTTATAACAAGTTTTTAAAGCATTTGATGTGTTTTTTGTATACATGACTAAACTTTTACATATATAAAAGGGTGTCCCAAGTAGATATAGATGGACCAAATTAAATTGATACTCAAATGATTTAACATATTGATTTCTCTCCATATCTGTGAGAAAATCCCATTGTGTATTGTTTGTTGCAAATTAATCAATCTATATACTTCTATCATGCTTCAAACATTGTTGTGTATCTTTCAAACTAGACTCTCCTTCGTTGCCTCTTTAAAGTTCTCCCTCTAATAGATTACAATACAATCATTAATTGTGTCCACACAGACTCTGAAATTTTTACAGTTGAGCTTCATTGCAATTGTACTTTGTTTGCAATGAACCCTAATTGCTTGTCTATGGTGTGCTTCTAACACTACCTTTCACCATTGCATCTCTCTCTCTCTCTCTCTCTCTCTCTCTCTCATGTGTGTGTGTGTGTGTCCTCTTTTAGAAGTCATGAAGTAAGTAAACAAAGTATCATGTTATATATGGAAGCTTTAGTATAGGGCTTTGTTTTTCAAGTGTATGTTTAGAAAGCCTCTTTATGACTTTTTTTCACAATTACACTTCTTTCTCTATAGATCATAATCTAGATCTTCTTTACGTTGACTCTAGGGCTCTAGCTGGGCTCCTATGCTCACCAAACCATCCTTATGATCTCGCAGCTAGGAGCATATGAAGGCTATATGCTAATTTGGCTAAATCATGCATTTGCATCGATTTGTAGTCCTACAATTTTGTTCCTTTCTAACTCCAACAGAGGGAGTATTCCACACATACAAGTGACTAGCATCTCGTTGTAGGTACATGCAAAGCACCCCCAACTGATTGTTGTGGCTCTTATGGTTCTCTTACGTCTCGAGGATTGGTTCTAGGATGTGCTGTCTCAAACATAAAACACAATCATAACATTATCAACACTTTTTCCAAGTTGCATGTTTCAGGAGATATTTTGGTTTCCTCAGATAATTAGTCCCCAAAGAAAATCGTACTATCTTATAGCTTAGGGATTCTTACATTTATCATTGGTCAATAGTTTTAATAGCCAATTGTAATGCATCCTAAAAACTTTATTTTTTTCAATACTATGTATATGAATGTAAATGCAATGTGAAATATCATATAGTGCTTAATCAAATTAACCACGAATTAGCCAACGTGTTTTGTGAAGAAATATCCTTTTAATGATCTCCTTTTTAATGTATTGTTTTATTGCTTAGAAAGAACATTGGACTAATTTGTGCTATTGTCTTTTTAAACTAAAATGAAGTGAGTCATATATATCATATGTATGGAAATCAAAATTTAATTGATACTTAAACTTTTCAAAACTCCTTTTTTCTTAGCGTTTAGATTTTGTAATTGTACATCGGTTTAATAGTGTTTCATGTTATTTTTTAAATGTAGAAAAGTAATAAACATACACTTTTACATAAAGATAGAGGTAGGTTGAAGCAAATCCTTATTCTTTATCTTTACCATACGTATATATACATATACTTAATTTATATTAAAGTTTTATGCATGAAACTTAATTATTTTAATTAAAAAGCTATTTTAAATATTATTTATTTATTTATTTTAAGATCAAGTATTTATTTATTAAAAATTTAGATTTGTAAAGTTTACATAAATTATGATTTAACATTATATTCAACATAACTCCATAAGAACAATATTTGAACAATAAAAATCCATAAAACTATTGTTATTTAAATTGAATCTCGCATTGTAAATTTTACGATTTTGATTTTGATTATGTGAATTACTTAAAATTATTGATCATTTTATAGTTTTGACATATTCAAGTATACTCTAATATTTTGAACGATTTTTCATAATTAGAATGAACGATTCATGATAAAATTTAATAAAAGATCACTTACTCTATAAACCATAGATGTTACACATCATATATTGAAAAAATAGTCATTGATGCTATTTTCTAGTTGTTGACGCTCACCTTTGCGCTTCCTTGTTCTATTCCTTACATCTTGTCACAAATAAGCACCCATTCTCATGTATTGTCTCAACCCATACAAATAACAATTATGGACAGAGAAAGGAGAGTTTGAAATTTGAACTTTTTATACAATGTAACAAATCTCATGCTATTTCTTGTGATATGAAGTGAATAATTGAAGGATGTTAGTCCTAGGAAGGGAGGCATGATTCTATTAGTTGTGAATTTTTAAAAAATGCATTAAAAAATGAAGCACAAAAATATGAATTTCTCTTCATAATATGTTTTTGTTAGTTTTTGTCTATTTTAATCCTAATTAATAGTTAATATTTAAAATAATTAGTTTATGTTCTTATGTTTATACTCTCTCATAAGTGGTTTCCAACCGAACAAAGAGACAAATGACCATAGATTCTTGATTCGACTGGACGGGTGGCTTTCTAGCATTGAAATTTAGAACTTCTCCGTTAATGGCTTTTCAACTTTCAGATCTAGTAGCTATTTCATAATACCAAACCTTATGACAATTAAATGGGGGGTTAAATAGATTTTAGTCGATGAACATACACTTGTGTTGGATTCTTGATGTCCAATTACACATAGAAAAACTTCAACTCCTTGATCCATGATTGATATATTTTTCACTAAAAATACATTTTATGCATCTCGGGTCACTTTTATGTTTTAAATTCGACTCTAAAATTTAGTTCTCATTGGCAACCACGGGGTAGGGTGACTTAGTCCGTTGAACCCATGAGCTGATTTGTGCGCACACAAACCATAAAGAGCATCAAGATGCTTTAAATAAAATGACATAACACAACACAAACATAGTCTTTATCTTATCCTTTGTGACAAAATCAAAGTATGAAGTTTACGAGAGATAGACCAAGTATAGTTTGATAAAGGCGGAGCTAGCCGCTAACCAACTGATCTAGCATGGATCGACTAAAGAGCTATCGAAAAAGTCATTCTAAGTGGTGATTTGACTTATCTACCTAACCTAGGACAACTAGATTAGGAACTCTTATTAGATGATGACTCATATAGCTTGTCATATATATTTTCTTTTAGCAAAATCTTTATTCTTTATTAATTTGTACTCGGATATATAAAAAGGAGAGATTTGAGTGTATTGTGATCCAATGAGAATATGGCATTGGTCTCAGGTCCAATCTCGGTATGCAAGAATATATCAAGCTCTCACAAGGTGACAATCTTTCTTTTTGTTCACTTATTTTTATTTTCACTCCAACCATCTCTATTTAAAATCCCTTTTTACACACCTTTGTATCTTATATACTTTAAATATATTCTTTGTATTTTCTCTTTTATTTTTCAGCTTTTCTAGTTGCCTCTCTAAACTAACATGGATTCTTAGAAACAAATGCTTAGCAAGTTAGCAAAACAAGGTCATTAGGACTATACTCAAAAGAGTTTCTAAAGTGCCTAACAATGTTTTTACAAGAGGTACACAACTGTTCAAACCTCCCTAGATATACCTAACCTAACCTAGGGATTTTATACCTTGAATACTGGTTTCTAATTAAAAGAAAAATACCCCACATACATATGCACATATAACATAAAGGGAAAGAACTCGTAAATGAAGGATATCACCTAGACTTGGCTACAAGAAGCTTTTGCATAGCAAGAGTCTCCCTCTAGGTGCTCCATCGAATTTTCTTAGTGTAGCACTAAAATAAAATCCATTACTTGCACCCACATTAAACAAACAAACGACCCTCTTGGCTTAACAAAACAAAAAATTTCTCTACAAGAACAAAGGTTCCTCTTGGCCTAACGAAATGTAACCATAAAGTACACCATTTAGCAACCCACTGTTGAAGGTGAATCCTTGGTTTCCATATAAATCCTACTGAAGCACAAAACTAGACTAAGGTGATGACCATTTATCATGTCCTGCATTAAATACATCAGATTAAAGCTAATTCCCTTTATAAATGGCAAGGTGTGCTCGACAAATGTGCCAATGAACGATATGATGCATCCATGACAGAATATGAATATGATCGATCGCTACCTAGCTTATAATCCATACTAACCATTAGGGGACCAAATAGGACATGTTAGTAAACGATTCTAATACTAGTCTTAGACTAACATTAGGAGACAATTGTAAAAGCCCCTCAGAAAAGTTAAGAAAGATATCTTCAACAAAAGGCATAATTAGCTAGGGAGTCTGCAAAGTGATTTCATTGTCAAGGAATTAGCTTGAAAGTCACTGCCTCAAATCTCAAGGGTGTCTAAGGTTGCACGATGGTGCATCTTTAGAATAAGATCCATTACACTATTGGTCCCATTTAATTGGTTGATCACGTATTGCGAGTTGCCTTTCACTGATAATCGGTGAATGCCACCACATCTCGCTAGATTTAATCCTATAAGCAAGGTCTTATCTTCCTCCATGTTATTTGTAAAAGTAGTGCATAAATACACTCCCATTTTTAAAACCACTTGATGACGGGGGTCTTTTGTGATAACCCCTACACTCGCATGCTTAGTAGGTCCTTGAGAAGCTCCATTAAAATATAATGTGTAAACCACAACTTCATTGATATAATTTGCCATAACGATCAACTTACTTGTATGTATGATAGTCAAAATATAACCTAAAAAGAGGGTGTAAGACAAGTACAATTGCTCCTTCCTCACTAAACTTGATAGGGACATTAGTAAGAACTCGATGACAATGATGACAATAGACTCGAATATGCCACATGAAAGAGTCGTCTTGCCACTTAGTAATATCATAATCTGTACTACACCAGATCAGTGCCTTGGTGGTAAAGCTACTCTAAATATGGACATTCAAGATAAGGGATGACTTCTCTTATCCAATAGTCTTGGTAACCTTTGCAAGTTTAAGTTGGATCCTTAAGGACCTGCAAAGGCACCAAGTCCAATGCCATCCCTTACACATAATCAAGCTTCGGTTTATTGAAATTTACTTTAGTTTTGAACTCTACTCCTTGCAAATTTGGTAAAAGCATTGTAGATACATTCTTTTCTATATAGACAATTTTATAAGGACCATTCCATTTGGGTTCCAACTTGTTTGGGAAGAGTTGACGATGGGTGTCATAATATAGGATCAATTGATGCTTAGAAAATTTATACTTCTTAGCTCGAATGTTGTGAAGCTCTTTCATTTACTTCTTCCCTACTTCTTGATGTAACAAGGCTTGCAACCGAATCTCATCAAGATGTGCAAGGGAAGTGAGTCTTTCTTGCAATGCTTTCATTTCACTTGAAGAATGGTTTAGGGTAAACCTTATTGTAGGTAGCTCAATCTCCAAAGGTAAAACACACTCTTTTACACGTACTAATTTAAAAGGGGTATGGCATGCAGCTCTTTTGAATGTTGTATGATAAGCCTAAACAAGCATATATACCTTGTTTCTATCACCGGATACAGTCTTGGATAAAATCCCTATAAGCTACTTATTAGTACTCTGTACTTGTCCATTATCTTGGGGGCCATACGACGTGGTCTTATTATGTTTAATATTTAGAGCTTTCGTCAAAGTCTCGATCACTTTATTTAAAAAAATACATCCCACGATCAGACACAAGGTCCTTAGGTGGACGAAAATGGCAAAAAATTTGTTTCAAAATAAAACTAGTCATTTTTTTGGAATTATCCTTCATCGTAGGACGAACTTTAAACCATTTTGTGAAGTAGTTATCACCATAATGATATAACGCTTTCATGTAGTTGACGAAGGATATAGAGGTCCAACGAAATCGATATTTCACTTCTCAAACGGTAGTATAGCCATGATGGGAATTAGTGGGCACTTCCTATTCTTCCTATTGTCATGTCTTTGTCATATATCACATCTCTTGACATACACAAATGCATCTTGAAAAATGGACAGCCACTAATATCCTGCTCTCAAAGCTTTTTGTGTAGTCAACTGTCCGACAAAGTACCCTCGCACAAGCGGAGTCATGACACTGTTTCAAGATAAATGAAACCTCATCAGGCATGACACATCGATAATAAACATCCCCTGGCTGATATAGTGTTTTTACAATCAATGCAAAATTCAAGGTTTAATGCTTAATTTTTCTCTTTTCAGCCTTCAATAAAGTGGCTCCAGTTTCTCCTATGGATAAATAGTGTATTACGGTACGGATTTTGAATAGACCTTCGAGGTCACTACCTTCAGCCAGGACTTCCTTCGGCTCTCCAAAATCCACAAGACATTCAATGATGCCCTATAACTTAGGTGGCTTACTCCTAATTTCATAGTCAAACTTTTGCAAAGTAAGTAGCCACTTTGCTAGGTGGTCAAAAGCCGTTGCAACTCATTCATCAATAACCCAAGGCTCTTTGCCTTCATGTAAAATACTACCTTTTTATATAGGATGTAGTATTTATCTGAATTTCTTCATTGCAAAGGCCATCCCAAGGTACAATTTCTTCATGTAGATATAATTCATCTCGGACACTCCCAATTTGCGACTACCAAATACAATCAGATGGTACCACTTCTCCTAAATATGGGCTAAACAACAGTTGATATTATACATCGTATAGTTGTTGAAAATATATAACATATCTAATCTCTTTTTGGTGCTTTCAAGTTTAGCACTTTTGCCAATTCTTGCTTCACATCCTTGAAGGATATTTGACATAGATTACTGCAAACAGATAGACACTTAAAGGACAATAGATTCGTCAACGGCAATGTCCTCTTAGTCAGTGCATCAATAAATCATTGATAATATTTGATCGACAAGAGAAAGCTATGCACTTCTTTAGGAGTACATGGTGGATTCATAGCATTGATAACCTTTATCTTTTCAAGATCGGTCACAATACTAGTTGAGCTAACCACATGGCCTAACAACAATCCATAGGGTAGTTCAAAGATGCATTTTCTTAGATTGAGAGCAATGCACAAGTGCATGCACTGCTCGAAATATTTTCTTAGAATGATCAGATGGCTCTCCCTAGTGGTAGCTACTCCTAGATTATCAATAAAGACTTTCAGCTTCTCTGGAAAAATATCACGAAAATTTTTATTAGTTGTACATTGCTAAGACCTCAGTGCATTGCATAATCCAAAAGGCATAACATGATATGTAAATGTATCAAATATAGTGACAAATGCCATTTTCAATGTCTTCCTATGTGATAGCCATTTGGTTATAACCAAAGGAGCAGTTCATAAATGAATAGATATCTCTATCCGCCAAACGATCTACAGTCTGATTAATAAATGATAGCGGATAATAAACTTTGACCGTTTATTTATTGAGCTCATGAAGATCTACATAAAATTGGAATTAATTAATTTTTTCTTGGTAACTACTAGTGAACACCACTTCATGTGTTGTATAGGAAATACCATGCCAACCTTACGTAATTTTTGTAGTGTCTCAAAAAGTTCGTCCCTTAGCTCAAAATGCATATGCTTGACTTTTTGTCGAATAGGATGGCTGCCCTTATTCAAGGGAATCGTATGTATAGCCAAGCTAGAAGGAATACCCCTAAGCTCTTCATAGCTCCATGCAAAAATGTCACAGAATTCTTAGATTAAGGACACGTAGTCCTTTCTCTCTTCTAGACTAAGCATAGATTCTAATTTAATTGGTTGTGGCTCATTCAATGTATTGAGATCTAGCTCAATCACATCTACATCTTTAATTTATTCTTGAGCTTCTATTGGTTCATTCAAAGTCACTTGGTAGATATATTCTTTAGTGGATTCCTCTCTTGAGTCATTGCTTGATGAAGTCTCATTGCCAAAAGGATCCTCTAATGCATCTAATTTTTTTAAAAATAAGGGTGCTCTCTTGCTTTGAGGAGATTCAGGATATGCATTCAGTATTACACATCTGGCACCTTTGCCAAGAATCGAACAACTAGTAGTGGACATATTAACTTGATAATCGGATTGCAAAATCTATGGCCTTTCTGATAATACTTGATAGCTTGGCTGCCTTGCAATACTAATAACCCTAAAGTCCAAAATGCATTATATATTAGCAATAGTCATGTGGACTTTGGTAATGCAACTTTTTGGTTGTCTTAAATTGTCATTAGCCATTTGGAGGATTGTGGAGGCATTCTTTTAGATTTCTAGTCCCAGTACCACCCTTGGACAATGCTTTTCAGCATGTTTAAATCAGTCATCTCCCAGATGGGCTATTCTCAAGGGTTCAACGATATACCCAGGGCAAAGGATGTTCTTAAACTGTTTACACACTTTTAGAGATAACTTAAATCAATTGTAGGAGATTCACATCAGGCTTTACCTCATAAAGAGAATTCACTAAGTCAAATTTATAATGATTAGCAATGATTATCTTCTCTCGCTAGACCATTCTCTCTTGCTCGTTGAATATGCTTAGATGTATATTCTTTTACTTTTATCTTTGGTAGTTTCTACAGCAGTCAGCTTTGCTAGTAATAGCCTTTAGAGGACCGTCTTCCACATTAGAGTTAAGGACTTGCATCCCCTTATTATCATATTTAGGGTTTGTCTCAACATATTTTACATTATCCCTATCATCTTCTTTAACCTTTTGTCCCCTTGTAATGACTCGTAAATTGGAAGCCTCAGTGGTGTTAACAGGCACAACTTTGATAAGGTTGACACCACTACCACTAGGGAACTCTTCTATGATAGCTCTTCCTCTCTATAATATTTGCTTTGATCCCTGATCTTGCTGAAGGTTATTTCCTTGTGTTCGATGATTAGTGCGGACCTAGTTGCCTACTCCCTTGCTGAAGAGGGTTGATCTTACTGTAGCAAGTACTAGCTAGATGGTTGAACTTCACAGATATGTTGCATTTGACATTAGGGCAGTTTCTCGAAAAGTGTTGATCACCAGACCACTTACAACTAAATCTTGATGGATCACCCTTATCAGGGCATCGACTTCCTAACAAGTTTTGCTGCTTCTTTAGGAAATCAACATCTGCAACTACTTATCTATACTATTTTGTTATCACATCGATATAATGCTTCATTATGTCCTTGACTTTGCCATGAATATTTTTGATGCACTAGACTCAGCCGTGATTATCCACTTGCTGTTCAACTGCTCTGACCACTTGATTTAAGGATTGACTCTTGATTAGTTGGTATGATATTAGTGTTTGTCATTTGGCTTTCATTAATTAGTGAGGTCATTTGGCTAAGCATCAACATAGCAACATTATGAGGAGTTAGCAGTACGTGCACATTCTACATTATGCTTCATTTTCCATTCCATCTGGTCAAAGGTGTACTAGTCTCACATTGACTTCCATTGATCAATGCCAAATTATTTTTAGGACCTAGACTCAAATTTATATTAGCCCTAGATGCGTGGGCCGCTTGTAAATGTGAGTCCACCTCCTATGTATGTGTAATAACAATGTCTATATTAGTATGAGCAACACTACTCAATTGCACTTGGATATTGAAGTATAATTGATGGGACCGAAAATGGCCTACTAGCACTAGCCTCACCTCATGCACACAACAGACAACTCCACCACCACATGGTCTCGCGTGCCAGGAGCATCTGTAATAACTAAATGCACACTAGGTGTATCTAATATTGCATTTGTAGCTGGATAAGAGTCCAACGGTACCTTCCCCAAAATCCCTCAAAGGGGGTATTCCACACATATTGGTAATAAGTGCCACGTATCAGAGACATAGGAGGCATCCCATCGACTGATTGCTGTGGCCACACTGCAGCTCTCCTACATCTTGGGGATTGGCTCCTAGATGTGCTGCTTTTACATATAAACACATTTGCACAACACTCCTCTCTTTGTTAGTGAGATCTAGGAGATACCATGTTTTCTCACCAATGATTTCCCCCAAGAAACGAACGGCTAACTTATGGCAAGGGGAATCTCACCCTCTCAAGCGTGGGTTAACTATAATTAAAACAATTGCTATGCATTTTCAGGAGTTGATACCACATGTATGATCAATACAATAGTGACTGTCTCATTGTGCACAAACAGTTATGTTTTGAAATCAGCCTATGTGCTAGTATGCAAACAATCTTTCCATGAATTCCAACTAATACATATATACTTCGTTGCAAGAATTTAGCACCAAGGCGAACCTTGTGATAATAGATCCCTTATTTCCAAATAGGTAGTTTCCTAAATGCTATGCATAGAAAAAACCAATCAGAATTTATATTATTTCAGCCCTCAAACTATTGTACAAAATCCTACTCCCCCTCACCGTTCAAGTTTTGCTTCATTGCATAGGTGTATAGAGGTTGTTTTACCATGGTTTAATGTATAAAGGTTGTTTTGCTATGGTTTAATATATAAAAAGCAATAAATCACACACTGTGATAAAAAAAAACAGGGCAGATTGAGGCAAAACCTCATTCTTTACTCTACCATACATCCTTAATCGCTCATTATATTTTTTCGTATTTTTAAATGTATATTTTTATTATTTCTCTTATTTTTTATTTTTCTCTAAATTTTCAATAAAAAATTGATATATTTTTAGAACTGTGGCTTTTGATTCTTAGAACAACAAAATTATAGATTTTATTAGCATTTTATCATATGTGTATTGGTTTATCACACCCGAAAACATCAAAAATCTCATTTTTCTCATAAAAATCGTGCTTCACGGGTTTCTAAAAATTATATTAAGCATTTTAACTTTATATTTTTTGATTTTTCATCATGCAAGTATAGAGTAAATAGTAATTGGCAGTTTACAAATTTTCACTCCATAAGAACAACATTGGCTTAATCAAATATAAAAAACAAGCAATTTTCCTTTGTAAAATAGAATTACCAATTTTTTCCTTCTTTGCGGGTTTTAAAATCTGATGTGAGGCTGTAGATCAGCCCTGATTCAAGGCTTAGCCCACCTCCGAATAGCCAACTCTAGCCCTCTATCGATCCGGGAGTGATTCGATACCATGCCGGACAAGCATCCTTCAACCAGTTCTCTTCTTGATTCTTCCCATATGAATTGCCTCTTGGAAGAGAGAGAGGGAGGAGAGAGGCGGATTTTGGAACTTAGCAATTGGGCAGCCATTTCAAAGGCCGAAGGCGGCGATAGGAAGCATAGACAAGATGTAGATCGGGTATCTAATCACTTGGGAGGTTTGCTTTTAAACTCTCCAACCTCCCTCATTAAAATCATTGTGAAGAAGCCGCCATTTCTTGCAGCATCCACTGAAAAAAACGGCTCCCCTTTCTCCCCTCCCCCCCCTCCTAACTCCCCCCCCAATGAAATCATTTGAGTTAGGGGCCTCCCCAAAGGGAGCCCCCAAAGGTTACACCTTTTGGGCTTAAGTCCCTTTTACACTTGGCCCTTGGCCTCCCATCCGACCTATCTCCCGCGTCCGGCCTGCAAATCGACCTTTGGGAATTCTTAGGTGTCTACCTCAAAGTCCCCCATTGCTGGGTATCTCCAAAGGTTCTGTTTGACATATTGAAAAATTATGAAAATTCACCAACCATTGTCCAGTGGGTCTTTAAAGCACTTTTGGGCAATGCCGCTTAAAATCGTATTGATTGCAGTTGTCGCCTTTGAGGAAGTCTATTTTTTTCCTAAAACTAAAATTTTTTGGCTATTTTTAAGCACTTTTGGGTGTTAAAAATCATCTGTCATTGGCGACCACGGGATATGGTGACTGAGCTTGTCGAATCCCACAAACAGATGTGCACATACACAACCAAAGGAAGCATCAAGCTGATACAAAATAGATACATATCAAAACACATCACAGCTCTCATCCTACCCCCTGACAAAACCAAGGCATGAAATCCACGGGGAGTAGACCTAGCATAATCTGATAAAAAGCCTAAAGTAAGTCACTAACCAACTGTTCCAACACAGCCAAGCTAAAAAGAACTATCAAAGAGGGCATCCTAAGTGGTTGTCTAAACTACTTACCTAACTAAGGACAACTTAACTACGAGCTCCTACTAGGCGAGGACTCCTATAGCATGATCAACAAATATTATATTTTAGCACATTTGTCCTTTAGTCTCTTATTTTCCATACTCGGGTATGCAAAAAGGAGGGAGCTGAGCATAGTGACCCAAGGAGAACAAGGCATTGGCCTTAGGTCCTATCTCGGTACCCAAGAATCCACCAAGCCCTTGCGAGGCGACACTTAATCCTTTTCTAACACTCACTTTTATTTTCGCTCTAACATTCTTTTATTCTTATTTTTCCAACTAGATGCCACCCCTAGGAAGACAAGGCATCGGTCCTGGGTTGACTCGCCCCGAGGAACCTACCAGGCCTTCGCAAGGTGATAAACAACTGCTTAAGGATTTTTCTTACTTCCCTTGTCAATTTTTTATAGGGGTCAGAACCCTTTTTACACACCTTCGTATATGTATTTTTAGCTAGATTCAGAACTTGTTCTTCTCTTGATATTTAAGTGTAGGCTTCTCTAACTGCCTTACAACTAACAAAAACTCGTAGAACAGTCGCCTAACAGGTCAGTAGAATAGGGTCACTAGAGCTCCCTTCGAAAGAAGGTCTTTCAATGCTTGACAATGCCTTTACAGTAGGCAATGACTACTCAGACCTCCGACAGACATACCGAATCTAAACCTAGGACGTCATGCCTTGATTGCCGGTCCCCAACAAAGAAAAAGAAAGTACCCTCTTACACATGTATCATTAGTTTCTTAAGGGAAAAAAAAGATTCGAAAAGGGGACAAAACCACTTGGAATGGCCACAAGAAGCTTCTTCGCAGCAAAGGCTTCCTCCAGTGACATCATCAATCTGTATGATGCAATCACTACAATAAGAAACCATTAAATGTACATGCACCAAACAGACATAGGGCCCTGTTGGCCTAAAGAAATAGCGCATTTGTACTGCAAACTAATTGGCTCTCTTGGCCTAAAGAAATCAGACATTAAAACCTTAAAACAACTAGCCCTCTTGGCCTAAAGAAATCAAACAAACTAGCTCATATAGATCCCTCCTTGGAAGAAGGCAGATATACAAAAATACACTCTATTCTAAGGGGAAAAATAGGGCTCTCAGCCCTAAACTAAATGCATCAAGTTGTGACCCATACCTCCTGCATATATAGCAAGAGGCGTACGCATACATAACATGTCGTCTAACCAACCTATGGGTCCAGGATAACAGTGGTAGATGGGTCTCAGCTACTCTTCGCATTATCCATATCAACCATCACCTGTTATATAACGCATGGTCTGATAACATTCCCCACAAATGACCAGGTCCTATCTCATTATCAAGAGCAACATTCGGACTAGGACCCCAATTGAAGAAGAGGTTATCTTCATAAGCAAAATTGGCTAGTGAATCCACAAATCGATTCCAAGAATGTGGAATCAGCTGAAGAGATACGCTCTCAAATTCATCAAGTAGGGTTATAGTAGTTTGATGATACATATGAAGGATAGAATTTTAGACTGTGTATGTCTCATTGAGTTGATTTAAGATAAGCTGGGAATCCCCTTTTACTAACAATTGTCAAATACCCCCTTTTTTGGAAATATTTAGTCCCATAATCAAGGCTTTATACTCTGCTATGTTGTTAGTGAATCCTACCTTGAGATAAGCAGACAACTTCATTGTAACTCTATGGCACGGATCTCGGATAACTTATTAGGGCCCCTGGATGCCCCATCAAAATATAATGTGTACGTCCACAATTGGTCCACACAGCCAGCCATCTAGACCTCCCCTATTCGTAATTATGATAGTCAAAATTTAACATATTTAGAGGATAAACTGATGGCTCCATCCCACCTTCTTCATTAAAGACTACAAGGATGCTTGCCAAAATCTACAAACAGTGATGACATAAGACCTTAATCTCCCAAACAAATGTCCCAGCATCTTGCTCAGTCACTTTATAACCTTTACTCGACTAGATGAGCTTTCCCTGAGGATATCGCTGCTCTAAATATGGGTGCTCTAAATAAGGGATCAGTTGACCTATCAATCTCTATCGCTGTTTCCTTGTAGATGTCTGATCAAACATGCATAAACCTAAAAGGGACTTATGTCATTTATGCAGCCAAAAATAATAAGGCTTAATCTTATTAAGATTAATCTTATTCTTAAACTCCACACCCTTAAGATCTGCCAATAATGCTGTGGATTTATTCTTCTCGATCCTGATAATCCTATAAGGACCGTCCCATTTGGGCTCCAGCTTTCTTGGAAATAATTCTCTACGTGCATCATAGTACAACACTAGCTGTTATTTCTTAAAAGTATATTTCTTTGCTTTTAGGTCATGGAGCTACTTCATCCGATGCTTGGTCACCTCCTGATGTAGCAAGCTCTACAATCTAATCTCATCGAGGTGTGCGAGAGTCGTAAAGCGCTCCAAGAGGGCATTCCCATCACCCAAAGAGTGATTAATCGCGAATCTTATCGTCAGCAACTCGATCTCTAGAGGTAGGACACACTCCTCTCTATATACTAACTTGAATGGGGTGTGACCAGTAGCTCGTTTGAATGTCGTATTGTATGTCCATACTGCCACGTACAAATTTTTGTCCCAATCTCGTTTCTTTGTCGATACTACCTTTGATAGAATGCCCACAAGCTGCTTGTTGGTACTCTCGACCTGCCCATTGGCTTGTGGGTTATAGGGGGTTGTTTTATTGTGCTTGATGTGCCAAGCCTCAGTCAGGCTTTTTATCACTTTGTTCAAAAAATGCGTCCCCCAGTCCGATACTATTTTTTTTGGCGGACCAAATCGACATACTATTTGCTCTAATAGGAAACTGGCGTTTTCGTTTGCATCGTCTTTCTGTGTTGCATGTGCTTCTGATCACTTAGTAAAATAATAAGTTGCTACGATAATAAATCTTTTGTGTGCAGTGCTGTGCAGTGGACGATGGAGTAATAGGGCCCATAAAGTCGATCCCCCAGTTCTTGAATGGAAGGATCGTCATAATAGGAGTGAGTGGTTGCTTCCTATTCTCTCGGCTATCATGTCGTTGACAGATGTTACATCTTTTAACGTACTCGAATGCATCTTGGAAGATGGCTGGCCACTAATATCCCTCCCTTAAGGCTTTTTGCATAGTTAGCCGCCCAACAAAATGACCTCTGCAAACAGAGTCATGGGACTCTTTTAAGATGAAAGGGGCTTCGTTAGGCATTACGCATCGATGGTAGATATCGTCCACCCCTTGCCGATACAACATGCCTGCGATTATTGTGAATTTTAAAGCCTATTGCTTGATCTTTCACTTTTCTGACTTCGATAGACTAGCTCTAGTCTCTCCCATCAACAAACAATGCGTTATCGCCGCATACCAGGAGGGAATATATGCCATTTTAATCTTGAACAATGAGTCCTAGTCATTGCCTTCAGCCAGAGCTTCCTTTGGCTCCCCAAAGTCCACAAGGCACTCTACGATACCCTGCAACCTGGGTGGCTTGCTCTTAATCTCATAATCAAACTCCTGCAAAGTGATTAACCACTTTGCTAAACGGTCGGGCGGTTGTAGCTTATTCATTAGTAGTCATAGCCCTTCTGTCTTTGTATAAAGGACAACCTTCTCATAAGGATGTACTGCTTGTACTTTCTAGTCGCAAAGACCATCGCAAGGTACAACTTTTCCATATAAGTATAATTAATTTTGGATACACCCAGCTTCCGACTGGCAAAAGCAATTGGGTGATACCCCTTCTCTTCCCACATCTACGCTAAACAACTAATGCTATGCATGGTAGTTGTTGAAAAGATATAAAAAATTTCGCTCCTCTTCGGTGCTTTTAGCATAGGTGCTCTTACGAGTTCCTGCTATCCATCCTTGAAAGCCACCTTGCAAGGGAAACTCCACATAAACAAATAGTTGAAGGACAACAAATTTGTCAATGGTAACGTTCTTTCTGCCAAAGCATTTATGAACGGTTGATAATATCCAACTGATGACAGAAAGTTGTGGACCTATTTGGGGGTGCATGGTGGACTCATGGCGACTATAGCTTTGATCTTTTCAGGATCCATCGCAATCCCTACCGAGCTAAATACATGGCCTAGCAGGAGCCCATAAGGTATGCCAAAAACGCACTTTCTCGAATTGAGAGCTATGAAAAATTGTATGTATCGCTCAAAACATTTTCATAAAATAATCAACTGCCTTTCTCTCACGGTGGTTGCCCCTAAATCATCAATAAATACCTTCATCTCCTTAGGGAAAATGTCACCAAAGGTCTTATCGACAGTTCGTTACCAAGAACCAGGGGCATTGCATAGACCAAATACCATCACATGATATGCAAAGGTCTCGAAGACTCTTATGAATGTCATTTTGAGCTTATCCTCTTTTGCGATTGCCATCTGATTATAGCCTGCAAAACAATCCATGAATGAATATATCTTCCTATCCACCAATTGATCCAGAATCTGGTCAATAAATGGTAGTGGGTAGTAATCCTTAACTGTTTGCTTATTCAACTCTCAAAAGTCCACACATAGCCGGATTTGATTATTTTCTTCTTCCTGATCACAACTGGTGAATACCATTCAGTGTATTACACAGGGAAGATCAAACCCGCTTTTCTTAATTTCTATAACTCCTCGAACAACCCATCCCGCAACTCAAACGGCATACGCCTGACTTTCTGTCACATAAGATGGCTTCTTTTCTTCAATGGAATTGTATGGACAGCGAGGTTGGGAGGAATGCCCCTAAGTTCATTGTAACTCCAAGTGAAAATATCACGGAACTCTTAGATCAGAGTGACATAATCCTCCCATTCCTCGGCACTATACATGGACCCTAGCTTTATTGGCTGCTCATCGTCTCACATACCAAGGTCTAGCTCGATAACATCAGCGTCTCTTATTCTATCTTGAGCTTCTAATAGCTCGTTCAACGTTACTTGATAGATGTCTTCTGTGGTCGATCCCTCTGGATTCGTTTGTCGACGACGTCTCACTTTTAGACACATCTTCCATTGTCTCTAACTCTGTAGAAGACAAGGGAGCTTGCTCACTTTGAGGTGATTTAGGATATGCATCGACTACCACACGTCTAGCACCTCTGCCAAATATCAATCTACCAGTGGGTATATCTACTTGACAGTCTGCTTGCAAAATCAAAGGTCGACCAAGCAATACTTGGTAACTCGGATGCCTTCAAAATTGGATTACCATAAAGTCCAACATGCATTCTACGTTCGCAACTGTCATGTGGAGTTTAGTAATGCAGCCCTCCGATTGTCTTAGATTATCATCAGCCATTCTAAGGATTGTGGAGGCATCTTTCTAAATCACAAGACCCAACCTCTCCATCAATTCAGAACTCATAATATTAACCAAGGATTCTGTGTCGACGATAGCATTATCCATTAGAATCCCATCAATATAGGCTGCAACCCTTGGGCATTGTTTTTCAGCATGTTCAAACCAATCATCCCCTACTCGAGCTATTTCCAAGGGTTCTATAATATAACAAGTATGCAAGATATTTTTAAATTCTTTGTGTACTCCTAGTGACAGCTTGATTAGTTGCAAGAGATTCACGTTTGGTTTGACATTGCAAAGAGAGCTAGCTAAATTAAATTCATGATAATTCACTAAAGCTCGTTTCTCGTGCCAAACCATCAGTTCTTTAGGACGTTGCGTAGGCTTTATTGCCTCTTTTTTAATTCTCACATTCTTTCTCGATACCTCTTTATCTCTCTTGGCGTTAGCCTTATCCTCTACGAGCTTCAAAGGTCCCCCTTCCTTGTCAGGATTTAGAACTTGTGTTCCTTTATCATCCTGCCTAGGGTTTCCGTCGACAGGTTTTACATTATCTTTGTCGCCTTCTCTATGTTTTTGGCCTCTTGTTACGACATGTAGGCTAGAAGCTTTAGTGCTATTAACCTGCATAGCCTCGATGAGGCTCACTACCCCACTGCCGCCTGGAAGTTCTTTGAAAATAGCCTTACCCCTTTGGAACATTTGTTTCGGCCCATCATTCTACTGAAGATTGTTTCCTTGCGCACAATGATTAATAGGCCCTAGTTGCCGACGATTGCCTTGTTGGAGGTGGCTACTAAATGGCCATTTAGTAGCCATTTAGTAGCCATTTAGTAGCCGACGATTGCCTTGTTGGAGGTAACTGATCTTGCTCCAACAGGTGGCTACTAAATGGTCGAATTTCTCACAAATGTCGCACTTGATATTTGGGCAATTACGTGGATAATGTTGCCCACCACACCATTTGCAGCTGAACCTAGAGGGTGCACCCTCTTCGGGGCGTCGACGACTATTTGCCGATATTGTTCAAAGCACATAGCCGTGTAGTGCTTCATCATGTCCTTGACTTCGCTAAGGACATTTGACAAACTCGACTCATAGCCCTGATCGTCTACCCGTCGGTCCCTTGGCCGCACAATTTGATTAGGCATTGGTTGCTGACCCACATGAATGATGTTAGGGTTTGTTTCTTGGCCTCCTACATTTAGAGGCATTTAACTAGCCATAGGCATAGTCACACTAGGTGCATCTGGCAATAAAGGCACATTCGCCACCCCATTCCCTCTTGTGTTAGGGTTGGCCATCCCTATCCCTTTGCTTCTACTGCCATTGATTAGTTGCAAACTATTTCTTGATGCTAGTCCCATATTGGGATTTGTTCAAGAAGCATAGGCCGCTTGCAGACGAGACTCTATTTCTTGCGCTCGTCTAATGGCAGTGTCTATATCCGCCAAGGTGACACTACTCAGCGGCACTTGGATGTTAAAATCAAGACTATGAAAGAAGTATTGTAATTGGGAAATAGGTGGGATAGGGATAGATGCATCCAATTTACGAAAAACCTCTTTAATCTTCTTGGCATATGCTCGTATATCTTCATGTGGTTCTTGGCGTGTCAAATTCAACACGCGCAACCAATATTGGCCACCCCTCTCAGGGGCGAACTCGCTTCGGAAGGCTTCATAAAGTAAGTCCACGGTGGTTATGGTTTTGACCTCAAGGCCATGATACCATATAGCTTGCCCTTCCCTTCAGGGTCATTTTGAAGAACATAATTACATGCCCTTCCTCTTGGATGCGGTAGTTAAACATCAGCTTTTGGAACTCCCTTATATGAAGCTCTGCATCCTCTTCCACTAACCCATTAAAAATAGGTAGGGAAAAACCTAAGGTTGGCAAATTCGCCATTCCTGCAGGAATTGCAATAGGCTGCACCATGGCAATGATCGGATTTGCTTGTTGAGGACATGAAAAGTTGTCACACCACTGGAAGTGAGCAGATTAATTGGGAGGGGGGAAGTACTAGAACTTTCACCTCCTGACAGACTTTGATTTCAGGCTAAGGTTACTAAGACCCCACTCTTGAATAGGTTCAGGACTACTCCTTTTAGGAGAATAATGCCTATTGATGTCAGCCCTCCGTCTAGCCCTCTCGGGTCTCTCATGTTTTTGGAGTTTGGCTTAACGGATATTTTCAAAGAACATCAACTAACAAGTAGGTCCCAAGAGACCCTAGATTCAAAAATCGCCACTTTAAGCTGGCTCTTGACAGACATACCACCGATGGGACCAAAAATGGACCAACACTGCCTATAGCACTAGCCGGACCTTATGCATACAACATACAACTCCACCACCACATGGCCTCACAGGCCAGGAGCGTCTGTAATAACTAAATGCACACTATATACATCTAAGATTGCGTTTGTAGTTGGATAAGAGTCCAATGGCACCTTCCCCAAAACCCTTCAAAGGGGGTATCCCACACATATTGGCAATAAGTACCACGTATCATAGTCATAGGAGGCACCCCACCGGCTGATTGCCGTGGTTCGAGTGTAGCTCTCCTACATCTTGGGGATTAGCCCCTAGATGCGCTGCTTTTTCATATAAA
This sequence comes from Lygodium microphyllum, assembly GCF_053477565.2. Classification (NCBI taxonomy): domain Eukaryota; kingdom Viridiplantae; phylum Streptophyta; class Polypodiopsida; order Schizaeales; family Lygodiaceae; genus Lygodium; species Lygodium microphyllum. Next base: position 57,285,138 of record NC_141163.1, read on the forward strand.
CACATTCGCACAAGACTCCTCTCTTTGTTAGCAAGATCCATGAGATACATGTTTTCTCACCATTGATTTCCCTCAAGAAACCAACGGCTAACCTATGGAAAGGGGAATCTCACCCTCTCAAGCGTGGGTCAACTATAATTCAAACAATTGGTATGCATTTTCAGGAGTTGATACCACATGTATGATCAATGCAATAGTGGATGCCTCATTGTGCACAAACAGTTATGTTTTGAAATCAGCCTATGTGCTAGTACACAAACAATCTTTCCATGAATTCCAACTAATACGTATATACTTCGTTGCAAGAATTACGCAAACAGTCTTTCCATGAATTCCAACTAATACGTATATACTTCGTTGCAAGAATCTAGCACTAAGGCGAACCTTGTGCTAATAGATCCCTTATTTCCAAATAGGTAGTTTCCTAAATGCTATGTATAGAAAAAGCCAATTAGAATTTATATTATTTCAGTCCTCAAACTATTGCACAAAATCCTACTCCCCCTCACTGTTTAAGTTTTGCTTCGTTGCATAGGTGTATAGAGGTTGTTTTGCCATGGTTTAATATATGGAGAGCAATAAAGCACACATAGTGACAAAAAAAATAGGGCAAGCTGAGGCCAAAGTTTTCTAAGGCATATACCTATTTTTTTTCGTATTTTTTTAAATTTTCTCTATTTTTCCAATAAAAAATTGATATATTTTCAGAGCTGTGACTTTTGATTCTTAGAACAGCAGAAATATAGATTTTATTAGCTTTTTATCCTATGTGTATTGGTTTATCCCACTCGAAAATACCAAAAATCTCATTTTTCTCATAAAAACTATGCTTTACGGGTTTTAAAAAAATATTTTTAGCATTTTAACTTTATGTTTTCTGATTTTTTCATCATGCAAGTATAGAACAAATAGTAAACAACATGTCTACCAATTTTCACTCCATAAGAACAACATTGGCTCAATCAAATGTAAAAAACAAGCAAATTTCCTTTGTAAAATAGAATTACTGAGTTTTTCCTTCTTTGCGGGTTTTAAAATCTGATGCGGGGCTGCAGATCAGCTCTCATTCAAGGCTTAGCCCACCTCTGAACAGCCAACTCTAGCCCTCCATCAATCCGAGAGTGATCCGGTACCATGGACAAGTATCCTTCAACTGGTTCTCTTCTTGATTCTTCCCACGAATTGCCTCTTGTAAGAGAGAGATGGAGGAGAGAGAAAGTATGATTTTGAAACTTAGCAACCGGGCAGTCATTTCAGAGGCCAAAGGCAGCGATAGGAAGCGTAGATAAGATGTAGATATGACATCTAATCAGTTGGGGGGGTTGCTTTTAAGCTCTCCAACCCCCCTCATCAAAATCATCGTGAAGAAGGCGCCATTTCTTGCAACATCTGTCGAGAAAAACGCCCCCCCCCCCCCCCCCCCCCCCCCCCCGCCCCACACCATGAAATCAATTTAGTTAGGCCTCCCCAAAGGGAGGCCCGAAAGGTTACATCTTTTGGGCTTAAGTCCCTTTTACACTTGGCTCTTTTGGCCCTTGGCGTCCCGTCTGGCCTATCTCCCGCGTCCGGCCTCTGAATTGACCTCCGAAAATTCCTCGGCATCAGTCTCGAAGTCCCCCACTACGATGCTCTTGCAATGCATCTAAGAAACTTCATCTTTCTTGATACCATATATAAGAATGAAAATGCAAGGTGTATGCCATATAGTGCTCAAATAAAATATCCACAAATCAGCCAACATGTGTGAAAAACCATTCTTTCAATGATCTTCTTTCTAACATATTGCTTCATTGCTCAGAAACAACATCGGACTAATTCGTGTTGTTGTCCCTTCAAACTTAAATGAAGCGAGTCTTACATGTCATGATATACATGGAAATCATAATTTAATTGATAACTTTTCACAACCCCTTTCCCCTACTGTTGTTTAGATTTTGCAATTGTACATTGGTTTAGTGTTATTTTTTCAATGTAGAAAAGTGGTAAATACACACTTGTACATAAAGATGGAGGTAGGCAAATCCCCATGTTCTACCTTCATTATACATCCACATACATATACCTAATTTATAGTAAAATTTTATGCATAAAAAGTATTTTTATGAAAAATTCATTTAAATAAATAATTATTATTTATTTTAATATTAATTACTAGTTTTTTAATTTTCAGATTTATCAAGCTTATGTGGATTATGATTTGGCATTATATTCAATATAACTCCATAAGAATACCATTTCGACCATAATAATCTATGTAATTATCATTTTTCTACTAAATCTTGCATTACAAGTTTTATGGTTTTGATTTTCAGTATGTGAATTGCTCGAAATGATTGATTATTCTATGATTTTTGAGATATTCAAGTATATTCAAATAAATTTTAATCATTTTTCATATTAAGAAGGAAAGATTCATTATAAAATTCAATAAAAGATCGCTTACTCTATAAACCACATACGCCACACGTATTTCAGAAAGATGGAGCCATTGATTCTTACCATTGCACTTTCTTGTTCCATTCCTTACATCTTGTCATGAAATGGTATGCATTCTCCCTCATGCTCTTAACGTATATGAACAACAATTATGGCGAGAGAAAGATGAAAAAGAAAGACTAAAATTTGAACTTTTCATACACTGCATAAAATCTCTTGCTGTTTTTTGTGATATGGAGCGAAGAAATTAAGAATCTTAGCCTCAGGAGAAGGCATGATTTCATTGGTTGTGAATCTTCAAAAAATGCATAAAAAATGGGGTGCAAATTTTTTTACGTCCCTTACCTCATCACGATATTTTTTTGTTAGTTTTTGTCTCTTTTAATTCTAATTAACACTTAACCTTTAAAATAAATGGTTCATGTTCTTGAGTTCATACTCTCTCGCAAGTGGTTTTGGGTCGAATGGAAGGGTAAATGACCTCGGATTTGCGATCCAACTAGATGAGCAACTTTTTAACATCGAAATCTATTATGCTGGCCTTTGTCACACACTTTTCAGCTTCCGGATCTAGTAGTTGCTTCATAATTCCAAACCTTGCGACCATTAAATGGGGGGTCGACTCCGATCTTGATGAACTGATACTTGCATTGGATTCCCAGCTTTGAAATGCACCTAGAAAGACTCCAGCTCCTTGATTCGTGATCAACACATTTTTTGCCAAAACCGCCTCTCTTATGGATCTTAGGCTACTTTTGCACTTCAAATTCAGCTCTAAAATTTAACTCTTAGTAGTGTAGTGAGAATAGTTGTAATGAAGAGGTTTGGAGCGATGACTCTGCTATGTAGTTTTCTTAGCATTTGGGAAGGTTTTTTGAATTTTCCCTATTGCATATATTATTACATGTACTGCACTTGTGCACATTTTTGTGATAAGATATATGCAAGTACAGATTATTATATTGTCTTCTAAGTGTTTGAAAGGATGCTCCACCTTTGGCATTGAATTGCGCGATTTGAAGAGTGTTTCAATGCTCTTCTTACTATATATTTTGCAAATTCTTATTAGGATTGCTAGTGAATTTGTGAGGTGGAGTCTTCATCCTTAGGGACCTAATGTGTGCTTGTTTGTATGCCCCTTTTCATGAATGGGAGCTCACTAATATTTGATATTTATATGAGCTTTTGATACCTATTGGTCCTTTAGTTCCATGATATACTTATAAATTTTGGAGATGGGGTATGTGTTCTCAACACATTAGTATGGGAATACATCTCTTGGAGATAAAGGGGGACATAAACTTGTACAAATATTTTTTTATGTGTATAACTTACAATTAATCATCAAATGCTTATGTATACACAAAAGAGTCATAAATAAAAAAGGAAGGATGCCATTGTAGGCACCACAAGACTGTTGTCAAAAATGACATTTTGAAAACAAAATGAAGAATGGTAAAATTTACATTTTAGATGGAGGGATTCATGGAAAAGTATATTATTGAATGAGGGATAAGAGGAATGTAGCCTCTTTTCAATACAAAAGCAATTAAAAATCCACAATAAAATGATTTGAGAATGTATATTTTTTCCTATTTAATGGTTTGATTATGTCCCTTATCAATCATCAAAATCAACATAAGAGTACAAGAAAGGCCATCATAATGTATACTCTAATTTGATGGTGGTTGAAAAACCTCAGCTCAAATAGGACAATTAGCAATGCCCTTGTGTCAACTTGTTATGTTTCATCAATTACAATAATGCTATGAATCATGTTATATTTCCATTTTTACACGTCACTTGCTATCTAATGCATGCCTATTGATTGCGATGTAAGGGATAGGTCTCTCACCATCCCCCTTCCTTCTTCACTTATTGTTGTGTCTTTTGTTTTTGACATTTAAACAAGCTTTATGGCAATGCTCTTTCCTTTTCTTCTTTGTTGGGTTTCCACTTTTAAAGGAGACTTGGGACTTGCTCTCATAATTTGATATGCCATTCTTTGAAACATGTCCCATATTAGTTTCCCATATTAATACCATTGGGTGGTAATTGGGAGCTCTGATGCTTCTAAATTTAAGAACACTCTTTGAAAATAATTCTAGGTGTCGTTTTTAGAACATTTTTAAAGGATAATTTAGATATCCTTCTTATGTTGAATGAGTACTAAGATTATTGAACGACTTCTAGTCTCTCAAGTATATACAAAGCTTATGTGCAGGAGTTTTGGAATGTTGCTAGGGTGTTGTTAAAGCCAAATGGCACAATAGTGTTTGCAAATATGCATTTTGGTCGCAAAGTTGGTATTATGAGAATTGATCAAAGAAGTTGCAAGGTCCATTATTGTGATTTGCACTAAAATGCATTAGGTAACTGATTTTTGATAGTAGATGCATACATCTTAATTCCATACATACATGTACATTGCCTTTGTAAATTGTATCACAACAGTTTGTTGATACCTATTTTGCATGCTCTTCCTTGTTTATGAAACTTGCTTTGATTGATTTTGTCACATTCAATAAATGGTCATTATTGGACACACATTTTATATGCTTTATCTCATTTCAAATATTCAAAGGAACTCTTTTTATACCTTGATAAGCCTAAGCAAACACATTTACGAATTCTCTTTAAGTCCAAGCAAGTACATCTAGTGACTTTTCTTTGACTTCTATAGAAAGAGAATTTGCTTATTACATTGACCAAGTCCATTTTCTTATGATTTTGCTAATAAACTTTCTTTACCTTAGCAAGGTGTTAACCTCATGAGTGAAGAAGGATGCAAAGTCAAGGTAGAAGCATGCAAATACAAAGTGTTGGAATTCTTTTGGAACGTATAAACTTAGATTACATTATAGTATTTTAGGTGCCATCATATGCAATGAGCATTAAATTTGATTATCTTACTATTTTGTAATATTAATCCCAGGGCTCATCTCGCTCCTTTGTAAATTGTAAATATCTCAAAATCAAATAAGAAGGTCCACAACTATGTGAGGTTGTGGGTACTAAGTTTCTATTCACTTTTGGTAGGATTGATCCAATTAACATAAGGTGTATCCATATACTAAAAAGGTTCGCATAAGAACCCAAAAATTAGGTAGGGTGTCCAACTTATAAGATGGAATCCTAATCTTAACCCTATGTATAAACTTCAAAATGTGAATAGAGCAGGTCATTGTTGTGTATGCAACTTTGAGAGCAATCCTTCTCTATGTGTCCACCTTGCTGAGAGAGAGAGAGAGAGAGAGAGAGAGAGAGGGAGAGGGAGAGGGAGAGAGAGAGAGAGAGAGAGAGAGAGAGAGAGAGAGAGAGAGAGAGAGAGAGAGAGAGAGAGAGAGAGAGTATGAGTATGAGGGAGGAACTTAAAGTGTGAAGCTCTTCTCTCTTATTGAATTTCTTCACTTCTTCTTATTCTTCTTCTATAGCTTGGAGTGTGAGAGGCAAAGAGTGAGATTCAAGGTTAGCATTTCTCTTATTCTCTATAATTTTCTCTTTTTGTTGGAGTACTTGTGGATTGGATTAGTCCCAATGGAGTGGTAGAGCACATAGAAGGGCAATGTTTGAATTGTAAGGCTATTGACAAACCTTTGAAGGCATTTAGACTACAATGCATGAAGGTGAGTCTACTACGAACACCTTATCTTTAGTTTCTTGCTTGCTTATGATATTGAGGAGAGAGCCAATGGCTATGATATTGGAACATGAGCCAACCATGTGATAGATGGTTGAGTTGAAGAGCATTGAAGCTCTTAAAACATGAAGAGTCCATCCAATGTCTAACTATTGTGAACATAGCTGAAAAATTTTAGTTTCATTGTCAAGAAAAAGAGAAAAATCAATTGCTCAACGATTATTGCATTCTTGTTGATGATAGAATAGAAGGCTAACATGCTTGACAAAGGAATAAAGATGTGAAAAAATAATCTTCCATTTTTGTGGCTTCCTTAATTTGAAACTTATTTGGCTAGAATATGTCAAAAGATGTGGATCTAGAGCATGGTAGGGAGCTATGGAGGATGGAAGATCTTTTACCAAACTCATGATGACATAGATAAGTAGAGACAAACTATTACACAAGTGAATTAGGTTCCAAGATGGCAGCTTGGACTCATAAACACAATCTTGTGTAGGATTGACAAAGACAAGACACCTAACTGAATGTACAAAGCATCATGACATTGTATTCATTCCTTATGAAAAGTAGTAGTCAAGTACAATGTTTTATAGTTGTAGGATGGGTAGCAGTCTTCCCTCTTTGTGCATATGGGATTCAGTCTTCCTGCATGTCCTAAGCCTAAATTGCCTCATACAAAGAGGCTACAATAGGTGTGATTGCAAATATCTCAACACCCCTCCTCAATCACAACAATCGGAAAGTACAAAGTGTGTAGAGGCTTTAGTGAGAGCAACACCTGCAAAGTGTGGGCACACCATAAATATGGCAAAAAACAAGGGACTATCACAGAAAAGGCTAAGTGTGGGTACCACAAATATGATGGTCATCCAAAGGCTATAACATGGGCTTCACAAAGTATAGAGAGGCTATAGTACAAGGCTACAATTGGAGTTTACAAGCTTATGTCAGAAGCATTAGGGCTAGGCATTACAAGACTAAAAAAGTCTAGTAAAAAATTGGGCCAGGGACCGTCAGGCCCTTGCAGTTTTGAGCATTTCTTTTATTCAATTTATTACAAGTCTTCTTGTCAATGTAGTCCAGCTTACTCTTTTTGATCTTGTACTTGTTCTTCACTTTGCTTGGCAGCTTTAGAGTCTTCATGATTTTTCTACTACTACTACCTTTTCTTTTTCTCTTTGATCTTTTGGTCCTCTTGATCTTCACGGTCTTCTTTGCTTGCACTAGTATTCATGTTCTCCTCAAGCAAAGATATAATTATATTTGAGGGAACATAAATGACTGCAAAATCTTGCACAATCTCCAAGGTAGAAGGCATTTCTTCAAATGGAAATAGTGATAGCACTTGAAGGCTCACAACTCCATCATTCCGTGCAAATAAGACAAGCACATCTTCTATGTGGTTGAAATGAGCAACAAGAGATGTGTTACTCTTCATGGGAGGTATCCATATAAAAATATACTTATTTGACATTTGGATGATAGGGTATCAGCTCCAAATGACTAGTAAAGAGTTGATCTTGAATGTGCTAAAGAGCAAAAGTGCCAAGAAGCACTGAATTAGTATCAAGAGATACTATGGTTTGAAGATGACGATTCTTGATGCTTGTTGTTGCTTTGCTTGATAAACCGGTTGCTTGAGTCTCCTCCTTGCTAGTGTGATGGACAAATCTTGCTGGTAACACTTGAATTCTTGTTGGAAATTGAGCTGGGAGCTCAGATCAGAGTGGAAAAACCTTCCAATGAAGTGAGATAGAAGAGGAGCTTGATGATGACATTTTATTGAATATTCCAAGTCTTCCAAATACTTCACAAATTTCTTCTCCTTGATGTTTGTCACTGAGTACGTCAGTGAATCAGAGTGGTAGTAGGTTGGTTTGAGTGTCAAAAGAGAGAAAATGAAGTGAGAGAAAAGCTTGAAGTGAAATGGCTATGATGTTCTTATGTTAGGCTTTGACAGGGGCCTAATAAAACAATTGTAGTAGCTCATATATACTGAACCATTTGCCATAAAATTTCATGGGGATGAAGCTTAGGTCATGATCTTAAAAACCCCTAGGGTTGTAGCATGAAATTCGTCGCAAAATGATGGCGATGCTGTACGACCTACTACTGTAACCAAAATGCACTTGATTCTGATACAGTCACAATGATGGGCTTATTCTACATTAATCAAGTCAATTTTTGTGCCACACTGAAGCGCCTTGAGAAGAGAACAACTATGTAGAAGAAACCATGAAGAGTTATGCCCTCTATTGTAAGATCTAGCTTCTCAAAGCTGGCAGGGTCTGGCTATGGCAGCAGACACACACAGGGCAAAAGTTGTAAGAGTTGACAATGTTGAGCTCTGTCCTACTGAAACATAATAGAGAGAGGCGCCTTGAGTCACAAAAGATATGCCTAGAAGAAGGTATAAAAAAATATTGATTGTGGAGAGAGATGAAATCTCCAAGCTGCTTGGCTATGGCTGCCAAGTAGGTAAAGTGAGGAGAAGAAGTGGGAGATGAGGTCCTGAGCTGGGGATTGAGCTCAAGCCAAGCTACATGACATTGAAAGAGAGCTGAAAAAGCAGTGCCATGCCTAACTGGGCTCTTGATACCATGCCAAAAGACGCGGATCTAGAGCATGGCAAGAATCTATGGCGTATGGAAGATGAAGACCAAACTCATGATGACATAGACAAGTAGAGACAAACTATTACACAAGTGAATTATGTTCCAAGATGGCAGATTGGACTCATAAACACAATCTTGTGTAGGATTGACAAAGACAAGACACCTAACTGAAAGTACAAAGCATCATGACATTGTATTCATTCCATATGAAAAGTGGTAGTCATGTATAATGTTTTATAGTTGCTGGATGGGTAGCAGTTTTCCCTCTCTGTGCATATGGGATTTAGGCTGCCTGCATGTCCTAAGCCTAAATTGCCTCATATAAAGAGGCTACAATAGATGTGATTGCAAATATCTCAACAGAATAGGCTAGAGTAAGAGATCGGATTGATGAGGAACTAATTCAAATTTTGTGTTTTGATTTGTTAGAATAGAATAGATTATAGATCAAATAGAAAAAAACAAACCTTTAGGAAAGCACAAGAAAAATATAATCCACTACTCTTTTTTAGTACTAATTATGTTTACACACAATTAACAAATGTTTCACTAGATTGGTTGTGCTTCATAATGAATCACTTTTTCAAATGTTATTATGTGTCTTGGAAAGATAATTAGATTGGCTTATGAGAGAGAAAGAGAGGCAAAATAACTATTTGGATAACCACCCTTTGTAAGTAGTCGAGTGCAAGGTAAGTGAGAAAGGGGTAGAGAGAGTCACAAAGCATTTGAGTGAAAATTGAATAGAGGAGAAAAGAAATTTCTAAGAGACTTAATATGTGCAACATGTGCAAGTGAAAAAAAAATAGAATACTTGCATTAACTCTTGGGGAGGGGTTAAACATTCATGTTGAGAGTCATAATTGCATCTAGCCTCTAACCTATTAATGGCTAAGAAAATGTAAAATCTTCTTAGAAGAATTTAGTTGAACAATGCCTCAATTAATGTCAGAACCACTTCAAGATTATGAGTAAAGAGCAAGGAAAGAAGATACAAAGCACTCAAGCTGTGCTAACTCGAGTGTAATTGCACACTAGCACTCAAAGTGCAAGAGTCTATAAGCCATTGAGTACACTAAAGCTACGTGATTGAGCACATAGCTCATTGTACTTGCCCAACTTTCATTGTCATTTTCACAACTTATCTAAATATCCTCCCACCAATCATCCATACGACCAAACCAACCATTAAGAATCACAACCAACCCAATTCTTATTGCTTGACCACAACGATAGACTTGAACCCCAATCTAGCCACTTGATGGCCCTCGTCTTGAACGCAATATCACAACTAGATTCTATGCCAAATTCTTGACTCCCATCGTGAAAGAGAGGGGGCCAAGTTCATGACTCCCATAAAACATAATGCTTACGAGCTTCCAAAATTGACCTTTCTTTCCTTAAATCAAACCCTAAAAGGGCATCTGGCATGGGGGATATCCATTCAAATGCTAACACTTACATCCTTACACGTAGTAATCACATTTGTCCATGCAAGGCACACATGGTTTTCGCTCACGTGCACATGTGCTATGAACACTAATTGTACTCACATTTAGGTAGTTGCACCCACAAGCCATTGTGCATGTAGATTCACGCTTGCGTACTCAAGAAGACACCATAGGAGTTCCACTTGTACACATCACTAGTGAGTCTATTGTGAGAAACAATGCACATAGACACACACTTGTGTATTTGGGCACACATCTTAGTAGTTTTATTTGTACACATCATTATAGTGAGTCTATTGCAAGAAATAGGATGATTGAATTGCCAAAAGCATTGTACTGAAGGTTGCCAAAAACATTATGTCAATATGATCAGATTTTAGGGAGCATTAAGACCATGTGGCTATGCAAAGAGTAGTAGCTAAGTCAATGTGAAGTCCCAACTTGAAAATAATTGTTGTGCATGAGAGCTTACTTGTGATCACATGAGCTAGAGCCAAGAAAGCTAGACATGTTAAATAAATTGTCCTCACACAAAGTTAGCCACATTGAATTCCATCAAGTTGTGGAAACGATTGAGGTGGAAATCAAGTTCTCATAAAATCATTGGTATAGTTAGACAAAGAGTTGAGGAAATCCCATACCGACAATTATAGAATATGGAAGTTTCAGTGTATGCAAATCTAATCAAATAAAGAGGTCATGACACTTCAAATAATAAGTCAAAATGAACTTTTGGAGAGGGGAAAGCCACAAAAATACAAAATGAAGGAACTAGCAACACTAGAAACACATGGAGAGCTAGTGAACATGATGGTAATAGACAAATTCAATGTGGTTGAGCTAAGATGCATTGAGTGCAATATCTCTCATATGTATCACGTTTGTCATAGACGAAATGCATATAGTGGTATCCCACTTGAACTACGAGGCCTAGCATTTGAAAGGCCATGCTTGTAAATATTGACATCAAAGATAAAGTCCTAGGGAACATCACAAATTCTCTCATTTTGGAGGAGTAGACTTTAACATGCTAACCTACAACTCATGGATTGAAATTGAATAGCTAGAGCCGAAAAATGCGACAATCAGTCCTTTTACAAAGGATCTCCAAATTTTCTCCTAGGTAATAAAATCTCAGACCATTGAAACTGAAAGCTTGCTAATTGTATCTTACATGTTGGCCAATCATAAGAACAAAAAAAAGTTCTATTTAGGAGATCTTTGAAAGTATGCAACTAAATGCAATGTTGATTATAAAGCAAAATGGATACACTTGTTGTTACCAAAAGTCAAGATAGTTATAGCTTTTAATAATGGTAATATTTCCAATTTCCAAGAAAAGGGAAAAAGACAAGTCTTTGAATCACATGCAAAACATAGGGTGGCATGTGAGAAATTGCTCAAGGAGTTGCCTAAGTGCAAGATGAAAAACTAGAACCACTTGGTAGCATGACTCCTTCTAGAATAGACATGACAACTAACACTGCTAAGGGCACACAATAACATCGGGTGTTGCCATGATCAAACATTAAAAGACATCAATCAAATGAAGAAGGAGACATAGATGTAATAATTGCAACCATTGATTGAGAGCTAGCACAAAATGGTGATTGGTCCCCAAAATCCTCTTGTCTATTTAAGGGTACTATGTGGAAAATCAATGGTTTTGGTTGGATAAACCATTCACAGAACCATCTCCATTGATTAATACAAATGCAAAACTTTAAAAAGAAAGCCAACTAGAACTAACCTCGATCAAAAGCTAAGTCAACAATGGAACCCAAACTAGCCAAGTTAGTCTTTGAAAAACCAGTGCTTATCTATTGGTTGGAAAGAGACATTAGAATGTATGATGATCAAAGTGCAATTAGCTCAAGTAGTTGTGCCAATTTGTAAGAGAAATTGGAGGTGTCTAAAGAAATTCCTACTCAGAAAAGAGAATAGAGCAACAACATTTTCACAATGCTAAGTAATCAAAGGCAAGAGATGAGAGAACAGTCAAGTGTTGAGAAATAAAAACCACAGATAGTTGCTAATCTACTAAGACATCCCAAGTCTTCTAAGTTTAAACAAATTTCATCACCAAAACAAGAAACAAAACAATAACCTTGTGTTGTTGGCCAATCCACTAATATAGGTCCTAAGGAGAAAGATAACAACCCATTATACACATAATAGAAGAAAGTGAAAAGCACTATCACATGCACTCCCAAAACCATTGAGCCCAAGAATACCTCTGAAATGGCCTGATACCCAATACCCAATAAGAAAATTCCCTCAATTGCCAATACAATCAAGTCCACTAACCCTATCCCTACTACCTTTTAATCCAAAGTCACAACTGCTAGTGATGATTGAACTAATAAACTCTATTAGGGAATAAGCCCTAGTGCTACAATGGAATGGGACACATGCACTACTTTTAAAGTACCATCAATTCAACTCTTACTATAAATTTCTTCTCTCTATCAAAACCTCTAGCACACTTGAGGCCTAGACCCATAAAAATATGTATAATGAAAATGGAAAAAACAAGGTGCAAAATGAGAATCGATTGGTAATGGAGTGCCACAAGCAACTTGATAATGAAATGCAATTCCTTATATATGTGATTGTTCACACCAATCTAAAAATTTGGGTTGAAGAATAAGTTCCTAGAATGGCTGTTGACATGGGATGAGCAAAAACATATTTGTTGGTGTCACTTGAAAATGGTCCATGTACTCACACAACACACATCTAATTGTCTAAATGGTTGTTGGCCCTGCAAGAATTTGAATTTACACATTTAAAAGAGGATATTGTGAGAGATAATTTGGTCGACATCTTGAACTATAGAGAACCTATTGAGAGTGTTACTATCTTAAAAAGAAAGTTGATTTCACCTCCTTAGATCCATGAGGACATGAATGATAAAGATGCCACTTTGTTTTTTGGTGGAAACCACAAAGAAGAAAGTTGAAAATGTGCCATTTTGAATGTTGAAGGTCATGAATTCTTTTCTGGAAGTATAAAAATCAAGGAGATATAAAGTAAGAATGAGGCTCAATATGCAAGTCTATATGCTGATTTATTTCGATTATAAAAATATAGTTATAAAAGGAGGTGCTATATTAATAGTCAAAAAATCCCAAAAGGGGCCCATAATATCTAGAAAGTTAACAAGGAAGTTTCGAGGGGTTGGTTGTTCAAGACAAAGGGGTTGATTAAGAAGCTATAGATGTTTGAAATTTGGCATCTTGATAGAAACAATAATAGTAGATTTCATGAGCTAGACTAAATTGCTCTTTCAAGTTATATTGTTGCCATGAGGGTAGACATTTCTGCATATAAGGGTAGAGAAAGCCTTATTTGATAAAAAAATTTCTTAAAATTGGTGAGTTGAGATCTTGATTGATAAATACAGAAGACATATAATTATTAGAAAGTCTAGGTCATACATGCTTACTAATAATATATATGAGAGAGGCTCACAATGTGTACTTAGATGGATCCTAAACATCTCTAAAGTTCTTGCTTCTTTGTGTTTCTATCACGAGGAAGGATGTGGTCTTTTTTTTTTTGAGTTAACTAAAAGAGACATCATGTTAGTAGGGCTTACTTGGCCTAGTTTGAATGTTGATGTTGCTCAATGGTGTAAAAGTTGTCATGTTAGTTAGTCATTTGCTAAGAGGGTTTTGATTTTGGAACTGCTAAAGCTATAATTACTTACAGACCATTCAAGGAGTAGGATTTGAATTTCATTAGATCTTTTCAACAAGGAAATCTTATATTTTCACTATAGTGAATTATGTTTTGGACATTTAGAACCATAACACAAAATACAAGAACATACAGATTTATTGAAATGCAAGAATTCATAATCAACAACTTCAATAATCGGGGAAACAAAACATGACAGTGTCAACCATCAAAAGCATGGCGATGTGATCTTGCATTTTCAGTTTCATTCGTCTGATATCAAAAGATAGAACTGCCCGAAGACGCCTGTATTTAAGGTAAAGACATCATATGACATATAAGGTTATTTTTACATAGGCTGATCTCACATGACTACATACATCCAAAGACTAAGGTATGGAATAGCATTAAATATATGGTCGAATTCAAGCCCTAACACCTGGCACAGCCTAGTGGATGTCTGGGATAGTTAGCACCGAAACCACAAGCAACTAAGTAACATGCAACATGACCCGAAGAACATAGGTATGCCTTGCCAGAGGCCTTTCACCCCTTAACAAGCCACACCGAGAAATAATGAGTAGAGCCCTTCTAGGATACTCAGAGCCCTCTCATGCAGTTGCATAACCAATTCTAAGTGCCAATCAAAAAAAGATATAGTAATTGTTAAGAACCAAAAAAGAATTGACAAGTATAACAAAATAAAATGAGATAGGAACATAAACAATGATGTCTTTGCACGAAGACATCTAAACTCTTGAATGCTAGCTAGTATGATTTGCATTTAAATCATTTTCGACAACATGAAACTCTTCATGAACTTTATTAACCACGTCTTGGACTACATCACTATCATCAACTACATGAAAATTCTTTTGCTCTACAGTAAAGTGGTTACATAATCTTCACTATGCCTCTTTGCTTCCAAAGCGTTCTACAACTTCAATTCCAACTATTGATGCTTAACCTCCAACATAGACACCTTTTGAACCAATGCTTCTTTCTCATGACAATGAACATCCTGTTGTTCTAGCACAAAGACATATTTAAACATAGTATAAGGTCTACAAACCAAGATATCCAAATTCTATGCCACCTTTTTCCATGCTTGTTCCGCCTCCAAATTTTGCAATACCTGCTGTTCAAACACTTTCAAAGGATTAAATCTTTTCGATAATAATTGATGATCAACCTGCAACTTGACATGCATATCCATAAATTGCTGCAATTCATCCAAACACTTTGACATAAGCTCTTTAGTCCATTTTTCAAACAAAAGCATAGAAATATTACTATGATATATAACCTATTGCAACTTTGCAACCTTAGCATAATATTGTGACAATAATGCATCATAAACAACCTATTTCTACTACAACTACTGAGACAACACCTCAGACTTTATCTTCTCAACCTCCTGCAACAACCGATCCTGCAATTTTGTAGCTTTTGCTGCATTTCTTAAATCAACCTGCTCATATTGCTTAAAGTACATCATAACCTTTTGTATCACAATCATAACATATGCCATATTACTAACCATAAACCCATCTACCCCTACCTGAACCAAAGCTAATGGAACATCAGACATATGATTTGTCCCAAGGTCTCCCCTCAATGGACTCCTCATAGAAACATAAGCATCATCAAAAACATGTGGTGGTTTATACTCGGACTGAGGCCTACTACTACAAAGCCAAATTCTTCCATCCTTTTGCTTCTTCCTCATTGGAGTTACATGATCCAAAGACCACAAAGCATTTGTTTTATCCTTCTTTTCCACATCCACCACATGATCAAAACCCACATGCTTCCCATGCTCTTTAACAAATTCCAAAGCGACCTACCTATCATAGGCCTCTTGATACCCAACCTAAATCAAATCCTTATAGATTGTATACTTCTCTTTATCACCCCCAAGAAGAGCATTAATATCCTCACTATCTTTACCATGGATATTACCCTTAGTAATAGTATTTGCATCACCCACATTAGCTGACATAGAATCAAGGGTCCATTTAAACAAGCTATCCGTAGTCAAATTAGGAAAATGCAATCTAGGATACTCATATAGAGCAGCTAAAAAGCATCCCATATGAGACTTGTGAAACACCTTCTTTGTTTTTAGCACTTTAATCTCAGGCGTGAGCTTATCATGCATTATACTAGCCCAATTAGGTATATCCAAACTTTCACCATAGTATATGGGACCATATGTCTCTCGAGCAATGCAATCGGTTTTAATAAACATCATGAAGCATTTCATGAACCATCTGAGAGTTGCATCTTGTTGGCTGTGTCAATCCTCTTCAAAACATAGACATTATGTGGACATATGGAATCCCCAAAAGCTTGAATCATTTGATCTTCAAAACATTGCCACAACGTGGGATTCACATTCATTGGTAATGCAAACAGACAGCTTACTATTGTTGTAGTAAGCTCAATTCGACTTTCTATTTTGCCTTCAGATTGCCTCAAAATGTCCAATTGAACTGAGGCATGCACATTGGCTACCCACTTAGCCCAAGGCAAGCATGCAAAATCATATAGACCAATCTTTTCCAGCCATGCTTTATTGGTAGCATGCTCAACATCAGGCACCAATGCCAATTCAACAAATGGTGTTTGCACAAAACTAGGGCTGTATACTTGAGGTGGAACTTTTGGTAATGCATTGATGTTATGCTACTGCTCAGACTGCTCCTCTTTAGACGGGTCAAAATCATCATCATTTTCATCATTCGATCTAGTGCGCTTCTACATAGACAATTGTCGAGCAGAGCTGCAGCATGTATGAGTCATGGCATGACAACCGACCTCTTCATAGAACACGATGGTGAAAAAGAAGAAGAAACAAATGAAATAATCATCTTCTCCATTTGAACCCACAAGTAGAAGTTTTCTTTGTGTTGAGGACTCTTTGTGCCACTTGTCCCATCACCATGAGAAATAGAAAACCACTCCTTGTCATCACTACTTGTCATTGATAAGTTTGTATACCAAGGTACAATTAAATTAATATTTGAATAATAAGGTTGCATAAGCCTTTTCATCCTAAACCCATTAATTGTAGGCTTAAAAAAATTCATGTGTAAATCCTTTAATGAAAACGTGCCCTAACCAAGATCCTTGAAGATTACAAATGGGCCTGCATACCGAAGCTTTAATTGTCCAGGTTATTTTCAAAGTCAAGAACTATAAAAAAGCCACCCAATATCCTTCCTTAAAAAAATTGTTTTTAATATGCCTATTTGCCCAAGACTGCCTCCATTGCTGTGTAACTCCTGAAATGTAGGCAGTTACCACCCTATCCTCCTCTAACTTTAGGAGTTGTTCAAAAATACATTACATCGATTTCTCAGGATGTAACTGATGTGTAACAACAACTCTCAAGCTTGGTACCAAAAATTCCATAGGCACCATAGCCTATAATCCATATACCAGTCTAAAGGGTGTAAGCCCTATTGTAACCTTATATGCTGTCCTAAAAGCCCACAGTGCTGAATCAAGTTTAGCATCCTAATATTCCCTGTTATCCTCAATAATCTTCTTTAAAAATCCAAAGTAAAATCTTATTAGAGCTCTCTACTTGTCCATTAGCCCTGAGTATGATATGGGGGGGGGGGGTAGACTTCTTATGTAAAATAAGATGCTTGATAGTTAGTTCCTGGATAACCTGATTTAAGAAATGCTTTCCTTGACTCTATAGGGCATCCAAACCCAGTCATAATGTTAGAATATAGAAATTTGGGCACGATAACTTCTTTATTATCCTTTAGTGCTTGAGCTTCTACCCATTCGATACAATAACATGTACAAACCAAAATATATATGTTACCTATCCTTTTAGTTTCCCATTTAATTGGCCCAACAAAATCAATCCCCCACCTCTGAAATGGCTCAAGTGGAAGCACAAGATAATCCTACATCCTATCCCTGTCAAGAGGTTGACCTTCTTTCAATCATTGCAAACACTCTTTAGCATACTGATGTGATTTTTCAACACAGTAGCCCACCACAAACTTGCATGCAATATTTTCCTACCTGTAATCTCACCAAAAAAATGAGTACCTGACAATCCAGAATGAGCTTCATGAAAAACCATTGGTTGCTTATATTCAGGAATACACCTTCTCAAGACATTATCTACTTCCCTTCTATACAAAGTATTCATAATAACTTGAAATGATCTGCTCTTCAATGTCAACTTCCATGTTTTGTTAGTTGTAAGGTGTGCTGGCATAAACCCTTCCTTCAAGAAATGCAACAACTGATCATAACATGAATCCTGATCAAGAACCTAAACTTCAAAGAGTTCAACATAAGGAAGTTGATCTGAAACTCCTACTTCAACTTCATTATTCTCCAATCTACTTAAATAATTATCCATTGCATGTTCTTTACCAGGACTGTGAATAACCTTGAAATCAAACTCTTGCAACAACAACATCCACCTAGCCAACCTAACTGAGATTTGTTAATTAGAAACAAAAGTGCATGATGATCCACATGAAAGATTACTTGGTTACCCAATAAATAATGCCTAATTTTTTGCACAAAGAATACCGTCCCAAGTGCTTCTCTTTCTGTGATTAAATAATTCTTTTCAGCAACACTCAATCTCATGCTTGCATAATAAATTGGTCTATACGAGCTAGATACCTTATCTTGTATAAGTACAGCTCCCACAACTAGGTTAGAAGTGTCAACAAAGACATGGAAATGTAAATTCCATGTCGGAGGTTGTAGTATTTGAGCTATAGCTAACATCTTCTTGAGAATATTGAAGGCTCTCTCCTAATCTTTCCTCCAAATAAACTGCACCCCTTTCTTGGTTAAAGTTGTAAAAGGAGAACAAATATGTGATAGGTACCTTAGATACCTACTATGCCAGTTCACTTGCCCCATAAACCTCATAATTTCTTGCACATTAGCTGGATCCTTAGCTTTTTGAAAAACTAAAATATTTCTTGGATCTATGCTCATGCCTTCTTTAGAAAAGATGTGGCCTAAAAGCACACCCCTTTTTGCTGCAAACATTGACTTGAAAGGGTTTGAGGGCATGCCAAATCTTCTGCATCTCTCACTCTCTTATGCTACTGCCAAAAACACATAAATCATCAATAAATACCCTCATAAAAGTTGTTAGGTATGGCTTAAATGTCTTATGAGCAGCTCTCTCAAAATTAGGAGATCCATTCTTCAATCCAAAGTTCATGACTGTGCTAACATATGCTTCCTAGTCAATGATAAAGGCTATCTTATCCATATCTTTTGGTTGCATCCTAATTTGATTATATCTTGAAAACCCATCCAATAAACTGTACATAGGAGAGAGTTGATAAAGGGAATTAGGAAGGGATCAATAATGGTAGTTGCATTTAATTTCCTATAATCCACACAGACTCTAGTCTACCCATTCTTACTGGGCACCAACACTATAGGGGATAACCAAGTAACTTCATTAACCAGTTTGATGAACCCAACTGTCAAAAGCTTGTCAATTTCTTCCTTGACATGTTTGGCATAGTTAGGGTTCTTTCTATATCTTTTTTGAATGATTGGCTTAGCATATTTCTTTACATTTATATTGTCTTGACACATAGCTAGATCAAATCCTTTCATGTCCATATAATCCCAAGCAAAAATGTCATGAAACTTTTTGCATAGCTTAATAAGATCTTGCTTGAAGTTTTCTTCGAAAAAAATACTGATCTTAGTGGGTTTGGCCTCCCCTTCCATATTCAAATTAACCTCTTGAACCTCATCTTCAATTGCGCTTGCAGATCTTCTCATTGTATGCTCATATCTAAGCTCAGCTTGAATAATGGCTTCATGCCCTTCTACATCTAATACATCAAAACTGTCCATAGAATTTTCCACACCGTTTTGTTGATTTTTAGGTGTTTCTTGCTAAGAATCTTAAGGATGACCAATTCCTCAGTCTTGAATAATTTTATACTACTCATTCCCTGACCTGTCCTAAAATTTAGGTTGCTCTTGACCTTTAGGAAAGCTTTCAAGATTCTATCCTCCTGACTGGTTTTGGACTGCGATTTGAACAACTTGATGTTTCAAGAACTTCATTTCTTGCATTCATAGAATGATCTTGGTACTCGTGAATAATATTCTCAACATCTATTTCAAAGACTGGAACCACAGAAGGATTTTCGTGAAGAAATAATTCCTCCTCATCATCTTCCACTTCATCTGCAAGGTTAATAGTCTAAGCTACTATAGGTCTAGAGGAGCTCTTTGATATTACCTTATTAACTCTTGAGAATTTGATTTCCTTGAGTCCTCTAGGGATACATACATAATGATTCCCCGTCTTGCTTCAATTTTGGCCAATTTAAACCATGGTCTACCCGAACACATTGTATAAGCATCCCCAATTTTTGACATTCTTAACACACAAAACTCACTTTGAAATTCAGGCCAACTACTGTAATTTGTTGATTCCTAACGATACCCAAGGGCTGTAATCTCCTTTGATCTGCCATCCTGACCTAAAATGGAGCTAGTAGTACCTCCTCTTGCTTGATTACCAAATATGTGTGTTTAAGAAGTATATTAACTCTTAAATCCCCATCAAATAGGACATCATCACGGTTTCTTCTTGAATAGTCAAGTTGAATGGTAGGCACTTGATAATCCATAACTTCTTGTTGGGTTGGTATAATTGCATGGTAGTCAAGAACTGCTTGATCCTCAACTGCTATACATTGAAGGACTTCATGTTGCTTTTGCTTGATCTTCAAGAGTAACTTTTCCTTAAACCCTCATATTGAATCCAAGATCTACTCTAGGATTAATTGTAGAGAGCACTTTGCTAGAGCTTGAAATAGCTCTTCTGAACCTCATTGTTGTAACTTTCCACAAATTGCACTATCAAGGAACTATTTCTATTGATTAGAGAATTGATTTTGATGTTCAAGAAACTACCCTTGTTAATGAAGATTCTCATGTAGTTTAGGCTTCTGAATACATGAATTCCCTACATCATCAAGTTGACTAAATTGTGGCTTTTTAGCAAGATTTTGCAACTTCCTAACTTGCTTTGATGCCTTTTTCCCTGCTGTCTTCTCTTGTTCCCGCCAATCAAACTTCGGACCTGCTTAAATTCTAGTAATAGCTAATACCATAAGTTCATCTAGACAATCCTAAACTTTAATACAATTAGAACAATCACATTCAGCATTCATACTTACAATATTCAAATTACATGACACCTTCTCACTGCTTTCTTGAAACTATTCTCATTAAATTTCTTCATAACTAGCAACACATGTACCAGTAGGAAATTGCATTTGATCATGTTGGTCAAGTAATTCTATAAGGACTGCTACAATTGGGGTAGGTGATGATGTGGATGAGGTGCTCCCATAGGTCTTTTGTCATTGTAGGTCCTTACTACTGGCATTCCTCTCTCAATCCTATGCCTTGCCCAAAGTTCATAGTTTGGGATGACAAGATGTCCTTGACTTCCACAATAAAGGCATGCTCCCATTTGGGTAGTTTGCTGCTGTGGATGAACATTTCCCCAAGGCTATCTTGCTTGCATTCTTCTAGGTCCCTTGAAGGGCCTCTGAGGAATTGTGTCAATAATAACCTGGTTGATTGCAACTGGCTAAATAGAGATCTTGGTCTAGGTTGTATCATTGGTATCTATTGGGCCATCCTAACATTAGGATTGTACCAACAAGTCCTGGTTTCATGGACGTTTCTTTGTCATATCTCGTAGTACTTTTCTTTTCTCTTGGCATCAGAAAGACCTAAATCCTTCAACTTTTGTTTCATCTTCTTATTCAATTTTCTCTCTTGTACCATCCTCTTCTTTAATTTATTTTGTGATTTCTTCTTCTTAGATTTGTCTGAAACTGATTTCTTTTCCTTCCTCCTATGCTTTCCTCTACTAGACTCATCATTTGAATTAGTGGAATCATCATTTGAGTCTGAACTATAATGACTATCCTAACATTCGTATCACTTTATGATTTGGAATCTGCATCTATATCAAAATTTGACCCGAAAGAATCATCATCCTTATGATTCCTTGATCGTGAAGTACCCAACCTTCTCTCAACCCTCATAGCAACCTTCTCTCAACCCTCATAGTATCCAATGTACCATTTGGACCTAATTCCACATTAGCAATGGGGTTCTTGATTTTACCCCTCAAGCCCTTAATAAAATAATTTATTTGCATCTCCATTAATGGTGCATTAGCAACATTCAACCTATTTAGTAGGTTCCTAAAATTCTGGGCATAGTCTTCAACCAGCATACTCTTCTGCTTTATATTCTTGATCTTTCTCAATATATCTCTAGGTGTTTTATCCTTTCGCAACCCACCAAAAAATGCAATCCTTAAGCCATCATATGTATTAAGTGTTGCCATGCCATAGCTGGAAAACCAATCCATTGATTTTACCTATAGAGTGGCTACAAATTACTACCACTTAACATGATCTCCATACATGTGATTAAATCCACTAGCTGTCCATCTAGTTTCAAACTGAGCAACATGATAGTTAGGATTCTCCTTCTTTGTGCAACAAAGATGTTCTAGCTGGAATCATTGCACTATGCAAAAGGAATTTTCTCCCTAACACTATATTTACAATCTTTCAAATGCTTGACTAGGAGGAGTATCATGATAGTTAGTTGGTAATACAATTTCATCATCATCTGACAAAGTAAGTTTATTTGAAGGCATTGGAGGGGATTTTGTAGAAGTGACAGGAGAGTGATAGGTCGTTGAAGTACTAGCACAGGTATGCACTCCAAGTGGCTTTTATATTGCATGAGTAAACAGCTCTTCATCCAGCCTGCTTAATCCCTATGCTCCACTTCTATCATCCAAACATATAGCTAGATGTTCCTATGTTGCCACGGCTTCCCTAAATTTTTGGGATCTACTCCTGGTAAGGATAGGACTGCAAGGATAAGGGTAGTCGTCTAACATAAATGTTGCCCATAAAAGGCACATGATATGCCCTCACTTCCATCAACACTCTTGTAGCCTGATCTTGCCACTTGAACTTATGGGAGTTGGTTCTAGGCATGATGCCTAATTTAGAAAAATTATTTTCATGAAATTGGCAAGC
This sequence comes from Lygodium microphyllum, assembly GCF_053477565.2. Taxonomy (NCBI): domain Eukaryota; kingdom Viridiplantae; phylum Streptophyta; class Polypodiopsida; order Schizaeales; family Lygodiaceae; genus Lygodium; species Lygodium microphyllum. Next base: position 57,308,077 of record NC_141163.1, read on the forward strand.
TCACCAAAGTGTTTAGGACATTCAGAACCATAACAAAAAATACAAGAACATATAGATTTGTTGAAACATAAGAATTCATAATCAACAACTTCAATACTCAGGGAAACAAAACATGACAATAAAGATCAACCATCAACGACTAGCAAAAGCGTGGCATTGCCATCTTGCATTTTCAGTTTTATTCATATGATATCAAAAGATACAACTGCCCGAATTCAAGACAGATGCAATGATGTATTTCATGTAAAAATATCATATGACATGTAAGGTCATTTTTACATAAACTAATCTCACATGACTACATACACACAAACAATAAGGTATGAAATAACATTTAATATATGGTGGAATTCAAGCCCTAACAAATTACATTATCAAATGGCCTGAAGTTAAGGCTACTAGGAAATCTAGGAAAGAGGATGTAATCCACTTTTTTATGAAGGATATATGCTATAGATTTGGGATACCATTGGAGATAGTAACATATTATGATCTTGATTTCAAGAATATAAGAAAGAGAATGTAATCCAATTTCTAATGAAGGATATATGCTGTAGCCTTGGGATACCATCGGAGATAGTAACATATTATGATATTGATTTCAAGAATAAGCTAGTAAAGAAATTACAATGAAGTTGGATTTGAAATATAGGTTTGTTATCCCTTATTGCCCTTAGTATAATGGGCTAGTTCAAGCATTTAATAGGATTTTGTAGAAGGTTCTATTTAAAGTGGTGAAGGACCATCCCAAGGACTAGGACAAGTATTTGCATCAAGCTTTGTGTAGTGTTATTGAGTACAAATATAACCATTAAATAGCACAATCACATATCTAAACTTGACAAATGAAGAATAATACACATTTATAATGAATCGTACAATGCAATATAGTATACAACGAGGACAAGTACAAAATGCTAAATATAGAAATAAGATAGAATGAAAGTTGCCCTTATTTAAGCCTTAAAATACATTTATTAGCATTGCATACATGACATATGATAATTGTGAATATATAGAAGTACATCTGTGGTTTATAGCTATACTGCCCAATTGGTAAACCCAAAAAGGTACATCTTTTGATACATGACTATTGACCATATTGTTGGGGTAAAGGCCAACATGGCGGGCCGCTCATCTTACTCACTAACCCTAACTATATATGTATACACTCATTCTGTATTCTTTGAGTGATAATACAATAAGGTGCTGCTTAGCTTTTGCTTCTTCTTCTTCTTCTTCTTCTTCTTCTTCTTCTTCTTCTTCTTCTTCTTCTTCTCTCTCTCTCTCTCTCTCTCTCTCTCTCTCTCTCTCTCTCTCTCTCTCTCTCTCTCTCTCTCTCTCTCTCTCTCTATGCAATCTCTATTCTCCTTATAGCTCCAACAACTGGTATCAAAGTAGGAGGGAGTCTCTAGCCAATGCCAAAAGTAGAAATCTTCACGATCTCTATTTTGGATGAGATTCAACATGTGCAAAGAAGTGAATAAATCCTTGGGTTAATCCCATAATGACTTGTTTGCCTCCCTTTTTAAATTTGGGGCTATTTCTAGCTCCATTTTCAACTTGTAAGTGTTGCAAATGCTACTACATCTTTTTTTGCAATTCTACATGGGTTATTTTGAAATTGCAAAGCAAGTCAAAGCTTACATCGTCCATTGTAGGCACATTGTATATAGCTTATTGAGTAGTAGAACTAGAAATAGACTATTAGAAACAAGTAATTTCAAGTTGCAAGTTGTTTAACATTTGCTATATATTGGAAATTTCAGAGTTTTGAAGGTTGTTGTTGGTTGTTATTGTATGCAATAAGTGTTACAGGAGTAGAGATTTTGAAGTACATGCTGTAGCAATTCTTGAGCTACATATATTGCCATACTATCCATGCATATGTACTTGTGTGTGAGCAAGAACACTCTTCTTTAATGTATTGCAAAGGTTTGAGAGAGATCAATCTTCTAATGTAGTTTTGAACAATTAAATGTTGTTATGCTGCTATATTTGTGAGGACTCAATGTTGTAATACCATGCTTTAACTATATGCAATTATTTTCATAGTATTTTAATGTTGTATATATATTATTATTGAGTAGTGGATCATTTTCCATCTTCTCTTATTCTAGCTATACTGAGTAGGTGTTACGAAAAATTTGCTACCTATGTGGCATAGTTTGTTGACTTTTTGATTGCTATTGCTTGATAGTTTGCTACTATTTCGCACAAATGGCTTTATCATCTATAATGGATAGGGAAATGTATAATATTAGGAAGTTTGATGGTATCAAATTTTGTTTGTGGAGGGAGTAGATCCAAGATATTCTTATTTAGAAGAAGCAGTTAAATCCCATAAGAGGCATAGATGAAAAATCAACGTATATGTCTCAAGATAACTTGTTAAGGATAGATGCATTGGCCAAATCCACTATTAGGCTATAAAATTTTTTGTATTTTACAATTGTGAATAAGATCACTACACATGACTCGTGGAAGAAGCTTTGTGTTACTTATGAGAGAGAAATTGCCTTAATAAGGCATATCTCATGAAAAAATTGTTTGAGTTGCAGATAAAGGGGGGCTCTAGTATTGCTTTCCCCCTTAATGAATTCAATATTATATTTATCATATGCATGCTTAAAAGTTGAAGTTCGAAGATGAGGTTAAGGCAATCTTTTTGTTGTGCTTCTTGCCTACATCATGAGACACTAGATGGTGAGTTGAAGCTTAATGATATTCTGGATAGTTTATTAGATAAAGAGGTACGTTAGAATCCATGGACCAAGGCATAAATATTCACACATTGGAAACTCAAGAGGAAATAGGTAGAAAATAGTACGAAGGCAAGAAGCAAAACCATGGATGGTCACATAGCAAATCTTGGTCAACAAAAGACATTGAATATTTCCATTGTGGTAAAACACGTCATATTCAGAACTGTTACAAATGAAAGTAAGAGAAAAAGGATAAGAAGAAGAAGGATAAGGGTACTCACAAGAAAGAAGATAAAGGAAGGGTAAATATTGAAGAAATCAATGCCATGATTATGCATAATGATGATGGTGAGGTGCTATTTACTTGTACTCTTCCTACACATATGCTAGTTATGAAAATAGTAGGAATGGATTAGTCCATCTTGGTAATGATCCTGTATATGATATAGCTAGTGTACTTTGGTTTTGGAATGGATCAACCTTTACTCTTTGAAATATATACCATGTACATAAAGCTTACTAAGAGCTTGATATCTATCAATCAGTTGGATGACATGGGATACTCTACTACTTTTGGAAGTCAGTCGTGGAAAATTCCACAAGGAATCATTTGTTGTTGCTAAAGGAGCCAAATATGGCACTTTATATACCCTCCATATATATTTGGTCAAAAATAATATAATTATAGTAACTGAGCGATCAAATATATCTTTGTGGTGGCATAGTGCATCGAGACATATGTATAACAAATGAATGGAAATGCTACCTCATTTGTATTATTTGCTTTCTCTTGATTTTCTAAAATATTTCTATTTGTGAGAATTGTTGAACCCAAAAGAAAAACTTAAATAAGAAAAGGAGTGAGCTGCTTGACTTAGTGCTTAGTGATATATGTGGAGATATGCCTATAAAGTGTATTGGGGGGGGGGGGGGGGATCCTATTTTATCTCATCCATTGCTAATGCAACTAGAAAAGTGTGGGATTTTACTATGGGTAGAAAAAATGAGGATTTGTCTTGTTTTTTAAAAATTTTGGGACTTGTAGAAAAGTAGTTTGATAAGAGATTTAAGTGTCTTAGAATTGATAATGGTCGAGAATACATCTCTCATGAGTTTTTAAATTTTAGTGAAGCACATGGGATGAAAAGGGAACTAGCAATACCTGAAAATCCTACCCAAAATGGTCTTATACAGTGTATGAATATGGGATAATAGATGAAAGGATGTTGAGTATGTTGTCTAATGCTAGTCCAAGAATTTTGGGTTGAAGCAATGGTGACTATTGTATATTTAGCTTGGGGTTGACTATGTGATGTTGGTAGATTGTGGGGAGGCATCTTATTATAAAAGGCAATGAATCATGATGATAAGCTTAAGTGGGAGCTAGCTATGTGGTTTGAAATGGATTCCATTATTAAGCATTGGACTTGGGAGTTGGTTCCTTTGCCTCAATCTACTTTGCTATCTAAGTGGATCTATATGTTGAAGGCTACAAGTGATCCACACAAAAGTTTTAAAGTAAGAAAAAGATGTGGATTTTGATGAGGTCTTTTTCCTGTGGTGAAATCAAGTACTCTTTGCATTGTGCTTGCCTTGGTGTCTAAGAATGACATGGACCTTATACAATTGGATGTAAAAAATATTTTTACATGGCGATCTTTATGATGAGATCTACATGTAGTAGCCATAGGGTTTTATGGAACATGACAAAGAAAAACTTTTTTGCATGCGTCTTTATGGATTAAAGTAGGACCTACCAAAATGGCACAATAACTTTGATGCCTTTCATAAGTCTCATGGCTAGAAGAGAAGTAAGGTGTAAAAACTACTCCTTATACACTAGAAAGGCTAAAGATGGTAGCTTGATAGTGTTGATCCTTTACATGGATGATATGTTGATAGTTGTGAAAAAAAAGTGTGAGATTGATGCCTTGAAGAAAAATTTAATTGAAACCTTTGAGATGAAGGATTTGGGAGATGCAAATTAGATTCTTGGCATGTGCATAATTAGGGATAGGACAAATAGATTACTCTATTTGTCCCAAAAGGATTATGTCAACGAACTGGTTTACCATGGAGGGGAAAATAAATTACTACTCCATTGTTTCCATAAGTAAGACTTAGTGCTAATGATTGTCCCAAATCTGATGAGGAGAAGACTAACATAGCCAAGGTTCCATATTCATCATGTGTGGGTAATCTGATATATGCTATGATTGCTACTCCCTTGCACAATACATTTGCAATGAGAATAGTGAGTAGGTACATGTCAAATCTTGTAAAGAAGCATTAGGAGTCAATGGAAGGAATGTTGAGGTACTTGAGTGGCCCAAGAGACATGTGCATATGCTTTGGGAGAAGTAACAGTGCTATACTTTGGTCCACAGATGTAGAGTATGCAAGAACTATAGATAACACAACACCAACCACAAGATATATTTTTATCTTTATAAAGGTGCAATCTCATGGATTTATCGCTTGCAAAAATGTGCCCTTATATACTAGTAAAGCTAAGTATATTGCATCCATAAAAGTGTGCAAAGAAGCCATATGGCTTACTCATCTAGTGGGAGACTTGGGTGTAATATTTCCACACAATAAAAGTTAGTTGGTTAGTTTGAAAGTTAGTTAATCAATTAATAAGATAGTAAGGTTACTAACTAAAGGCTAACTAAGGTAAAAACTAACTAACATTAATAACTAATGGATTTTATTTAATTAAAAAGATATGTTAAAAAAATCAAGAGTCGTAAATTTGATATTTTTCTCGGATTGACAAGGATCGTAGCCACCCTTCACGACACGTAAATTACAACGTGAACGAGACTTATGAGCTATATTAATCACTTATATTAATGTGTATAGTTTAGATGGTAAAAAAATATTAGATTTTGGGCAAAACTAGTATATTTTAGATATTTTAGATATTATCCTAAAAAGATATGGATATTTTTAGAACTGGATGTCATTTAAAAGAAAAGACAAGTGATGTTTTAGTTAGTTTTGGAGATTTTATAAAAATGAAAAAATAACAAGAGGGATTTGCAAAATCGCGTGTGCCGCGATCTCAATCTATAGACAGAAAACAACACTTTGAATAGAGAAAAGAAGGAGTGAACTAACAGCTTTCTAAGCAAGTGTCAAGTGTCTTGGGTTTTACCCCCCCTTTTTGAGCAAATGGAACCATTAGATTTATGATCTGAGCATCAGATCACTGATCTTTTCAAGATCCCTCTCCACAAAAAGCTCCACTTCTCAGCCACAAGCCCTCTTCTCTAATTCACTATAAATATGAGGCATGGGGAGGCACAATAAAACATAAGGAGACCCCGAGAGGCTGCGAGAGAGAGGTAGAGAGAAGGATACCCTCCAAGAGAGAGAGAGAGAGAGAGAGAGAGAGAGAGAGAGAGAGAGAGAGAGAGAGAGAGAGAGAGAGAGAGAGAGAGAGAGAGAGAGAGAGAGAGAGAGAGAGAGAGAGAGGAGTTACCCCAAGAGGTTGCACAATTCCCTCTATCTCGATCCTCAACTTAGCCATCTTCTCCTACACTCTCCCACCTTGAATCTATTCGCCTTCTTAATCTCTTGAGTCTATTTGTGGACGATGGCCTCTAAGTGAAGAATGTTGCATGCGGATGGCACTCCCACAACCGGCAATGAAGCTTTAGATAAAGGCATCACCGTTAATCCAAATTGCGGTACCGATCATAAGTAATGTATTTCCAAATTGATAGATGCTTTTTTTGATTCTTGTATGAGATACGTTAGGCCCCATACTATGATGCATGAGTATAGGTCATCGGAAGGGATAAATTTTATCTCACATATTCAAAAGATTGAGCTTGCAAAGTGCATGCATTAAGGAAAGTTAATTGCACCTAGTTACATATGGCTTATTCATTGATAGAGCAATTAGAAGGAAGAATTGGTCAAGGGTTATGAATGGCATAATCATGACATTAAAAATTTTGCATACAAGTGTTAAGTAAATTTTATATAGAATTGCTCATTGATCCTAAGGGGGAGAGCAGATATGCGATGGAAATGTTATCGTGACTATTCTTGCATTGTTTGGGAAGAATGCAATTGGTTTTGTTGGTTGATCAAACAACATGCTAAATGCTTTTACATTCAACTGGTTGTTAGTTGTTGTTTGGATGATTATTCTAAGTGCTTGTGATTTATGGTAAATGCATGGCAAGGGTCTGTGATGACAAGTCGCCATGGGAATAAAGGAATGTTTTCTTGGAAAATGATATTAGGGTTGAATGCCTTGTTTGTGCTTGATTCTTAAAGGATTTAAATAAGGAAGGATATTTTGCATGGGCGAATCACCTCCACGATCGCACTGCGGATTAACCCAAAGATGGCATTGCTCGATTCATGGGCTGAAGGTCGAGTGCTGAAAAGGCCAACCACGGGAATGATGTTTTGCTCCTAGACAGCTTGCGAGTTAGTTGGAGTTCTGGACACCCGTGGCCCCCAACGTCTGGGTATGTTGGGAGATCCTATTCTAGATAAAGGATTGAGTTTGTGGTGCCATGTGATTTGGACTAGTTACTTCTGTAGGGCATAAGGGATACTTCTGTTGGATAGAAGGGATACGTAATTTCTCCTGTATGGGCGGGAGACAAAGATTAACTTGAAGATAAGTTAAGGAACTTGTTTGAACTTGTTTGTCAACAGATTGCTTTACTTTGTTTTCGTGTGTGTGATGTAAGTTATGC